>NC_090816.1:89487272-90110397 GCF_000390325.3 Nicotiana tomentosiformis | reverse complement strand
GAGTAAGTAGCAAATAAAAGGGTTCGACAGGTTGATACAACCTCAATCAAACCGCTGGCATTTCTCATATTTACTTACAAAATTTGTTGCGTCATGTTTCATCTGAGTCCAGAAGTACCCCACTCTCAATAATTTTTAAACCAATGATCTATGCCCATAATGATTTCCACAACGACCCTCGTGAACTTCTTGCATCACATAATCAGTGTTCCCCAAGCCAAAACATTTGGCTAATGGATCGTTGTAGATTCTTCGGTACAAATCATTGGACACAAAGCAATATCTATCGGCTTGAACCTGAGCTTTCAAGATTTTTTCTTATCTTCTAGCAACGTCTCATTCTGCAGGTAATTGATGATTTCACTGCGCCAATCTTGGACCAAACGAGTAATGTTCACCTTGTTCTGATGTTGGTCTATGGTGGAGTAAAAAAAGTTGAACCACCAAATTTTCCCCAGATTCAATGATGTTTGAAGGTGCCCCTAGCGTGGTCAGGGCATCGACTTTGACATTTTCCTTTTGGGGTATCGGAGTCACTTTCTGTTCTAAAAAGAAAGAAGAGAATTAACTTTGTTCAAGAATTACACCATCTGCAAGTCTCGAGCCTCATAAGTCCCCTGTACTTGATTGACCACTAGTTGTGAGTTGCTTTTCTGTAACAACTCACCCCGCACGATTTTTCCCAAAAAGCCTTAATCAATTCTCAAAAATAGCTTTTTCTTTACAATTCACATCCGCTACGCAAAAATCTAACCAAAATTGACTTAATAACATCAAATAATGCAAGAGAAATCATTTCTAATAATTAAAGCTATGATCTTTACATAATTGTTCAAAAGTCAAAAAAGGTCAACCCCACTCGTCTTCACAATAACCATGGTGCGGAGAATACAATGGCACTCCTCTAGAAAACCATGTACATCCTCCGAAGCCAAACCACTGAAAGTAGGAGAGTGATACTTCTTGAACCTCGCAAATCTAAGTTGTTCCTTCTCATATGCTGTTGCCCTAACTATGGGCTGAACCAGAACAACAGGTTGTGCTGGCCTGACACCTGGAACCTGACCAACATGGACTCGCTACTCTTAGAGTATGGGCAGTGAGAGTGTGAGCTCCTCCCCCGGTCTATGAAGTAGCTGGTGCAACCGGAATCAATCCTGCTTGAGCCAATGTACCAAACATGCTCAGGAACTGTGCTAAAGTCTCCTGAAGTCCTAGGGTAGCAACAGGCGCCTCCGGTGCCTGTCCCCCAATCGGAGCTACTGGTGGCTCCTCAGTTGCTGCTCTGGCAGGTGCTCTAGCTATAGCACGTGCTCCTTCTCGGCCTCTGCCTCTGTCTCTTCCCCGGCCCCTAGAAACACCGTCTCTGGGGGCAGCATCATCAATAACTATTGCTCGTGTTCTCACCATCTATGAGAGAATAGAATGACAAAAGCTCAAACTCCGAAATCAATAAACTCGCACGATAGGAATGAAAGAAGTGAAGTTTTCCTAATAGTTTCGTAGCCTTTCGAATATAAGTACAAACGTCTCCATATCGATTCGCAAGACTCTACTAAACTCGCTTATGACCCATAGCACCTATGAACCTAGAACTCTAATTCGGTCAACAAGCCACCTCAAATGCCACCTGGGCACACACATCACAATCCAAACCCAACAAGCACAACTCGAAAGTGACTGAATATGAAAAGAGGAACACATGAGAGAAACATCAAACAAGCCAAATAGGCACAACTCCTCATAGATACCATACTGCGGATCCACTCCATAAGGAAGAAGCAAGACACACGCAACAACCACAACAGACCTTACCTTAATATGACCTCACCCGCATAGCCCAGCACCAACACACCTATTCACAAGAACACCAGGTCCCCATCCTCCACTCGGAGTCACAAGTAAATTAAGTAACATCTCAGCAACTAAACTATCATACTAGTTCAACCTCGTAGAACCAGAACTACGACACGTAACAACTTCTTGTACATGTAGAGCACCCAAACCACAAGTCTGGTTGATGAAGTATGGCCATTGGACTAGAGCGTGATTAACAGCTCCCACGCCCTCGGGTTATGGTGCCATAGATGATCGTTTTCTCTGCTCTTGCGTGTTGATTTGAGTTGTGATAGAACACTTGCACAAGCATACACGTAATTAATTACTCATATCGGTTTAAGAAGATGAATCCTGATGTTCATTGACCATTTACATGTATTCTCGTTTACTTGCCTTCTATGTGAGGGTTGTACTATTGGCACATTAGTGGTCAGGTACATCCGATAAAATTGGAACCTCGGGTCGCAATTAAGACTGGACATAAGAGCTGAGGGACGAAATTTTGGTCTCATTTTCATATTTTTGAACCCCTAGACTCGGTAGGAGGCGATTTTGAAGAGGGATTTTCATCTACAAACTTTGGGTAATAGATTCTAATATATTTCTAATCATATTCAATCATTATATCTTGGATTTTAATATCAAATCATGTGAATCAAAGTGAAAATTTGTGAAACTTTGTCAAGTTTTTGAAAAATAAGAATTTGAGTTTTGAGAGTTAATTTGGGCTCGGAATTTGAAACTAATCACTTATATAAACTCGTGGGGTCATGGGTAGTCAGAATTTACCATTGGACCCGGGTTTTGAATGGACTGGGTTGTTACATTTTCAATTTTATATGTTCTGCTCCTAGTTCCTTGGCTAGTTTGAGATTTGCGATCATAGCCTCATTCTCTACTGCATTGTAATGACATGTAATGGCTTGTCGTATCATTTCTCCGGTATGAGTGATAAGTACGACGCCTAATCAGACTCTTTAGTGCTCCTAGAGCCATTTGTGTATAGTGTCCAAAGTCTAGGGTCTGTCTCGGAAGCTATAAACACTTCTTTTTAGCTTCTGGAGTATATTCACATGTAAGTCAGTGACAAAATCAGGTAGGGCTTGTGACTTGATAGTGGTGCAAGGCTGATATGTAATATCAAATGCGCTTAGCTCGACTGCTCATTTGGCAAGCTATCCGGAGAAGATCCGATTTATCAAGAATGTTCTGTAATGGCAAGGTGATCACCATGGAAATAGGATGACACTAAAAGTATGGCTTTAGTTTTCGGGAGGCCATTATGAGTGCTAAAGCTAATTTTTCTAGTGAGGATACCTGGTTTCGGCATATATAAATGCCTTACTAACATAATATGTTACAGATTGCGTACCTATGTCCTCTCGTACTAATACGACACTTACAATAGCTTCCAATATAGCTAAATACACTAGTATTTATTCTCCCGACCGAGGCTTGGACAAGAGTGGTGGGTTTGATAAGTACTTATTCAGGTTCCGTAGTGTTTGTTGACACTCGGGGGTCCAATCAAAGTCCTTATTTTTGTTTAGTGCCGCGAAGCTTTTATGGAATCTTTCCGAGGAAGGGGATATGAACTGGTCGAGCGTTGCTATCCGATCAGTTATCCTCATTAACTCTTTTTGATTCTTTAATACTTTTGAGATTTCCTCAATAGCTTTTATCTATGCAGGATTAGCTTCTTTCCTCTATTTGAGACCAAAAAACCAAGAAACTTACCTGAGCCCATCTGAAGACGCATTTCTCTGGTTTCAGCTTCATGTTGTACTTTTAGAAATAGTGAATTCTTTCCATAGGTAATCCAGATGATTATCTTATTGGATCGATTTTAAAAGCATATCGCCAATGTAGATTCCATGGACTTCCCAATGTAATCTGCAAACATTTGGGTGACAAGCCTTTGATATGTTGCCCTGGTGTTCTTTAACCCGTACGATGTTGTAGCAATATGTCCCTCGGTCAGTTATGAAGGATTGTTTTCTCCTGATACCCCGAGTCTATTTTTATCTAGTTATATCCGGTGTAGGTATCCAAAAAACTTAATAGTTCATGTCCAACGGTGGAGTCTATAAGTTGGTCAATATTTGGCATGGGGGAGGAATATTTTGGACAGGTCTTGCTGAGATCTTTGTAGTCGATGCACACCATTATTTTTTGGTACACCACGATATTGTCTAGCTAATCTGGATATTTTACCTCTCGGATGAATCTATTATTCAATAATTTGGCTACTTCTTTCTTCATAATTTTATTCTTCATGGACCAAATATTTCTCTTTTTTTGTTTGATCGGGCATCAACTGGGATTGACATTCATCTTATGAGTCATTACCTCTGGCAAAATTCTTTTTATATCTGCATGAGATCAAGAAAAATAATCGGAGTTATTATGTAAAAATTCAATTAACTTATATTTCTGTTCGGGGGTCAGCCCCGAACAAATATAGGCCTTCCTTTCCGACCAATGGATGAAGATACCACTTTCTCTAAATCTTTGGTGGTCGAATCCGCAACATTGATCTTTTTCGGTTTGATGATTCGATCCTCAAGGGCTGACTCATCTTGCTACGGAATGTGTTGATGTAGTTTCTATTTGTCGGCTTCTCTTTGGGTATGGGTATTGGTGGCTTCAATTTAATTAAATTCCCGGACGGTTCTCTATTCTCTACGAATTTCTATAATCCCGCATAGTGAAAGGAATTTTATTACTTGGTGCAAGGTTGATGGTACTGCATCCATGTCGTGTATTCGGCTACAACTTGAAACGGGGTCTCCCGTGTTACTCCTTCCACAAAGGTCGTCAGAGTAATCTCACCTTTGGTCATCTCACTAGAGTTGTTAAATCTGTATAGTAGTAATATTTTTGGGATGATTTGATCCACAAGTTGCATCTCCTCAACCGCTCACATTTTAATGATGTCGGCCGAGATACCTAGATCAACTAAAACATGTCTACCTTTAGTGTCAACAATTCATAAAGTAATTACTAGACCATCATCATGTGGCATAATCAGTCCATCTGTGTCTTTGTCGGTGAAAGTGATTTATTCTCTGGCCAGGGTTTGTTAGGTGTGCTTCTCATGGGTAATTGATATTTTGAGAGCTTCTTTGAGGCTGTGTATATGACACCATTTATTGCCTCTCCTCTAAAGGTGATATTAACTACTCATTTTAATAATGGTTCCCGGGTGGTTCTTCATTATTCCTATTTTTCAAATAGAACTTCTTGGCGTTTTTGCTAAAAAGCTAAGTAAGGTAACCCATTTTGAGGAGTTGATCCACCTCACCCTGCAAGTCCTTGCACTCTGCAATTCTATGGCCATGATCACCGTGGAATTCACACCAATGGGCCTGGCTCTTTTCGTTGGGATCTGTCCTCTTTCTTTAGGCTATCTCACTTTGTCTCCCATGTCTCTCAGTACTGCTATTAACTCTGTGGTGTTGATGTTGAAGTTGTAATCGGTCAACTTAGATCTGGCATGATGATCATGACTTTGATATTTTAGGTTCCTTTTCTGCTCGATGAGGTGCCAAATCATTTCTTCACCCATAATTTCTATTATCTCGGCCTGAGCTTGGCCTTCGATCATTTTTCCAGTGCATGGGTCCGAAATAAGGTCCATAATAGATTCTGGAATCTCGGTGCTTTGGCTCATCTCATCTATGAACTACTTCCGGACGATAGTTATACCTGGTCATCCTTTTTGTTTCAAATCATAGGAGTGTTGAGATGTCTATCTTCTATTCTAAGCTTAGTGTTGTACTTGTGGTACACATCATTCCATATTTTGGCTAGGAATTCTCGTAGGCTCTAAATAAATTTCTTTAAAGCTTCAAAACCGTTCGAATTCAAATTTCTTGTGAAAGCTACAATGGCCCAATTGTCTAAAACCTTGAAAGCAACATCCTCTCCCTCTGAAATCGATCGATGAAATCTCAGAGTGACTCCATTCTTCCTCGTAGAACTTTAAAGATGTATTTTACTTACTTTACCACCTTTTGGTCTTCGAAGAATGCTTTGATGAAAGTATCTGCAAGTTCAGCAAAAGAACTAATTGAGTTTTCAGATAAGTAGGAATACCATGTTAAAGCTCACTTTGTTAGGATTTCTGAACTTCTTAACGAGCATTGGTCCGATTTCTTCTCTGTTAGGTCATTCCCCTTGATCTCAGCTGTATAAGCCATGGCATGATTGCGCGGGTCCTAGATCCCGTCATATTTTGGGATGTTTGTATTTTGATCTTCTTAGGGATTGGGAATGGGGTTGGTCTTGGTTTCCAAGGTTGTTGAGAATATTTATTTATGTCGATTCCCTTAATATCAGGTGGAACTCCAAGGATCTGTTCGATCCTCTCGTTCTGTTCCTTAACCTATTGTTGAAGGTTAGTACTAAACTTTGTAATTCAGCAGTTTCGGACATACCTGATGTCACAACTCTTTTTTCCCCCACAAAAGATATATGTATTATGGATTGTTGTGGGTTAAAGAGTTTTTTCAATTAAAGTGACAAATTTAAGTAGGGATTATTTAATTTACAGAGTCGCCACTTGGAATTGATTTTTTGGGTGTTCCAAGTCACCATTTATTTGAATCCCTAGTCAAAGGAAGGTTTGACTCTATTATTATTGGTCTGCGAAAATAAAGTTCGGGTAAGGAATTCTGTTGACCGGGAAGAAGGTGTAAGGCATTCCTCGAGTCTCGTGGTTCTAGCACGGTCGCTTTATTGACTACATTTGGCTTATATTATTTTTGGATAACTTGTATTTTATTGGTTCTCATGTTTTACCTATGTCTGCTTTTATTGCTTGATTAGATTTATAAAAATTATCTTGAAATAAGTCACGCGTACGTGTACTCATTTTTGTTTGGCATCAAGAATCATGTCACGCGTACGTGTACACGATCAATAACACATTTATTATTATTCGAAGTTGATTGGTCAAGTCAAGTGAACGCGCACTTGTATTATTTTTCTAAACTAATTTGAAATTATTGTAAGACCAAGAGTTTATGGATAGGAAATTATTTGGAAGTCGGAAAATATATTAGTTATTTAAAGTATTGAAAAGTCATCCACGCTTAGAAATATTTACAACTTACTACTCTATCTATGAAATTAGGAGACATTTATCCATTATGGAAGAATGAGCTAATTATTAGTCTAGTGAGAAAATTATTGGGCCTAACAGATTTATACTCAATCCAACCCATGTCTAATTCTTTATTTTCTATTAAATGTGGTAACTCATTTCTGGTTCACTTACTTGAACTCCAACGCATGGCCTATTAATATGGCAAGATCTTCATTCTTAATTCTAAATAGCAAATCTCATAAAGATAAAATCCTATTCAAATAATATGTTGACAAATCGCTTGAAACATGTAAAAAGAAACTACAACATGATAATGTGTATAAATAAAATAACATAAAAAATTATCACATGAACCTTTATAAGAACATCACACAAAACATTGAAATAATTAACAAAGGGAGGATAAGCAATGAACCTTTAAGTAAAAATTTTTTTTCAGAACTTGATTAATGCAAAAACAATTCTGAGCCGAGCAAATACACCAAACCAAGGGCAAATCGGCAGATGAGCAGAAAGTCTAGTGATGAATATTCTAAAATTCAAGCCCGGACCGAAACTCGACTGTACCTCGTGAGGCTGCTGGTTTTTGGCGTGAGAGAGGTGACTATCAATGAAGCTTCACAAGGTGTTTTTAGGCTTGAATTTGAGGCATTTTTGGGTCTTAAACAGGGTGATGAATTGCTTGAATTTTCGAAAGAAATAATGAAACGAGTAAAAATTCACTTAGCGCAGAAGAATAATTTTATTTTTCTCTCAATTCTCTCCTCTATTTTTTCCTTCCTTCTCCCCTTTTCTCATCACATTTCTCTTCTATTTTTCACTTATTTTACTTCTTCTTTTTTTTAACTTCCACTTATTTTACTTTTCTTTTTTTTTTTAAATTTCCATTTTCTTTTACTTTTTAAAAAAACAAATTCAGCTACCTTTACTTTTATTTTTTAATTTCATCTTTATTTTAATTTTCATTTTTTTAAATTTCCTCATTATTTTACTCTATATTTTTAATTTTTCACTTTCTTTTACTTTTTAAAAAATAATTTTCACCTACTTTTACTTTTAATTTTTTATTTCATACTTTTAATTTTACTATTATTGTATTCCCATCCGAAAATGTTAAAAAAAATATATTTATTTCGGTTATTTATTTATTTATTTATTTTATTTTAAAATAAATATAAAATATAAAAATAATACTAAAAATAATAATTTGACCTTTTAAATTATTTTTAATTCTTACCCTATATTAAAAAAATGTAAAAAAGCTAAAAACAATATATATTAAATTTCTAAAAATATTTTCATAGTAGAAGGTGGTAAAACTATTTTCATAATAGAAGGTGGTAAAAATTCAAATATAGTCAAAAATTAGGTGCTCACAGTTGCCCCTCTTTGCTTGGAAACACGAAGAGTTTTCAGACAAATACTAGGTGAGCCATGTGACTAATGTTTTATCAAACCGTTATTCAAAAGGAAAAGAAATAAAAGATAGGGTGTAACTGAGTCCTGATTTTGGACTACCTACATATCCCAGGTTATAGGGTAATCAGGTCACGTGTAGTTCAAGAAGAATGGTGTAATGATGAGTTGAGGAGTCGAGTGAGGTTCCGTCGAGGCTCCGGTCCGCGATCCTGCAATTACAAAATAAATAAATAAATAAATAAATAAACCTATCAGCTATGAGTTACAAGATTCCTATCTATGAGTCTTCTGAAACTTGATCTTGAGTCTTGACTGGTTCTTTATGCAGACTCTGATCTAAACCTTGATACTCGCTAGCTGTAGGTGCTAGTTCATTGTTCTATAGCTTCTTCTAATCAAAACGGGACTCCAATGCTCGTGGCTTCAGTCATGTCTTGAGCATTCCACATCTTTTCAACTACTTTTGCATTTTGGATTCACCTATTTTTTCTTTTCTTTTATTATGAATTGAAACTTCTTCTTTTGGCCATCTCGAACCATGTGCCTTGAGGTAAAACCTACTCAGACACCAAAACAAACAAATGAACGAAATAAAATTCTAAACTAGTTCTTTATTGAAAGCAATAAAAGGCCGGGAATGGTGTACCCCGAAAAAAAAATAGAGACTAGGGAATGGAGACCCTATGTCTAAAATAAAATAAATTAAGGAGTAGAGACCCTATATTGGAAAAGCGACTAGGGATTGGTGTACCCTGATACTGGTAAGTAAATGTAACAAGGGGTTGATACCCTGTATTACGGAAAAAGAATGTAATCAGGAGTTGGTACCCTGTATTACTAAAAGGAATTGTAACCAGGGGATGGCACCCTGTATTACAGAAAAGAAATGTAACAATGGGTTGGTGCCATGTATTACTGAAATGAAAATGAATCCCCTAGGCGAAAAGGTTCTACCTGGGTTAAACTGCGAAAAGCGAGCCTGAGCGAAAATTACTTCTACTCGGAATATGAGCTGGATCCCACTAGGCGAAAAGTTTTTACATGGGTTAAGCTATGTAAAACAACCTGAGCGAAGAGTACTTCTACCCGGAACTATGAACTGGATCCTCCTAGGCGAAAAGGTTCTACCTGGGTTAAGTTACGTAAACATCCTCAGCGAAGAGTACTTCTACCCGGGACTATGAGCTGGATCCCCCTAGGCAAAAAAGTTCTACCTGGGTTATGTTACGTAAAACAACATGAGCGAAGAGTACTTCTATCCGGAACTTTGAGCTGGATCCCCTAGGCGAAAAGGTTCTACTTGGGTTAAGTTACGTAAATATCCTGAGCGAAGAGTACTTCTACCCGGGACTATGAGCTGGATCCCCCTAGGCGAAAAAGTTCTACCTGGGTTATGTTACGTAAAACAACATGAGCGAAGAGTACTTCTACCCGGGACTATGAGCTGGATCCCCCTAGGCGAAAAAGTTCTACCTGGGTTAAGCTACGTAAAACAACCTGGGCGAAGAGTACTTCTACCCGGGACTATGAGCTGGATCCCCTAGGCGAAAAGGTTCTACCTGGGTTAAGCTACGTAAAACAACCTGGACGAAGAGTACTTCTACCCGGAACTATGAGCTGTATCCCCCTAGGTGAAAAGGTTCTACCTGGGTTAAGCTACATAAAATAACATGAGCGAAGAGTACTTCTACCCGGGACTATGAGCTGGATCCCCTAGGCGAAAATGTTCTACCTGGGTTAAGCTACGAAAATGAGAGGTAAGAACAATAGTGTTGCATGCTAAAAATAAAAGAAAGTGGAGATTTTGAGGAAACTTACCTTTGGTGACATTCGTCTTTTAGGAGTCACCATTCTACGCTGCTTTGTTCCTGCTGCAAACAAAGAAAAATTGTGAGTTTTAAAAGTGGTGGTCGGTTTGTGGCTTTGATGTCTTTGGCAGCTTGGCTTTGTGCCCATCTTCTTTTGATGATGATTTCAACTTGCCACTAGATGTTTCGTGAATACCACTTGCATTTCTAGCCCCTGAGAGCCTTTGACTTTTCAAACTTTTACATGACGGTTGGTTGCGTGGAACTTAACCTTTTCAACTTTATTTTGCCTTTGTGGTATTTCATTTTCGACTTCTTTTCTCCAAAACTTTTAATTCCAGAGCATTAGCGAACCTTTGGCTTTTCAAACTTTGCCAAAACGGTTATCCACTTGGGACTTAACCTATTCAACTTCATTTTGCCTTATAGGCACTTTTAATTTGATTTTCTCCTTTCGAGAGTTTTTAATTTCAAAGCATCAGCCACCATGGCCAATCGGGTTTGACTTGATGCCCCTGCCAAGGGTGGGTGCCTTTTCAATGTATCTGTTCGCTTCAAACGAGAGCCCTGTAATCGATCTTACCATCCTTTCTTTGCCTTTATTTTGACACGAAGTTATACCGAAAGGGATTCAAAGAAAACAACAATGGAATGAGGAATGAGTTTAAACAAGAGGTGTCCCTTTCGGGGAACAAAAATTAAAGAAGGACTTATCTAGGAGTACATGCGAATTTCAATAAACATGACATGCCTTTTGGACTGGACACTTGATCCGTCTGAACTATCTAATTCTCAAAATCAATCACAAATGTTCAACTTGAAACTGTCTTAGTTGTGCTCATACCGGAGTATCAAAGACCTTCATTCAGCTAGTAGTGCCCTTTGCGGGTTTTTGCTAACTGACCTCTCTCATTTCTTTTCTCACCATCACCTTATAGTGCTCTTTGCGAGTTTTCACTGCAAGACTATCTCATTTTCATTTTCTCTGCTCGTCATCACCCTATGGTGCCTGTGAACTCTCTCATTTTATTTCTCTCATTTTATTTGTATCAGATCCAAATGATTGTATCCTCCAATTCTTGAACATTCTCGTTGATTGATCGGAAGGACTTGAAAAGGATTTGGGTAAAAAGAATTTGGATTGAATTACAACTTTGGGACCTTTCAGGCGAAACCATCCCCGAACCATTGTAACATCTTCCCCAGTTTCAACTTTTTGGGGGAATGTGGATTTTTTTGTTTTGGTGTGACTGAACCCAGAGAGAGGCTGCCTACGTATTCTTTTGGAATCAAGTCGAACGTAGTTCAATGTAACATGAACTATTTTTTTTGTCTTTCTGTCTGTTTTGTTTTCTTTCTCTTTCCTTTTCCTTTTTCTTTTTCTTTTTTTTTTTCTTGTTTTTTTTCAATAACTCCTTCAGGTTCCAAAGAGGATAATCAAAGAAAGCTAACCGGCTCAAAGGGTTAGCAAAAAGCGTTAATGGTGTTTGGGTAGCGAGAATGAAAGCCTTCGTCATCTCAATTAAAGAGCATTAAAGGTGCGTGAAGGGTCAAACATAGTACCTTTTTGACTGCATCAATTTGGAGCCAATTTCCTTTAGCTTCTTCATGATGCGGGAGGATACATCTCAGAACGAGTTGCCCCACTTCAAATTTCCTGGGTCGCACTTTCTTGTTGTAGGCACTAGCCATTCTTTGTTGGTACAACTGCTCATGACAAACTGCGGCCAATCGCTTTTCATCAGTCAGTGTCAATTGTTCCAATCGATTCTTGACCCAATCTTTATCCTCAATCTCGGCTTCAACAATGATCCGAAGAGAGGAAATTTCAACTTCTTCTGATTTCATTCGGGCTTGGCCTAGGCCTACTGTTCCAATTTTTTGATTATTTTCTCACAAGCCTTATCTTCAACACATTCTGCTTCTTGATTCATTATTTCGAGGTCTGACAGCATTTTAGGATCTAGGCATGAAGTTCGCAAGCATGTCATGTCATTAAAATCTGCATTAACAGAACTGAAAAGAGAATAAGAAAGGTGACAAGATTAAGAAAAGAGACATTCAATGAAATATTAATTTCATTTGATTTGATTTTTTTGTTTTATTTTTAAAAAAAAAAATAAAGATGGAAGGGTTTACATCACAAAGTAAAACAATAAAAGTAAAACGTCCGCATTACACCCCGAAATAATCCGGATGCAGAAAAGATAGCAAGACCGGCTACCGAGACTCCCATCTAATAGAGAACTTTTCAGGTTTGGCGCCTGTTTTTAGGTTTCTCTTCTGCCGCGGAATTGACTACTGTGGCTTTCAGTGCTGGATCAAATTCCTCATCTTCACAGATCATTCTTACTACTAGCCCATTGGTGTGAGTAGGCAGATGATTGTTCATCATATTAGGGGCTTCTTTATCCCTAAGCACTATTGCTTTGACCTCGATGAGGTCTTCCATTGCTCTCTTAAGAATCCAACAGTCTTTTGCATCATGTCCCACTGCTCCAGAGTGGTATTCACATCTAGCATTAGCCCGGTGCGCCGGTTCGGGGCTACTGGTTGCAGTAGACCTAGCCTGACTAGCTTTTTGGAACAAACTCGAGTATGATTCACCAACAGGGGTGAATTGATTCCTTCTCGGGAGGCTCTCCTTTTTTTTCTATTTTCTTTTTTTTTTTTAATTTTTTTTTCATACCTTGATTTCTTTTTTCTTTATCTTTTTGTTGTTTGTCGCTCTTTGTTTTTCTTTGTTATTTTTTTTGTCACTCTTTTCTTTCTTTTTCACTCAATTTTTTTCTTCTTTTTTTTCCAGTTTATTTTTTCACTCAATTTGTTTATGGCTATGATCGAATCCGATAGGGATTGCCTACATATCATGACGCCGCATGAATCAGATCATTACGTAGTTCAGGGAAGATCAGGAATAGACTGCCTATTTTTTTAATAAAGACTTTTAAAAATTATTTTATTTGAGTTTTTTCTTTTTATGGAATTTTGAATTTTAAAAATATATATATAATTCTAAAGAAGAAAGAAAATATTTTGGATTTTTTATTTGAAAATTTTCTTTTCTTTCTTTTTTGAATGAAAGACTTTGGAAAAGAAGAAAAATATTTTTGGATTTAGTTTTTTTTTTTTTGGATTTTCTAAGGAAAAAATTCTAAAGATGGAATTAAGGAAAGGGAAAATATTTTTTGAATTTTTGGAAAATTGGGGCCGGAATCGATGATGTTTGCCTACGTATCTTACATACGGTGAGAATCAGACCCGCGTAGTTCGGTCAGCTTTGACACAACAGGAAAAACATGATTTTTTGACTCATTTTGAAATGACTTTTCTTTTTCTTTCTTTTTTTCAAAATTTCGGCAGAGTTTCTAGATTTTTCAAATACCAGGATTTTTGGAAACCGGATGAATTTTCTATCTCATACTTCTCACTTCTGCCTTTTCTCAAATTTTTGTATTTATTCTAGCAGCCGGTCAACATGCAAATGAGATCAAACAAAATTCACAAATAACACGTAGGATGCATCATGATGGTCTTTTATTTTTGGGTACACCTGTCCTAGACGGACCCATCCCCTTTATTGAGTCCCCAAAGTCAAATGCATATGATGCAAACAAACGTTCCTACTAGGGATCCGACATAAACTATGTTATTGTATGTTTAAAATCCTGGAGGGGGAGGGGGAGTATTTTAGACCTGGCTTACCTAAGCGGACAGGTCGAGCCGGGGTGGGGGCAACGTACCGGGAGCACGAAAGTCTACCCGGCCTAGTTGCTGATCCAGCCCCGTTCTATTTGATATGACCTCTAACAGAAAGTGGGTCACGCGCACGTGCACACCATAAATTCAGAAGACTCAGAAGAGAGGCGTAAGAAGGCAGTTTATATAGTTCAAATAATAGCAAAGCGGTAAATGAGCAGCAATTAGCACATTAGGCCCACAAATACAGTAATATCAAAAATCAAAAAAGCCAAGTATAGATCACATTGCAAGCTCGAATTATGAACTCTGAACTAGAAGTTCTAGGTTCTTTTCCCCATCAGAGTCGCCAGAGCTGTCACAACTCTTTTTCCCCCCACAAAGATATATGTGTTATGGATTATTGTGGGTTAAAGAGTTTTTTCAATTAAAGTGACAAATTTGAGTAGGGATTATTTAATTTACAGAGTCGCCACTTGGAATTGATTTTTTGGGTGTTCCAAATCACCATTTATTTGAATCCCTAGTCAAAGGAAGGTTTGACTCTATTATTATTGGTCTGCGAAAATAAAGTTCAGGTAAGGAATTCTGTTGACCGGGAAGAAGGTGTAAGGCATTCCCGAGTCCCGTGGTTCTAGCACGGTCGCTTTATTGACTACATTTGGCTTATATTATTTTTGGATAACTTGTATTTTATTGGTTCTCATGTTTTACCTATGTCTGCTTTTATTGCTTGATTAGATTTATAAAAATTATCTTGAAATAAGTCACGCGTACGTGTACTCATTTTTGTTTGGCATCAAGAATCATGTCACGCGTACGTGTACACAATCAATAACATATTTATTATTATTCGAAGTTGATTGGTCAAGTCATGTGAACGCGCACTTGTATTATTTTCCTAAACTAATTTGAAATTATTTTAAGACCAAGAGTTTATAGATAGGAAATTATTTGGAAGTCGAAAAATATATTAGTTATTTAAAGTATTGAAAAGTCATCCACATTTAGAAATATTTTAACTTACTACTCTAACTTTGAAATTAGGAGACATTTATCCATTATGGAAGAATGAACTAATTATTAGTCTAGTGACAAAATTATTGGGCCTGACAGATTTATACTCAATCCAACCCATGTCTAATTCTTTATTTTCTATTAAATGTGGTAACTCATTTCTGGTTCACTTACTTGAACTCCAACGCATAGCCTATTAATATGGCAAGATCTTCATTCTTAATTCTAAATAGCAAATCTCATTAAGATGAAATCCTATTCAAATAATATGTTGACAAATTGCTTGAAACATATAAAAAGAAACTACAACATGATAATGTGTATAAATAAAACAACACAAAAAATTATCACATGAACCTCTATAAGAACATCACACAAAACAATGAAATAATTAACAAATGGAGGATAAGCAATGAACCTTTAAGCAAAAAATTTCCTTTAGAACTTGATTAATTCAAAAATAATTCTGAGCCGAGCAAATACACCAAACCAAGGGCAAATCGGCAGATGAGCAGAAAATCTAGCGACGAACCTTCTAAAATTCGAGCCCGGACCGAAACTCGACTGTACCTCGTGAGGTTGCTGGTTTTTGGCGTGAGAGAGGTGACTATCAATGAAGCTTCACAAGGTGTTTTTAGGCTTGTATTTGAGGCATTTTTGGGTCTTAAACAGGGCGATGAATTGCTTGAATTTTCGAAAGAAATAATGAAATGAGTAGAAATTCACTTAGCGCAGAAGAAGAATTTTATTTTTCTCTCAATTCTCTCCTCTATTTTTTTCTTCCTTCTCCCCTTTTCTCATCGCATTTCTCTTCTATTTATTGGGGAAAAAATTCGGAATTTTTTCAGATTTATTTTTTTATTTTTATTTATTTTTTAATTAAAAAGAATTCCCACTTCCCATTTTTCTTCTTTTTAAAAAAAATAATTTTCCACTTTCATTTACTTTTATTTTTTAATTTCTTACTTTTTTACTTTACTCTTTTTTATTTTTCACTTATTTTACTTTTATTTTTTTAATTTCCACTTATTTTACTTTTCTTTTTTTAAAATTTTCACTTTCTTTTACTTTTTTTTTTTAAAAAAAAATCAGCTACCTTTACTTTTATTTTTTAATTTCATCTTTCTTTTACTTTTTATTTTTTAAAATTTCCACATTCTTTTACTTTATTTTTTTAATTTTCCACTTTCTTTTACTTTTTAAAAAATACTTTCCACCTACTTTTACTTTTAATTTTTTATTCCATACTTTTAGTTTTCCTATTATTGTATTCCCATTCGAAATTTTTTTAAAAAAAAATTCGGTTTTTTATTTTTTTATTTTATTTTAAAATAAAGATAAAAAATAAAAATAATAATTTGACCTTTTAAATTATTTTTAATTCTTGCTCTATATTAAAAAAAATATAACAAATCTAAAACAAATATATATTAAATTTCTAAAAATATTTTCATAGTAGAAGGTGGTAAAAATTCAAATATAGTCAAAAATTAGGTGCTCACACCTGACCCTCCGCCTCAGAATTGTGAGGAATTCCAAAAGCCTTTAGCAATGAGTTAGGGGCACTCGTGACCGGAGCCACTCCTATTTGCGGGGTTGGTGTGTTGTTATGGTTGTTACTCCTTGTTAACGCATTGAACATCATTGCCTATTTGGGCATTTAAACTCTGTTGTTGAGCCATAAAGGACTTCAAGATTTCTTCTAAACTAGGCTGTTCCAATGAATGAGGTGATGCATTCTGGGAATCCTGTGGCGAGGGTTTGCCACTTTGTTCGGTGAATCTATAGGTCGGCAAGTCCATATTGGAGGGACTCACGGTGCGCGCCAAACTATTTAACCGATAGTTCAAGGATATAATAATTAAATTTATATTTAATGAGGTCACTAACAATCGGTTCAAAACAAAGCTTAGTTAATTGAATCAAATGATCGGACTAAATGAGCAATAAATAACGATAATAAAGCAATTTAAAATAGTCACGTAAAAGAAAGAATGATCTTTATTAAGTTTTGTTATGAGCCACAGTACTTACAAAGTAAAGATCGATTGCCCCACAAAAAATATAATAGCCTTTAGTAATGAGTAAGTTTAGTCGTATGAGTAAATTACAAGTGAGGGAAGTTAGGAGTATTTATAGCCTAAGTCTAACATTCATATGCCTAATTCCACTTCCGCATGTCGCTTTGGGTGGTTAGCGGCCACCAAGACACTTGCTGATTATGGGAGAAGTATGTGACGTAGTGAATATGAGTGGATCCCTAATATCTCGGAGACAATTGAAGACCAAGTCAGATGTCGTGCTATTCTTCACCAATGGATCCATAGAACCTTTTTTGCAGTACTTCACCGGGACATGGCTCTCGTCTTTCGGGGAAGAAGTTACCGAGTCAGAGACATTCTCGTGGGGACTGAATTCCATTGCTGGTTTATCCTCGGGATAAAACCTATCTCAAGTAATATTGTGTCGCCATATACTCTATCCACGTGTTAAAATCAGATTTTACCAATACACAAACCTTGACTAGAATTTTGAATTTACTTCTTACTTCTTACATTAAGTGGTAATAAAACTTGCTTAAGTTATATACATTGCTGAATATCATTTACACTTTACGGTCATTTAAAAACCAGTTACAAAAATGTTGTCTATATTAAGGCTGAGTATCTTTATATTGTCCGCTATAAAAGTTAAACTATTTTGCAGAAAATCTTGAAGAGTTGTAATTTAGTACGGAGCTAGGGGAAGGCCTGGGAGTCTCCTTTAACGCGGAATGAAAATATTGTGGATGTTGTCACGCCTCTTTTGGTGCGTCAGTGCATATATGTGGACAAACAAACACGCGCAATATATTGTTTTTTAAAAAAAAAAAAAAAAAATTAGAAAAACTCACACACAATCACTTGTCAATTTTTTCAATTTTTGAGTAGATCAAGCAATAATTTTCTCATTTTGAAGTCTCCTTTTCCTTTCTTCCACTGTTGGCCAAGAAAGTTTCAATTACTTATATATATATATATATATGTGTGTGTGTGTGTGTGTGTGTAATGTTAGATATTTTCTATTTTTTGTGTTCTCTGCTAATTGTTTTGGCACAAATTGAACTTGATACAGTTCGATTAATGAGTTATTGTTCATATGGATTATTTGAAGAAGTTATCTAAACTCTAAAGACAAGCATTATTTTCAAGACAAAGTATGCTAGAACGCTCAGATTATAAATTGATAGTAATTTGAATTTATAGAACAGATTATAAGTAATTTCCAGTTGGGGGAAGTGGGCATGGACGTGAGGCTTTGATCACAGGTCATACACAAAAGAAGTAGTTTTAAGTACGTGGGGTCGATTATCCAGAGGGGCGGAGAGATCGACGAGGACGTCACACACCATATAGGTATAGGGTGGATGAAATGGAGGTTAGCATCAGGAGTCCTGTGTGACAAGAAAGTATCACTGTTACTCAAAGATAAGTTCTATAGAGATGTGGTTAGACCGGTCATGTTATATGGGGCAGAGTGTTGGCCGGTTAAAAACTCTCATATCCAGAGGATGAAAGTAGCAGAAATGAGGATGTTCAGGTGGATGTGCGGGTATACTAGGATGGATAAGATTAGGAATAAAGTTATTCAGGAGAAGATGAGCGTAGATCCTATGGATGACAAGATGCGGGAAGCGAGGCTCGGATAGTTTGGGCATATACGGAGGAGGAGCCCTGATGCTCCGGTGAGGAGGTGTGAGAGTTTGGCCTTGACGGGTACGAGAAGAGGTAGAGAGCAGCCTAAGAAGTATTGGGAAGAGATGATCAGGCAAGACATGACGTTGATGCAGATTTTCGAGGACATGGCCCTTGATAGGAAGGTGTGGAGGTTAGGACGTAGTCGAGCCCGGGGGTGAGGCTAGTTCGATAGGGTTGGCCTTAGACGGCTAGTGGTTAATGTTGTGTTCACACTATCCTTCCGTTTTTCATAGCATCGGGGCTTATTTTCTAGTTTTATTATTGCATTTCAACTATTTTCTAGTTCTTATGATGTTATTATTTCTTTGGTTTCTGTTTGATGGTACTAATATATTGTTCCTTCCCTTCTCTTCTCGTCTTTTCCATCTTCTTGAGCCGAGGGTCTTTCGAAAACAACCTCTCTACTCCTTCGGGGTAGGGGCAAGGTCTGCGTATACACTACCCTCCCCAGACCCCACTTATGAAATTTTACTGAATCGTTATTGTTGTATTATAAGTAATTTCCAAGAAATTGAGCTAAGCAATTGAAGTACTTTAATTAAATTGTTTCTTCAATGTTATGTTATAATTTGAAACCTATAATAAATAAAAACAAACTAAGAAATTTGTTAACTTAAAAGATGAACATACAGTTAGTTACTTGTTACTACTCTCTTCGAGAACACAATTAAGTTTTATTTAAGAAGTATATGCAAGTAAACCTTGCATATTATCAAGCCTAACAAATTTCAAATATTGGATTGCCTAAAAGAGGAAGAAAAAGGAAATAGAAGAGAGTGCCATCATTATTTAAAAATAGGAAGATAAAAAAAAGAAAGGGATGTCCACATGCAAGTATGGCCCACAATACGGTCTATTTAGAATTTAGATCACAGTTTGGTGTACGGCTGTAGTTAATGCTCCCTACAGTACACCTTCCAATCTTCCATATTAATACAAAACTTCATTTCTTAATCATATGAGAGCAAAAGAAAACAAAATCATATGAAAACTATTTTTGTCCCTTTTAAAAAGAAAACAAATATAAGAAGATTATTAATTATTTTTTAAATTTAGCTATGCACAGGTTTTTCTAAAATATCAAGCTCGAGTCCCCTCTGTCTGGGACACGCTGGCAATAGCCAAGCTGGAACTTCCACCTGGCAAGTCTCTTACCGACGCCGTAACGTGCGCCGCGGGACCCATCACAGGAAGAACGTGGGTCATACTTGCTCTCACGCTCTCCGCACATGACCCCCTCGTCGGTTAGCTTTGACAAATTTGTTTTTGATTTCCGGAAATACCCTTCAGTGAACGTGATAACCTTTTTCAGTTTTTTCCTTGTGATAAACCAAACATGTAATAATGGGCATTATGCCAAAGTTGGAAAGCGGCAAAAAATGTTAATATAGCTATTATGTGGTGGTATTCAACAGAGTATTAAATTTAAGGATTTTTTTTTTAAATTTTTGATGTAAAATAAGTTATGAATATTTACATGATTACAAATTTTAATATGTTATTTAGGACTGACTGAAAAAGAAAACGCATAAATTGAGACCAAGAGAGTAATATATATTAGTCTTCCTCTCCACAAGAGTATCAAATTACATTAATTAAGTAGAAAAAAATGTCCTTGTATGTATATTGAATAAATAAAATAATTTCAATCCCTAAGTTCATCATTTGTTTAGAGAAACCGTGTAGTGTCGTTTTAACAAATAAACGGCGGGTACAAGAAGAGAGTAGTTGTGAAATTTTAAAATTAGAAGAATTGAACCTAAATTTTTTAAATAGCAAGAGTGTTACAAGTCCAACTTCAAAGGAGTTAGGAGAAAGTGAGGGGACAACAAGATTCAAATCACAATACAAAATTATGTGCATCTCACAACAAATCCATGTCTACCACAAGTGAAATAGAATAATACTAATTGACTAACTAACAACTAAACTTAGAGTAATGCTAAGATTGTGGTGAGTAATTGTAGAGAAATAATAAATTCCTTAATTTTTTTTTTTTATTTTTTTGTAAAAAGAACCATGTCTCGTGGTGCTTTAGTGCGAGGCAAATGGATCAATGATTTGAAATTAACATGCCCAATTGAGACAACTAGACAGAGAACAATCTCTTTATTGTTAGTTTATTAGAAATCTTAATGCCAAAATTGATTTGATGTTATATGTAGTAGTGTGAAGTGAACTGATCTAAACGAACCTTGATTTGCCCATGTGCTCCTGCCCAGATTTTCTCAAACATGACCTCATACTGCTGTCCTTCTTTTGACATTATTCTTCTTTAGTGTTTTATTCTTTCATGGGATTTTTTTTTTTTTTTGTTCTTACATAATATTTAAAACTTATTTATTAAAATTATTCTAATTTTATATATTATTCGCTCTAAACAAGGATTACTTACAAATTATATACATTCCACCTTAAAATGCTCTCAATCCATTATTCGTGTCTTCAATCAAGGAATTTAGTTACACACTTTTTCTTTTTTTCTCTCCTCTCTCCCCTCTTCTCTCCATATCGAACTTATATTTAGGGATTTTCATTTGATAATTGTTTCGTGATACATTCGTCAAAGCCATGAGATACTACTAAAGTTGTCATCTTTTTTTTTTTGGGTCTTGGTTTTATGTTTTGGCATTTTTTTTAATCAAACTATCTCCTTTTATTAAAACTGGGCAGAGAGTAAAGTTAAGGGGTTAAAGCCCCTAGTTACATCTGAGAGATTGTCAAAATAATCTCTATCTGAATGATTACCTGGAAAAAAAAAAGAATCTTTGGCTGCAACTCCATCTTGGATTTTAGAAGCAGATTGGGCTGAGAAACTCCGATTTTCCATGGTAAAATTAGAGTTAAAAAAAGGTAAACAACATTCAAAGATAAGGAGTTCGTGGAATTCTCAAAATGAAAAACAAAAGAATTAGAAGGGAAAAGTGATGACTTAAAGGAAGAAGATGAGTAAAGAGAAATCATTGAAGAAGGGAATCTGATCATTGATGACATCTTTTAAACAATTTGTTTACAAAGTATTGTCAGATTCCTTCAATTGTCTTATTCTGAATGAGGCCATCTCCCACCTATCCAGTTGAACGAGACCTCTAGCCAGCCGTGGGAGCCTTTCATATCTTGTGTAGGTGATATGCTGCTTTTGGCGGTTGATATGTTCGATTAAATCACTAAGCACAATTATATGCTACCCAGTTAATTTTTCACACAAAATTCAAATCTCATATAAAACTCAATTTCTCCGAAGTGTGACGATGACGCTTTTAATGTGAAACTCAAAATTTATCCACCCAAATCATTCAGTTCCCTTCAATATTCAAGTTTTTCCGTTCGAACAAATATGAATCAGTGCACATATGTCGATTTGGAATTCATTCTCTACTTTTCTTTCCTTAATAAATCAACTGAGAAAAGAATAATATATGGTACATCAACATACAAATTAAAAATAAATTTCGTACAAATTTAATGCAAATTTGAATATCTACAACAACATACATAGTAAAAATAAATTTCATACAGCTAATTATATATTGTACATCTTATTTACAACTTATCTACAACTTTCATACATTATTTCTACCCAGTTAAAATACAACTACAATATCATACAAATTTTATACAATGTCTTTTGTATATTTTTGTCACGACCCCAAATTCACTCCATAAGATGCCGTGATGGCACGCACCTAGTCTCTAAGACTAGGTAAGCCTATCAATGCGGAATAATAGTAAATATCTTAAATAAATAATCTACAATTCAAACAATTTCAACTGCCAAAACCCGATAGAAATAAGTCACAAGTTTCTAAGAATTTATTCTCATGTCTCTATATATCAGAGTCTAAAACAAATAAGGAAGCAACATAGTAAGATAGAAGGGGACTCCGGAGTCTGCGAACGCTGGCAGATATACCTCGAAGTCTCCTCGTACAGCTAGTTTACTGAAGCCTAGTATGATAAGATGTGCCTAGATCTGTACAAAAGGATGTGCAGAAGCATAGTATGAGTACACCATAACGGTACACAGTAAGTATCAAGCCTAACCTCGGTAGAGTAGTGACGAGGTCAAGTCAGGCCCTACTGAAAAATAACAATTGCATAGTAAAATGTTTAACAATATAATAAAATAAAATGACAATGGAAATGAATCAAGTAGCATGTCACCATTTAATTACACAAAATAATGGCAATAATATCTTGTGGAATCAAAACAGAATTCCTTTCAACTTTAAGAAAATCACAACAAATAATCAAAGGCAACTGCGGCCATAAATCAATATCAACAAGGAAAATCCCGAGCTACCGCCTCGTAGTCCCAAATCATAAGTAAATTCACAATATCTCATTTCCTTATCTCACCGCGGGAGCCTTCACAATTTATTTTAAAGAAAATATTTTTCCGAAATAGCATCCTGCGTTTTAGCCATCTTTCTCACACCGCATGACTTCTAGTAGTTCCCCTACTAGCCACGCGTATCAAGCCACCCTTATCTCACCGCATGCGTTTCAATACCTAGACCTTATACCACCGCATGCGTATCAATATCACAATATATCACAATTTGCACCTCAAGTGCTCAAATAATTTAACTTGCCAAAATAATTCAACAATAATATTTTTTCACAATAAAGAGCTCACGACTCATGCCAAAATAAATCATCAATAATATTTTTATACAATAAAGAGCTCACGGCTCCATCACAATGAGTACGAAAATCTTACAAAAATAGTCAGAAATAAATAATTCAGGAAAATAATATTTCAAAAATTTTAATACGGTACTTCAATGTCAAATTTAAAAATGTCAAATACTTCATATTAATAATATTTAATTTAAAAAAATCAACCTTCAAATAATGCACAGAATAAAAGAAACCAAATTTCAACTAAACAGGTAAAACAATTAGCAGAAAAAGATCAAACAAATTTAAAGTATATATCTCAGATCAATGATGAAGAATATAACAAGATAAAACAATTTAATAAATGAGCAACAGTGATCTATACAATTTAAAAATATAATCTTTCATATTTAGCCCGTGTACACACTCGTCACCTCGTATACACGACCTTCAACACATTTCAATAATCACATCAATACAAATCCTAGGGAAAATTTCCCTCACACAAGGTTAGACAAGTCACTTACCTCGACTTGCTCCAATTTAACCAAATATTATGCTTTTTCCTCGATTTTTTCGACTGTGATTGACTCGTATGTAGTCATAATTAATTCGATACAGTCAACAAATTATAGAATCAATTCCATAAGAAAATACTATATTTTTCAATAAAAATTCAAAATTAACTCAAAAATTGCCCGTGTGACCCACGTCTCAGAACCCGATAAAAGTTATAAAATCCGATAACCCATTCAATTATGAGTTCAACCATACTAATTTCACTCAAATCCGACTCCGAATCGGTGTTCAGATCTCAAAAATTTATTTTATGAAGTTTCTACAATCTTTCCCAAATTTCCACCTCAAAGTACTAATCAGATGATGAAATCATTGATATATTCATGTATATTAACCAAATTCGAGTTAGAATCACTTACCCCGATGAATTTCTTGAAAAACCCATGAAAAATCATCTCCAACCGAGCTCCCAAAGCCCAAAAATAAAATAATAACCTAAACTTCGGATATATAGTACATCCTCTGAACTCAAATTTCGTGGTCAACGAAATTCCAAGCGCGACCGCGCCCCAAGTCCCGCGGTCGCGAAAAAATGGTGTGGCAGCGAAATTCTTGGGACTGCACTGCCAAGCTTTAGTATTTTGGCCATAACTTTCTCTACAGATGTCCAAATGATGATTGCTTTACCTAGCTGGAAACTAGACATGAAGGGATAAAACTTTAGTTTTTGAATCATCTCAAAAATCCTCGTAGATCAAAAGATATAGGCTTCCGAAGTTGGACCAGCGGATCTACATAACTTCCTGGAGCGCGGCCGCGGATAGAATTGCGCGGTCTACGAAATTTTGAGCGTGGCCGTGAAATTCTGCTACGGTCAAACTCTTATGTGCGGTCCGCATTCTTATGTGCGGTCCGCCCCCCTCCATCGCCTCAGCGCCCAAAAATGTGCGGTCCGCACCCCCGAAAATGCCAGAATAATATTAGAGTGCTGAAATGCCCGGACTAGCTCAAAACTCACCCTGAAACTCATCCGGAACCTCCCGGACACAAACCATATATGAATTTCAATCGTAAAATACGCTACGGACCTGCTCGCGTGATCAAATTGGCCAAATAACACATAAAACTACGAATCGGACACAAAATCAAAGGAAATTTTTAAGAAAACTTTAAAACTTATATTCTTACAACCGGGCGTCCGAATCACGTCAAATCAACTCCGTTTCTCACCAAATTCGGCAGACAAGTCATAAATATTATAGTGGACCTATACCGGGCTCCGAAATCAAAATACAGACCTGGTGTCCATAAATCCAACATCATTAATTTCTTAAAACTCATAAGCTTTCAAACTTTTAATTTTTTATCAAAATTCCATATCTCGGGTTAGGGACCTTGGAATTCGATTCCGAGCATACTCCCAAGTCCCAAATCACGATACAGACGTACCAGAACTGTCAAAATACTGATCCGAGTCCATTTGCTCATAATGTTGACCAAAGTCAACTCAGTTGAGTTTTAAAGCTCTAACTCACATTTTAATTTATTTTTCACATAAAAACTTTTTAGAATATTTTACGGACTGCGCACGCAAGTCGAGGAATAATAAATAGTTTTTTCGAGGTCTTAGAACACAAAATTAATTATTAAATTTAAAGATGACATTTTGGGTCATCACATTCTCCACCTCTAAAACAAACGTTCGTCCTCGAACGGAGTTAGAAAAAAAATTACCTGAGCTGGTAAATAAGTGTGGATAATAGCTATGCATATCATGCTCGGTCTCCCAAGTTGCCTCCTCGACCGGATGACCCCTCCATTGAACCTTCACGGAAATAATATTTTTGACCTCAGCTTTCGAACCTGCCTATCTAAAATAGTCATTGTTTCTTCAACATAAGATAGATCCTTGTCCAACTGAATCGAACTGAAGTCTAACATATAAGACGGGTCGCCGTGATATTTTTGAAGCATGGAAACATAGAATATCGGATGAACCGCAGAGAGAATAGGTGGTAGTGTAAGTTTGCAAGCCACCTCTCCAACTTTCTCAAGAATCTCAAAAGGTCCAATATACCTAGGGCTCAACTTGCCCTTCTTCCCAAACCTCATCACCCCCTTCATATGCGAAACTCGGAGCAAGACCCGCTCACCAACCATGAACGCAACATCACGAACCTTCCGATCCGCATAACTCTTCTGTCTAGATTGGGCTGTACGAAGTTGATCCTGAATTAACTTAACCTTTTCCAGGGCATCCTGAACCAAGTCTGTATCCAGTAGCCTAGCCTCGCCCGGTTCGAACCAACCCACTGCAGACCGGCACCGCCTACCATACAATGCCTTATACAGAGCCATCTGAATGCTTGACTGGTAACTGTTGTTGTAAGAAAACTCCGCAAGTGGTAAGAACTGGTCCCAAGCCCCCCCAAAATTTATCACACACGCACGAAGCATATCCTCCAGTATCTGAATAGTGCGTTCAGACTACCCGTCCGTCTGAGGGTGAAATATTATACTCAACTATACCCGAGTACCCAACTCACTCTGTACTGCCCTTCAGAATCGTGATGTAAACTGCGTACCCCGGTCAGAGATGATAGATACTGGTACGCCGTGAAGTCTGACAATCTCGCGAATATATACCCGAGCCAGCTGCTCTAAAGAGTAAGTAGTAATTACGGGAATGAAATGAGCTGACTTGGTCAATCTATCCACAATCACCCAAACTGCATCGAACTTCCTTTGAGTCCGTGAGAGCCCAACAACGAAATCCATAGTGATCCGCTCTCATTTCCATTCTGGAATCTCTAACTTCTGAAACAATCCACCCGGTCGCTGATGCTCATATTTCACATGTTGACAATTTAGACACCGAGCTACATACTCCACTATGTCTTTCTTCATCCGCCTCCACCTATAGTGTTGTCTCAAGTCCTGATACATCTTTGCAGCACCCGGATGAATGGAGTACCGCGAACTGTGAGCCTCTTGGAGAATCAACTCACGCAAGCCATCTACATTGGGTACACATAGCCTGCCCTGCATCTGTAATACACCGTCATCTCCAATAGTGACTTCCTTGGCATTACCGTGCTGAACTTTATCCTTAAGGACAAGCAAGTGGGGGTCATCATACTGACGCTCCCTGATACGATCATAAAGAGAAGAATGAGAAACCACACAAGCCAAAACTCGACTCGGCTCGGAAACATCCAATCTGACAAACTGGTTGGCCAAGGCTTGAACATCCAAGGCTAAAGGTCTCTCTGCTACCGGTAAATATGCTAAGCTACCCAAACTTTCTGCCTTACGAATCAAGGCATCGGCCACTACATTGGCCTTCCCAAAATGATAGAGAATGGTGATATCATAATTCTTAAGCAATTCCAACCATCTCCGCTGCCGCAAATTAAGATCCTTCTGTTTAAACAGATGTTGTAGACTCCGGTGATTGGTGTAGACCTCACAATGGACACCGTATAAATAATACCGCCAAATCTTCAAGGCATGAACAATAGCTGCTAACTCAAGGTCGTGGACCGGATAATTCTTATCATGTACCTTTAACTGTCTGGACGTGTAGGCAATCACCCTACCGTTTTGCATCAACATTGTGCCGAGACCAATATGCGACGCGTCACAATACACAGTATAAGACCCTGAACATGTAAGTAATACCAATACTGGTGCCGTAGTCAAAGTGATCTTGAGCTTCTGAAAGCTCAACTCACACTCGTCTGACCTTGTAAATGGGGAACCCTCTTGGGTCAATCTGGTCTTAATAGTTGTTCATAATCAATTACAGAATTGTCAATTAACCTCATGTTAACAAAAATCTCGTTGCAAACCTTCACAATACTGATAACGAGATGCGAAGCATGAAGACCTCATAATTATTTACCCGAATTAATGAGTCACATTTAACGCCACCTGGGCTGGCACCTACCTCGTAGGTTAAAAATTAATAATTACAACATGAATTTGACAAGTATGCGTAGAGAATTTCATTCAAGAATTTTCAACTAAGACTAACAGGCATGACTCCCTATTATTACTTTAGTACAAATTTAATTCCACAAGGGAGAACTTAAACACAAGAATTTTCCTCACAAGGATCTCGTCCTTATATAACTTCCACCGCAGCTCGTAGCCCGGTTTAAACATATCAATTTATATAAAAATATGAGGATCTCATCCTCAGTTCTGAATCATAAGTAATATGCACATCGTGCCAATCAAAAATTTCCATTTTCTCCTTTTAAATAATTTCGGTTACACCTAATCACAACACATAATGAACCCCACACCGACAGGGCATATAATTCACAATTTATAATTAATTATCCATAATACATCAAAACTTACCGAATGAGTAACAGAAAGCCACCTTTAGCCTCACAACTCTTATTAGTGACCAACATGGAATGATAGGTGTAATTATCTCCACAGAATCTCCCAACAGGAGTAAACATATAAGCAGATTATAAAATTACGAAGCTCACTCATAAGTGGAGCACCATAGAAGAACTCGTTTTGATACTGAGAACCGAATCAAGTTAAGGAAATTATTCCTTTATATTAAATCGAGGTCATACCTGTAACGACACCATTTGATGTAGCAACCTCTGCTATACCGTAAAACAAATATATCAACGGCTGAGTCTCCATCTATAGGATGCCTTCTACCCGCCTGTCCTCCACCCCTAACTAGTCGTGTGGGTGGTGTAGTAACTGCAATGGGGCACGTAGCCTGAGTGCTTTGTTGAAATATGTCTCTCTCAAGTTTGGGACAATTTTCTCACGATGTGCCTAGTATCACCGTATTCATAACAACCCCTTTGTAGGTTTGACTGCTCATATTGAGTCTGTGCCACATAACTGGAATAAACATTGTAGGAAACTCATGTCGGTGGTGCATTAAAAGAACTTACTAGAGCACCCCGAATAATCCGATGTGCGAACTGGGCTGGCCGACTGCCCGAGCCCCCGCCATAATGATTTATACTTGCAGAGTAGAATTCACTGAATCCTCCAGAACCTTGAGACCTCTTGGTCTCCTTAGTTTTCTTTTTTCCTCACCCCTGAACACGTTCTAATATCTTGGCAATTTCTACAACTAGCAGAAATGAAGTATCAGCCTGTAGCTCCCTAGTCGTACAAAATTTTACGATCATAATTGAGTCCTTTAATGAGTCTGTGGACTCGCTCTCTGGCTGTAGGAAGCAAAGTAGGAGTATGACGGGCTAACTTATTGAACTTGATGGCATATTCTGACACCGTCATGGTGACCTGACACAACCGTTCAACCCTATGCGCTACGCATTACGGAGAGTCCAGGAAACAAACTCTTTCAAAAGCGTGTCTGAGAACTGAGCCAAGTGGGTGGTGTTGCATTGGCTGGTCTTCCCTCTTCATAGGCTTGCCACAAACACCGGTGGATAGTTATCTCTCCCCAGGCCAATTTCTTCTTTTGTTATGCTGACTCAACACTATTGAGCTGACCCATTTCTTAACATACTCTTCGATTCTTCTTTGGGGTAACCCTTACCCCTATTTATACACAACAATCACATAAATAGAGCTCCATACAGACAAATCTTGGCACGAACCACATAGTCTAGAATCTCGTCAACAACTGTACTTCCTCCGAAGCACCCCAAAATCCGCAACAGTGACATCCACGCTGAGTAGACCTTCTGTAAATTTAGAGTTGTTTATCTAACTCCTTTGGTACTGAAGTATAGGATTATTAAGGAGGCGGACATACCGCGTCCCAACCTTATCCTCTACAAAATCTTAGGCCTTAAACATGTGTAAATTTTAGGGAACCTTTTAGTTCCACATATATACATTTCAGGCCAAAAGTGATATAATACATGACCCCGCAAATCCATCCATTGATAGTGGACTCCCCCCACTCGGCGCGAAGGCATAGGTCACAATGTCCGATGCACTCCCCACATGATTCACTGGGTGATCTCTCAATACGTCCACATTTTCAGTCGGAACCGCACGTTGAGGCAATGTTTGAGCGTCTCTGGCTCCCTCGCAGTCCATCTGCGGCATCACGAACCGTCGACGCACAACTGATACCAAGTGCGCAATGTCATACATGAGTGGATACAAAGGAATATGAGATATATATTTCAAGCTAAATCAATGTCGTACGATAAGGAATCAAAGAAGTGAATATTTTCCTAACAATTCCATAGCCTCCCGAAGATAAGTACAGACGTCTCCGTACCGATCCGCAAGAATCTACTAAACCTGCTTGTGACTCATAACACCTATGAACCTAGAGCTCTGATACCAACTTGTCACAACCCCAAATTCCCTCCGTAGGATATCGTGATCGTACCTAGTCTCTAAGACTAGGTAAGTCTATTAATGCGGAATAATAGTAAATATCTTAAATAAATAAATTACAATTCAAACAATTTCAACTCCCAAAACCTGGTAGAAATAAGTCACAAGCTTCTAAAAATTTATTCTCTATGTCTCTATACATCAAAGTCTAAAACAAATAAGGAAGCAACATAGTAAGATAGAAGAGGACTCCGGAGTCTACGGACGCTGGCAGATATACCTCGAAGTCTCCTCGTATAACTAGTTTACTGAAGCCTAGTCTGATAAGATGTAGATGAATCTGCACAAAAGGATGTGTAGAAACGTAGTATGAGTACACCACAACGGTACCCAGTAAGTGCCAAGCCTAAACTCGGTAGAGTAGTGACGAGGTGAGGTCAGGCCCTACTAGAAAATAATAATTGCATAGTAAAATATTTAACAATATAATAAAATAAAATGACAATGGAAATGAATCAAGTAGCATGTCACCATTTAATTACACAAAATAATGGCAATAATATTTCGTGGAATCAAAATAGAATTCCTTTCAACTTTAAAAAAATCACAACAAATAATCAAAGGCAACTGCGGCCATAAATCAATATCAACAAGGGAAATCCCGAGGTACTGCCTCTGTTACAACCCATGTGTTCGTACGTACGAGTACGTCGTAAGTCGATTGATGTAAGCTCAGAAATGAAATCATATTTGAAAAGTTTACAAAGTAAGTTAATCATATTACCTCAGAGGTTACAAATATTAAAGATCATGAACAACAAGTACAAAGATGGTTGGAAGGTTCAGAAGCTAAAGGAATTGAAAAACAATAATGTTTCGTCGAAAGTCGACAAATTGGGAATATTATAACATGTACTTTTGGAGTGAGACCAGGGTGTTTAAATTGATAAGAAGGTTATGTTATGAGTTATGTTAGTCGTATGATAGTCGTGTGTTATGTTTTGAAGTCAAGCGAGTGGTGGAACAAAAGTCGATGAAAGTCATCACAAGTTACGTTCATAAGTTTTACTGAAACTTTGGGTCAAATGTAAATGACATTTTCTCCCAATATACGTAGAGTTATGGGGTGTTTTACCCATAAAATGAAAGATCTATGAGTCTATTTTCTAACGCATTAAACCATTTGTCGATACGATATCGGAGTAGAGAGATATGGGCGGTTTTCCGAGACTGCACAGACTGTCACCTACTTGCTTAAATGAGAATCCAAAACTGGGCATGTTCGGGTCGTCCATAAATGAGCCAATTCAGGTCGTTCATAGAGGCCTTTTTAAAGGCCTATCTCCTTCATATATTAGGCTGATAATAGGGAAAAATAACCAGACTTAATCTCTGTAGAAATCCTCCCAAAAATTTTCCATAAACCCCAATTGATTTTCTCTCCCTTTCAAGTTCTAATTGGAGGTAAAGCCTAGAGTTTGAAGAACCAAGATAGGGGCCGAGTTATCCAACAAATAAGGTAAGTTTAATTCTCTCTTTCATCCATTTTTTTCTGCTGTAGATGCATAGTAAGTCGTTCTTTATTTGTAAGAACTCACGGGACGGTGATCGGAAGCCGTGAGTTCGAGTTATTCACTTGTAGCGGACTGTTTTGTGGACTGTTTTGTGGTGCTGTTGGGCTGCATGTTTTACTACTATTTTTGTAGAATTTTGGAGGAGGAAGGATGTGGAGAAACACCACATAAACGCAGGATATTGGTCTGGTCGTTCGTCGTAACATTTTCGGGTTGTTGAAGAGATTGGGGTGTGTTGGGCTGTTTTGTAGTATTGTGTGGTGTACATAAGGTTGGAAAATAATATATATATATATATATATATATATATATATATATATATATATATATATATATATATATATATATATGTTGTTATTGTGTTTTTGGTGTTGTTGGTGTTATCTTGAATTTGGAGGAAGTAAGGATTATAGGGGAGATGTTGTCCGTTTTAATACAAAATAAGCTTGTCGTTCGTTGTGCGTTAGTTGTACCTTTCGTAACTTAATGATAGTATAATTATTATTGTTGTAGATTAAGGTGAGAAGAGGCGAGTTCAAGTTGGTGATTGAAAAGATTGTGATAAGGTATGTTAAGGCTAAACCTTTCTTCATTTTGGCATGATCTCGTAACTACATGAGTTTGATAACGAAGCATAAAGAGAAGTTTGTATTCCTGAATTTATTCACATTATCCTAGTCTCAGAAGTAACAGTATTTTCCCTTATCGGGACTTCATATTCAGTTTAGTATTGTCTTATTTCAGCCAAGAAAGCAGAGAGTTATATATATATTGTCTTATTTCAGCCAAGAGAGAAGAGAGTATATATATATATATACAGTGTTACAGTAGTTTTACCACCATCGAGCTATAATCGGTGGGCAGGCCCCTATTGGGCAACCTCTGATTAGATGGTAAGTTATATACCGAGCCTACTGTGGCCGAGCGCCTATGAGCGAGCCCAGAATGGCCGAGATACAGAGCCTAGTATGGCCGAGCGCCTATGAGCGAGCCTACTATGGCAGGTCAATTACACATACCGAGCTTTATAGGGCCGGACAACTATTTTACATACCATATGGAGAGAGTTGAGTCAGTATTAGCAGGTAAGCATATCTTCAGATTATTTTTGACTCCCAGTTACATTCCGTTATTATATCATCAGTTCAGTTTCAGCTTTCAGTTATTTTGTTGCCTTACATACTCAATATATTATTTGTACTGACGTCCCTTTGCTGGGAACGCTGCATTTCATGCCTGCAGGTCCTGATAGATAGCTGGATAGACCTTCCCAGTAGACAGAGCTAAATATCAGCTTGGTTGGTAAGCTCCACTTCCCCGGAGTTACCAGGTCTAGACCTTAGAGTCTGTTTTATATATACAGGTTTGATGGGTAGGTCGAGGCCTTGTCCCGACCATGATACAGTTCAACTAGCTCTAGAGGCTTGTAGACAAGTCATGTATAGTTTGTATATCAGTAGATATTCATGGCGGCCTCGTCAGCCTGCACATTTATATATATATATATATATATATATATATATATATTTAAATATATATGAGTTTATGGGTATGTTTACCCCTCAGATGAGAGAGACGATATTTTCAGATGATTTAGAATATGGCCTCATCGGCCTAGGTTGAGGGTAACCCCTCTAGAGTTCACAGTTACAGAGTGGTATGCTCGGGTCGAGTATGGTACCGGTTGCCGGCCACGCCTCTTCAGGTTTGGAGCATGACAAACTTGGTATCAGAGCAGTTCTATCCTATGGAGTCTATAAGCCGTGTCTAGTAGAGTCTTATTTATGGGTGTGTTGTGCACCACACTCATAAGCGGGAGGCTACAAGGCATTTAGGAGTCTGTTACCCTTCATTCAAATCCAAATCGTGCTATAGAGCTGAGTCATAAGAGTTCGAGCCAAAGCTTATGTTTGCTAATGATATAGCGATGCTTTTAATTAGAAAAATTATAGCTAGCTAAATGGTTAATACAACAGTATGTAAAAGCATTAGTAGAGAGAGAATTCTTGACTACGTGGCCCTATTTGGGACCCTATTAGATTGTGCTTACCATATGTGCGAATTTCCCATTTACCCTAAGACGGGAATATCTAACATACCCCGTGAATAGCAGGCCATGGGAGTATCAGAAGGTAAAAGTATAAGTTTCAACAGGTAACAGAAGCAAGGTGAAGAAGGGTACGAGGTACCTAGTTAATGAAGACTGTCCGAATTTCAAAGTCAGGCAGAGAAATAAAAGGATTCTAAGTTACCTTCAACAGAAATAGAGGTATGTACAATTGGCCACACCCATCTCAGTTATGCCCTATGGGAGCTAACATATATTGTTTAAGAGAAAGATGGGATATCAAGATCCAACTTGGGTTAGAGTAACCCGAAATGGTGGATTGAGCCAGGGGAGCTAAAAGTGAAACAATGATTTATTGAAGTTTTCAGAATAATGCGATAAACATCAGTATTAGCAGGAGAATAAGAAGAGAGTAAATGAAGTATTATGAGTAAGATGTGATAAATGGGTGATAACAGTAAATCTAAATATAATATGATGACATAGTCTATAGTCAAGTGAAGGAAAAAAAAACAAGAGGTGGCAGGTCTTGAGACAATAAAAGAGTATAGGCCAAAAGTCATATCCTCATTTCGAGAAATGAGTTGGTGCATCCAACGTGATTACCAAAACAAAAAAAACATTTAAACCCCCTAGAGTAATAGAAATCAGCATGGGCTAGTGAACAAGATAAACTGAACATCAATTAGGGATCGAATGAGGTGATGATAGTCGACATCAAGAGAATTTCAAAGATCGCATTCCAGCAATAATACAATAGACAACAGAAGAATAACCTTTAAAGGTAACTCAGGAAGACGCTTCCCTAAAGCAAGAACTTTGAGCAAAGTTAATCTTAAGGGACTAAGTGTTCCAGTTACACTAGTTATCTTATACCGTCGTGTGTAAGATATTCAATTATCCTTGTTACATAAGGGTTACTGTAAGGCAAGTAAGAGTCAATAAAGACGTGAAAAGATGTCAAAGATGAAGAGGTAAAATATTTATAAGTAAGTTTTCATAGCATTACATGTTAATACTCCCCTAAAGGGGGGAAGATGGTGTAATATGGTATTAAGTCAGAGTTAAGTGGTTTAGGTAACTATGGAATAGTAAAGGAAGAATGCAGTAAATGGTGAAAGGAATGATATTGCATTTATTTAGATCCTACAGACATGATACGAGTCCAGAACATTATGCAAGCACGATATCGAGGGGAGGTAGTAAGGGTTCCCACACTAGATGTTATTGATAAATAAGAGCGAATGAACACTTGATACATTAGGAGCCAGTGCAAAAGTTAAGTTAAGGTAGAAGACATAACCCAAGAGTGGTTACCCAGAAGGTAAATATGACCATGCACTGATGAGTAGTTAGTAGTTCATTCAGGAATTCAGGAAGAGCCTAGTCATGGCTAGACAAGAGGTCTCAGATAAATCAGTAGATTATACAAGATAAACGAAGTGAAACCTAGCATAGGAAATTCGGTCTCGTAGATACGACATCATAATCCTTGAGGAATATTCTGATAGGAGTTGGGCAGTAAAAGGTACTGTATAAGTGTTATGAAAATAAAAGAGAGAGTGCCACTAAGGAGATAATAAAAATTTGAGTGCAGAAGTAACCCTACGAGCATAAGGGCGCAGAGATAAGTAACTAAGGATAATTAATGGCAAGTCAGTACATCAAAATTTTCGCCGGTTATACGATGTAAAAATCTCCCAGCTTTACAAGAGTCAGAGGGTCTTCCCTAAGTGCTACAACGAAAGACTATCTGAGGAAATAAGGAAAAAGGCTTCAACATAAGCATAATGACCTAAAGAAGAAATGATCTTGTAACAACATTCTTACTACAATATTGTATACACTCCATAAGAAAGTGGCACCTATCGTGGCTAATGAACGGGAAGTAAAAAAATCAAAAGTAATATTTGAGATCATATGAGTTGCACGAAATTTCAATAGGTGTGGGCACTAGGATAAGCCAAGTATTCATGCAATAAGTGGCAGAACGACCAGGAGAAGTAATTGCGCACTTTTAAAGAAAACTGAGAAGGCACGGAAGGAATTATTAAATCAATGACCCAGAGTTAGTTATGTTATGACTGCACTTAACATTTCATAGTATTATCTATGCAGCATATATGTTGACATTCCTACAACTATAGGAGACGCCGATATAAAGTTAAAAGAAAGAATTGAGTCCACCTCACAGACAAAGGCTTGAATTGTTAGAAGATTATATTATGGATGTTCCATGGCGTCCACCAAAGGAGAAAGTAATAATACCCTGAGCAGCAGATCGGAAGATAGCTTAAGCCTACTTAAAGGCTGGGAGAGAAGAGGAAACTAACGAGTTACATCAGGTAAGTGAATCAGGAGTCTGATTATTAGACCAATATAATTATAGAAATCATGATTCTGAACATTGCAAAATCACTCTTAAGATTAGAGGTACAAGAAAGATAGTACAATAGCCATATTCTATAATGGCTTTACAATAAAGCCAGATTAAAAAAAAAGTACCAGTCTCATAAGGAGTAAGTATGAAGCTCCCACCGGATTGTGTACGCACTAGAGGTGCAAGTTTATAGTAGAGCTTCAAGTTGTGGATGTGAATTCTACCTATGTGGAATAGAGGTTATGAAAGAGACAGAAGATACAATGCGAGATTAAAAGCTAAGTAAGGTAAAGGTTAAGAAGGTACGAGATGCACAAGTGTAGGAGGTTGTGAATACTCCATACACCAGATAGAGGGCTAAAAACACCGTGATTCAGTATCCACAAATGATAGTGGTGTTGTCAGTGGCATATCTTCTAGCCTATAGTTTCCAAGTACCGAGAGGTCTAGTTAAGAGATTAAAGAAGAGTTAGAGACGGTTTGATGTCTCGCTTGAAGTTCCAGAATAACATAATGAAATGTATCGTGCTAGAAAGTTAAAGGAAGGTTGTGAGTACTATAAATAAATATGTGTAGGTCGCAAGATAAAGTATGGTAGAGCAACAGGGTTTTAGGCGGACATAAGTAAGGATAAGCAGAGGTGATTGAGAAGCTGATGAGAATAGGTAAGGCCTCAGAATTAAGCCCATCAAAACAAGAGAGCTGATGGTTTCCGTAAGTTATAAAAAAACTCAGTATAGCCTGAATGAACTCAGAGGAGTCTAAGACTATGAGCAATTTGAAGAGATGAAATGTTGCCCTGGTAGTAGAATAAGGGTGTAATTGTGATAGATAAGAGGATGACGTTAAGGCCATTGATTGGTTAATGATTCAAAAATAAGGGATTTCATGAATGCATGAGATTAGAATACCCCTCATAAGATGAATCACGTTAGGATGCGATGAAATACGGTTATTGAAGTATAGTATCGCCCCTAGGTGGATCGAGCAAATAACTTCAGATGTTCTCTGATGAGACGTGATCCCTAAGGATAATGTATTACATAAGAGGTTTCAATTTATCAGTGGTAGATTATAGATCAACATTAAGGTGAATCAATAATAGGCAGATAAAATTTCCAAAGTATGAGATGATATTAGGCCGTCATTCTTAAGATGAACAGTAATAAGGAAGAACTAAAGGACTTAGATTTATACATATAGGATAAGCAGCGAGAGGGTAACCTGGAGTTGGGTAGCAAACCTCGACAATAATAAAACGAAGTAAGTGTGATGGTGTAGTACAACCTACCTAGATGTAGTAAAGCCATAAGGATATATTTAGAAGGCTACGAAACAAGATATCGCAACAGTCGTAAGTTTGACAAAGTACCGAGCAAAGAACTTCACTACACCTATATACACCGGGAGGAACAACTTGTCATAGTTCTATATATGTTCCCAAAGTGAGGCCTAGAGATTGGCTAAAAGCTGGAGGAAAAGGAACAGAAGAGTCGCATAAGCGCACATACAAGGACAAAGTCGTACAGGCTGCATGACAGAATGTCGCAATAATTACGAGGTTGGAAGGATTCAGACCAAAAGTCGTGGTGTCAGAAAGAGGCCTAAAGGGGGGAATGCCTTGGCCTATGGATTTATTCATAGAACAGTTGCCTAGATGGAAAGGCCACCAATAAAGTATTTATGAGAGATATAGGTTATGAGACTGATAAGTGCACCAGTCAACATTCGAGGACGAATGTTCCAAATGGGGGAATGATGTTACAACCCATGTGTTCGTACGTACGAGTACGTCGTAAGTCAATTGATGTAAGCTCAGAAATGAAATCATATTTGAAAACTTTACAAAGTAAGTTAATCATATTACCTCAGAGGTTACAAATATTGAAGATCATGAACAACAAGTACAAAGATGGTTGGAAGGTTTAGAAGCTAAAGGAATTGAAAAACAATAATGTTTCGTCGAAAGTCGACAAATTGGGAATATTATAACATATACTTTTGGAGTGAGACCAGGGTGTTTAAATTGATAAGGAGGTTATGTTATGAGTTATGTTAGTCATATGATAGTCGTGTGTTATGTTTTGAAGTCAAGCGAGTGGTGGAACAAAAGTCGATGAAAGTCATCACAAGTTACGTTCATAAGTTTTACTGAAACTTTGGGTCAAATGTAAATGCCATTTTCTCCCAATATACGTAGAGTTATGGGGTGTTCCACCCATAAAATGAAAGATCTATGAGTCTATTTTCTAACGCATTAAACCATTTGTCGATACGATATAGGCGGTGTTCCGAGGCTGCACAGACCGTCACCTACTTGCTTAAACGAAAATCCAAAACTGGGCCTGTTCGGGTCGTCCATAAATGGGCCAATTCGGGTCGTTCATAGAGGTCTTTTTAAAGGCCTATCTCCTTCATATATTAGGCTGATAATAGGAAAAAATAACCAGACTTAATCTCTGCAAAAATCCTCCCAAAAATTTCCCACAAACCCCAATTGATTTTCTCTCCCTTTCAAGTTCTAATTGGAGGTAAAGCCTAGAGTTTGAAGAACCAAGATAGGAGCCGAGTTATCCAACAAATAAGGTAAGTTTAATTCTCTCTTTCATCCATTTGTTTCTGCTATAGATGCATAGTAAGTCGTTCTTTATTTGTAAGAACTCACGGGACGGTGATCGGAAGCCGTGAGTTTGAGTTATTCACTTGTAGCGGACTATTTTGTGGACTGTTTTGTGGTGCTGTTGGGCTGCGTGTTTTACTACTATTTTTGTGGAGTTTTGGAGGAGGAAGGGTGTGGAGAAACACCACATAAATGCAGGATGTTGGTCTGGTCGTTCGTCGTAACATTTTCGGGTTGTTGACACTACTACGGTGGTCATTTTGTGTATGAAGAGATTGGGGTGTGTTGGGCTGTTTTTTAGTATTGTGTGGTGTACATAAGGTTGGAAAATAATATATATATATATATATATATATATATATATATATATATATATATATATATATATATATATGTTGTTATTGTTGTTTTTGGTGTTGTTGGTGTTATCTTGAATTTGGAGGAAGTAAGAATTATAGGGGAGATGTTGTCCGTTTTAATACAAAATAAGCATGTCGTTCGTTGTGCGTTAGTTGTACCTTTCGTAACTTAATGATAGTATATTTATCGTTGTTGTAGATTAAGGTGAGAAGAGGCGAGTTCAAGTTGGTGATTGAAAAGATTGTGATAAGGTATGTTAAGGCTAAACCTTTCTTCATTTTGGCATGATCTCGTAACTACATGAGTTTGATAATGAAGCATAAAGAGAAGTTTGTATTCCTGAATTTATTCACATTATCCTAGTCTCAGAAGTTACAGTATTCTCCCTTATCGGGACTTCATATTCAGTTTAGTATTGTCTTATTTCAGCCAAGAGAGCAGAGAGTTTATATATATATATATATATATACAGTGTTGCAGTAGTTTTACCACCATCGAGCTATAATCGGTAGGCAGGCCCCTATTGGGCAACCTCTGATCAGATGGTAAGTTATATACCGAGCCTACTGTGGCCGAGCGCCTATGAGCGAGCCCAGAATGGCCGAGATACAGAGCCTAGTATGGCCGAGCGCCTATGAGCGAGCCTACTATGGCAGGGCAATTACACATACCGAGCCTTATAGGGCCGGACAACTATTTTACATACTATATTGAGGGAGTTGAGTTAGTATTAGCAGGTAAGCATATCTTCAGATTATTTTTGACTCCCAGTTACATTCTGTTATTATATCATCAGTTCAGTTTCAGCTTTCAGTTATTTTGTTGCCTTACATACTCAGTACATTATTTGTACTGACGTCCCTTTGCTGGGGACGCTGCATTTCATGCCTGCAGGTCCTGATAGATAGCTGGATAGACCTTCCTAGTAGACAGAGCTAAATATCAGCTTGGTTGGTAAGCTCCACTTCCCCGGAGTTACCAGGTCTAGACCTTAGAGTCTGTTTTATATATACAGGTTTGATGGGTAGGTCGAGGCCCTGTCCCGACCATGATACAGTTCAACTAGATCTAGAAGCTTGTAGACAAGTCCTGTATAGTTTGTATATCAGTAGATATTCATGGCGGCCTCGTCAGCCTGCACATTTATATATATATATATATATATATATGAGTTTTTGGGTATGTTTACCCAGAGAGAGAGAGAGAGAGAGAGAGAGAGAGAGAGAGAGAGAGAGAGAGAGAGAGAGAGAGAGAGAGAGAGGGAGTTTATGGGTATGTTTACCCCTCAGATGAGAGAGACGATATTCTCAGATGATTCAGAATATGGCCTCATCGGCCTAGGTTGAGGGTAACCCCTCTAGAGTTCACAGTTACAGAGTGGTATGCTCGGGTCGAGTATGGTACCGGGTGCCGGTCATGCCTCTTCAGGTTTGGGGCGTGGCAGCCTCGTAGTCCCAAATCATAAATAAATTTACAATATCTCATTTTCTTATCTCACCGCAGGAGCCTTCACAATTTATTTTAAAGAAAATATTTTTTCCGAAATAGCATCCCGCGTTTTAGCCATCCTTATCACACCGCACGACTTCTAGTAGTTTCCCCTACTAGCCACGTGTATCAAGTCACTCTTATCTTACCGCATGTGTTTCAATACCTAGACCTTATACCACTGCATGCGTATTAATATCACAATATATAACAATTTACATCTCAAGTGCTCAAATAATTTAACTTGCCAAAATAATTCAACAATAATATTTTTTCACAATAAAGAGCTCACGGCTCATGCCAAAATAAATCATCAATAATATTTTTACACAATAAAGAGCTCACGGCTCCATCACAATGAGTACGAAAATCTTACAAAAATAGTCAGAAATAAATAATTCAGGAAAATAATATTTCAAAATCTTTAATACGTTGCTTCAATGTCAAATTTAAAAATGTCAAATACTTCATATTAATTATATTTAATTTAAAGAAAACCAACCTTAAAATAATACATAAAATAAAAGAAATCAAGTTTCAACTAAACAGGTAAAATAATTAGCCGGAAAAGATCAAACAAATTTAAAGTATATATCTTAGATCAATGATGAAGAATATAACAAGATAAAATAATTTAATAAATGTGTAGTAGTGATCTATACAATTTAAAAATATAATCTTTCACATTTAACCCGTGTACACACTCGTCACATCTTGTACACGACTTTCAATACATTTCAATAATCACATCAATACAAATCCTAGGGAAAGTTTCCCCCACACAAGGTTAGACAAGTCACTTACCTCGACTTGCTCTAATTTAACCAAGTATTATGCTTTTTCCTCGATTTTTCCGACTCGTATCTAGTCATAATTAATTCGATACAGTCAACAAAAATTATAGAATCAATTTCATAAGAAAATACTACATTTTTCAATAAAAATCCAAAATTAACTCAAAAATTTTCCATGGGACCCACATCTCGAAACCCAATAAAAGTTATAAAATCCGACAACCCATTCAATTACGAGTTCAACCATACTAATTTCACTCAAATCCGACTCCGAATCGGTGTTCAAATCTCGAAAATTCATTTTATGAAGTTTCTACAATCTTCCTCAAATTTCCACCTCAAAGTACTAATCAGATGATGAAATCATTAATAAATATTCATGTATATATACCAAATCCGAGTTAGAATCACTTACCCCGATAAATTTCTTGAAAAACCCACGAAATATCGTCTCCAACCGAGCTCCCAAAGTCCAAAAATAAAATAATAACCTAAACCTCGGATATATAGTACATCCTCTGAACTCAAATTTTGCGGTCAGCGAAATTTCAAGCGCGGACCCGCCCTAGGTCCCGCGGTCGCGAAACAATGGTGCGGCCACAAAATTCTTGGGGTTGCACTACTAGGCTTTAGTATTTTGGCCATAACTTTCTCTGCAGATGTCCAAATGATGATCACTTTATCTTTCTGGAAACTAGACATGAAGGGCTACAACTTTCGTTTTCGTATCATCTCAAAATCCCTTGTAGATCAAAAGATCTGCTTCCGAAGTCGGACCAGCGGATCTGCAGAACTTCCTGGAGCGCGGCCGCGGACAGAATTGCGTTGTCCACGAAATTTTGAGCGTGGCCGCGAAATTCTGCCGCGGTCCATACTCTTATGTGCGGTCCGCGCCCCTCCTTCGCCTCAGCACCCAAAAATGTGCGGTCCGCACCCCCAAAAATACAGAACAATATTAGAGTGTCGAAATGCCCGGACTCGCTCAAAACTCACACCGAAACTCATCCGGAACCTCCCGGACACAAACCATATATGAATTTCAATCGTAAAATACGCTATGGACCTGCTCGCGTAATCAAATTGCCCAATTAACATCTAAAACTACGAATCGGATACCAAATCAAAGGAAATTTTCAAGAAAATTTTAAAACTTATATTCTTACAATCGGGCGTCCGAATCACGTCAAATCAACTCCGTTTCTCACCAAATTCGGCAGACAAGTCATAAATATTATAGTGGACCTATACTGGGCTCCGAAACCAAAATACAGACCCGGTGTCCATAAATCCAACATCATTAATTTCTTAAAACTCATAAGCTTTCAAACTTTTACTTTTTCATCAAAATTCCATATCTCGGGCTAGGGACCTCGAAATTAGATTTCGAGCATATGCCCAAGTCCCAAATCATGATACGGACCTACCGGAATTGTCAAAACACTGATCCGAGTCCATTTGCTCAAAATGTTGACCAAAGTCAACTCCGTTGAGTTTTAAAGCTCTAATTCACATTTTAATCCATTTTCCACATAAAAACTTTTCAGAAAATTTTACGGACTGCGTACACAAGTCGAGGAATGATAAATAGTACTTTTTGAGGTCTTAAAATATAGAATTAATTATTAAATTTAAAGATGACATTTTGGGTCATCACAATTTTGTATGTGGTGTGTTGATGTCGTGCTATAATTTCATATATTTTGACGTAATTTACCCTACTTGCTTGATGTTTGGATGCTAATTTGTGCGACAATTTCACTTAATAGAGCTTATTTCACGTGTAGGAATGCTTGGATATGAATTGGAGAGAAGTTGCACGGAATGGTACTTCAGAGCTAAAACATGGAGCAATAAAAGAAGAAGTGCAAGGCAACGAAACAACAGTGCCATAGACAGTGCAAGGCATTGTCCAGGGCATTTTCATTGGCGCCCCAGACAGTGCCTTGCGCAGAAACAACAGTGCCATAGGCAGTGCAAGGCATTGTCCAGGGTACTGTCATTGGCGCCTCAGACAGTGCCTTGCACCGAAACAATGGCGCCATAGATAGTGCCTTGCGCTGACGATGCCATCCGAGCAAATTTTAATTTCTCATTAGTTTTGGACATGTAGAATTCGGCCCCTACCCTATAAATACCCCTTAAAGTTAGTTTTTTTTAGGGTAAGACATCATTAGTGAGGGAATCGACTTAAGGAGGCAAGAACACACAAGGAGCAAGGCGGAGAATTCTTCTACGAGTTTTTCATTTTTTTCGTCCTATTTTCATTATTGGTTATGAATTCTAGTATTGTAGTTTTGCATACTATTATGAATAGCTAATTTGTTATTTAGGGTTTTGATGAAACCTTTTGTAGGGTAAATTCTTGATACGTTTTGATATAATTTAGTCTTTGAATTTTTCTATTTGTTCAACTATATACTTATTTTAGTTAATTGAAGAGCTCTCAATTAACGGTGCCTATTTATTATGTATTGCTTGAAAAAGAGTACATATTTAGGTGGTTATTGAATAAGGTCACTCCTAACGTATATGAGAAATCAATACGACGGGTTTAAAAGCGGGATTAGAGATAACGAAGCTTTGACGTGATCATAGTGAGGGGTGAAAAAGTGCGAGCAAGCGTAATTCGAGAGAATATGACTAGTACATTGTTGTAGTTGCTCGAGAGAGAATTATGATAAGTCGACTGCTCATGATCAGTAGAGAATACTTAGGCGATATTATAGGAGACGTAGCGAGAAGGATTCCGATAATTGGGGAAATCATAACTCTAGGCCTCCTTAATCTTGTCCCAAAAACCTTAGTATCTTTAGTTGTTAATTTACTATTTTAATTTGCTAGTTAATTAGCAAGAAAACAGAGTCTTGATATTTATAAATTAGGAGTTGTTCGAGCTTGTATTCTTAGTGATACTTAACAGTTACAGCAAAACCTTAGTTCTCTGTGGGATTCGACTCCGGACTTTTAGACCGGATTATATTTGCAGCGACTGCTTATCCTTTTTAGGACTAGAGTTGGGCGTGATCAAATTTTGACATAATTGTCGGGGAACTAACGGTGTAGTTGTAGCTGTATATATTGCTAGGTTTCAACTTTGAAATTTTATTATGTTTTGTTTTATTTATTTTATTTTATTCTAACTGTTGATTTGAGAAACATGACATCTTGGAATTATGAGAATTTAGGTGTAGATAATTCTACTATTGATCCTCATACATATTGTGAAGGAAACCACCCATGTCAAAATTATCAAAATATTCTCGAGAGCGAGTTATGTGCACCAACTCAATCTTTTTTGTGGAATGTGTGTGATGTGTGTGGTGGTAAAAATGGTCACTTTCATGGTTGTGCTTATATTTCTTATCCTCCCCAACCCCTTACTATCATGGTTCTACTTTTTCTTGTGAAGTTAATAGGAACAAAGAACCCGGGGATGCGGACCAGAAGAAGATCAAGGATATGTTAAAGTGCCTTCTGGAATAAAATAATGAGAAACAACTGCAGATAGAAAGGCAAGAGGTAACTATTCACAACTTGGAGGCTCAAGTGAGTCAATTGGTTGAAGCTTTTAATGCTTAGCAAGCCAATTTGGAGATAGTAGCCAATAAGAGCATGAATTTGAGGTGCTAATTGAGGAGGTCAGAGTAGAACATCAACAACCTAGCCAACTACAATTTGAGGATGTCGATGTTGATGAAGTGAGACTAGAGTTAGCCAAGGACATCGAGGATATAAATTTTGTTGACTCTAGTATCATTGATGTTGAGGATGTTGAAAGTCCTGAAATTCATGTGTTTGAGCGCATTGGTCCTCACTCCAAATATTTTTCCACATTGTGCTTGGATGAAGATATGAAAATAGCGTCATCCGAGCTGATTGAGGAGTCGAGGAATGAGGAATAATGTGCCTGCATTCTGGAATTTTTCTTGCCAGAAAGATATGACTACATACCTCATCTAAAAGCCAAGAAGTGTAGAATAGTGCAATGGTTGCTTGGGCTAATTAGATTTGTTCCACCACCCCTGGAGCATAACCAAAAACTTGAAGCCAAATTGGGGGTTTAATTCAAAGCTCGAGGTGGGGAAAGAAAGTGGTTCACGTCGTACCGCGACGTTAAATCAGGCGCTTGTTGGGAGGCAACCCAACATTACTTCTTTCTTTTATTTTTAGTTTTTTATAATTATTTTCTTATTGTATTATTTTGTAGTGTCATCTTTGATTTTTTAGGAGTATGGGAAGCATATCTATTGGAATGATGCAACAACAAGCCAGATGGTTAGAACTAAGTGGGGGTGCCCGCACAAAGGAAAATACCCTGGAGAAGTCTGAGTACCCCATGAGCTGCTAATGCTTCAACCTTTGGCCTACTAGGGAGTTTATGTTGTGCATTGGGGACAATTCAAAATTTTAAGTGAGGGGTGAGGAGATTGTCTGGGTGACTTTCTAAGCTATTTTAGTTGTGTTAGTTTAATTGATGATTTTCTAGGAAAAAATAAATTTGGATTTTTCCCAACGATGGATCTCCTATACAGTTTTTTGAGGGATTTAAGTCTAAACAAAAAATTCAAAAAAAAAATAAATTAGAAAATAGAAAAATACAAAAACATGTCTTTTTTTTCCTTAGGTAGTAATAATCCCCTGTGGTTTTTCTTCGTGCCTCGATTCTTTTCCATGGGATGTATCTTGAACCGGGTAGTAATTATTTTTTTGAGTAGTATGTAGGAAATAAAGGAGAAGAAATAATGTGATTCGCACCTTTTGACTTGTTTGATGGTTGCATACTTAGGTTCTGGCATGTGTTTCACCTTCCCTTGATTTTAAATATATAATGATGCCTTGGTAAAAATGAATAGCATGTGTTATGACTCTTATGTCTCGTTTGCCTGACTTGTGTTCACTTTGTGCTTCATGCTTAATATATCTCTTGGCTGTGTGAATACTTGCTTGATTGAGAGTCCGAATGAGACCGTCCTTAGTGAGTCATGTGCCATATGTTAAGTGAGTTCTTTGCGTAGTCCATGTTATTACTTTTGGGTCTAGAACTTGCCCTAAATGTGAATTGAATAGAAATCCTATGTGTTACTCGGTTTGAAAAGTGATGTTAGGCTTTCTTTGATCTTTTTTGAGTTTTGTTGCTTATCACAAATAAAATCATCCATAGATACTCTTATGAGCCTATAAGCCTTTCTTTTGGCACCCGCATTACAAGCCTATCCCATTTTGTTCTTAATTGAATCATTTTGATCCTTATATCTCTTAAAACACTTGAATTGTAAAGAGAGCGCTAGAAAGAAGTAATGAGAAAACTTGGGGTAGCTTTTGAGTGAAACCCATAAAAGAAAGAAATGTGCACTTGTGCTTTAAATAAAAATTCACTAGCAGAAAGGTAAAAGCAAAAAAAAAAAGAGGAAAGAATAAATGAATAAATAAATGTTTCTTATTTTTGCTAGTGAATATGATCTGAAGCAGTGCGTACAGAAGAAGGAAAAATATTCTGGGGTGAGCTATCTTTGTGATGATTGAAGTGGATTGAAGGAATTTTGCGCTTAAAGTTGAATACGTGATGTGTTAAAGTGCTTAGGAGGGTTAGCCACTATATCCCAAATATATCCTACCCGTCCCTTAGCCCACATTACAACCGTAATAAAGTCCTAGTTGATTTCGGTCTGAGCGGGCCTACATTAGTAGAGGTTTACATAATGGGCAAGCCTATGGTACCGTTTGCGTGCATGTGACTTCTTTGAGAGATTGAGTGATTTTTCTTCATATGTGTGAGTCCTTAAAATATATACGATCATGTGATTTGGATGTGTGGACTACTTACTCTTTGTTTTATTGTGAGGGCACATAGTTTCACAAAGGATAGGTAACATTATTAGACCTCTCTGTTAGATTAAGTATTCAAGCCTCGGGTGTATTGTGATATTGAGTTAGTTTTCGAGGCTAGGATTGTTATAATCATGTTGTTCCTGTGTTAGTTGTTTTGAAATTGGGCATAAGTACGGGAAGTGTATTTTGACAGCATATACTAGGGCTTAATTGTTGGTATCAACCATGGTCATAAGTGTAGTGTGTTGTAAATGTGTGGCTTGTTGGGTCCTTGAAGAGGAAGTGTTTGGTTGGTTGACTCGAGGGCGAGCAACACTTAAGTGTGGGGTGTTGATGCCATGCTATAATTTCATATATTTTGACGTTATTTACCCTACTTGCTTGTTGTTTGGATGCTAATTTGTGCGACAATTGCACTTAATAAAGCTTATTTCACGTGTAGGAATGCTTGGACGTGAATTGGATAAAAGTTGCAAGGAATGGTACCTCAGAGCTAAAAAATGGAGCAATAAAAGAAGAAGAGCAAGGCAACAAAACAACAATACCATCGACAGTGCAAGGCATTATCCATGGCACTGTCATTGGTGCCCCAGACAGTGCCTTGCGCAGAAACAACAGTGCCATAGGTAGTGCATGGCATTGTCCAGGGCACTGTCATTGGCGCCCCAGGCAGTGCCTTGCACCGAAACAATGGCTCCATAGACAGTGCCTTGCACCGACGATGCCATCCGAGCAAATTTTAATCCCTCATTAGTTTTGGACATATAGAATTCGGCCCCTACCCTATAAATACCCCATAAAGTTAGTTCTTTTTTAGGGTAAGGCATCATTATAGAGGGAATCGACCTAAGGAGGCAAGAACACACAAGGTGCAAGGCGGAGAATTCTTCTACGGTTTTTTCACTTTTTTCTTCCTATTTTCATTATTGGTTATGAATTCTAGTATTGTAGTTTTGCATACTATTATGAATAGCTAATTTATTATCTAGGATTTTGATGAAACCTTTTGTAGGATGAATTCTTGATATATTTTGATATAATTGAGTCTTTGAATTTTTCTATTTGTTCAACTATGTGCTTATCTTAGTTAATTGAAGAGCTCTCAATTAACGATGCCTATTTATTATATATTTCTTGAAAATGAGTACATATTTAGGTAGTTGTTGAACAACGTCACTCCTAACGTATATGAGAGATCAATACGGCGGGTTTAAAAGCGAGATTAGAGATAACGAAGCTTTGACGTGATCATAGTGAGGGGTGAAAATGTGCGAGCTAGCGTAATTCGAGAGAATATGACTAGTACATTGTTGTAATTGCTCGAGAGAGAATTATGATAAGTCGAGTGCTCATGATCAGTAGAGTATACGTAGGCGATATTATAGGAGACATAGCGAGAAGAATTCCGACAATTGGGGAAATCATAACTCTAGGCCTCCTTAATCTTGTCCCCAAAACCTTAGTATCTTTAATTGTTAATTTACTATTTTAATTTACTAGTTAATTAGTAAGAAAACTGAATCTTGATATTTATAAATTAGGAGTTGTTCGAGCTTGTATTCTTAGTGATACTTAACAGTTACGGCAAAATCTTAGTTCTTTGTGGGATTCGACTCCAGACTTTTAGACGGATTATATTTGCAGCGACCGCTTATCCTTTTAGGACTAGAGTTGGCGTGATCATGTGTACTTATTCCTCTCTAAAATTCCAATCAAAACTTACTCTCTTAATACAATTTTGATACATATCAACAACTTTATGTAAAAAGATAGTATTGATAACTTAAATACAAATTTTATATAATGATTCATACATTATACAACTATTTTTTAACTTTCATACAACATTCAAATATATATATATATATATATATATATATATATATATATATATATATATATATATATATATATATATATATATATATATATAACACTACAATAGAATATAATTTACATACAATTATAATACAATTTTGCTATAATTTCATAAGTATATTGTATGTCATGTGTTCTTCTTCTTCGAGTTTCAATCTGAAATTCAGCCAAAATTTTAGTCAATCAATTAAATAGAATGAAGAAAAAAATTAATCAAATAGCATGCGAGAATGAAAGAAAAGAGAAAAAGGCCAGGACACACGCTGAACCACAATATCACGAATTCATGAGTTCTTAGTTAAGATGTATGTATAACTAATTCAACTGAGTTTTCTATCTTTCCATAGTAATTTGGAGAAAATAAGTCTAATGTATATTGTGTGTGCTTCTTCCTATCTAAAATTCCAATCAAATCTCTCTTAATACAATTTTGATACATATCAACAACTTAATATAAAAAGATAGTATTGATAACTTAAATACAAATTTTATACAATGATTCGTACATTATACAACTATTTTTCAACTTTCATACAACATTCAAATAAAAAATATATACATACAACTACAACAAAATATAATTTACATACAATTATAATACAACTTTACTACAATTTCGTAAGTATATTGTATGTCATGTGTCCTCCTTCTTTTTCTTCTTCTTCTTCTTCTTCTTCTTCTTCTTCTTCTTCTTCGAGTTTCAATCTGAAATTCAGTCAAAATCAAGTCTAATCTTCACCAAACACCCTCAAAATTGAGATATAAACTCCTTAAAATATTCCCAATTGTTTGCAATAACACCCAATCCAAACAAATAATAATTTTTGAAAATCCAAATTCGATTTCAAAGTATCAAAGCTTCAAAGCTTTTTAATGGCTGTCAATGGTGGAGAGTCAAACACCTTCAAAATTTATTGATTGACAATTTTAATTTGAATACCAATTGTGCAATATGAAAGAAAATTGCTAAGTTAAAACTCTATAGTAAAACGATTGAAATTCATTGATGAATTCCATTAAAAATATATACAACACGAAAGGATAAAAAGTAGAGAATATCAGAGGAAGAAAAATTGGGGAAAGAACATAGAATGAGAAATAGAGAGACGGAGAGAGAGAGAGAGCAGGAGAGAGAGATGGAGAGAGAGAGAGAGAGCGCAAGAGAGAGAACAGGGATGAGAAATAATTGATTCCTTATTCAATTCCTAATTTAAAGGGATACTCATTTAAAACTAATTTGTATATAATTGGTAAATTATATATGGCCATATAATTAAATTAAAACTTGAATAGGGAGTGTAATAAAGTTTCATATGTAGTATATGAAGGTAAAAATTCCTTCTTTCATTAGTTGTATTTTTTTTCTCTAGAACTGTTAATTGTGATACTTATACAACTATACAACAACAACAATCCAGTGAATTCCAACAAGTGAAGTCTGGAGTAGGAAGCGTATACGCAGTCATACCTCTATCCTGAGGAGGTAAAGAGACTATTTCTGATATACTATCTGCTAAAATAAAGAAGAAAAAAACTGTGGTAATAAATAGTAACAACTTATACAACTATAATTGCACAAATGTAAGGGTATTCTCTTGAATAACACTTTTCTTTAACATAAGGGTTACCTTTTATAACAGCTAGTTAATATATAAAATATGTGTTCTTCAGCCAAAGAAAAAAAGAAAGAAAGAAGGTGCTAGTTGGAAGAGTGACGGACAATATTTTTATAGTGAGTAAATTGTATGCATTTACCAAAACAAGGTTCATAGTGAAATTCGTATAGGTTTAAGTGGGAGGACATGTACTATAAAGTTGCTGGATTAAAAAAGGAAGAGCAAAACTTGTTTGTGAAAAAGTTACCACAACAAAGTCTTAGTGGGCGTTTGTACATAAAAATTGTAAAATTTCGAAAAAAAGAGAAACTTTTTTTCAAATAAAAATGGTATTTGGGTTGTTTTTTAATTTTTGTGAGTGATTGGAGTGAAAATTTTGAAAAACACCTTTTTGGAGTTTTTCAAATTTTCGAAAATTTGCAAAATTCATCTTCAAGTAAAAATTAAAAATTTATGGCCAAACACTGATTTAAAAAAAATATATATATATATTTCATGGACTAACGGGATCTAATTAATCTAATGAAAACAACATAATACCTTGAATAAAACCAGCCTTATAATTTAGAAAAAAGAAAAACCTAAGTCTATCCATTTACCAAATCAGTTTTGCAACACAAAATTCAAATAATCAAAAGAGAAAATAAAGGAGAACTAGGAAGCGGGTATTAATCAGGTAAAATGGGAAACATATTAAGTTTTATTTATGTACTTTTCAAACGCTTCGTATTTAGGTTCTAGGTAGACAACTGCCGAAGCCTTTTATGCTTTTAAAATTTTCTTTTAAATTTTTTATTTGCAAGTGATGATTTCCCCCCATGTTCCTCAACTCTTATTGGTTCAAAAATGAGATTTATATCTAATAATAATCGGCAAAAGAGCATCTACCGTTTAACGTGCATAGTTGTTACTTGTTACTCTGTTGAAAAGTCTTTCTGAACAAGAAAAACTACTTAAAGAGAACAAAAAAACGAAAGAGAAAAGCAGAAAAAGAAAAAATACAAACATGAAAATGTTCTCTGCTTTTACAGCTTATTATGCACTAATCTGACTGTCTTAAGTTTTATGCAAGTATGTATATGCTAATTGTCATTAGGTTTCTGTAAAAGAATAGGGTGCCACACCTACTTAATTGCTTATCTTTCAAGTGAAGTTTTGATAATAGCAATCATTTGATTTCAGTTTCTTCATTTCTTCTTCTTCTTCTTCTGCTGCTGTTGTACTTTTTCTTTTTTATTATCTTATTTTGAAATTTGCGTATATATTATGAAGTGGGAGGACCTTTGCTCAATTTAAAAGAATTCGATAAGTGCTTGCACGTTTCACACAACATTTTTTGTTGATATACATTGACAATGAATATCGGCATTTCTCCTAAATCACTGTTGCTTATTTCTTTCATTTTTCCTGGACTTTTGTGAATCTTTTATTTTATTTAAATCGTAAATTATTGAATTTATCTAGATAGTTAATCTTGCCACTTAACTAAATGAAAAATATAAAAGTAGTATAATTAAAAAAATAGGATAATAAGTTTGGAAAAAGGAGATTCAATTTCATAGCAACCAGTGTTTTAAAAGGCGTGGGCGTAAGGCGAGACGTTTTACATATGCCTCAGCGACGTGTAAGCCCCATAAGTATTTAATTTTTAATATTTTATAAAATAATATAATTACAGTAAATATTTATAAACATGTAAAATTGCATAAAAATTGAAGAAAACTATAAATAAGTGAAATATATATATATATATATATATATATATATATATATATATATGCTTTATCCCCACAAAAAACTAGTCAAAACAATCTATTATACGCTATTTAGAAGCACAAGTAACTTGAGTCGAAAAGAATAAAGTTTTGTACATGGAAGACCAAAAAGGATGACTAACCTGCAACTTGAACTTTGAACTTGCTGCTATGAAGGAGAGTGTAGTTCTCTTTATATTTGTAAAAATAAAATTGAATATTCATTGCTTTTAGGAGATATTAGAAGACTAGTGGACAAGATAAAGAATTGGGAAAGACCATGAATTAGGGTTTCAGTTAATAAAAAAGGTCTTGACTTTTAAATTTAATACATTTCAGTTCCTTTTAAAATTTTTTGAGTAATTACCAAGCTGACTTTTGAGCATTTGGGTATTATATGAAGGACTTATTCAACAAATTTTGTTTTAATTTGAAAAAGTCTTTGGGGCTTACGCCTCACTAAAAAAACGCGCCTCAAACGCACGGGCGTACGCCCCGAATTGCTGGGCATACGACTCTTGAGACTTTCGCCACACACCATCGCCTCAGGGCTCGCCCCGAAAATGCCTTTTAAAATACTGATAGCAACCTATCATGTGATTTTAAGTGCTTTGAAGTTTTGCTTGCAATGAATATTTATTTACACTACTACTCTAAGATTTTGCAACCACAAGAAATGACCACATTATATAATTAATGTATTGGTGCATCAAATTAGCCTAAACCTGAAAAAGAAAAATCAACATTACATTATGTTTTTCTCTTATTAGCTTTATGAAAAGGGAAGAAGTCTTTTAAGAGAAAGTGATGCAAGAGTGCAATCCAAGTTAGTTAAAAGAGAATGGACGCATGACCCACTCCCATTTTCTTTTCCTTTTTTTGAAAAAAAAACTGTTTCTATTTAATAATTATAAGTTATAAGTTTATTCACCAAATATGCACACATATTCAGAAGAGAATAGTACAAAGAGTACAATTGAACACATATAGAAGGGAATGATACAAAGAGTACACTTCAAGTATATGAAAAGATGGTGAAAGAGTAATTAAGGGTCAATTAATTTGAGTGAGATAAAGGGTCCAAAACCAAGATATGCTTTCAGCTGTAAAGCTCATTTTGACAATCTTTTTCATTTTTATTCAAATTTATGTCTTTTCATCATTTTTTCCATAAAAATCCATGAAAATGTTTTATTGATTTTGAAAGCTCCGTTACCTTGAGATTTTGTTTTTACAGCCAAAATTTTTGTACTTTTGCATCTTGGAGATAATATATATATATATATATATATATATATATATATATATATATATAAAACCGAGATTTGAGCGGTTAAGATTTAAATTTTCATTGAATGCAAACAAAACACGTACACAATATACAATAAAAAAGGAGCTATAAGATATACAAGAAATCAGCTCATAGGTACAATTAATGTGAGAACCAAAATTGCCCATGGACTTTAACTCACCATCCAAAGAAATACACATTGAAACTATTTAACTCTTCCACTAAAGGACGACAAACAATCAAGATTGCACACAACGCGTATATATCATTAAAATATATACTGTAGAAAGAAAAAATAAAGAAAAAGCGGTGGGAGAGTGGGGGAAGTGACTTAAATATCACGACAGCGAAGTCTCTCTGTGTTTTTGATAGTAAAAAGACAGCTAGCAGTGAACCACCAACCAATACCATCACCACTCTTCTTTCTCCTTTTTTTTAGCTTCTCTTTCATTTCATTTCATTTCCAATAGACTTCTTCTTTCTCATGTTAAGGTACATAATATAATATAATTTCTGTTTTGGGTTTTTGTACATTTCTATTTCTTCAGAGTTTTTATTCACTCTGCTCACAGACTAGGATTTCTTGAAAGTTGAGCCAATTTTCTACCCTGAATTTTGGCGGGATTTTTGTAGAGTTTAAGGTTTGGCTCTCTTTCCAAACGTACCTTCTCCTAATCATTTGACGTTTCATTTGGAATTGGGCCGTAAAAAGAAACAATGGGTTTGCATTGAATTTGCCTCATATGAGCCAACAAAAACTTGGGTTCTAGAGACATTTATCCAAGCACGAAGCTTTAACTTTTTATAATACTATATTCTAACAATTTTCGTCTTAATTTTATTGCAGGGAATTAATTTTCCATACTGGGATTGATACTTGAAGCTTTTTTTGCCTGCAAATTCTTGTTTTTTCATAAGGTTTGCTCCTTGAATTTGCATTTGAGTGTCTTGAGATTTCTCCAATTTGTTTATATTCTGCGTCGGTGCACCAGCTTGCTCCAGTTCATCCTCCATTTCTCTGGCTTTTTCACCATCTAAAATGTCGGCATGCTCTAACCAGCTCTTTTCTTCTTTTAACTTTTTCTGGAGTATTCCCATTTTTCAAAATTATGTATAAAATTTGCGAAAGATTACAAGAATCCAGTCCCAGAATCTTAATTATGCTTAAAATTGTTTTTGTTCCTTTTTCAATTTTCAAAGTAACAAAATTATGGGTAACGCGCCTCTTTGAGCTGGCTAGCATTTTTTTCAATGACAACATTATCTAGCTTGAAGACATTGGCGTCGTGGGCCACTATCCTTCACCGCGTGCGCACGCTAGCAAACACCATTCACCTCAACTAGCCATTTTGTTTGCTAGCTGATAAATTGAATCACCCTTGTGTTTGTACTTATTCTGTTTTCATTTTAACAGGTATAAAGTTATAGTTAGGAAAGAAAGAAAAAAGAGGAGAGTAAAATGGGGTCAAATTTCGTGGATGAAATAGATTGCGGCAGCTTCTTTGACCAAATTGATGACTTGATTGAGTTTCCGTCAGAGAATGAGTGCGGTGGCCTTAGTTCAACGGATTGCAAGGAATTCCCAAGCATATGGGATCAGCCCTTACCGGATTCCGACCCTCTTTTCTCCGGCAGCTACAACAATTCACCTTCCGACCTGTCGGCCGAGCTCTCTGTTCCTGTGAGTCTCTCAATTCATGGTGTAATTATTATGTTATGGTACTTAAAAACTTACCATAGGTAAAGTGTCTATGATAAGTCAGTATACATTGAATATTAGGGAGATGTTGATTAAAACGGTGTTAAGTGGATCCGTTTATCAACAGCGTCTTGTCACGTGATTGGCTTGATACAGAAACTCCCATGGGTCATGAGTTGAGTGGTTGTTAGTAGCTGGTGCGAGGTGTTTGTTTAAGTTTTGGTTAATTAATGATTAAGCAATTGTGTCATAATTAGGGAGGTCAGTTTTTGAATCATATCATGGATGTATCATAATTAGCTAGCTCATGTTTTATACATTTTTTTTGCAGTAGCAATGGTTGGTTTTGGATTTTGTAAAAACTTAGTAGTATATGTTTAATGTTCAGGCAATTTGCAACAGTGAGAATATAAAATGTTTGTCAACAGAATCAATTTATTTTAGAGTTGCCAGTTTCAAATTCAAACCTTTTGTTCTAAAAGCATTTTAGTATTGTGTTTTAGGGGAAACGGCCATGCATATATCAGCTGAATATGGCTTGTACGTTAGGCCAGGTCGTCCTGTTCACAAAGTATTTTCTTAATAATGATCCTTTGATCTTTACCTTTTAGAGCACTAAGGCCAAATAATCATGCGTATAATGGACCAAGACAGACAATATATATAATATTTCTGAATTTTGAGATTTACACTTCCAGTAGTTAATGGCTGTTGGTCTTTCCTGCGTAGTAGTTGGAGAATTCAGTCATTCTCTTAATTCTTCCATCACTTTCCATTTGCATGTGGTCATTTGGTTGCCATTTCGCAGGGAATGGCCATCACAATGAATGAAAGATAATGACATTCTATTTGCAGCTACATGACTGTGTAACTAAAAGAGACAATATTGAACTAACATTCTATTAGGTGTTGTGTAGCTTGCTAATCTTGCTTTTGGGGATAATCATCAGAATTCTCTTTGTTTTGCAGTATGAGGATATTGTACAACTTGAATGGCTCTCAACATTTGTGGAGGATTCCTTCTCGGGCAGAGGCTTGACCCTTGGGAAAGAAAATGCTCCCATCAACAAGGAGACATCCCACAGCAAATTCCAGTCTTCGAGTCCTGTCTCTGTGCTCGAGAGCAGCAGCAGTAGCTCCTCCTCTTCCTGCTCAGGCGGGAAAACCTTTCCTCTCAGTCCATGTCACCGTGGTCCACAACGTGCTAGGAGCAAGCGTCCTCGCCCGCCAACTTTCAATCCTCGGCCAGCGATTCAACTTATCTCTCCGACATTAGTCTTCATTGAGAATCCCCGGCCATTTGCTGCTCCTGTAACTTCTTCACAATCCGAAAACTTGGCAGAGTCTCCAATGAAGAAAATCAAATTTACGATCCCTCTAGCTCCAATCGAGACAATTCACAACTCCACCGCACACGCAGTTAGAAGATGCATGCATTGCGAGATAACCAAGACACCTCAATGGAGAGCAGGTCCAATGGGACCGAAGACCCTCTGCAACGCTTGTGGCGTTCGCTACAAGTCAGGAAGGCTCTTCCCTGAGTACCGGCCTGCTGCAAGCCCTACATTCGTTCCATCCATGCATTCCAATTCTCACAAGAAGGTTCTTGAAATGAGAACCAAGGACATTCCCGAGAACAACGCCACAGCCAGCAACAACCATCCAACAGGAGTTCAATCCGAGTAGCACATCCTCAGTGGAGGAGTAGATGTAAAGGGAAGGGAAAAAGGAAGCAGAGAATAGCTTTACCTAGTCATAGTCTTTTTTGTGTCCTCTCTGCATTTCTCATTTCAGTTAATGTTATTTGCTTGCTGTTTTTTCGTTGGTTCTTTGTACAGAGATGTAATGGGGGGAATTAGACGATCATATTTTAGGTGGTAGAGAGAGGGGAATGATGAGAAGAGAGGGCACTGAAAGGGGTTAAGAGTGGAGTTTAGGGCTGGAGTATAGCTTTAGCGTCATTTTAGGTCCTTTTGAAGTTCAAAATAGGCGTGGGGTTGGTTTTGATCTCTTTATTAGACTTTTGTCCTTAATTTCTCATCATTTGGATGGGAATTCTTTTTGTAGTGAGTTTGTTATTAGGTGACTCTGAAATGAGTAATACTTTGGATTATGTCTTCAGATTGCTTTTCCTTCGTAACTTACCAAATTTCATAAATGGTCATATAATTAGAGGGCGTTTGGATTGACTGTTAAGCTGGTCAAATTTCAAATCAGCTTTTAAGCTCTTTTTAGCTTTTTTAAGTGTTTGACAAAATCAAAAAGTGCTTAAAATAAGTTAAAATATGGAGAATATGGAGGAGAGCAAGGAGGTCCCCCTCATCTGAGGAAGACCATTCTTAGCAACGGGTAGAGCAATATTGGATATATACGAGAGAAAATTCATGCTTAGAGTGGGTGAGAAGACTGTGACTTTTGAGATGAATGTAGGAAAGTGGGGTGCAAAAGAAGAAACCAGCTGCAAGTGTTGAGTTGAAAGTAAAGGGCTCGAAAGAAACGGCTGCAGTGAGTGAGAAAGATAAGTGTGGGATGTACCCCAAAAAGGCTTAGAAGAAGCTGTCTGCATGGATGTGCACATTAGTTCGAAGGTGAGGAATGGATCCCGACTTCGACTCATACCCCGACTAGATATTCAGGGAAGTTTTGTTTACCTTATGCTTTTTAATTGTGTGTCATGGGGACATGCCACAACTTAAAATGTGGGGTGGGGGATATGTTGTATGTATGTACGTATATAAGTTTTAGTTTTTTTTTAAAGTATTCTATGTGTTAGTTGTAGTAGTTAGAGATATAAAAAAACATAAAATTTTAAATTTTCGATTTTCCCGACGATGGATATCATCGACAGGTTTCTTGAGGGAGTAAAGTCGAAAGAAAAAAGACAAAAAAAATTTCTTTTATTAGGTAGTGTAATAATTCCCCCTTAGTTTTTCTTTATGCCGCGGTTCTTTTTCAAGGGTTTTATTTGAACCGGGTGTAGTTAGTTTTTGTTTTGTAGAAGTAGTAGGAAGCCTTGTGCTATGATTTGAATTGGAGGCAATATCTCTTAATTTTATTATGCCTTGAGAATAGTAAGTGCTTTAGTTGTGACGCTTTGGCTCAATTTTTGACTCTTGTGTAAGCACCTTAAATTGTATGATCTATGCTTAACTGCTTTGACTAGAGTGTCTTGATAGTCCAATCTTGAGTGAGTTATGTGCCATGTGTGAGTGAGGTTTTGTGTTATTTTGTGCATTGCATTTGATGTCTAGAACTTGCCACGTGTGTTTGCAAAGCGAAATAGTAGTTTTATTCAGTCTTGATAGTGATATAGGCATTTCTTTATTGAGCCAGTTATATGCGCTTACCCACCTAATTGTTATGTATCTTAGTTAACCCTGTTGAACCTGTAATCCTATTTTCTTTGGCAACTATATTTCAAGCCTTACCCAATTGTTTGAATTGACCATCTATTTGAACCTTATACCTCTCGTGAGCACTTGAATTTGTTATGAACTTTGTAAAAATTAAAGTGGGGGGTGGTTGGTTGGCTTTTGAGTGGAATTATTGATATAAAGAGAAATGTGCACTGTATTTGAAAAAGTAAGAGCCACTTGAATTGAAAAAGAAAAAGAAAAAAAATTAGTATATGATTGTGAAAAATATTCCTTGATAGTGGTAACTTGATGTAATTGTGCTTAAAGAAGTAGGGAGTTAATGTATATTGATGTGAAGGTGGAGTTATGGTTTGACACAAGTGTGGAATTTTGAACAATGAAATATATGTATTAAAGTGCTTAGGGAGGTGTAGTCACTCTTATATCTAAATGTATCCTACCCATCCCGTACCCTACATTACAACCAATTAAAGTCCTACTTGATCTTTGACTGAATAAGCTCAATTAGTAGAGTAGAATACTACGGCAAGCCTATGGTACGTCTTTTGTGGTATATGTATGTTGTTTTCTGAGAGTGAGTGAATTCTTTCTATCTTGAGTTCCTAATGGTTCTTAAATTTTATTATGTATGGAACTACTCTCTATTGTTGTGTGAGGGCACTTGATTCATGAAGGAAAGGTAATGTCGTTGACCTCTGTGTTAGAGTAAGTGAGTGGGTTATAAATAATGCGTGGTGCTTTTGAGTCAAATCTTGAGGTAAGGATATTACGGTATTGTACTTAATCTGTTTTAAATATTCTTGGTGTGGTAAGTTATGAGAGTTGTTTAACAAGGTTGTGTCTATGTGAAGTTTTGTTTGACTGCTCGAGGACGATCAATGGTTTAAGTGTGGAGTGTTGATGGTAGGCTATAATTATGTATTTTAGTCGTTTATTGCACTCTAATTTACTGCACTTTGTGAGCACCTAATTTATGACTATATTTAAATTTTTATCACCTTGTACTGTGTAAATATTTTTAAAAATTTAATATATATTTTTTAGATTTGTGACAATTTTTATATATAGGGTAAAAATTAAAAATAATTTAAAAGGTCAATTATTACTATTAATAGTATTTTTTTTATTTTTATCTTTATTTTAAAATAAAATAAATTAAAAACCCAAAAAAAATTAAATATTTTTTTAAAAGTTTTTGGATTTGAATAAAAAAATAGGAAAAGTAGAAGTATGGAATTAAAAAATAAAAGTAAAAGTAGGTGAAAATTATTTAATAAAAAGTAAAAAAGTGGAAAATTAAAAAAATAAAAGTAAAAGAATGTGAAAATTTAAAAAATGAAAAGTAAAAGAAAGTTGGAATTAAAAAATAAAAGTAAAGGTACCTGAATTTGTTTTTAAAAAAAAGTAAAAGAGAGTGAAAATTTAAAAAAAGAAAAGTAAAATAAGTGAAAAAAAAAGAAAAGTAAAAAAAAAAGTGGAAATTTAAATATAATAAAAGTAAAAAAGTGAGAAATTAAAAAATAAAAGTAAATGAAAGTGGGGAATTATTTATTTTTAAAAAAGAAGAAAAATGGGAAGTTGGAATTCTTTTTAATTAAAAAATAATAAAATAAAATAAAAAATCTGAAAAAATTTCGAAAGTTTTTCTATAAATAGAAGAGAAATGTGAGGAGAAAGAAAAAGGGAGAGAAAGGAAAAAAGAGAGGGGAGGGATTTGGAGAGAAATATTTTTGCTTCTTCTACGCTAAGAAAAATTCTATTCGTGTCATTCTTTCTTTGTCTTTCTTTCGAAAAAAAACCAGCAGCTTCACCATCCCAAAGCCACCAAACCTTGACCACTTTTGAGCCATCATTAACCTCCCAAAAAAAGCTCCAAAAATAGCCACCAAATCGTCGGTTTTGCAAGGTTGATTGAGGTTGTAAGTTGAGATTTTCTGCTCGCGTTTTCCGCGGTCCGAAGGGTCTAGTTGCGAGCTATCCGATCACTGAGTGGTTGTAATTTAAATCCACAATCATCAATACAAAGGTTCACTTCTCTTTCTATTTTATTTTTCCATTAATGTTCTGGGTCATTCTGTTTTAATTTAACTTTGAGTATGATATGGTCGAGTTTGTATCTGAGTGTGCTAAGATTAATTTGTTCTCATGTTGAGTATTTGTTAAGATTAATTTATTGTCCTTTTTGGTAGTTCATATGGTTAATCTTATTGATGAATATGTATTAATTTGTTACTTTTCTTGTTTATTCAATGAAGTAATGGCTTTCCATTTTAGCATGCTTTAGTTTCATTTTGATCTCATATCTTAGTGACTAAATTGGTTCTGCCCGTATCTATCTATTCCTACCATAAATTTATTCTAGTTTCAGATATTAGTTAGCAGTAAAATTATAAGAGATTAGGTTGGGTCATGATTGGTGTAAGACTTTAATTGGACTTCCCCGGCATATTTATGGGCTAATTGTTGCCCAGGACCAAAAATAAATAAACATTCTCAAGCTAGCCAAGTTTTTCATAATTAACTTACTTCATTTCCTCCACAACAATATACATACCTCATGACCTTACAATAATCTCAAAATTAGTAATTGAATAATAATCGAACATCGTAGCTTGCTTTAGGCGTGATTAATAATAAATCATCGTGACTGTGGGTACGGTTCTCGTGGCATAGTCATGATACGTAAATCTCAATTAAAGTGCGCGTTTCACACGACTTGACCATAACTTCAAATAATAATAAAAATAAACATGTTGTAAATCGCGGGTGCGTTTCACGTGGCGCGGTTTGCAATGTGTACCAAAATGACAAGTGTACGACATCGTAGCTTGATCAAATAAATTTCATAAATACTAAAAGCGGTTAAGCAAATAATTAAAAGTGGTCAAAAGGTAAAATGCATAATAGGTTTAAAGCATATAATAAGTCAGATAATTAGGCCAAGTATTAATTGTTAAGCGACCGTGCTAAAACCACGGAACTCGGGAGTGCCTCACACCTTCTCCAGTGTTAAGATAATTCCTCACCCGGTCTTCTGTGTTCGCGGACCATAAATAGAGTCAATTTTCTCGATTTGGGATTCTAAAATAAACTAGTGACTTGGGACACCATAACAATTATTCCAAGTGGCAACTCTGAATTAAATAAAATAATTTCATTTCTAACAATGCCACTTAGATTGGAAAAACTCCCCTATCCCTCGGAAAAAAGGAGGTGTGACACACTTCACCTGTGTTTGAGCTTCAATTGATAATATTTTGCATTTATTATGTGTTTTATGCCTTGTAGGATTGATTCCGAGTTATGCAGATGTTATGTAATGAATTCGAGTGATTTGGAGCTTTAAAGTCTGAGTAAAAGCCCAAGGGAATAAGTCGGGATCGTTTTCGGGGGTCGAGGACCAAGTCTGGACGTCAAAACGCAAGAAAAATCCGTACTCTTAGAAATCTCCATTGCCGCGGCGCGTAGGGCGCCGTGGCTGTACAAATCCCTATTGTCTGTCAGAACTAGATCTCTGTATTTCTCCACTAAGTTCCCGCATAGCGCGTCACCCCATGCGACGCGCCTGTGTATTTTTTACAGAGTGAAAATCCTATTTCAACTAGGAGAAGGTGGTTTCGTCTGGGCCCGACCCTACTTAGTATAAATACATGGAAAAATATTATTTTTTGAACTTTTGACACACTTTAGACCTAAGGAGGCTAAGGAGGAGTTGCAGGAGCAAAAGCATAAGGATTTCATCATTCTGTCTACACTCAAGACCCGAGTTTGGATCGATTTTATATTTTTCTATACTTTAATTATATTTGTGATGAATTGCTCCATGTCTATGGAGTAGTTCTCTTTAGGGTTTGATGGATTTGGTGTATTGATGATTGTTTGTGGATTATAACTCTAGTTTTATGTATTGAAGCTTTGTTGGATGATTTAACTGTTACATCTATATTCACTTGTTCATGTAATCGAGAGAGGCATAACTTATGATATCTTTGTATTACATTATTAGTTGAGTTCATTAATTCTTCTTAGTAATCGAAAGAGACTAGTTGAATCATTGATTAAACCTAGTTAGGAGGATAATCAAGAGAGGTTCTCCTACAGACCAATCCACTACGCATTCTTGCATATCTTCACGTGCTTAAATTAGTTCATCTTGTGAGGATAAGACTTAATCGAGAGAGGAGTTTTTGGATGAATGTTTGAACTAATAATTGAGTGAATTTGATAGACTCACTTAAATATTAGAAGTGAATTATCTAGAGTTAGATCCCAAATAATTATCTTGCACCTATCCTATTAACCCCTATTTTCTCCCATTGATAACTTTCTTTCTTACCTTTGTTGCGATTGTTATTAGTCAATAGCTTTACATTCTTAATTAATTGTAGTTAGAAATCATAAAAATCTCAATTGTTGATCATCTTGAATAGCAATCAAACTAGAAACTACAAGAATACTGTTTAAATTCAATCCATGTGGATACGATATTATACTATACTATATTTGACTAGCGAGCATAATTTAAGTGTGTGTTCTGAGCTCGTCAGAAAACCGTGCGGGCTTGGCCCAAAGCGGACAATATCATACTATGTTAAAAGTATCTTTAGGCCATTTTAGCCCAATAACTGGTATCAAAGCCAATGGTTTAGCGGGATTATGGATATGGCAGAGTATGGCGTGGGGGCCTGACTTAGTACCTTTGCCCGTCTACGGGGTTTACGACCTTTACCCGTAGCTTTGAAGATGCATATACAACCGTTTGGGCTTTGGTGACCGTAAATACTCAAGATCATGTGGGTGACACAAAATTAATCTCCAAATTAGCCCATAAACGGTGATGGGTCATGTGAAACTTAGTTTAAGGGAGAGACTGTTGGGTGTGTGTGAATAAAACTCCCACATGGAAAGTAGAAAAGGAAAATAAGTTACTTATAATGAGTTGGATACTCTAATGGTGTGAGGCTTTTTGGGGAAAACCGTACGGGTTTGACCCAAAGCAGACAATATCACACCATGTTAAGAGTACAAAAGATCATGTGGCCTTTTGTTGTTGATAAAATCTGAAGGTTAGATGAGTTGATCATGATTTAGGGTACAAAGTTGTTTACTTTAACATCTAGGGTAGCTGAGAGTACTATTTATTTCCATGCTTCTGCCATATTATGTTGTAGGACTGCCCTTTGCCCCTTTGGACAGTCCTGGAGCAGTGTTTGATAAACAAAAGTGAGTCCTTTTAGATAGACTTTTGGTAAATCAAAAGATGTCCAAAAGTGACTCTCTTTGCTTACTTAAGAGTTGCTCCTTTCATATTTTAACACAAAAAAAAAAAAAAAAACTTAGACACCATTTTTTTACACTCTAAGAAAACAGGACTTGAGAGAAAAAATCATTCGTTGAACTCTTAGAGTGAGCTGAAAACCTGAAAGTCTTGGAGTAATTTCTCTTTGAGTAAAACCTTTCAAAATAACAAAGTTTGTAAAGTTAGTTCTAAGCTTCTTTACTCTCTGAAATTGTTGGGACTCAAGGTCTATTTCTGGGTCATTTTCTCGGGTTGCAAGGTGTTGTTTGTTATTATTTTTTGCTGTCATTGCTGTTGGATTTCAGTTCATATCGCTGTATTTTGATTTCTGTGCAACGTAGGTAAGCCTTAAGCCTCTGTAATGTTGATTTTTCAATATTAATGAACATGATGTATTTTTAGCATGTTCTAGTATTGTTTAGTTAAAAGAAAATAGACGAATATTGATTGGTTATTTATGTGGTTATGTCTTATGTCTCAAACAGGTTTATGTGCTAAAATGTGGATATTTGGTTCCATTTTATTTGCTTAAGTTAAGTTTTCATTTTGGAAAAAAGAATAGTTCAAAGAGTCTACTTTTACTGTTAGCAAGTTAAAGTGATTTCTCTTTTCTTTGTAAATATTGGATTTGTAGTCAGATTCTTTTATCTATAATGATCTGGTGCTTATTTATATTTTGAAGTTGAGCTTGATCCTTGATAGTGAAAGTGTATAGTTTTCCATGGCTCAAGTTGTTACTTGATTTCATGTACTTCAAATTTTTCTTTTAATGATTAAATAAGTATCTGTGCTCATATAAAATGGCTGAAGTTTTTAGTATCAGGGCAAGTTATCTTTTAAAAATGATACATTAATTGTTGCCATCAATTTTCTTTAGTTGAACGAACGAAAAATAAAAAAAATCTAAGGCCATGTGTATTGAGTTTATTAAGAATGTAATCCCTTCAAGTTGGTGTTCAAATTCAAAAAATTCATGGTGCATATGTCAGTCCATTATCTAAACTAAAATCAAAGTTAGCTACTCTCTTAGTGACAAAAATGATATTTCCCTTCATGGGTAGTTTGGTAGCGTTTCTGTCACGCCCTGAACTCGGAGAGCACGACCGGCACTCAACCAAAATAACCCGATCGAGCAAGCCTGCTGGATTTCTTTCTACCCAACTCACCCATAAATAAAGTGGATATAAACTTCATTAATAAGTCTCCAAAATAATACATTTCAGAACCATAGTTTTACAATGGAAGCAGGAGATACAATTACGACATCTTTAGTTTAACTTTTCCACACTAATACACAACCCACACTATATCTACGGAGCCTCTAATAGATATAAAAGAGTACAATGATGGTGCCGGTAACAAGGCTCCGACTATACCTCAAAATATAATACACACAGAACAAAAAAAATTGTACAACCCCGGAAAGAAGTGGGGCTCACCAAGTCAGTTGGGAGAAGAGTGTACCGCTATCACTTGTCAATGCCTTCCGTTGTGGAACCACCTGTATCCATTAAGGATGTAGCGCCCCCGGCAAAAGGGACATTAGTACATGTCGAATAGTTCTAGTATGAAAACCAAACACCTATTCAAGGACTTGGAAATACAACATGAATTATAATGAATTATGATAACAATAAAAGGCTTAATTAGCCATTAAAGCCACAACAAATTTATTAAGAGCTTTCAATAATATTTATAAATTTTAAGTCGGGGATCCTCTACAACTATCTCTATACAGAGCGACCATGCTGCCTCACCCCAATGTATGCGGGTAGAGGTGCAATCACAATATCAGAATACTACATAAAGCGGCCCCGCCGCCTCACCCCAATATATGCGGGTGGAGGTGTACTCACAGTATCACAACACTACACAAAGCGGGCCCGCCGCCTAACCCCAATATATGCGGGTGGAGGTGTACTCACAATATCATAACACTACACAAAGCGGCCCCGCTGCCTCACCCCAATATATGCGGGTGAAGATGTATTTACAATACCATAATTTAGGGTCCCAAAACTATAATAGTTTGTACAAAAGAGTTCCCTTTCAAATTAATCATTTGACCTTAGCAGTGTTAGTTCATATGGTTTCATCATATGAAAAATAAAAGCTTAACCACATTGATTTCATACAATATCTTCCTCCCACAAAGGGTATAACATAATTAAGTCACAATAGTCAATCTTTAACACAAGAGGTTTCGGGTACGTTATGCAAATTTGAGAATCAATTTACTAGTTTGAACATCCCACATCAATAGCCTTTCAAGTTCAACTACACATGATAGAATTTTACAAGAATTCGAAAATTCCGATACTAGAATAAAAGTTTAGCCTTCATACCTCGAAAGAGCTTTTCTTAATGCAACAATAATGTCCCAGCACTCCTAACGATGCCAGTCTATAGTGTTGGAGAGAATTATAAGCGCGATTTGAGAAATTCGTATGGCAAGGGCTGTTACAACTATGACCCGGCCTTTCCCTCAACTAATTCAACCACAAAACCACCCAAGATTATTCTACAACTTTCCCACAATCCCTATTAGGTCATGCATGTGATAAATCTACCCTTATCATCCATAATTAACCCTAAGTCCGAAATTGAAGAATTGGGGAAAGAAATTCTTACCTCTTTAAAGTCCTAGCAAGTAGGGCTGCTTATCGGGCGGATCAGGCGGTTATTTACTCTTAACGGTTCGGCTTATCGGTTATCGGCTTTTACATGTATTAATCCGTTAGCCACCCGATAAGATATGGGGTGGATTGGTATCGGTTTAGCTATTATCGGGCGGTTATAGGGCCACCCGATAATTAAAAACCTGTTTGGACTGACTACTTTTATTATGGGACCGAACTAAAATTAAATAAAAGGGCTACTGAAAACACCAAGTATAATGTTACAGTTCAGCTAGCTAGTTTGTTGGTCTTGTTCACAGAATGACAGGATCACAGTTCATAAAAGTTGTGTAGAACCTTGTGAATGTTCTAGTTAACGAAGTATAATATTACACAGATAAATCGAATGAACGAGCAGACTAATCAACTGCAATCTAAATGATATAACTGTTAACGAAGGGTGTAGAACCTTGTGAATGTTCTAAGAAAATAATTACAGTAAAATCACATTAGTTTTGTGTCTTAAGTGAGAATACAACAAAGTGTTAATTAGCATGAAAATAGAGAGTAACATGTGATTGAACCCCAAGAAGGAAATAAAGCATTTGATTGGCTTTAACTAAGTACTGTCCAAAGTAGTCATAAAGCAAATCATAGAGACAACATAAGTATAAAGCAAATCGCGGTTATAACATCCTTTCACATGCATAATGCATTAAGGCTCAGATTTTTATTTTTCCGGTGGTCCCTTCAATAACAGAGGAAGAATATACGTAGTAACATATGAATAATATATATATTCTTAACGGGTTAACGGATTATCCGTTAAGAAAATTAAATAATCTGCCCCCAAACCGATAAGTCGTTAATAAAAATATTTCAATTCGTTTCCCATCCGTTAAATCATTAACCCGATACCAATAAGCCATTAAGTCACTTTTGCGGTTCGATTTTCGGTTTCGGTTCGGTTTTGAACACCCCTACTAGCAAGTCCCTCTTAGTAAAATTCCAAGGTTTGACTTAAGTTGAGTAGTGAAATCCTTGAACCTCCTCTTTCTCTCTCTATAATAGCTCTCCCCTCTCTCTAATATATGAGATAATCCCTCAAAAATGACCTCTAAAGCTAAATAAATGAAATGAGGTCGGGTAAAAAAAAATTAGAAAAATAAAACCCTGATACCGATCTGCGGTCGCATATGTGACCGCATAATGCTTATGTGGTCCGCACAATGGACCGCACAATTGCCCTCCGGAACTGGGCAATACTGCTTCAGTATGCGGCCGTTATGCGGTCCACAGACCTATTCTGTGATCGCATAATGCGCCGCAGACCTTCCTCCAAACTTGCCCTGAACTGCTTCACTCTGCGGCCATTTTGCGGTCCGCAGAGTGATTCTGCAGCCACATAATGGGCCGCAGAAATGTCTTTTTCTGCCCAAATTTTCCTTTACTCCCTAGCACATTGTTCAACCTATAAAGTTCGAGCCACCACTTCGGCACCACGAAACCTTAAATTTCTTTGCGAAATTTTATGGGTCCTTACAGTTTCTTTCCCTATGAAGTGTTTAAATCTTTTGTTTTTGGACGTCTTTAGTATTTATTTTTGTTTTTGTTTTTATTTCTTTATTTGGAGGAATCATTGTTGGATTTTTCTTTGAAAAAATAAAAAAGGTACGTACGTGGGACACTTCTTGTCTTTTGATTTTCAATCTAAATCAGTAAAAAAAAAAGTGGCTCATTAGGCTTTTGGCTTGTTTTCTATAAATAAATAAATTAAATACTTTCCTTTTGCCATGAACACTAGCATCAATTTAAGTTGCTGTAATTTTCTTCCTGGGCTATTGAAAAGTTAAATTAGTTGGGCCGTTTGCTTGGCCCAAGTGTTATTCTAAGACCATAAGTAATTAACTCAAATACCAATAGATTCACAAATGGGCCAGCAACCCATAAGTCGAAAGAGTGACCTAATGCCATTACAATAGCCAAATCTCTAAAGTAGCCCACTCTTGAAATTAATAAAAGCTGGCCCAAATTTTTAAAAATATCAGGTGAGGTTGGGGAAGACTTGGCTGCGGCAAGTCAAGGAGAGGTTAGGTCAAGGGATTTGGTTGTTTGCATTATTAATTTTCAATAAAAAAAATAGATTCCTTTTTTTATTAATTAAACTAACCTAATCACTTTTAATAATTAATTTAAACGCTAGGCAACTTATAGGCACGCTTTAACTTTTTCATTCACGGGCTCGCTTGCATAGCGTGATATTTAACTTAGCATTAAATTAATTCAATAATACAATACCATATTCAATAGCTTTGATAATTCCTAAATTAATTAACCCCTTTCTATAAATCGTGGATTCGTTTGCGTAGCACGATAGTCGATATTTAATAAATTTTAAAATTTATTTCCACAAATGTAGTAATTTTTCCAAAAGTAATAACGTGCTAATAATCCTTGTCACGACTGCGGATTTGCTTGCGTAGTACTGTTATGACAAAATTAATAAATTTCATCTCGACCACGCATTCGCTTGCATAGTGTGGTTACGACATCTTATTTTATTCAAGATATCTTTTAATAATTAAGCAATAAAAGTGGATATAGGCAAAACATGAAAACCAATAAAATACAGTTTGTCCAAAATTAATTCAAGCTATTTTGAGTCAATAAAAGCAACCGTGCTAGAACCACAGGACTCGGGGAATGCCTTACACTTTCTCCCCGGTCAATATAATTCCTTATCCGAATTTTATTTTCACAGACAAATAATAATAGAGTCAAACTTTCCTTTGACTAGGGATTCAAATAAAAGGTGACTTGGAACACCCAAAAAATCAATTCCAAGTGGCGACTCTGAACAATAAAATAATTCGTATTTTAAAATTATCACTTTAATTGAAAAACTATTTAACCCACAATAATTCAAAATATATATCTTTTTCTTGGGGTAGAAAAGGGGTGTGACAACTCTGTCAACTCTGCCGGGGAATATTCAAGAATTCGAGCTTGTACATGTTGAATTTTATTTGGCTTTATTAATTTTGTATATACTGTGAGTTATTTGGGCCTAATGTGCTGCTTGTCTGCTTTTTTACCGCTTTAATATTGTTGAACTGTACATTAAACTGTCTTCTCACGCACCCCCTCTGAGTCTACTTGGAATTAAAATTAGGTATTTGCTTGACATAGCCCACGTTCTTTGATATAGTCAACGTGCTCACTACCCAGTGAAGGATTTTAGTAACACATGTTTTAGGCGGGGAGCACCACCAGCTAAGCCGGAAAGTAATGCTATCGGTATATTGACCCTCCTCGGCTCGAGTTGTCCGCTCGAGTAAGCTAGTCTAGATATATTCTCCACCAAGAATTAAATCTAGAAAAATAAAACCTCATGCCGGATATTCCTAGTAGGTTTCCTTTATTTGCATCACGTGCATTTAGCTTAGCAGCACTCGGCACGAGCCGGATTCTATTTAGGCCAGGTACCTGTTGAGACCATTATGTTCATGTTAAGTGCTACCTGTTACATTATTTGGGAGGCTTTCATGTTGACCGAGTTTAGGGTGGATCAGTTGAATGAACAGAGAGAAATAAAGAACTTGCTCCTGATTTTTGTACAAATGTCCGTTTAAAATATATAAAAAACAATATGCTCTAGTGCGTATGGTGCTAAGGATTAATTTTCATAAAAAATTAAAAAGAGAAAAATTGTTAGTTTTATCAAACTACGCGGGTCTGATTCACACTACCCGGTGAGGTACGTAAGCAATCTCCATCAGGTTCGGCCCATATTTTTTCAAAAATAAAGGAAGTATAAAAATTACGCATTTGCATTTCGATTTTTTAAAACATAATTGCTATTTTTGGTCACCTTTTTCTGTTTTGCCCTCATATCTGGCCCTTTTTGCTGAGACAACCTTAAATCTTCCTCGGAAGTGCTAAAAGGCCATTTTTGTAAAGAATAGCTACTTTGTCCATTTTTTTCTTTTTACCATTTTGCCCTTATGTCCGGCCATTTTTGCCGAGACAGCCATAAATCTTCCACGGAAGTACTGAAAGACTGTTTTTGTAAAAATGACAATTTCTTCTGTTTTTATCTATTTTTTACTGTGTTGCCTTTGTATCCCGCCGTTTTTGCCGAGACAACCTTAAAATCTTCCTCGGAAGTACCGAAAGGCTGCTTTAATAAAAATGGCAATTTTATCTAGTTTTGTCTGGAAATATTTGCCGAGGCAACCTTTAAACCTCTCTTGGGAGTACCGAAGGGTCATTTTCGTAAAAATAGCCATTTTATTTATTTTGTCTACTTTTTATTATTTTGTCCCCATGTTTGGTCGTTTTTGCCGAGACATCCTTTAAACATTCCGTGGAAGTATCAAAGGACCGTTTTCTTAATAATAGCCATTTTTCTTACTTTTATAATTTCACCTTTTGTGTCTAGTAATTTCAAAAAATAATAATAAAAATAGATTGTGTTCTAAATTGGCGTATTAAAAAAATTGGAAGTTTCATATAGTTTAGGTAAGTCCTGACACCTTTTTCTCTTATTCTTAGGTTCACCATGAATTCTCCACAAAGAAGCAGTCAGAAAAGGGTAAGGGACGAGACACCTCCTATGTTCTTGATCAGAGATAAGACCCCGAGTAGTCTTTGTAATTGGTGGGCTAGTTTTGCTACATGAGAACATAATCAAGTATTTAAGCACCTCAAGTTCCTCACAAACATCATGGGAATTAAGTCTAATAGAGATTTATTCGAGGCCCTAGTGGGTTTTTGGGACCCCGTGAACAATTTCTTTAGGTCCAGAGATTGTGAAATGACGCCCATATTGGAAGAATTAGGTGGGTTTACCGGATTGGGGAGAGACCTTCGTGGGAAAAATCCTGCGGCTCGCAAAAAAGTTGGTGTGAACAACTTTCTGAAGAAGATATGCCTCCGTCGAATTCCAATGGGTTGCTTGAACGAAGTTCCGTTGGAATATTTCTATGACAGATTTAGGGACAAGAAAGGGTTTGAGAACTTCTAGGACATAGAATTTGTCAACCAATTGAGTTACGACGCCTGGAGGGAGTTGAGAATCTTCACGTTTATGATATCATTTCTGGGGATCATGGTCTTTCCAGAGCGTGGTGGGTGCATCAGAGTTCGATTGGCTGCGATAGTCTCGTTTTTGCAAAGTAGCGAAGATCATACCATTCTTCTCATATTTTTGGGAGATATTTTTCGAGCTTTGACATGCTGCCAAGCGGGTGAAAATTACTTCGAGGGATGCAACATTCTATTGTAGATGTGGTTCATAGAGCACCTTTATCATCATCCAGTAGTAGTAAATTTCAGTGATCATTGGCTAAATTACATTGGATGTCACCCAGATAGGGTCACGAGTTGTAATCTTCCAAATGGGGTGAAGGCCTAGCGGACATTACTTGGTCCATTGACTACTGATAGAATCCCTTGGAACTATTATTGGTTCCCTTCTGCTAGGGTCATACATATGTCGACGTATCACCTATTCTTTATACTCATGGGCTTCAGAGGTTTCCAGACTATGCGCCCCTACGTGTCATGCGCCAGTTAGGGAGAGAGAAAAAGAGGCCCCAGCTTGAGGACATGCGTCCGTTTGTGTGGGAGTTTAAGGGAGAGGAACTTCCAAGGGAGTCATATGCACAAAAGGTTTGGTTCGGTAGTTGATTTTCCGACTTGGACGAGATGGTAGCTGATCGTGAACATGGTAAGGTAAGCCTAGAGTACCTTGAGTGGTTTCACAATCAGGCTATCCCGGAGCAAAGGCCAGAAAGATCCATACGGAATGCATTTGATTGGGAGGAGGAGATTGAGTCGAGAGTTAGAGAAATCGGAAGGGAAGTGGCACAAGAGTACCAATCCCGTATTGATATTTTACAAGAAGATAAAAGGCATTCTAGCCTTGGAGCACGAGCATGATGCGTTGAATCTAGACAAAACCCGTGGACAACGAAATCAAGAGTTGCATTTGGCTCAAGAGCACATTAAGGTAAAGATCCTAGAGGTAGCCACATATACCTCACAAGCATGTAGGAGTTGCCAAGGTATGACACCTGAGTGGTTTGCAAAAGTATCATTGAATGTCGCCCGCCACATATCCGCAGACTTAGAGAGGATATATTGCGATGTTGGAGGTCAGCCACAGGAATAAGCACCTTGACTATAGTGATGCTGGCGGATTCTTCTACAGGGATCTGAGCCTTTTTCTAGTTGGCAGTCCCTTGTGATCGTTCCTTTGTTGTCATCGAGTATGTAAGAATCTTTTGGTGTTTTGAGTCTTGTTGTTTTGCCTTTTATTCTTAAAAGTCTGAGTCAAGTTCGGTCTTGTTTAAATGTTTGTCCTTTTAAGTTGTATTTTTATGTAATTTTTGTTTCTGAGTCTTGTATCAAAAAAACAAGACTAAAAAAAGGAAGAGAGAGTTGAAAATCAATGAAAAAGATTTTGTTTTAGAAAAATTCGAAAATGAACCAAAAAGATTTTTGATTTTGTAAATAAATAACAACAGATATTCATGTCCTTGAACTACATGATGATCTGATTCATGCAGCGATATGATACGTAGGCAACCTCCAAAGAGTTCGATCGAAATATTTTTTAACTACTCTAAAATGAGGGATCAAAATGAGGTGAGTGAAAAGAAAAGCGAAAAAAAAAGAGAGAGGAAAAAATAAGAGCGTCAATAAGCAACAACCTTATAAGCCAGAATGAAACATGAAGCCTTCCAAAAGCATGTAGAAATGGTGATAATGTTAGAGGCATATCATATTACATGTGATTCATATATGTAAAATGCTTAACCCTAACATGTTTGTTGTCTCTTATATAGTAAGCTTAAGGTGGTTGGTTTGTGGTGAAACTAGCAACACATCATTACTTCACCAGATTTAAGGGAAAGGTAGCAATGAGTAACAATGATGAAATCGAGTTGGTTAGTGACGACACCCAGGGTTAGTCAGTTGAGCAAGAGTCGGAGGAAGTAAGAAGATTGAAACAACAATTGTTTGATGTGTATCATGCTTGGGTCTTCGGTCAGCCTCCACCTCAGGGTCCCTTAGCGAGAACTTCCACCGTACCCCTAGCTACTCAACCACCACTCCATGCAACTAGCGATCACATTCTACCACCAGGGTATGTGCCAAATTACAGCTTCCCTGCTGCCCCTGGTACCTCTAATGTGCGACCCCAGCCACACCGGTCAGGAACACTCCCCTCGTCGTGTCTGGCGCGCCGACATATATAATACCGCCACCACCTCCTGTGACGAGGCCAAACAACGAGCCACCATATCATACTTATGATGGCCAATACTACTCTCCAAATATGGCTTTTAGGGTCTCGGCGCCATACAATCAGACTCCTCAGTACGAGTCACCAGTGGAAACTGAAAAGGCTGCCAAGACGGGTAAGCCAGATGAGATGTCAGAAAAATGAAAAGTCCCGAGCATAACATAAAGAACATACATGGACTAGGTTGTCACAAAAGTGTTTCATTCAGTGATCTATGCATGTTCCCTCACATCTATTTTCCACCAGGGTTCAAGACCCCAAAATTTGAGAAATATGATGGATACAGTGACCCTATCGCCTACTTGAAAAGGTACTACAACCAGCTGAGGGGTGCAGGAGGAAAAGAAGAATTGTTGATGGCTTATTTTGGCTAGATTCTGGTGGGGGTAGCCTCTGAATGGTTCATTGACCAAGATATCTCCCAGTGGCATGTTTGGGATGACATGACCCAAGCCTTCGTCAAACAATTTCAGTACAACATTGATATTGCGTTGGATCGCAATTCCTTGTCCAATATAAAGAAAATGCCGACTGAAAGCTTTAGGGAGTATGCCATCAGGTAGAGGGAGAAAACAACTAGAGTTAAGCCACCCATGGATAACCACGAATTGATCACTATTTTTCTGGAGGCTCAAGATCCTGATTACTTCGAAAATATGATGTCCGCAATGGTAGGCCTTTTGCAGAAGCGATCAAGATAGGGGAGATGGCCGAAAATGGCCCCAAGACTGGCAGAATTGTAAGTCAAGCTACTCCCAAAGCCTCCACCCAAGCAATCCAAAATGGGTCGGGAAGTTTGGCAAATAGAAAGAAGAGAGATAAAATATCCATGATGACTTCGGAATCCAGAGAAGTTCAAAGAGGGGTTTCGCACCCTTATGTGCAAGTTCAGCAGGGGCGGTCCAGCTACCCTCAACATTATTATCCCCTGCCAATTCCTCAATACTCTAAGGGCCCACCACAATGCACATTGTTTAATGCCCAGTCTTATGCTCGGCCTCCCAATCAACAGGTACAGGCACCAGCTCCAAGGATCCCCCAACCTCAGCAGTAACATTTTTGGGCACCCTACAATGCTCGTCCCAAGCAGGATTATGGTCGAGAGCAGAGGCTGTTGGAAAAGTTCACTCCATTAGCCGAATCATACTCTAGTCTGTTCCAGAAGTTGAAGCAGATGGGCGTGATTGGACCCATTGCTCCCCACCATATGCATCCCTATTCACATGAGTTTCAAGCAAATGCTAGATGTGAATATCATTCAGGTGCCCCGGGCATAGCACTGATGACTGTTGGACTCTGAACAGATCCATAGAAAGACTCATCGCTGAAAAGTTGATTGTGGTAACAAATGGAGAAGACCCTCCTAGTGTTACAAATAACCCGTTTCCATTACACAATGATGTTCATTTCGTGGGAATGATTGGCCGCGATCAAGAATACAAGCCAGTTAGTCGAGCAAAAATTACAGTGGGAACGATTCAAGAAGGAACAAGACTGGAAGTAAGTCCAAAACAACATGTGTCGTTGCTTGTGAAAGGCACCCAGAGCTCAGAGAAGGCAACTTTATTTGTTCCAAAAATCTCGAGGTTGGAAGTGCGCTCCAGTGTTCCAAGCCCAAGGTTGTATGTCCTGGGAGGCCAACCCGTCATAAGGCAGAATCAAGGTGGTACAAAAGGTATAACAGAGCAGATCATAATTAAAACTGTCGTGCAACCCCGTATGACAAACACGAAAACCATTCGTTAGAACTATAATGAAACTGTGATGACCTACAAAGGCAAGGAAATCATAGAAAAAGTGGGGGAAACTGGAGGTTTGACTCGATCGGAGAGATGTTACTCTCCATAAGAGTTGAGGAAGGCCAAGAAAATTAAAGAAGGCCAAATGCCAATAAAGAAACAAGTCACTGAAGAAGAGGCGAAAGAGTTTTTGAAAAAGATGAAAGTTCATGATTACTCAATTATTGATCAGTTGAGAAAGAATCCCGCTCAAATCTCTCTGCTATCTCTACTCATACATTCAGAAGAGAATGCCCGTGTACTAATCAAGATCCTGAACGAGGCACATGTCTCAGAGAAGACCACAGTGAATTAGTTAGACAAGATGGCTAATAGATTTTTTGAGGTGAACAAAATCTCCTTTACTGATGATGGATTCCCTGGGGAGGGAGCCGGGCACAATAGGGCTTTGCACCTGATTGTCAAATGTGAGGGGCACTATGTAAAGCGAGTCATAGTTGATGGAGGCTCGAGTATAGATGTATGCCCTCTCTCTACCTTGCAAAGCATGAAAATCAATACAGATAGAATCCGACCCAGCAATGTCTGCATCCAGGCTTTTGGTGGCTCAGCAACATATACCATTGTGGAGATCCACCTCACCATGACAATTGGGTCCATTGATTTTGATATTGTCTTTCATGTAGTGGACATGGAAACTTCTTATAGCTTTCTTCTTGGAAGGCCATGGATCCATATGGCTCGAGCTGTGCCATCCACCTTGCATCAGATGGTTAAATTCAAACATGACATGCAAGAAATTATTATTCATGGAGAAGATGAGTCACCCATTTATAGAGACTCGTTAATCCCGTGTATTGAGGCCAAGGAAGGGTGTGAGTCCATTGTCTATCAGGCTTTCAAAGTGGTTGTTGTGGACCATGTTGAGGAAGGAAAGCCCATTTTGCATCCTCGTCTTTCCACCATATCTGTAATGGTAGTTGCACTTATGCTGAGACAGGGTTATGAGCCAGGAAAAGGCCTGGGGGCATCATTGCAAGGAATTTCAGAACCCATTTCTCCGTTCAGTAAGAAGGGTACTTTTGGCTTAGGTTTCAGGCCAAGACAAGCAGATGAAGACAAAGCCAAGCATCACAAAAAGCATGGGTGGGTATTGCAGAAACCGATCCCTCATATTTTCTACACTTTTGTCAAGCCGAGACTCTAAAAGGGTCAAAATTCCTCGGCGCAGGAAAACATTGATAAAATTTGTCATGCCCCCAGCCAGATGTTTTCTGAAGTGAATATGATCCAAGCTAGTGAAGGAACTAGTTGTGCCGATATGCAACTAATTGGACCAGACACCATGCTCAACAACTGAGAAGCAACTCCTCTCCCTACAAGGAAAGAGTCTTGGTAGCTTGCTTTTGCATCTTCTTTTTTGTATTTTGGTTACTTTCAGGGTTGTAATCCAAACATCTCAGTATGATTGTTTTGTTTTGATGTTAACCCTTCTATCCTTTCAAATTCAATGAAATGCAGTTCAGTTTCGTATTAAGTTTTGTATCTTTTCCTTTATCTAATTCCTGTCATTTTGTTTCCATTTCAATCTTGTTAATGCATGCTTTAATAACATGACATGTATGCAAAATTCATGCCCAGATCTTAAAAAGCTGTCTAATTTCGAAATAATGTATCAAGAGGTTGAATATGATGAAGTTGAGGATGTTGAGGAAATAAAAAGAGAATTTGAATAATTTGAAAACAAGCCTAAGCCCTACCTCAGTGAAACTGAGCCGATTAATATCGGAAGTCATGAAGAAGTTAGAGAAACAAAGATAAGAATTCACACTGAACAAAAAACTAGAGATGCCTTGATTCAACTTTTATTTGAATAGAGAGATGTGTTTGCTTGGTCTTATGATGATATGTCAGGTTTAAGTGCTGTTCTAGTGGTTCATAAGCTTCCCATGTATTCTGATTTTCCACCAGTCCAACAAAAGCAACAAAAATTTAAAACAAACATGAGTGATAAAATCAAAGAGGAAATTATAAAGCAATCGAGTGCTAATGTGGTCAGAGCCGCCCGATACACTACTTGGGTGGAAAATCTTGTGCATGTACCGAAGAAGGATGGAAAAACTAGAGTCTGTGTTGACTACAGAGATTTGAACAAAGCGAGTCCAAAGGATAGCTTTCCTTTACCAAACATCCACATCCTTCTAGATAATTGTGCAAAGCATGAGATACAATCTTTCATGGATTGCTATGCAGGATACCACCATATTCTAATGGATGAGGATGATATAGAAAATATCGCTTTCACCACTCCATGGGGTACATATTGTTACAGGGTCATGCCATTCGGTTTGAACTATGCAGGGACAACTTACATGAGGGACATGACCACTATTTTCCACGACATGATGCACAAAGAGATTGAAGTATATGTCGATGATGTCATCATAAAGTCAAAGACACGGGTTGATCATGTGCGCGATTTAAAAAAGTTCTTCGAATGACTGCGAAGGTAGGACCTTAAGCTCAATCTAGCCAAGTGTGCATTTGGGGTTCCGTCTGGGAAGCTCCTCGATTTTATAGTCAGCCAAAGAGGCATCGAATTGGATCCATCTAAGATAAAGTCTATTCGAGATCTGCCACCCCCGAAGAACAAAACGGAAGTCATGAGCTTTCTCGGGAGATTGAACTACATCATTAGGTTCATTGTTCAAATCACAACCACGTGCGAGCCCATCTTTAAGTTGCTAAAAAAAGATGTTGCTATCAAGTGGACGGATGATTGCCAAAAAGCTTTTGACAAGATCAAAGATTATCTATCAAAACCCCTTGTACTGGTCCCATATAAACCTGGTAGGCCTTTGTTTTTATATCTATCGGTGATGGATAATTCCTTTGGATGCGTTCTGGGGCAACATGAAATGATAGGCAAAAAAGAAGAGGCAATCTAATATTTGAGCAAGAAGTTCACCAATTATGAGTTTAAGTATACCCTTTTAGAAAGGACATGTTGTGCTTGACTTGGGTCACTCAGAAGCCGAGACATTATCTTTTGGCATACACTACTTACCTTATATACAAAATGGATCCTTTGAAGTACATCTTCCAAAAACCAATGCCCACTGGCATGCTCGCAAAATGGCAAATTCTGCTCACAGAGTTTGACATTATCTATGTCACTCACACCGCAATGAAAGCATAGGCTTTGGCAGATCATCTGGTAGAGAATCTAGTTGATGATGATTACAAGCCACTGAGCACATACTTCCCAAACGAAGAGGTCAACTCAATAAAGAAAGTAGTTCCGGACGACAGCCATGTATGGAAAATATATTTTGATGGGACTGTCAATATCAAAGGAGTTGGGATCGGGGCAATCCTCATCTCATCTATTGGACAGCATTACCCTGCAATGTCCCGACTTTGTTTCTTCTGTACCAATAATACGATAGAATACGAGGCTTGTATCACGGGTTTGAAAATGGCACTCGATCTGGATGTGCATGAACTATTGGTTATGGGAGATTCCAACTTGCTTATACGGCAGGCCCAAGGCAAATGGGAGACTCCAAACATCAAGCTTATTCCATACAGACAATGTGTGCAAGACCTAAGAAAAAGATTCAAGTCCATCGAGATACATTCTCAAGTTTCACAATGAGCTAGCCGATGCCTTGGCTACCTTAGCCTCGATGCTCTCTTATCTAGGCAACACTCATATTGATCCATTGGAAATCCAAGTTCGGAATCAACACGGTTACTGCAATACTATTGAGACAGAACCAGATGGTGAACCATGGTATCATGATATAAAACGATTCCCAAAAATAAGGGAATACCCAGAGCATGCCAAGGGAGATAAAAAAGAACTATAAGGCGGCTCGCTGGTGGTTTCTTCCTGAATGGGGAAAATTTGTACAAAAAAACCCAGACTTGAACCTGTTGAGATGCATAGATTCCACAGAAGCCGAGTTGATCATGAGTGAAGTGTATTTGGGGGTATGTGTTCCTCACAATAATGGATATGTTTTGGCGAAGAAGATTCTGCAGGCAGGGTATTATTGGCTTACTATGGAGCGAGATTGTTTCAATTTTGTTCTCAAGTGTCACCAATGCCAAATTCATGGCGACCTGATATACTCGCCTCCGTTGGAATTGCACCCTATTTCCTCTCCTTGGCCTTTCATTGCATGGGGAATGGATGTTATTGGGCCGATCGAGCCAAAGGCTTCAAATGGGCATAGATTCATTTTGGTCGCCATCGATTACTTCACCAAGTGGGTGGAGGCAGTTACTTTCAAAGCGATCACCAAGAAACCATTGGTAGACTTCGTTCATTCCAACATTATCTATCATTTTGGTATCCCAAAGACCATTATCACTGATAATGCAGCCAATCTGAATAGTCATCTGATGAAGGAGGTATGCGAGATTTATAAAATTTTGCATCGCCATTCTACCCCTTAACGGCCAAAAGCCAATAGAGATGTTGAAGCGGCTAACAAGAACATCAAGAAGATTCTTAGGAAGATGATCCAAGGGTCGAGGCAATGGTATGAAAAGTAGCCTTTTGCTTTTTTGGTATACCGCCCGACTGCTCGCACATCTATGGGTGCAACTCCTTATCTACTGGTATATGGAATTGAAGCTATAATACCGGCTGAAGTCAAAATTCCCTCTCTCTGAATCATTATGGAATCGGAGATTAAAGATACTGAGTGGGTCAAAACCCATTAGAATAGCTAATGCTGATTGATGAAAAAGGGCTAGCAGCAGTGTGTTTTGGCCAGTTATACTAACAAAGAATGGCACGCGCTTATAAAAAGAAAGTGCGCCCAAGGCACTTTGAGGTAGGTCAGCTCGTTTTGAAACGCATCCTTCCGCACCAGGTAGAAGCTAAAAGAAAGTTCGCCCTGAACTGGCAAGGACCCTACAATATCAAAAAAGTGTTACCAAAAGGGGCCTTGCACTTGGTAGACGAAGAAGGATGGGTACCAGACATGACTATTAACGCAGATGCAGTCAAAAGATATTATGTTTGATATATACCCACTGCAGAACTTTCACTCATGATTTTCTTAGATCGAGATGACGAAGGCTATCATTTCTCACTATCCCAAATAGGTGTCACTCTTTTGTTAACCCTTTTGAGCCGTATTGTTTCTTTGTTTTCCCTATTTTTGGAACCTGTGTACTTGTAAGAACAAAAACAAAACAAAAACAAAAAAAAGAAAAGAAAATCAAACAACAAATCTTATGAGTCAGTGAACTACGTTCAACCTGATTCCGAAAGGATACGTAGGCAGCCCTACCCTGGGTTCGGTCCCATCACAACAAAAAAATCTATATCCCCAATACTCCAAAACTGGGGAAGAAGTTTGTTCTATTTTTTACGGTCTTTCTATAAAAATGGTTCCAAAAGTTGTAATTCAGTTCAAGGTTCTTTTTGGCTTTTCCCGTTAAGACCTTATGATCGATCTTTGAGAATGTTGAAGTCACCATACCAAGGGTGTTGGACAACCTGCCGCATGCAGTATCTTAGCCAAGGGCGGTGAAAAAAAAAAGAAATGAGAGAGTCTTATCGATGAAAACTCTTATGGGTAAGACGACAATGAGTAGAGAAATGAGAGAGTTTTATTGGTGAAAACCCATATGGGTACCATAAGGCGACGATGAGTAGAGAATGAGAGAGGTCAGTTAGCAAAAACCCGCAAAGGGCGCTACTAGCCGAATGAGGGTCTTTGATACTTCGGCATGAGCACAACCAAGATAGTTTCAAGATTAACGTTTCTGAAAGATTTTGAGAATTAGACAGCTCAAATGAATAAGGTGTCCAGTCTAAAATTCATGTCATGATTCATTAAAGTCGGCACATACCTCCAAATTAGTCTCCCTATTCCTCTCCCCGAAAGGGACACCTTTTGCTTAAACACAATTATTTTTCACTTTCAATTATTCTTCTATTTTACCCATAATTTTCTTTGAGTCCCTTTCAGTCTAATCTTGCATAAAAAATGAAGCAAAGAAATGGCTGCAAAACTGGATATAGTTTTCCAGTAATACCGAGCACAATTTGGGGCATATACGGCATTGACGAAGGCACAAATTCATCTGTGATCTCTTTTGATAAGCCGAACAAAGTGTCTCAAAGAAATCAAAAAATTTGCCTAAACAAGACTTGTTTCATGGAAAAAGTTGATAAGCACTACGGACACAAACTAGTACTGGGTGCAAGACAACTAAGTTTGATGTTAAAGGAAAAATTGCCTTGCATTAGGGACAAGGGTTAGCGGTACCATGGATATCCAGGTATGAAATAATCGGGGGCAACGTCAAAAAGCCAAGGTCTCCAGAAAGCGATGCAGAGTATCCGAGCATCTCAATACCATACTGATAGAATCGGTTCTTCGACAGCAGTGGCCGTGAATTCAAACTACCAGGGCATCAAGGCCACAAACCAACCACCACTTTGAAAACTCATAATTTTTCTTTGTTTGGAGCAGGAACAAAGCAGTGCAGGATGGCGATTCTCAATGGACGAATGTCATCAAAGGTAAGTTCCTCAAAATCTTCATTTTCTTTTATTGTCAGCATACATCACTACTGTCCATACCTACCATTTTTGTAGATTAATACGGGTAGAACATTTTTGCCTAGGGGGATCCAGCTCATACTTCCAGGTAGCAGTATTCTTCGCTCAGGCTATTTTACGTAACTTAACTCGGGTAGAACCTTTTTCGCCTAGGGGGTCAAGCTCATATTTTCGGGTAGAAGTACTCTTCGCTCATGCTGTTTTACGTAGCTTAACTCAGGTAGAATCTTTTCACCTACGGGGATCCATCTCATACTTCCGGGTAGAAGCACTCTTCGCTCAGGCTATTTTGCATAGCTTAACTCAGGTAGAACCCTTTCGCTAAGGGGGATCTAGCTCATTTTTTCGGGTAGAAGTACTCTTCACTCAGGCTGTTTTACGTAGCTTAACTCAGGTAGAACCTTTTCACCTAGGGGGATCCAGCTCATATTTCTGACTCAGGCTGTGTTACGTAGCTTAACTCAGGTAGAACCTTTTCACTTAGGAGGATCCAACTCATATTTTTGGGTAGAAGTAGTCTTCGCTCAGGCTGTTTTATGTAGCTTAACTCAAATAGAACTTTTTCGCCTAGAGGGATTTAGTACTTTATCATTAATACAAGGTGCCAATCCCTGATTACATTTTCTTTCAGTAATATAGGGTACCAACCCCTGGATATATTCATTATTAGTGATACAGGGCGCCAACCCCTGATTATATTTTTTTCCTAGTGATACAGGATGTCAACCCCTCATTACATTCATTCCTAATGATACAGGGCCCTAACCCCTGGCTACATTTTTTTAAGTAAACAGGGTACCAACACCTGGTTATATTCCTTTCCAATGATACAGGGCACCAACCCCTGGTTGCATTATCTTTCAGTGATACAGGGTGCTAACTCCTACCTAGTGATACAGGGCGCCAACCCTTGGTTACATTCTCTCTTAGTAATACAGGGCGCCAACCCCTGGTTACATTATTTTTACGTTTCCTATCTGTAATACATGGCACCATCCCCTAATTATATTCTATCCCTTAATACAAAGGTACCAAGCCATGATTGCATTTCCTTTCAGTAATACCGGGCGCCATCTCCAGGTTATGTTCTCTCTCTTTAATACATGGTACTACCCCATAGTTTCATATCCTCACATAACTAGTTTATACCACTGTCTCCGTCTTCCTTTCAACAAATTAGATAGTTTATAGTTTTTCTCTAACAAACTCACAAAATTTTTTCCAGTGCCAAACTGGGGCAGAAAATTTTGTTCGTCTTTGATGGGTTTGTAGGACCCTGCCGTAAAGCACAGATTGTGAAAATTAAAGCATGCAATTTTAGTTTCTCGTCAGAAAAAAGAAGTTTTTCAATCACAAGATAGTCAGAGTTAGCTTTGATAATGTGTCAGTAACTCCGCGTCTCAAGATTCATCTTTTCAATTTCGGATTAGGAAAGCAAGCAACGGAGAATGAGCCATAATCTTTTCTTCAAAGAGCATCAAGATCCAATCTAAGGTCAACACAAGCGAGCGAGTGAAGAATCAAGATTTGACTCTAGAAGACACAGATAGGAATTTTGTAATTTTTAGTTTGCAGACATATGTAGTTATCTTCTCTTTTTCTTTTGATGTAAGCAGCAAGTAGCAATAACAGCAACAGCAACAGCAACAACAGTGTTAACTCTAGTGTCTGGTAGTCCCAGCTACCAAAATATTCCTAGAACTACACTGACCTGATTTCTTTATAGCTAAGGATACGTAGGCAACCTAGGAAGCAAAGTTTTGTCATCTTTTTAAAAAATAATGCTTCCATTGGAGTGATATGTGATCAAAATTAGTCATGGCATTCACTATCTTTGCACAAAAACTCTTCATGTTCTCGAGCAAAGAGGGGTAGATGTAAATGCCTAATTTTTGCTTTTGCTTTTTCTTATACATTATAATTATTAGGATTGTTATAATTATTAGGATTGTTATGAGGTTCAAGGGATTGAGTTTCTTTATTTTTCATCCAAATTGGGCCGAAATTTGAGGCAAATCAGCAGCCCAAATCGGCTGACCCAGTCCAAATTGAGTCTAAGATCAAACGACGTGGTTTCATGTTGAAACTACATCATTTCACTTAGTGATCTTAAGACTCCATCTTATCCATCCATTATTCTTAATCTAACGATCTACATGCATTGCCTTTGCCCGTATAAAATCTTTTTCAAATAAAACATTTTGCCATTTTGCAAGCCCTAGAGCCTCCCCCCATCTCTCTCTTCTCTTCTTCTTCTCTTAGCCGCCACCGCCTCTGCCGCGGCGATGCCACCACCAAACTACCACCAAACCCATCAAACTTACATCATCTTCTTCCCCTCACTTCCCCCTTTTCATATCCAGACCTCAAATCCTCAAACTCTTTCTCAATCTCCACGAATCTAGCAAAAATCAAAACCCTAGCCACCTTGTTTTCTCAAATTCGTGAAGTTCTAGATCGCCCTACGCTATAATACCTACATCAACGGATAGAGCTCCTCAAGACCTTCTTATTAGTGTCAATCTCACCCCGAAACTGTGGCGATACATTTTTCGGCCACCTCCACTGCAGCCTCACCGCAGACACTCCGCCTCTCTACCACTCCGCGGCCTCCCGTTTCTCTCTTCACACTGGCCTCAAGCGAGGTTTTGTTGTTGATTTTCATCGAAACGAGCCTCCAATTCTCCGGAGTCATGACTTCGATGAAAATGAACAATAGAAGCTTGCTCGAGCCGTACTAATGTCCCGCTATGTCTCGCTGCCTAATCGTCGCTACACCACCACTGTTCGAACACTCAAATTGGGTAAACTCTAACCTTAATGTTTTCCCCCTTGTTTTGAATTTTCTGTTTCTCTGTCGTTTGTTTGTAGCCTTGTTGTAGTTTAAATTCTCTTTAATGATCGTTTTAGTTTAATGTTCCATCTAATTTTTGATTTCATCATCGTTTAACTTAATCGATTCTATTAGTTTGTTTCAGTGTTAACATGTTTTTGTTTTACTTTAAATAGTTAAGTTTGACTTATGTTTTCTAATTTCGCTTTAGTTTAAACTATTGAGTTCTATTAAGGTCTTCACTAGTCAATACATGTCTTTGCTTAATCTTTAAGTTCTGGTTCTCTTTGTTGGTTAATGGTTCGATTTGATAGTTGTTCTAGTTACTTGTTTTTGATTTGGTTTGAGTAAGTGGTTTGGTATTGTTATTGATAAAATCTAAAGGTTAGATGAGTTGATCATGATTTAGGGTACAAAGTTATTTACTTTAACATCTAGGGTGGCTGAAAGTACTATTTTTCTCCATGCTTCTTCCATATTATGTTGTAGGACTGTCCTTTGCCCCTTTGGACAGTCCTGGAGCAGTGTTTGATGAACAAAAGTTAGTCCTTTTAGACAGACTTTTGGTAAACTAAAAGATGTCCAAAAGTGACTTTCTTTGCATACTTAAGAGTTGCTCCTTCATATTTTAACACACACAAAAAACACTTAGACACCATCTTTTTACACTCTAAGAAAATAGGACTTGAGAGAAAAAATCATCAGTTGAACCCTCAGAGTGAGCTGAAAACCTGAAAGTCTTGAAGTAATTTCTCTTTGAGCAAAACCATTCAAAATAACAAAGTTTGTAAAGTTAGTTCTAGGCTTCTTTACTCTCTGAAATTGTTAGGACTCAAGGTCTATTTCTAGGTCATTTTTTCGGGTTCAAGGTGCTGTTTGTTATTATTTTCTGCTGTCATTGCTGCTGGATTTTAGTTCATATCGTTGTATTTTGATTTCTCTGCAACGTAGGTAAGCTTTAAGCCTCTGTAATGATGATTTTTCAATATTAATGAACATGATGTATTTTTAGCATGTTCTAGTATTGTTTAGTTAAAAGAAAATAGACGAATATTGATTGGCTATTTCTGTGGTTATGTCTTATGTCTCAAATAGATTTATGTGCTAAAATGTGGATATTTGGTTCATTTTTATTTGCTTAAGTTAAGTTTTCACTTTGAAAAAAAGAATAGTTCAAAGATTCTACTTTTACTGTTAACAAGTTAAAGTGATTTCTCTTTTTATTGTAAATATTGGATTTGTAGTCAGGTTCTTTTATCTATAATGATCTGGTGCTTATTTATATTTTGAAGTTGAGCTTGATCCTTGGGGGGTGAAAGAGTATAGTTTTCTATAGCTCAAGTTGTTACTTGGTTTTCTGTACTTCAAAATTTTCTTTTAATAATTAAATAAGTATCCATGCTCATATTAAATGGCTAAAGTTTTTAGTATCAGGGCAAGTTGTCTTTTAAAAATGATACATTAATCGTTGTCATCAATGTTTTTTAGTTGAACAAACAAAAAATAAAAAAATCTAAGGTTATGTGTGTTGAGTTTATTAAGAATGTAATCCCGGTAAGTTGGTGTTCAAGTTCAAAAAATTCATGGTGCATATGTCAGTCCATTGTCTAAACTAAAATCAAAGTTAGCTACTATTAGTGACAAAAATGATATTTCCCTTCATGGGTAGTCTGATAGCGTTTCTTTCCCTATGAAGTGTTTAAATTTTTTGTTTTTGGGCTTCTTTAGTATTTTTTTTTTTATTTTCATTTTCTTTATTTGGAAGAACCATTGTTGGATTTTTCTTTGAAAAATAAAAAAGGTACGTACATGGAAACATCTTGTCTTTTGATTTTCAATCTCATCAAATCAGTAAAAAAAAAAGTGGCTCATTAGGCTGTTGGCTTGTTTTCTATAAATAAATTAACAAATTAATTAAATACTTTCCTTTTGCCATGAACACTAGCATCAATTTAAGTTGCTGAAATGTTTTTCCTGGGCTGTGAAAAAGTTGAATTAGTTGGGCCGTTTGCTTGGCGCAAGTGTTGTTCCAAGATCATGAGTAATTAACTCAAATACCAACAGATTCACAAATGGGCCAACAGTCCATAAGTCAAAAGAGTGACCTAATGCCATTACCATAGCCAAATCTCTAAAGTAGCCCATTCTTGAAATTAATAAAAGCTGGCCCAAATTTTTAAATACCTTGGTTGTTTGCATGATTAATTTTTAATAAAAAATAGATTCCCTTTTTATTATTTAAAATAATCTAATCATTTTTAATAATTAATTTAAACGCTAGACAACTTATAGGCGCGCTTTAACTTTTTCATTTACGGGCTCGCTTGCGTAGCGTGATATATAATATTCATTAAATTAATTCAATAATCTCATACCATATTCAATAGCTTTGATAATTCCTAAATTAGTTAATCCCTTGCTATAAATCACGGATTCGTTTGCGTAGCACGATAGTCGATATTTAATAAATTTTAAAATTTATTTCCACAAATGTAGTAATTTTTTCAAAATTAATAACGTGCTAATAATCCTTGTCACGACTGCGGATTCGTTTGTGTAGTGCTATTATGACAAAATTAGTAAATTTCGTCTCGATCACGTATTCGCTTGCGTAGTGCGGTTATGCCATCTTATTTTATTTAAGACATCTTTTAATAACTAAGCAATGAAAGCGGATATAGCCAAAACATGAAAATCAATAAAATACAGTTTGTCCAAAATTAATTCAAGCCATTTTTAGTCAATAAAAGCGACCATGCTAGAACCACGGGACTCGGAAAATGTCTTACACCTTCTCCCCGGTCAACATAATTCCTTACATAGACTTTATTTTCGTAGACCAATAATAATAGAGAGTTTCCTACTTAACAGGCTCAAGAATGTCAAGGAAAACATCATTGTTGATAATTTTATAAAAATCTCCATTTCAGCTGCATTACATATTTTCTCCCCATAAAGTCATAAGCAAAAAACAGCACTAGTGGCAATTTCCTTAACGTGTGGCGGAATATATTGCTTAGGTAGGGTTTGAAGGCCCATTTTGAAAGACCCTGTGGCTTCACTTTTTTTTTTTTTTTTTTTTGAGTTCGTGTGGCTTTTTCTACTATTTTTCCATTTTTTAAGCTTTGGTTATTTTTAATTACTTTACCAACACTGTCTACATTCTAAACAAAAGTCCTAAAAGTGGTTATATCGTATCAATTTTACAAAAGAACAAGTAACTACTTTCATTATTTCTTAGAGAACCCAACACAGTTCAAGTCTGTTTGACTTAGTTGATTAAAAGTAGTTGGTAATAAGCATCAAGTGAGAAAGCACTTTTATATGATGAAATTAGCTTTATAAATAAACAATTCCCTTTCTGAATAAAAGTGTTGAAATTTATATAAGCATTACCACAATAATAAGTGCAATGCCTAGAATGATTGACAAAATTCAAATTCATTCAAGAACATTACTAGAACCTCTTTTTTTTTTGGATTAGCTAATAACCATATACTTGTTAGGGCCAAAACAGAAAACTAAGACAAGATGTTATAAAATCTTGAATTATGATGGATATTCAATACCACCAAAGGAGTAATGATCACTATTCTTTTTTATTATCTTCAAATACTCCCTCATGATCTTCCTCCATGATCTTTCTCTCAAATTCTTAATGACATATTCATGTAAAATATTTATGTAGTGACCATTCCATTCAATAGTGGCCATTCCACTAAATAGTGGTCATTCCACTCACTATTTTACAATAGTGATTCTTCACTTTTCATGCCTATATAAAGGCCTTGTAATAGAAAGGAAATTGAACACAATTGAAAAAGAAATAAGAATCTCTCCTCGCTTTCTCTCTATATCTCTTAGCTTGTTTTTCCTTATTTTATATTGTTACTTTGAGCTATATTTCATAACATGTTATCAGTACAAATGACTCATTTCATAATCTTCTATCAAGATTATGTGGTAGGTACTCTTTAACTTCCATGGCGTTGGCCAATACCAATTTGGCGGCAAGGTAATTTTATTCTAATTTTTCTTCATAATGGTAAGGGTTTATACATTCATACCACTACACAAATATCTACTTTTATGTTTTTTAATCCTAAGAACTTAGATCTAATATGAAGTTCCTTTTCATAGAGTTTTAGTCCTAAGCATGATTAAGGAACATAATTGTTGCCTAAACCAAACCCAAAGTGAAAATTTAAGAAACTGAGATGTACGAGATCTCTATTGTCGAGGGAGTGAATTTCACTATGCATTCTAATATTAAATTATTTTGTGATTAAGGGTTAATATAGTTTATATTATACGATAATATAATTATAGTTTTGCAGAGAAATGAATTTGTTAAATCAAGTATGACCATACGTAAGATTTCTTTGCCTTCATTTATTATAGTGGTGTTTTTATGAGTTTTTGCATGTTATACAGAAATATATGGCATTCTTGAGATCATAATGTCTGATATATTAGTTTCAATGTTAGCAGAAAAGCAAAGACGGTGCTGATCTCTTTGTCGTTGGGTAGAAGAAAAGGTAAATTTAACTAAATGATTGGGGTGAAGGCCAAGAATTGCCATGCGATAATGAAAGAGTTGAAAAACAAAAAAGAGGATTAGTTGAGCAAACTAATTTTTAGGTGCAGCTAACAGGTGCAAACAAATTGTTTAACTACAGTGCAATTCAGGTAACACAATATATATTAATTTTTGGGATGAGAAAACATTAGCAGAAACTTTGTAAAAAAGCTTACGATCGAGCAAACCTGAGATGTTATCGGCTATATATTTGATTTCTCAAAAAGAGAAACTTCTGCATGTTCAATTTTTTTTTATGTTGGATCCATGAACACTGTGTACTCTCCTATAAAAATAATTGCTCGGTCAATTTTATCCTGCCTACCACTAGGTGAACGGTCGTTTTTTTAAGAAACAACAAACCTATTATATAAGTAAATCTGTTATGACATTGATTTATGGTCCATTTGAACTCCAATAGAATTTACAACAAATGTTCTGACCATAAGAGTTATTATATTTTATATGTATTGGTGAAACTTAATTCACTTATGCATATAATCATGAATGGTAATATTTTATGGTCCCAGTTTACTTTGACATATTATGACATTGATTGAGGATAAGACCTCACATTCAAGTCATGATGCTCCATGATGATAAGAGTTGGGTTTGAGTCACAATTCACTAGGGCCTAACATGCCTTTATATTGGTAATGCATTGGGTTTAAGTCCCAATGTACCATATTGATGATATAATGATGACTAAAGAAAATAATATATTTTTCATGAAAAGGCATGAAGCGCGTCCCGCTTGATTTGCTCCATTCTTAAAATGAATGTGGTAGCGGTGCATAATAAGTCTAAATGAAGACAAATTATTGAAGAATGAATGTGGGTGTGCCAAAGACCAAAATAACAATAGTCATCATTATGGTCATTGTAAAAAGGAGAACAATAATGGTTCTCAAAATAATCCTTCAAATGTGAAGGAAATACGTATCAATGTGGTCTGTAAATAAAAGACACGTTCAGATGATTATGGTCAATTCCTTGACAATATGACTTGTGATAAATATTATAAATACAAATCCGTTCCTGAAAGTGAATGTGAAAATATATATGTGATACAAATTATACATAAGAATGTATTTATACACGGATGAATAAATACTATAACTCACCTCTACGGGAGGTTTGGGAGAAAAACAGATAATGAACATTACTATGTGGTTAAATGAATATTTTATTGATCGTGTAATGTGGTATGCCGAAAATATTTTGTCATGTCTTATAAAAGGTTATTAAAGGCAAAATTAAAGCAAGAAATGATTTTGCTTATGATGATTTTGACCATGACAATCATTATGATATGCTTTTATCGGTAAAGGAGACATTCAACATATGGATGGTGTGACAAAAGATCTTGCAGTACAAAATCAATTAAAAGCTCTGAAAGAGCTAATTTGTTACTACCCGTATGCGTAAAATTGTTCATGATATTGATATTAAGTCTAAAAAGAAACTTTTTGAGTTTCAAATATATTAGTCAAAGTGGTTGGCATATTGAGACTATAAATGAAAGGAAGATTGATTATCTTCATATTACTTTAATCATACCCGATAAATATAAAAGGTCACCCGATTTTTCTTCTATTTGTACTACACAAGTATAAGCATGATGATGAAATCATATGCCACAAGTAAACTAGATGTTTACTGAAACAAATATTAGTTGGCATGACCGGTTGGTTGGCCATCCCGGTTCAATTATGATACGAAAATTAATTGAGAATTCACGTATATTGAAGAAATAGAAGATTCTTCAAGAATTCTCTTGTGCTGCTTATTCTCATGATATACAAGTTAAGGTTGGGATTGAATCCCTTGATTTCTGGAACGAATAAAAGGTAATAAATATATGGGCCCAGTCACATGCCATGTGGACCGTTTACTATTATATGATTTTAATAGATGCATCTATTGCATGGTCACATGTGCATTTGTTATCAACTTGCAATTTGACTTCTGCAAGGCTGCTTGCTCAAATTATTAGAGCACAGTTCTAGAATATAAATTATGGTGATTTATCTTGATAATGCTGGTTTAAATTCAAATTGGTTTAGCAGAAATTGTATGCCTCCAATTATAGCTAAACCATTGGTTATGAGAACAAAACTCCCAAAACGAAATTTGGTATGAGATGTATTATTTAATATATAGCATCACTTGTACGCATCTAGCCAAGTTATGAAAATTTTTCCCTATCACAATCGGTTCAGGGTCAGGAACCAAATAATTTCCATCTAGAAATATTGGTGTGCTATATAATTTAATTATGCCACCACAATTCACAAAGATGGGTTCCCAAAGAAGGTTGGGAAATGTGTTGGTGATCCCAACATTAGGGGGGAGAAAATAGGCAGATGAGAAAGTGATACGTGGAATGAATTATTATTAATACATATAGATCATCGTACAAGAAAATATGAATTTGAAGTTCAAGTGATAATTCATTTGCAAATTATTGCCAGACGCATTTGCTGTCCCAAATCTAAATGTCATATTTTAGCTGCTAATGCTCCAAATAGAATAAAATCCATGAGGGACAGAGTCTATGGCATGCAAGAAGCGTAATAGACCAATCGGTTCCAAAGATAAAACTCCTTGAAGAAGGAGAGGAGCAAATGTTCAAGATGGTCATAATAAGGAGGTAAGTGCTCTAGAAGAGCACCACGACATAACACTTCATAAGACCTCATGGAAGAGGCTCAGGTACCTGATAATAATGAGATCTCGATAAGTTATGTCTTTATTGAGTGATAATAGAACCGAAGCAAAATGATCGTCGACGATGTTGTTAATATAATGTAACGCTCAATATTATTAATATTGACGAGGATCTTGAGCTCAAATCTGTCATAAAATTTGGACAGATAAATGATTGGCCAAATAAAAAATACGCAATGAAAATTGACTTCACCTGAAAAATGTGAAGTTGGACGAATAGTCCCAACACCTGAAAATATAAAGCAGTGGAGGTATAAATGTGTTTTGTACGGAAAAAAGGTCAAGTCGATGGACATAAAGACGACTTGTGTCACAAGAAGATTTATAAATATCCTGACATTGATTATATAGAGACGTATTCTCCTGTGGTAGATGCAATTACCTTCATGTATCTAATAAATTTGGCAATCCATGAAAAGCTTGATATGCGGTTAATGGATGTTGTCACATCATACTTATATGGCTCATTAGACAATAAAATTTTATGAAAATCCCTGGAGGATTTAAAGTTCTGAAGCACATAAAAGTTCAAGGAAAACTTGTTCAATAAAGCTTCAGAAATCCTTATACGGATTGAAGCAATTATAGAGGATGTGGTACAATCGCCCTAGCGAGTATTTGTTAAAGAAATGGTATAAAAATGACTCTATTTGCCCTTGTGTCTTTATTAAGAGGTCTCGATCTGAATTTGTTATCATAACTGTGTATGTTGATGACTTGAATATCATTGGCACTTCTAAAGAGCTTTCAAAGGCTGTAGAGTGTTTGAAGAAAGAATTTGAAATGAAAGATCTTGGTAAGATAAAATTTTGTCTTGGCCTACAAATTGAACATGAAACAAATGAAATTTTTGTCCATCAATCAACATACACTAAAAAGGTTTTAAGGCTATTTTATATGGATAATGCACATCCATTGAATACCTCAATAGTTGTGAGATCGCTTGACATAAATAAAGATCCATTTCGGCCTCAAGAAAATGATTAAGAGTTTGTTGGTGATGAAACTCCATATCTTAGTGCAATTGGGGTACTGATGTATCTTGCCAACAATATCCGACCAGATATTACTTTTGCAGTAAGCTTATTAGCAAGATTCAGCTCCTCCCCAACAAGAAAATATTGGAATAGTGTTAAGTATATATTTAGATATCTTCGGGGAATTCTAGATATGGGATTGTTTTATTCTGATGAATTCAAGTAAAAAATGATTGGCTATGCCGATGCAGGTTATTTGTCTGATCCACATAAAGTCCGATCTAAAACAGGCTATTTATTTATATATGGAGGTATATCTATATCATGGCATTCAATGAAACAAACAATAGTTGCCACATCTTCAAATCATGCTGAGATAATAGCTATTCATGAAGATAGTCGGGAATGTGTTTGTTTGAGATCAATAACTCGGCATATTCAGGAAATGTGTGATTTTCTCGTAAAAAGGGATAAACCAACAACACTATATGAAGACAATGCTGCTTGCATTGCTCAACTGAAAGGAGGATACATCAAAGGAGACAGAACAAAGCACATTTTTACCAAAGTTCTTTTTCATGCATGATTTTCAACAAAATATGGTGAAATTAATGTTCAACAGATTCGTTCATGTGAAAATTTGGCTGATCTGTTCATTAAGATATTACCAACTTCAACATTTGAGAAGTTGAGACAGAAGATTGGAATGCGCCGTCTTCGATAAATAAAGTGATATTTTCATGAGGGGGAGTAAGATACGCGTTGTACTTTTTTTTTCTTAGCCTAGGTTTTGTCCCACTGGGTTTTTCTGATAAGGTTTTTAACGAGTCAGCAAATATAGTGTATTACAGATATGTATACTCTTTTTCCTTCACTAAGATTTTTTCTCACATGATTTTTTCTTAGTAAGGTTTTAACGAGGCATATTATCTATGGATATCCAAGGGGGAGTATTATAAAATCTTGAATTATGGTGGATGTCCATAACAACCAATGGAGTAATTATCACTACTCTTCTCCATTATCTCCATAACCTCCCCCTTGATCTTCCTCTCAAATTCTTAATGACATATTCATGTAAAATATTTATGTAGTGACCATTCCACTCAATAGTGGCCATTCCACTAAATAGTGGTCATTCCACTCACTATTTTACAATAGTGATTCTTCACTTTTCATGCCTATATAAAGGCCTTGTAATAGATAGGATATTGAACACAATTGAAAAAGAAATAAGAATCTCTTCTCTCTTTCTCTCTATATCTCTTAGCTTGTTTTTCTTTGTTCTATATTGTTACTTTGAGCTATATTTCATAACAAAGAAAATGTACCCTCCTCAATTTTCTCTTTCACATGAGTAAACCCTTCTCATATTGTTCCATCCAAATAAAAAGAAAAAGGAACAACATAAAAAGCAACTTCATGAAGTGTGTTTATAGATGGGCTTTGAGAAAGGTTATCTTCTTCCAAGCCCAAAACAATTTCATCATCCCTCTCTTATTTGCGGAGCCTTTTGGGCTGTTTATCTCACCAATGAGCAGGGAGCCTAAATAGGGCGATGTGCACAAACAACCATTCTTAGAATGTTATTTTAGGACTAGCCAGTACTTAGAGCCCGTTTTGATATAAAATTTGGTTGAAGATTTTTTTATTTTTTCGAAATCAGCGTTTGTTCATAAAATTTCCAATTTTCACTTGAAAATGCATTTTGAAAATTTTGAAAAATTTGAAAAATTGCAAAAAGTTATTTTTCAAAATTTTCACTCAAATCACTCACAAAACTTCAAAAACAACCCAAACTGAAATTTATGTCCAAACACAACTCTAAATTTCAAATATCATTTTCACTTGAAATTTTTTTCACTATTTTTTCGAATTTTACAATTCTTATGTCCAAACGCCTACTTATTTTGTCCTGAAAGTTTGAACTAAAATCTTAATTTCAGGACAATTCAAGACATTTGTATCTCGAAAAATTATATTGAAAAATTGAAATTCAGCTAGTTCCTAAATAGAAGCCATTTAAAGTGACTACCTGGTGTTATTTCTCGCCTAAATAACCTGATATATAAGCCCGTTCATATTTGAGAAATGTATATTCTTAGCCACTCCCCAAAAATAATAGCCGACACAATATATATATATATATATATATATATATATATATATATATATATATATATATATATATATATATATATATATAATATCGACCAATCTGCTAATTTTGTATTTTGTCCTTTTTTTTATCAACAAATAGATATGTATAACTTTGTACAACAGTAACCAGCTGAATGGTATTTTTAATACTTCCAAACACCCGTAGAAAAGATTCAAAGTCTATTCCAGTGATTTAAGCAGTGTGTCCCGGGAAGGATAAAGGACCAAAACAATAAAGAAGAAAAAAGTCAGCACGGTCCACTAAGCTCCCGCTATGCGCAAGATCCGAGGAAGGGCCGGACCACAAGGGTCTATCGTACGCAGCCTTATCCTGTATTTCTGCAAGAGGCTATTTCCACGGCTCGAACCCGTGACCTCCTGGTCACATGGCAGCAACTTTACCAGTTACGCCAAGGCTCCCCTAAACAATAAAGAAGAATTAACCTAAATAATCATTCATTCGCTCGCTTAAACTAAAAATAGCTGAAGAGGGTATATATAAAACCATGTATAATTAATATACAATCTATGTATACCAGCTAAGAAAGTATATAAAATTTTTGTCCATCAATCAATATACACTAAAAAGGTTTTAAAGCGATTTTATATGGATAATTCACATCCATTGAGTACCCCAATAGTTGTGAGATCGCTTGACGTAAATAAAGATCCATTTTGGCCTCAAGAAAATGATGAAGCGTTTGTTGGTGATGAAACTCCATATCTTAGTGCAATTAAACACTGATGTATCTTGCCAACAATACCCAACCAGATATTGCTTTTGCAGTAAGCATATTAGCAAGATTCAGCTTCTCCCCAACAAGAAAACATTGGAATAATATTAAGCATATATTTAGATATCTTCGGGGAATTCTAGATATGAGATTATTTTATTCTGATGAATTCAAGTAAAAAATGATTGGCTATGCCGATGCAGGTTATTTGTCTGATCCACATAAAGCCCGATCTCAAACAAGCTATTTGTTTACATATGGAGGTATATCTATATCATGACGTTCAATGAAACAAATAATAGTTGCCACATCTTCAAATCATGCTGAGATAATAGCTATTCACGAAGATAGTCGGGAATGTGTTTGTTTGAGATCAATAACTCGGCATATTCAGGAAATGTGTGGTTTTCTCGTAAAAAAAAATAATCCAACTACACTATATGAAGACAATGCTGCTTGCATTGCTCAACTGAAAGGAGGATACATCAAAGGAGACAGAACAAAGCACATTTTCACCAAAGTTCTTTTTCATGCATGATTTTCAACAAAATGGTAAAATTAATGTTCAACAGATTCGTTCATGTGAAAATTTGGCTGATCTGTTCATTAAGACATTACCAACTTTAACATTTGAGAAGTTGAGACAGAAGATTGGAATGCGTCGTCTTCGATAAATAGAGTGATGTTTTTATGAGGGAGAGTAAGATACGCATTGTACTCTTTTTTCCTTAGCCTAGGTTTTGTCCCACTGAGTTTTTCTGGTAAGGTTTTTAACGAGTTAGCAAATATAGTGTATTACAAATATGTGTACTCTTTTTCCTTCACTAAGATTTTTTCCCACATGGTTTTTTCTTAGTAAGGTTTTAACGAGGTATATTATCTATGGAAATCCAATGGGAAGTATTATAAAATCTTGAATTATGGTGGATGTCCATAACCACCAAAGGAGTAATGATCACTACTCTTCTCCATTATCTCCATAACCTCCTCGTGATCTTCCTCTCAAATGCTTAATGACATATTCATGTAGTGACCATTCTACTCAATAGTGGCCATTCAACTAAATAGTGGTCATTCCACTCACTATTTTACAATAGTGATTCTTCACTTTTCATGCCTATATAAAGGCCTTTTAATAGATAGGATATTGAACACAATTGAAGAAGAAATAAGAATCTCTTCTCTCTTTCTCTTTATATCTCTTAGCTTGTTTTTCCTTATTCTATATTGTTACTTTGAGCTATATTTCATAACAAAGAAAATGTAACCACCTCAATTTTCTCTTTCACATGAGTAAACCCATCTCATATTGTTCCATCCAAATAAAAAGAAAAAGGAACAACATAAAGCGACTTCATGAAGTGTGTTTATAGATGGGGTTTGAGAAAGGTTATCTTCTTCCAAGCCCAAAACAATTTCATCGTCCCTCTCTTATTTGCGGAGCCTTTTGGGCTGTTTATCTCACCAATGAGCAGGGAGCCTAAATAGGGCGATGTGCACAAACAACCATTCTTAGAATGTTATTTTAGGACTAGCCAGTACTTAGAGCCCGTTTAGACATAAAATTTGGTTGAAGATTTTTCCAAAACAATTTCACTTTTTTTCGAAATCAGCGTTTGTTCATAAAATTTCCAATTTTCACTTGAAGATACATTTTGAAAATTTTCGAAAATTTGAAAAACTGGAAAAAGTTATTTTTCAAAATTTTCACTCAAATCACTCACAAAACTTCAAAAATAACCCAAACTGAAATTTATGTCCAAACACAACTCTAAATTTCAAATACCATTTTCACTTGAAATATTTTTTACAAACAGATAAAGATATGAGGATGTTCCTCCTCTAGCTACCATAGTAGGACCTGTGTGTCATGACCCAATTTCTAAGTGTGCCGTAACCGGCACTAGGTGATTTAACATCATCGAACGAACATTTTATAAAATTCTTTCCATTCTATCAAGAAGGTAAAAATTTAAAACCAAAGAAAATATCTTTTTAAAGCTTTTTAAAATATATTTTGAAACATTCGGTATAGTCCAACTTTTAAAATAAACTATCTGACAAAGCATTAAAATATTATAACTCTGAACGTCTGACTCGATTGTGTGTATGAAGTCTCTAAAGAATGCGAGGCAATTGCCAATGTCACGATCACAATCTTCCTCCGTAGGATGCCACGATGGTACCTAGTCTCTTATACTAGGTAAGCCTAACGTACATGAAGAAATAACATAAATAACAAAAGAACTTCAAATCTAAACCAACCAGTTATCATAAGAGAACTCCATAACAAAACTGACAATAACTCCCAAAATCTGGTGCGACAGAGTCATAAGCTCTACACGAGTATACTGAAGTATCCCTAATACTTCACTATCTAAATAAGAGTCTGCAATAGAAAAACAAGGATAGAGGGTGACTCTGAGGCCTGCGAACGCCGACAGATATACCGTGAAGTCTCCGATCGGAAAGCTCAACTCACTGATGCCTAGCCTGGTATGAGGTACCTGGATCTGCACAAAAAGATGTGCATAAGCGTAGCATGAGTACACTACAACGATACCCAGTAAGTATCAAGCCTAACCTTGGTAGAGTAGTGACGATGTCAGTAAAGACACGTACTGGAATAAATAAAGAAGCTGAACAGGTATGGCACAATATAATAATGGAAAACAAGAAATGACAGAATGAAGGAATATTACAAGGTAAGCTACACTGAAATTAAGGCAATAAAAACATCAAGGTAGAAACACATAATAAGAACACCAAGGAAATGATGAAGACAAACACAAGTAATGTAAATGAAAGATAAAAACAAGAATCACGTCCGAGGTTTCGCCTCGTATATCATTCCACAATCACAATCACAATCTTTCCTTATATCACCGCGGGATCCTTACATTTAGTTTTAAAAATTATTTTTCCTAAATAGCTACCTGTATTTTAGCCAACCTTATCACACAATGTGGCTTCAAGTAGTTCCCCTACTAGCAACACACATATCAAGCCCACCTTATCTCACTACATTCATATCGACCCCTATCCGTATACTACCGCATGCATATTAATATCACAATATATAACAACTCGCACCTCAAGTGCCCAAATATCACAACTAGCCAAAAGAATCAACAATAATAATAATGTTTTCATAATAAATAGTCTATAGCTCAACCACAATGTGTATAAGAGTCTTATCAATAGCAACTGAAAGTGAATAGCTCAACAAGAATGGTATTTCAATAATTTACAACTTTGCCTCAATGTGATCACGAATTTTACAACTTCAACACCAAAACTCAACAATAAAATATTCCTAGAAATAACAACTTCAAGTAAGGTAACTCAACAGTCAAATAATTAAATGGCAATAAGGAAACAGTAACTTCAATTAAGCATGTAAGGAAAAATAACAAGTAAGAGATGGGACAAGTATTAACAATGTCAAATAAATTATGTAAGGATGGATTAACGATGATGGATATAACATGTTATGACAATTTGATTAAAGGCATGAAGAGAATCTACATAGCTTAAACCGGTCAATTACCACATATAGCCTGTGCACCCACTCGTCTCCTTGCGTACACGGATTTCACGTACCACAATGACACAAAACAATTCCAATCCTAAGGGGTAATTCTCCCAAACAAAGTTAGGCAACATACTTACCTCAAAACACGCTAACTCAATCTACTAGTAAGCCTTTTCCACGAATATCCGACTCCGAACGGCTCAAATCTAGCCAAAATAATTTTATACCATAAATACAAATCATAGGAAACTATTCCGGATAATAAAATTGCAATCCTTAAAGAAAATCAAAAAGTCAACTTAAAAAGTCAACCCCGGACCCGCATCTCAAAACTCGGCCAAACTTACGAAATCCAAACACCCATTCAATAACGAGTCCAACCATACTAAATTTATTCAATTCCAACCTCAAATCAACATTCAAATCCTAAAAATATAGCTTATGAAGTTATCACAAATTCCCCCAATGTTTTCCAACTCAGAACACTAATTAAATGGTAAAAACAATGATGGATTCATGTATAATAATCAAATCCGAGTTAAAATCACTTACCCCGATCAACTCTTCGAAAATGTCTCTCAAAATCGCCTAAAATCGAGGTCTCTAACTCAAAAGATGAAGAATGGGAACAAACCCTTGATCTGCCCCTTTTAGCCTATTGATTCCATATCCGCGGACCAAGAACCGCTTCTGCGGCTCCGTACATGTGAAAAATCCATTGCAGGAGCGGCTTCTCACTAAGCCAGACCCTTTTTGCTTCTGCAGTCACAAACCGATTCTGCGGGCAATGGCTCACTACTGCGAGCCCGCTTCTGAGGAACATTGACCGCACCTACAGTCCTCCCCCAGCCCACTCAAATCCTCTTCTGCAATGGCCCTCTCGCACCTGCATTTCTGCACCTGTGGCCAAGCTCACCGTAGGTGCGATGACACCAGAACTTCAGTAGCTTCACCAATCAACTGAGTCCAAAAATGATCCCGATTTCAATCCACTTCACACCCGGGGCCCACGGGACCCCGTCCGAACATACAATCAAGTTCCAAAACACGTAAAGGACCTACTCGAGGCCTAAAATCACATAAAATGCAATCGATTCTACAAATCGCAACCCAATTCATACTTATGGAAACCATGAACATCATACTTCAAAAACTAATGCCGATTCATACCAAACCAACTTCGATTGACTTCAAATTTTGCACACAAGTCATAATTGACACAACACACCTATTCCAACTTCCTGAAATCATAATCCGACCCCGATATCAATAAAGTCAACTCCCGGTCAAACTTCTCAACCTACCAAACATTCAACTTTCTAGCTTTCTCCAATTCAAGCCAAAACGACCTACAGACATCCAAATCAATATTCGAACACGCTCCTAAGTCCAAAATAACCATACGAAGCAATCAGAACCGCCAAAACTTCGTGCCTGAGTCGTCTACATAAAAGTCAAACTCCGATCAACTCGTTCAACTTAAGCTTCCAACTTTAGGTCTAAATGTCCCATTTCACTCTGAACCTCATCCAAAACCAAACCAACCACATTGGCAAGTCACACAACCAAATATAACATAGAGGAGACAATAAATAGGGGAACGAGGCTAAAATACTCAAAATGACCGATCGGGTCATTACATCCTCCCCCTCTTAAAACAAACGTTCGTCCTCGAACGAGTATAGAGATATATATGAAGTGGTGAAAAGATGAGGATAATGGCTACGCATATCATGCTCAGTCACCCAAGTTGCCTCCTCGACTAGTTGACCCTTCCACTGAACCTTCACTGAAGCAATGTTCTTTGTCCTCAACTTTCGGACCTGTCTGTCCAAGATGGCCACCGACTCCTCAACATAAGACAAATCCTTATCCAATTGGACTGAGATGAAATCTAACACATGAGACAGATCACCGTGATACATTCGAAGCATAGAAACATGGAACACCGGATGAATTGCAGATAGACTAGGTGGCAATGCAAGCTTGTAGGCCACCTCTCCCACTCTCTCAAGGATCTCAAAAGGTCCGATATACTCAGGGCTCAACTTGTCTTTCTTCCCGAACCTCATTACACCCTTCATAGGGGAAACTCGGAGCAAATATCACTCTCTAACCATAAATGCAGCATTACGAACCTTTCGATCCGCCTAACGCTTCTGTCTAGATTGGGTTGTACGAAGATGATCCTGGATCAACTTGACCTCCTCCAAGGCATCTAGAACCAAATCCGTGCCTAATAACGTAGCCTTTCCCAGCTCAATCCAACCAAGTGGGGAACGACACCGTCTCCCATATAGGGCCTCAAAAGGAGCCATTTGAATACTTGATTGGTAGCTGGTGTTATAGGCAAACTCCGCAAGCGGCAAGAACTGATCCCAAGGACCCCCAGACTCCATAACACAGGCATGAAGCATATCCTCCAATATCTGAATGATGTGCTCGGACTGTCTGTCCGTGTGGGGGTGAAATACTCTGCTCAACTCAAGCCGTGTGTCTAACTCACGTTGTACGGCTCTCCAGAATCACGATGTAAACTATGTGCCCCAGTCAGAGATGATGGATACCTGGACACCATGAAGTCGGACAATCTCACGGATATAGGCCTGAGCTAGCTGCTCTGAAGAATAAGTAGTCACCACCGAAATGAAATGAGCCGACTTGGTCAACATATCCACAATCACCCATACAACGTCAAATTTCTTCTGAGTCCCTGGGATCCCAACAATGAAGTCCATGGTAACACCTCCCATTTCCAGTCGGGAATCTCAAGTCTATGAAGCAGACCTCCTGGCCTCTGGTGCTCATACTTCACCTGCTAACAATTTAGGCACCGAGCTACATACTCCACTATGTCCTACTTCATTCTCCTCCACCAATAGTGCTGCCTCAAATCCTGATACATCTTAGCGGCACCCGGATGAATGAAGTACCGCGTACTATGGGCCTCCTTAAGAATCAACTCACGTTACACATCCACATTGGGCATACATAATCAGCACCCGTATCTGAAACACACCGTCATCTCCAATAGAAACTTCCTTGGCATCGCCGTGTTATACCGTGTCCTTAAGGGCAAACAACTAATGCTCTCTGATGCATCATATAAATAAGACCGAGAAACCACATAAGTAATAACCCGACTGGGCTACGAAACATCCAATCTAACAAACTGGTTGGCCAAGGCCTGAACATCTAATGCTAATGGCCTCTACGCTACCGGTAGATATGCTAAACTGCCCAAGCTTTTCGCTTTTAGACTCAAGGTATTGGCCACCACATTGGCCTTCCCGGGATGATATAAGATGGTGATATCATAGTCTTTAAGAAATTCTAACCATCTCCGCTACCGCAAGTTAAGATCCTTCTATTTGAACAAATGCTGGAGACTTCGGTGGTCGGTATAGACCTCAGAAGGGGCACCGTAGAAATAGTGCCGCCGAATCTTCAAGGCCTGAACAATAGTTGCCAATTCCAAGTCGTGGATGTGATAATTCTTCTTGTGAACCTTAAACTACCTAGACATGTAGGCAATCACCCTACGATCTTGCATCAACACCGCGCAAAAGGCCAACACGTGACGCATCATAGTACACAGTGTAAGAGCCCGAACCTAGAGCAACACCAACAATGGGACTATATTCAAAGCAGTCTTGAGCTTTTGAAAGCTCTCCTCACACTCCTCGAACCATATGAAAGGAGCACCCTCCTGGGTCAATTTGGTCATAGGTGCAGCAATGGATGACAAACCCTCTACGAAACGGCGGTAGTACCCGTTCAAACCAAGGAAACTCCGGATCTCAATAGATGAAGATGGTCTGGGCCAACTTTGCGCTGCTTCAATCTTCTTTGAATCTACCTTGATCCCCTCACTCGACACCACATGACCCAAAAACTCCACCGAATCAAGTCAAAATTTACACTTTGAAAATTTTGCATACAACTTCTTTTCTCTCAATGTCTGGAGAACAATCCTCAAATGCTGCTCAAGATCCTCCCGACGCAGGAGTACACTAAGATATCATCAATAAACATAATGGCGAATGAATCAAGATAAGGCTGGAATACACTGTTGATCAGGTGCATGAATGCTGCTGGAGCGTTGGTCAACCCAAATGACATCACAAGGAACTTCTAGTGACCATACCGAGTCCTGAAAGTAGTCTTCGGATATCCGAATCCCGAATCTTCAGCTGATGATACCCCGACCATAAATCAATTTTTGATAACACTCTAGAAACTTGTAGCTGATCAAATAAGTCATCAATGCACGGTAATGGGTACCTGTTCTTCACTGTAACCTTGTTCAACTACCGATAGTCAATATACATGCGCATAGAATCATCCTTTTTCCTCACACACAAAATTGGAGCACCCCAAGATGACACTCTAGGCCAAATAAAACCCTTATCAAGCAACTCTTGCAACAACTCCCTTAACTCCACTGGGGCCATACGATATGGTGGAATAGAAATGGGCTAAGTGCCTAGCAACAAGTCAATACCAAAATCGATATCCCTATCGGGCGGAATGCTCGGAAGATCTACCAAAAATATATCTCGGAAGTCTCTCACTACCGGAACTAACTCAACGATAGGAGGTATGCATCACACCCCTTCTCAATCATCCGTTGTGCCTTAAGGAAGGGCACAACCCTGCTAGGAACATAATCCAATTACCCATCCACTCCAACCGCTGTAAACCTGACATATCCAATGCCAGCGTCTTAGTGTGTCAATCACGAATAACATGATAGGGTGACAACCAGTCTATGCCCAAGATAACATCAAAGTCTACCATACTGAGCAACAATAAATCAACTATGGTCTTTAAACCACCAATAACAACTAAACACGACTGATACATACAGTCAACAATAATAGAATCCCCTACAGGCATGAAAACTTAAATAGGAGAACTTAAATAATCACAAGATATATCCAAATATGAAGCAAAGTAAGATGATTCATATGAATAACTTGATCCTGGATCAAATAAGGTTGATGCATCTCTATGATAAATCAGAACAATACCTGTGATAACAATACCCGAAAAAGTATAACATCTGGCATGGCCTCCCCCTCTAGGGTGACCCCTACCCACTTGACCTCCACCCTTAGCTGGCTGTGCAGGTGGAGCGGCAACTAGAACAGTAACCATGGCCTAAGAAGTCTGAGGAGCCTGTGGAATGCGTGGCGTCTGAGTAGTCGGTAAAGGTGCACCCCTCCTGAGTCTGGGGTAGTCCTCACCATATGGAGAGTATCACCATACCCAAAACAAGCTCTCATAGGACGTGGCTACTAAAACTGGCTTGGGCCTAGTCGGCTGGACTGACTGCTGAAAGCACCCTGTGGAGGAGGTGCATTAGACAGTGGCGGTGCATAATGGGTAACCTGACACCCGAAAGTAGCTGGAGTACTACTAGAAGCTGGAAGTGCTGAATGAACCAGACGACTCAGAGTTGGCCTTGTCCTACCACAACAAACGAGATCAGGAGTTTCTTGGTGTTAACAGGTTATTATCACCTATTTGTGGAGGGATTCTCTTCTATTGCAGTACCTTTGACTAGATTGACCTAGAAGGGTTCTCCATTTCGATAGTCCGATGATTGCGAGGCTAGATTTCAGAAGCTCAAGACCGCACTGACTACTGCACTGGTGTTATTGTTACTTTCCTATTCAGGGATGTATATTGTGTATTGAGATGCTTCACGCATTGGTCTGGGTTGTGTATTGATGCAAGAGGGGCGAGTTATTACATATGCTTCATGTCAGCTGAAGCCCCACGAGAAGAATTACCCTGTACATGACTTGGAGTTGGCCGCGATAGTTCATGCTCTCAAGATCTGTAGGCACTATCTATATAGGGTGTCCAGTGAGGTTTGCACCGATCATCACAGCTTGCAGCATTTGTTTAAGTAAAAGGATCTCAATTTGAGGTAGCGTAGGTGACTTGAGTTACTAAAGGACTATGATATTGCCATCCTTTATCATCCAGGAAGGAGAATGTGGTTGCGGATGCCTTGAGCAGAAAGACTGAGAGTATGGGTAGTTTGGCCTTCATTTTAGCAGAGGAGAGGCCATTGGCTTTGGACATTCAGTCTTTGGATAACTGACTTGTGAGATTGGATATTTCAGAGCCCAGTCAAGTTCTTGTATGCGTTGTTGCTCAATGTTCATTATTTGAGCGGATCAAGGCTCGTCAGTACGACAATCCGCACTTGCTGGTTCTTAGGGAGACAATACTACAGGGTGGTACCAAGGAGGTTACTATCGGTGATGATGGTGTTCTGCGACTCTAGGGTCGTCTATGTGTTCCTAATGTTGATGGGTTAAGGGAGAAGATTCTAGAGGAGGCACACAGTTCTCGGTATTCTATTTATCTAGGTTCTACGAAGATGTATCGCGACCTGAGGCAGCATTATTGGTGGCGGTGAATGAATAAGGACATGGTTGAGTATGTAGCGAAATGCCTAAATTGCCAGCAGGTTAAGTATGAGCATCAGAGGCCAGGTGGCCTACTTCAGCAGATGGTTATACTTGAGTGGAAATGGGAGCGCATTACTCTGGACTTTGTAGTTGGGTTGCCGCAGACCTTGAGGAAGTTTGATGCAATTTTGGTCATTGTCGACAGGTTGACTAAGTCAGCACACTTTATTTCGGTTGTGACAACATACACGTCAGAGAGATTCGCCCAGATTTACATTCAGGAGATTGTTCGGTTGCATGGTGTGCCTGTTTTTATCATTTCAGATAGAGGCCCTCAGTTTATTTCACACTTTTGGAGAGCAGTACAGAGCGAGTTGGGTACCCGGGTAGAGCTCAACACATCCTTTCATCCGCAGACCGACGGACAGTTGGGGCAGACGGTTCAGATCTTGGAAGATATGCTGTGAGCATGTGTGATTCACTTCAATATCCAGTGGAATTGATTCTTGTCTTTGGCCAAGTTTGCTTATAACAACATTTATCAGTCCAGTATAGAGATGACTCCATTTGAGGCTTTGTATGGTTGGCGATATCGTTCGCCCATCGGATGGTTTGAGCCCAGCGAGGCTAGGTTATATGGTACTATTTTAGTGAGGGATGCCTTGGAGAAGGTGAAGTTAATTCAGGAGAGACTTCACACAACACAGTCTAGATAGAAGAGTTACACAGATCAGAAGGTGCGTGATTTATCATTTATGGTGGGCGAGAAGGTTTTGTTAAAAGTCTCACCGACGAAGGAAATCATGAAGTTTGGGAAGAAGGGCAAGCTGAGTCAAAGGTTTATTGGTCCATTTGAGGTGTTGAGGCGGGCTGGGCAGGTTGCTTATAAGCTTGATTTGCCTACCGGTCGATCAGGAGTTCATCCAGTTTTCCACGTGTCTATGCTCCGGAAGTATCACGCTGACAAGTTGCATGTGTTATACTACAACACGGTTCAGCTAGACGAGAGCCTGGGTTATGAGGAGGAGCTTGTTGCCATTGTTGACAGGCAGGTTCGCTAGATGAGGTCTAAGAAGATTTCTGCAGTGAAAGTCCAGTGGAAGGGTCAACCAGTCAAGGAGGTGACTTGGGAGACCGAGAAGGACATTTGGAGCATATATCCACACCTATTCAACACTCCAGGTATGATTCTAGACCCGTTCGAGGACGAATATTTCTTTAAGAGGTGGAGAATATAATGATCCAACTAGTCATTTTACTTTTTAGATCCCCGTTTCCCTAATTAAGACTCCCCATATGTGCCTTTACTGTTTTATGACTTGTGGGGATGGTTGGTTATGTTTTGGAAGGGTTCGGGTTGAAATCGGAACAATTAATTTCTTAATAATGGCCCACAAATGCCAAGTTTGACTTGAGTCAAAATTTTGAGTGAATGACCTCGGAATCGGGATTTGATGGTTTTAATTGCTTCGTATGATTATTTTGGACCTGGGCATACGTTCGGATCGGGTTTCGGATGACCCGGGAGCGTTTCAGCGCTTAAAGATGAAAGTTGGCACCTTGAAGGATTTCTTGTTATTTAAATTTGGTTTGGAGTATGCTATGGCGTTATCGAGGTCTGTTTGGGATTCCAAGCTTGGTAATAGTTCCGTATGGTGATTTATGACTTGTACGCAAAATTTGGCATCATTCCGAGTTGATTTGACAAGAATCGGACGCGCGAAAGTGTTTCTAGAAGTTCTTGAGTTTCATGATTTAATTCATGCATTTTGGCAACCGATTCGTTATTTTAGATATTATTTCGGTGTTTTGATCGTGAGAGCGAGTTCGTATGCTTTTTTTAGACTTGTGTGGATGTTTGGTGTGGAGCCCAAGCAGCTCGGGTGAGTTTCGAGCGCGTTTGGAGTGGTGGAAGAACTTTAGTTTTTCTGGGCTGGTGCTGCAGTTCTCGCAAATGCGTGATTTTGTTCGCATTTGCGAGGTTGGGAAAACACTGAGGGATTCGCATTTGCGAACGTTTCTGTCGCTTTTTCGATCTGCCCATCTTCGCAATTGCGATGGTTTTGGTCGATATTACGACTCTGGAAGAGATGGCCATTCTTCGCATTTGCGATGTTTTTGTCGCATTTGCGAACAAGATGTCACAAATGCGACATGTGGGACTGGTGCAAGGGCTTTTTATTACGGGACTTAGCTTCATTTTTCTCATTTCCCACTTAGTCTTAGGCTATTTTGAGAGCATTTTGTGGAGGAATTTCATCAACATCAAGAGGTAAGTGATCCCTATAATTTCCTTAGCTAAATACGCAAATTATAGGTAGATTAAACATGGAAAAGTTGTGAAATTAATGAGATTTTGTGAAGAAACTAGGGTTTAGGTAAAATTGGGATTTGATTATGGTTTTGGTGGTGGAAATTGGATTATATATTTGAGTTCTGGAGGTCATGGGTAACAAAACAATTGTCTTCAAAATTTTCCAGAATTCGGGCACATGGGCTCGGAGGTGAATTTTAGGAATCTTCCAATTTGGGTTGGGTTATGAGTTGTATTTGGCTGATTCTATTTTTGCAGTATAGATATGCATGCCAATACCTCTGCATTGTCATACCAGAACATTGTGATATTGACTGACAAGAACTCAACCACTTGCTTATCTGATCTGTGACATATTTCACCTGGACACCGCCAGAATGAGCATGACTGCATGCTAATACCACTAATAGATGTCTTAGTAAAACACATCAACATAAGGTAAGCAGACATGAACTAGCATATGTCATTTTCTTCCCTTTGGTAGCCATCAGTCAGGTGGTTTTCTTTTTTCTATCTTAACTCTTAGATTAGGAATTTGGTATTTGTCGATGTTGATTAGTCTCCTTCCTGCACTAGGCAATTCACAGAAGTTGTTAAAGTGAGTAGTACCTGCAAAAGAGAACACAATGTTAGCTATAAAATCTGCTACTGTATTTCCCTCTCTGAATACATGTTGGAATATGACATTGAAATGGTTCCTTATCCCTTTGACCTTCTACACTTCTGTCCCTATGCACCATGGTATATCCCATTCCCCTTCAATCACCTTCTTTAAAACCAATGAATCAGTCTCCATTACGAGTGGATAAAAATTTGTTTCAACACAGTATTCCAGTCCTGCCATTATTTCCTTTGCCTCAGCTACAATATTGGTAGTTATACCTAAGTCGTCTGCTCTTGCTTAAATCAAATCACATGCATCATTTCTCACACAAAAACCAAGTGAGCTATGACCTGGATTCTCCTTTGAGGCACCATCAGTGTTACATTTAAACCACCCTTTATGAGGCATCTGCCATGTCACTTTTGTAATGATCAGAATAGGTTTATATCCTTCAAAGAAGTCTATAATATCATGCCATAGCATAGGTATATTAGATAGCCCTGAGTACCTAACTCTTGCGAAGAAGTGAAGAGTCTTGGTAACTTTATGAATGACTCTATTAATAGAAACTGATCCCCTATTTTTGCCAGTATTCCTCTTCTTCCATAATTCCCATGTGATGATAACTGGAACTGCCTGAAACATACGACCTATTTTGACCCTTCTTTTAAAAATTAATTTATTTATACTTGTTAATTTTCAATAAATATGTTAAGGATACTTTCTAATTAATAATACCTATTTTTATAAAATTAAGTAATTTATGGTATTACCCAATAACTAGTGATTATATAATTATAAATGTATAACTCTTATTACTTTGAAACTATTAAAATAACTCTCATATTCAATACATAGGTTTATAATTAATTTAATAAATTTATCCTAATTTTGGTAAAAAAATAACTCATCATTTCAAAACAAGTCCGGATTTAGTGTAGTAAATAGGAAAATAAGATATTTGGTAATTAATTATTTAATTACAGTAATTAATAGTGTATTTGATGATTATAATTTTTGTTACATTTTATTAAAATTAATTAAGTTCCTTTAAATTAATTTTTAAAATGTTAAAGACTAAAATGCTACAATTTTAGTTGTACAATCAAATACAATGTGGCTATTTGTTAAATTAATTTCAACCCAAAAGCACTAGCCCAAAGCATTTGACCTGGTCCAGGTTCACCCCTCCGATTCCAACGTGGTAGTGTGGGCCACTTTTATTGAGACCATAAACTCGTTCCACGTCACTCATTTACATTACTCATAAAATAAACACAATCAATCTAAGAAGTCCATCCCTCAGATCAACGGCCCATGTTTTTGTCTCAATTTCCCTTTAATTTCAATGCCCCATCTGATTTAATCACAACCGTCCAAATCCAACAATCCAACGACTGTCATATTATACCATTTTAATTATTTAATCCCTGATTTATCAGGGCCGTTGATCTAAAGATCTAACGTCCCAGATTACATCCTCCGCTTTAACCCTTAGAGACCAGTCCAATCTCCCCAAACCCTAAATCATTTACCTACTGACTGGGCCGCCCCTTTTTCCCTTCCTCTCTCTATTCTCTCAACTACAAACCAAATCAGTCACAAAACTCTGCACCTATTCGTGCAAGGTCATGAATCATGACAGAAAATCATCCCCTTTGTCCTCCATATCCATGATTTTCGCTTATTCTTTGCCCGTTTCATCGTCGAGATTCAAAATCTCCAAATCTGAAACCCTAGACCCAACGGTGCAATGTCTAGTCTTCATAAATTCTTTTATTGCTAAATCTATGACACACATGGCTATTTCCTAGTGTTATCTTGATTATTCTTAGTTCAGAGGTCAAACGAAGCGACCTCTGGACAATGGGGCTTTTATCCGGTAGATTGCCTTCAATGGATAACTTCCCAACCTCAGGTAAAACTTATCACTGTTCTTATCTCTGTCTCCTCTGATTTCACCCGATTATGCTCACATCACCACCTCTCAGTCACTCTCTACTACCATTTGAATTATGTTGAACCCTAAGGGCATTGAATGCCACTATAAAAGGGAGCTTTCAATGCTTCAAACTAACACACGAAAAATTACCTAACAAGCATAAAACATCTATCCAACTACAATTATTCACTACGCTTAAATTTTGAGTGGCAAAAATCAAACTAGGGTTTCTAACTAGTTTTGATTTTTCTTTCCGGATTCTAAGCTTTACACTAGTCGGAGTTTGAGTTCTTGATTCTTAACGGCTAAGAAAGTCTCTCGTTTGGTTTGCTTCTCAAAAGAAGGTGAGTGAGCCTCGACCTTTCCTCTCTTTTAATCATCTAATTAAAAGCATGTTTGTTCTATTGTTTCTTGTTAATTAACTCTGTTTCTTGTATGTCAATAGTTAATTATCTGTTATTTGTTTGCCATTAGTTCATATCAGAACAACTAAACTCTGGAGGTATAAGCTTCTTTTATAATCTAAAAATTAGAATCATGTACTGACTAATTATCTCCTTGCAATATTAATGAACATATCTTTGGGTGGTCTCTATATTGCTAAGTTTAAATGATTAACAAAAACTTCAATGATTCCATGCATTCCACACTTCCCTGATGTACTACTGCGACTCTTTTGTATGCTATATTAATTTGTTTTCAGTGTTACTGGTATGATTCACCTGATAAACTAGCTTAAGTGAATATGAATCTTTAAGAACAAAGACATGGCTGCAACTGCTAGCTTGAGTATATCATACTCACATCATTTTGATTTCCTTTCTAACATGCTTCTGTGATCCAGTTAAACCTCATAATTGTGTGATTATGTCTAGATTTTACTACATAAACATGCTGTAAACTAATTGGACCCATATACTTGCCCATTATGTATTCTGAAGCAGCTTCACATTTATCTTTAGTTATGGAACCTGATTAAGATACATCTACATTATGTAAGTCTCATTTGTTATGCTAAAGTATTAAACTAATCTTCATCATGACTAAATTCTTATACACAGTTTGTATGATAGATCCTTAATGTAATACTCTCATTGACCTTCCTGAAACTTACACCTAGTAACACTGTTAAGTTGGTCTTCTAATATTCAACCATGTCTGCCATGCTGTGATCCTATAAGACTGTCATATGTGTGCGTTTGAATGCTATCTCTGGGACTTCTGCACTCAACTTATTCTTGAACAAGCTCTGTTTGTCTTACCTACTCATACTTGTGTCTCTGATATCACATAGCTTTGTTAAGTCAATATAAGTTCACTCTAGCCATTATAAACTTAGGAGAAACTACATGATGCTTGTCTGCCTTGTTATGTGAAGGACTGTATATTTAACTTCTAATCAGCCTAGATGGAATGAAAGATTTCTTTAGAGGTCATATCACTTGTTAAGTGTAGTTAAATGTATTTTCTTATCCCTGTGTTTTAATAACTCTGAAGTGGGCTGTTAACCCCTATACTTAGTAGGAAGTGGTGTCCTAACCTATGTGTGGACTTTCATTAGGTGTATACATGACTAAATATATGACCACAGTTGAGAATCTTCATAAGTATGAACCCGCCAATAGGATTAGTGAGGTTAATACACATGATATCTCCCCTGCTCCTTTGAACAACATGACTTATTTGTTCTATGTTCTTATATTGGCATATTGGTGTTCTTATTACTTGCCAACACCTATAATTGATTTTATTTGAGTACTCTCAAGCCTGATAAAGTATATGACAGTGTATTACATGCTTGTATGCGAACTATGATCTCTTTTGGTGTTACTGCAGTATTCTGAACACTTATTTATAAGAAATATACATCTCCTTGTGTATTGTCATTACTGTTGTATTGGAATTTACATTGAGTGCCTCATTAACATTTAAACCTTTAGGGAAGATCAAGTGTGAGTAGTTAGGGTTATTTAGGAGTTGGATTTAGTTCTTGGTTGAGATACTCTCTCTAAAATAAGTACTGCTCGGGGTCCTTGAGACCCTAGAGAACTTTCAAGTACCAAGGATCAAAGGGGATCTCGGCCATGAATGAAATTTTACCCTAAGCATTTAATTTATGATATTTACTAATCTCTTTAGGTTTAGTGTCAAATGGAAATAAAGGTTCCACTATAAATTATTTTACTCTGTATGACTTCACATTAATTTGCATTCCTAATAACGATTGATTGTTACAGTCTGTCTTGGGCCTACATTGGTGTTACTTATGTTTAAATATTATATTGGGCTGTATATCTAATAACCTTCTCTCTTTTATTATGCATGTGTCTGAGTGGGGCCTACCGAGTTCTCAAATAACACAGGCCCAAATTTCTAGCCTGAACTTGGAGTCACCTGAAGCTACCGCTCATTGTCTGCTGGGCCTAATTCCTCCCAGGCCCAAACCATGAGTCCATTTTCTTTTTTCTATTGCTCTTATAAGTCTACTCTTATTTTTTATATGTATATAACCCTGATAATATTGATTGAATGATTTCTTCTAGTTCTTAGAGTTATACTAACAACCTAGGCAAGCCCTAAAGACGTAGGTAAAAATAAAGACACTGCAACTTAGTAGTAGTTAATTCTAACTATTAATCACTCATATTATTCAACTTCCGTCATTATTTTTACTAACAGTTTTCATGAAGTTTTTGAAACTAAGAGCGATTTGCAAAGTCAACCGTCTCTCTTTCTAAAACAAGGGAAAATTGGAAAACTCAGTAAAACAATTTCAAAAGGCGGGTTATTTCTACAAGTCAACAAATGTTGCTGCAATTAAGGATCTTTAAGCGATTTTCTTTTAATTTGAACATGAGATTTGAAATCAACTTTTATGGTATATCTATACCCCATTTTCCTAATAGTTATTACTTTACACAAATAGCCACTTGGTCCCAAAAATTAAATGTTTTAAATTCATCTTTTCGGAATACTTTTCAATTGTATAAACATTTTCGAAGGCTTTTTTTTTAAAATAGAACGTACACTTTTCGAAGTATATATGCTACCCCTCTTTCAAATTGATAAGTTTTGAAAAATTATTTAAGATAAGACGCATATATTAAACCCTAAGTATGTAAGATATAGACATCTAAATTCCCCGAACCTAGTCTAAGTCCTATGGAGCTACCTCAGATAGATTCTAGGGGGTGCCTAACACCTTCCCCTTAGAAGAACAAGAACCCTTACCCAAATCTTACTGGTTAGCAGACTATTAGGATAATGATCTTAATAATTAAATATGTCCCCTAGTATACCTTTAAATATTAGGTGACTACTCTCTTTCATCATCAACAGGGAAATCACTCGTTGAATCTTATTTTAACTCGTGCAAAATAGGGTGCAACAACATGGAGACTCTGCTGGAGAATACACTTAGGTTCTTACCTTAGCAAATTTAGACTAGACCTAGAATTTAGGAAAATTTGTGTATATACTGCTTTAACTGTACTTAATTTGCAAATATATGCTTACCTGTCTTACTTGTTCATCTTATACATATCTGCTTGCTTTAATATTATCACTAATATCCCATTATCTGTTATCGCGTTATATATATTGTCATCACACTCTTTCCTATCGAGTCTTGGCCGTACACTATCACGCACAATGGCACACGAGGGTTATTTTTTACACCTCTCCGAACCTTCTTTCAAAATTCTTTAGTTTTAGAGAATGGCTTTCTTAGGTAAACTTACATAACTTCTTGCAGTATTCAGTTTAACTCCGAAATTAGGAAATACTCTACTCTAGCAAACATAGGTCATATTGCAATAAAGTTAGGTGAGTTGGTCCTTAGCATCGACACATAATTAGGAAATCCACCCTAATGTAAACGGGTCATGCACCCAATGACATGACTTTTGTGGAGCGACGAGCCAATCATGATGAGACACTAAAGATCCAAAGAAAAACACTTATTAAACACTTTTCTACCCCTTTCAGAACATCCCCAAAATCAATATGGTCATGGGAGTGCCGCATAAGTTGATAAAATGGTGGAATAACATCCTCCGAGAGCATGGAGACAAAATTAGGACGCACCTAGGATCATTAACTGCCTTACTGAACATCCAGGCCGACATGGTGCTTACCAGACTGTTGATAGAAGTCTGGGATCCGGAAAAAGTGGTTTTCAAGTGCTTTGACTGTGAATTGGTACCAATGTTGGAAGAAGTTACCAGCTTCACAGAGCTACCATTTGCTGGAACAAAGACGATACTACCAGTTACCATGCCCAGCTACAAGTTTCTCGATGCTTTGGGTTTGGCTGGTAGTAAGAGTTTGAGGAACATTGAAGATGGGTGGGTAGGCTTGGACCAATTGTTTGACAGGTTTGGACATCGAGAGAGCTACAAATGGTACTTGGGAGAGTTCCAATGTGATCTGGCGTCCTGGGAAAGTCTCCGCCCCCATAACCTTCTCTTTGGCACTGCTATGATTACTGGTTTTTTCACATAGGAGAAGACGAATCAACATCAACTTGTTGCAAGTGGTCTTGGAAACATTCCAGGGTAACCTCCAAGACACCTTGGTGCCTATGATATTGGCAGAAATGCTAAGAGCACTGTCCACATGTTCTCAGGGGTACTATTTCTTCAAAGGTTGCAACGTGTTGCTCCAAATATAGGACACAGAGCTCTTCTTTCAACGAGAAGCCACAATTGATTACTTTGTGGGTGTTAGCAATATGATTTAGAGTCCTAATGAGAGAATGAGGCACAGGGTCTCCACGCACGAACAAGAAAAATGGAGAGAGATGCTAAAAAACTTGAGCGGAGAATGGACAAACTGGAAGCTTTCATGGCTCGTCGGCAAGGCAATTTTAAGGACCCCCTAGAAGTATTTCATAGATCTTATAGGAATCGAAGGCATTCAGCCATATGCACCCTTATGAGTTCTTAGGCAGTTTGGTTTGAACCAAGATGTACCTTTTTGGATGAGAACGACTCTGTATGAAGATGAGTACAATGGGCAGATTCCGATCCCAATGATAAGGAGACTTCAGGGGGAGTGGAATGATTTAATTATGATGTCAATGGGTTAGAATTCGTGGTGCACTCCAGAATATTAAGTCTAGATTAAAAAAGAGGATGAGATGGCCCGACCAGGCAAAGAAGGAGTGGCCTGGTTGGAAGATGCAGTAGCAGCCTTACAAATATATCATGAGATCTTGCCCCACTACCTTGTGACTACCTCCATGCATTACCAAGTGAACTAACTGCTTTATGTGCTCATATTTGTGCAAACACTGAAACTTACTTACATTCTTCTTTTTCTTTTCTTTTCTTGCATTACTTTATTATTATTCCCCGAAACAGAGGTTGGTTTGTGTTGACCCGAAAAGCTGGCCGAACCACCATACAACTTGAGATCAAAAGGAAAGATGTCTGTGACAGATGACCCGACCGGACACGCTTTGGTAATAGCTGATAGCCCGGGGCAATCAGGAGAAAAGAATGATACTCGGAATGACAAACATGTTTCTAGGATGGCACAAGAGATGGAATCACTGAGAGAGGAAGTGCAACACATTCGGGAACTGGAGCATCTGGCTGTGACGACGCTCCCACAACCACCCTGGTTTCCTTCTCTAGATTCGATCCCTAATAACTTTCCTTCAACTACCCACCAAGTAAATAATCCCCGACTTCAGCTAGGTAGCACCCCAGTAACCCCTTCAAACCCATCAAATCCTCCCATACATACCCCTTACTTACCAAATTATGTTAAGACGCCTCCAAACCCACCAGTCACTACCAACACAGTTCATACCCTTCCTCATGATGGCATCACCTTTGCCAACAATCAAAACCAGCACATACCACTGGACACGAGCGATATGTTCCACTCGTATATGCCATTTCAGAACCCACTTTCATAGCGCTTGTCACATCCAGGTTGCCTAATTAATTTGATCAATATGCTTAAATGAGAGGGAAGCAAAGTATAAAGAGGAAGATTTGGTATCCGAATAGTTACGAGCTTTGAGAAAACAAATGAAGAACCTTTAGGTGGCTCGAGGGATCCAGAGTATAGATTACAAGAATATGTGCATATACCCTGATGTGGACATGTCGGTACAATACAAGCCTCGGAAATTTGACATCTTTGATGGGACAGGTGATCCACATGCACACTTGAGAGCCTACTGCGATAAGCTAGCTGAAGTAGGAAGGAATGAGAAGTTAAGGATGTAGCTATTTATAAGAAGGTTAACAGGAGAGGCACTCACTTTGTACACCCGCCAGGATCCCAGAACGTGGAAAGAATAGCAAGATATAACAGAAGACTTCATGAACCATTTTCAGTTTAACACAGAAATTAATCTAGATAGGTTCGCCCTGGTAAATTTGTAGAAAAAGCCGTCAGAATCATTTCAGGAGTATGCCCATCATTGGAGGTAGGAGGCTGCAAGGACGCAGCCCCCGCTAGATGACGATGAGTTGACTAAATATTTCATTAGGGTCCAAGAAGGAATCTACTTTTAAAAGATGATAGGCGTAATGGGTCAGAAGTTCCCCGAACCTGTTAATATGAAAGACTTTTAGAGGAATGAATCAAGTCTAGACAGATACAATCTATGGCCGTGTTGCAATCAACTAGAAAAGCAATTCAATCTGATTCGATAAGCAGTGAAAAGAAGAATAAAGAAGAGGTATTAGCAATCGTTACCTATTACCAGTCCAATTCACCCCATGGAAACAACTCTTATTCTCCGAACACCCATTCCCCACACCCGCCTACTTATGCTCCAATATATAACATGAAACCATTCTATAACCCCTACCTCAATATAACCCACCTCGCACCTATATAAGTCCAAATCCACCATGACTATACTATCTAGTTCATACCACACTCCTCAATATCGACCCACCTATGCACCCCGGCCTCGTCCAAATTTCAAAAAGAAAGGTCCCAAAAACTATATCTCGATTGTTAAACCTTTGACTCAATTATTTGAAAGGTTGAGAAGAGTTGGCTTGATATATCCTGTAAAAGGAAGGATTCCTGAACACCCTTCGAAATACTTTGATGCAACTAAACGGTGCGTCTACCATTTAGGCGTACCGAGACATGATACCAAGGATTGCAGGCTGAATAATGAAATTGAGTCACTGATCAAAAGTGGAGCCATTCAGTGCACCCTAGCTCTGCCAATGTGAACTGTAACCCACTGCCAAACCACTATAATCAAGGAGCTAATATGATCTCCCTGAATGAAGAGTCTGACTTAAAAGGAATTATCGTCATAATAGGAAACACCGAGGTTGCAAGGGTTCCAACCCGAAGAACTTTGATGATCATTGTACAGTTAAAACCTACAGTGATGGTCCAGACGTACTAGCAACAGTCCACCGCCACTACCAGGAATGAGGAGGATAGGGAATACAAGACAGTCCCCTGGACGTATCAGCAAAATGAGAAAGTCAAGATAACAGATTCCACAACGGCTCATTGAATGACTAGGCGAATGAGGTGTTACGCTACAGAGGAGGTAACCCGAGGAAATACAGGAGGGGAATAGATTCATAGGAGGAATATAACATATGATGAGGCCATAGAATGTTGGATGAAGATGCCAGCTAAAGAATACTCCATGGACGATAAATTGAAGAAACCCCCTTCACATATATCGATCATGGATCTGCTAATGATTTTTGACAGTCATAAAGATGCCTTGATAAAGGTGTTAAGTGGAATGAGCATACCGAGCAACACTACCAGTGAGGCATTGGAAGCAACCATCAGTAAACATGATTACCTTCCGAAGAGATGAACTTCCAGTAGAGGGTGTGAGTCACATTACCATCAAGCGCGGGGATAAAGTGGTATCCTGAGTACTTGTTGATGGAGGTTCCAAAGTTACTATCCGCCCGCTTTGTAGTCTACTAGAGTTGGGTATTCATCTGAGAGAAGTGAAAGAAAGCCATGTTAGGGTGAGAGCTTTCGACGAGTCACATAAAGACGTCACTGGGGAAATTTACATAGCTTTGCAAATTGGACCAGTTGAGTTCCCAATACTATTTCAAGTAATGGATATTTCATCCTCATACAACTTGTTGCTGGGAAGACCTTGGATACATATAGCAGGGGCAGTTCCATCCACCCTACATCAGTGCATGAAGTTTGAGTGGGGTTATCAAGAGATTGTAGTTCATGGTGAATGGAGCCAGTCAGTTTATCTAGAACGTGTAGTTCCATTCATAGAAGGATTGGACGATGTCGCTTTTCATGCGGTCGAGATCATGCAGACCAGGGAGATATAAGGGACTGAGCAAAATCTGGGTATGCAGTCACCATACAGATCAAAGATGGCTATAAGAGAAATAATGAAGTACAGGTACCGACTAGGGACGGGGCTGAGAGCCCGATCATATGGGATAACGGAGCCGATTGAGCTAAGGGGACAGAAAGGTAGAGCCGGCTTAGGGTATCAGCCTCCAACTGGAAAGACATACACTGGTGGCTTCGAGAAGAAGGCTTTTATGCTAGAGCGTGTTCTGGGTCCAAGTCAGAGCTCAACACCGGAGGACAACATCATTGAATCAATGGGAACACTGTTTGTGACCATGATCGAGGAATGCTGTGACAAAGTTGATATCAAGACACCGACCATTCAGGATGCCGAACGAGGAGAGGACTTATAGAATTAGACCACCAGCCCATCCCTGGTTTGCCGGGAGTCTTGGTAGTGTGGAATTGTAAAACCTTTGGGAAAACAACTCACGGTCAATTGAGGCTTGAACCATGCCTATTCTCTTTTGTCAATTGCCTCCTTGAACGCTTAGACATTCCTTTTGATGAAATAAAAGAATTGCTTTCTTGAAATTATTGCAAACTTATTTATCACTTAATTTATACTTAGTTTTCCTTTTTAATAATCAAAAAGATAAAAAACCGCGTTCTGTGATTATAACATGTAACAAAAGCCTCGAGCAAAGCGATCTAGACTACGAGGAGTACGACAAAAGCATGATGTAATATAATATCCCACAAGAGATCGAGTAGTTGGAAAGCTAAAAAAAGCCTAACCTTGAAGATACAGATGTAATCAACTTAGGTAGCAAAGAAGATGTGAAAGAAACTTGAATCAACATCAATTTTAAAGGAAAGCAAAAAAATGAACTGGTCGAGCTCCTCCAACAATACATCGACGTATTCGCGTGGTCATATGAAGACACATCCGGATTGAGTACCGACATCATTTTACATTGGTTGCTTACCGATCATGCTAGACCGCTAGTCCAACAAAAACCTAGAAAGTTCAAGACGGATTTGAGTTTGAGGATAAACAATGAAGTGACCAAGAACATAGAGGAAAACATGGTGAGGGTCACCAATTATACCACATGGTTGGAAAATATCGTACCGGTGACAAAGAAGGATGGGAAGATTAGTATATGTGTGGACTATCGAGAACTTAACAAGGCCAATCCAAAAGATGATTTCCCTTTAGCAAACATTTATATACTCATCGACAATTGTGCAAAACACGAGCTGTAGTCATTCATGGATTGTTTTGCCGGGTACCATCAGATTCTGATGCATGAAGAAGACGCGGAGAAGATAGTGTTCACTATGCCTTGGGGAGTTTAGTGCTACAGAGTCATGTTGTTCGGCCTCAAGGACGTTGTTGCTGCTTACATGAGGGCCATGACGACCCTCTTTCACGATTTGATCCACAAAGAGATTGAGGTATATGTGGACGACGTCATTATCAAATCTCGAAAGAGTGCAGAGCATTTGGAGGACCTGAAGAAGTTTTTTGAACATTTGCAGAGGTATCGTCTAAAGTTGAACCCCACAAAATGTGCATTTGGAGTCCCCGCCAGGAAACTGTTAGGTTTCATTGTGAGCAGGAAAGGGATAGAATTGGATCCTTCAAAGACTAAAGCCATTAAAGACCTACCGTCGTCCAAGAGCAAGAAGGACGTGTTGTGTTTTCTTGTTAGGTTAAATTACTTCCAGCAGATTCATAGCCCGGTCTACGGTAATTTGCGAGCCTATCTTCAAGCTGCTGAAAAAGGATGCCGCTACGAAATGGATAGAAGACTGTCAGAAATCTTTCAACAAGATCAAGGAGCATTTGTCAAATCCACTAGTGTTGGTTCCTCCTGAGCTCTAAAATCCATTATTATTATATTTGTTAGTTTTGGACAATGCATTTGGATGCGTTTTGGGACAACACGATGAGACCGGGAGAAAGAGCAGGCTATCTACTACCTGAGCAAGAAGTTTACACCACGTGAAGCGAAATACACTTTGATAGAATGAACCTGTTGTGCTTTGACTTGGATCGCCTAGAAGGTGAGGCACTATATGGCGGCATACACCACACATCTGATATCCCGGCTCAACCCGCTCAAGTACATCTTTCAGAATCTGATTCCAACAGGAAAACTGGCCAAATGACAGATTCTTCTCAACGAGTTCGACATTATGTACGTAATACAGAAGGCTATCAAAGGACAAGCCTTAGCTGACCACCTTGCAAAGAACCTTGTGGACAAGGATTACGAACTGCTCACTACATACTTTCTGGATGAAGAAGTGTTGTTCACCAGAGAAGACATCGTAGAGTAATACCCAGGATGGAGAATGCTCTTCGACGGAGTAGAAAATTTCAAAGGAGTCGAAATTAGGGTAGTCCTAATTTTAGAATCAGGACAGCATTACCTAGCATCACCAAAGATAAGGTTCCCCTATACCAATAATATGGCCGAGTATGAAACGTGCATCCTCGAGATTAAGATGGCAGTCAACATGAACATCAAGGAGCTTCTGGCCATAGGAAATTCTGATCTATTGATACATCAAGTCCAAGGAGAATTGACTACAAAGAACGTCAAGATCCTTTCGTACCTACATTGCGTAAAGGAATTGTGCAAGAAGTTCAGCAAGATCGAGTTCAAACACATTCCCAGAATCTATAATGAATTTGCCGATGCTCTCCCAACTTTGTCATCCATGATCCAGCATCCAGATAAGAATTACGTCGATCATATTGAGATAGAGGTCGGGGATCAGCATGCGTACTGCTTCCATGTAGATGAAGAGCCGGATGGTAAGCTGTGGTACTACGACATCAAGAGGTTTCTAGAAACAAAAGAGTACCCATAGAATGCCACCAATGGTCAGAAACTAGTGCTCAGAAGGCTAGAGAATCACTTTTTCCTCAACATGGAAGTCCTATATAGGAGAACCCCAGACTTGGGTTTGTTAAGATGTGTAGATGCTGCTGAAGTAACCAAATTTCTATAAGAAGTACATGCAGGGACATGTGGACCTCACATGAATGGCTTCATCTTAGCCAAGAAGATTTTAAGAGCCGGATACTTTTGGATGACCATGGAGAGCGATAGCATTCGCTACGTACATAAGTGTCACCAGTGCCAGATCCACGGGGATTTCATCTTGGTTCCACCAAATAAGATGGATGTAATGGGTTCACCTTGGCCGTTCTCCACTTGGGGCATAGACGTAATTGGACCTATAGAGCCCGCCGCATAAACATGATACTTTTTCATCTTGGTAGCCATTGACTACTTCACCAAATGGGTCGAAGCTTCTACATACAAGGTCGTCACGAACAAAGTAGTGGCAGATTTTGTCCGTAAAAACATAGTCTCCCGATTTGGGATACCTGAATCAATCATCACTAACAATGGATCCAATATCAATGATGATATCATGGTGGAGATTTGTGAGAAATTTAGAATCTCCATCGTAACTCCATAACTTACAGGCCGAAAATGAATGGGGCAGTAAGCAACCAACAAAAATATCAAATGGATCTTACGAAAGATAGTGGATAACCATAGGCAATGGCACGAAAAATTATCCTTTGCCCTGTTAGGTTATCGGACCACCATGAGAACATGCACTGGGGCAACGCCATATATGTTGGTATATGGCACCGAAGCTGTGATACCCACATAGGTTTAGCTACCATCCTTAAGGGTCATTTAGGAAGCCAAGTTAGATGATGCAGAATGGATACAAGTCAAGCGGGAGCAACTCATGCTCATTGATGAGAAAAGAATAGACGCAGTGTGCCATGGTCAGCTGTATCAAAATAAAATAGCCAGTGCATTCAAAAAAAGGGTGAAACCTTGTCAATTTACACCAGGGCAATTGGTCTTAATGAGGGATTCCCTAATCAAGAAGAAGCCAAGGGAAAGTTTGCGCCAAATTGGAAAGGTCCTTACGTGTTCCACCGAGTATTGTCGGGACGAGCTCAGATCTTAGCAGAAATAGGCAGAAGAGTCGGCATGAAGTCTATCAATTTAGATGCAATCAAGAGATACTACATTTGAAGACAATAGAGTTTGGTTTTGGTTGTAACAGAACTACGACCAACCTGACTTCCCATGGCGGGATACGTAGGCAACCCACGTAGGGTCCGGTCTCTCTCCCCTTCTTCTTTCGTAATAGAAAATCGAAATATCACTTTGTATGTATTCGGATCTATGCCATGACTTGATTTACCAAGATAGAAATACATAGGCTATCCTTATTAGATTCAATCATCTATTGTAATTGAACTACGTTCTGGCCTGATTCCATTTGGATACGTAGGCAGTTTGAGTCATACTATGCCACTTCATTTTTCAATTTCCCATCATTTTGGATCTATTATAATCGAACTATGTTTTGACCTGATTCTATTTGGATACATATGCTACCTGAGTCAGGCTCGGTTATCATCATAATTTATTTGTTATTACCCACAAACTACGATCATACCTGATTCCACTTCAAATATGTAGGCAACCTAAAAAGGTTCGGTCATAACAATAGGAAAACATTTAAAACATATTTTGTTTAGATTAGGATGCGATCACTACGGAAAGAAGCTACGTTATCAGCGGCATCTCCAAGAATCGACACCAATGGGACATAGTCCTCCAGAGACAACGTTTGCATCTAAGGAAATTTCTACACATGTTATAATCAGGAACGCCAGCATCTACCATAAAATGGATGATTTTAAAAATGTTTTCTTAAAAAAAACTATCATTCCACCTACCGAACTTCATGGCATAAACCAGGCCCGGGGCAAAGCCAGAACTATAGTCAACACAAACCAGCACCTCCTGCTAAGAATTTTTCTTTGAACTCAGGACCGACATGATACAAAGAAATGCTAGGGCACACTGGAGCAATGAAGGATCTGCTACTCTCTCATAACTATCATCTCTCTTTCATTATTTAAAATTTTCCTCATATAACTGAAGACTAACTCTCACATCCTTTGCAAGTATTTTGGAACTAAGGCATTGATACGATCAGAGCATATTGTAAATAGCAAACCGTCTTCTCAACCAAGCGGAGCACTTTGTATACAGCGAGTCGCTGGTCCCGCCAACCAGAGCCATGTATATAGCGATCTCTCAGCTCAATCAATCGAAGCACCCTGTACAAATTGACTCGTCGGCTTTGCTAACCAAAGCCTTGTATATAGCAAACTGTTTGCTTTGCTAATGGGAGCATTCCACACCGCCACTTCGCCATATCAGAGATTACAAGTAGATAGTCATCCAATCTCGCCATGCGTTCTGCCGATCGACCGCCGCGATTAGTTTGCATTCAAGAGCACCTCTTGGGCATGCTCCTTATTTCATTATTTTATCTTGAATGTTTTGATGTTTCGCTCATGTAGCTTACATACATATTACATTTTTCATGTCAGAAACTCCCATCGTGCGGAGATACTTTATATTTTGATGCAACTACTCCCATCATGTGGAGATACTTTACATTTCAACTACTCACACCACGTGGAAACACTCCCATCATGCGGAGATATATTCTACATTACAAGTCAACTACTCCCATCGTGCGGAGATACTCCCAACATGAGGAGACTTAATGCTCCGGTAGCTGTAGAATGGTACATAGCCCGGCTAACAATCAAGTCAAAATCAAGTATCCTGTCGTCTCGATCCCAAATAACGGCTAGCTGGCAGCCAGGCATCATTATTCCTGCATTATTTATATCACATTTAACATATCTGCATTACAATATGCAGGTATGTGTATATTTTGTTTTGCAGGACTAAACATCACGATGTGGAACTTCTTCTAAGCAGCAAAACAAGCTACAATGCTATGAGGAACAACAAACTCATTAGCGGGCCAAGAATCAAAACTCAAACTCAAATTCGATCAGTAGAACTCTAATTCATCAAATCTTTCAAATCAAGCTGCAATTCAGAGCTATCATCTGTACCAAAATCTTTCATCTCATAGTATCGTCATAATACTATACTGGGGCAATTTTTGCAAGCATCGCCTCCTCCAAATCATCATTCCAGAACAACATAAGGCCTGATCCTCGTTAAGCCGAGGTATGTAAGCAATTCAAAGCCAAAATTTGGCCCTGATTCTCCAAAACACTCCCGGAGTCTTCCTTAACTCCTTCCCTAATTTCACAACTCATAATCTTCCTTAAATCCACATGACATTCCTGCAATATATGCCTAAACGTGGTATAAAATTGGTCTTGGTTCGATTTCTTTGCCCGAAAACGCTTTTATTATCTTCGATCAAAGAGGGGCAGTCGTTGGTGACCAATTTTCACACTTCTTTTAAAAATTAATTTGTTTATACTTTTTAATTTTCAATTAACATGTTAAATATACATTCAAATTAATAATACCTATTTTTATAAAATTAAGTAATTAACAGTGTTAATCAATGATTAGTGATTATATAATTATAAATGAATTACTCTTATTATTTTGAAACTATTAAAATAACTCTCATATTCATTACTGTAACGACCTGGCCGATCATTTTGAGAATTTAAGTCCCGTTCGATGGCATAAAGACCTGAGCAACTTCATATTATGTGTATTGACTTGTGTGTATGGTTGAATTCACTTTCCGGATGATTCGGAGTGATTTGTGACACTTAGTCCCTAAAACGAAAGCTTAAGTTTTAGGATTTTGACCGTAGTCGGAACTGTGTGAAGACGACTCCGGAATGGAGTTACGTTAGTTCCGTTAGCTCCATTGGGTGATTTTGGACTTAGGGGAATGTCCGGATTGTGTTTCGGAGGTCTATAGCTCATTTAGGCTTGAAATGGCAAAAGTCAAATTTTTGGAGATTTGGACCGGAAGTGGTCTTTTTGATATCGGGGTCAGAATGCAATTCCGAGAGTTGAAACAACTCTGTTATGTTATTTTGGAACTTTCATGAAAAATTTGACGTCATTTCGGGTTGATTTGATTGGTTTCGGCACGAGTTTTCAAAGTTGGATGTTTTGAAAGTTCATAAGTTCGATTCGTAGTTTTGCCATTGTTTGTTGTAATTTGAGACCTCGAGCGAGTCCGTGTTAGGTTATACAACTTGTTTGTGTGTTTCGGGTGGGCCACAGGTCATTTTCCTCCTATTTTGAACTACTGATATCTGTCATCTGGTTTTCTCCTTCGCGTTCGCGTCTGCTCTTCCGCATTCGCGAAGAGTAAATTTGGAGGAGGGAATATTTGTTCTTCGGGTTCGCATTCCTCATTCCGCGATTGCGGAAGCCAACCTTTTCCTTTATCACATTCGCGTCCATCCCACGCATTCGCGTAGCTATGCCATTCCACTCTTCGTACTTCACGCGTTCGCGAAGAGCAGTCGTTGGGCCATCAGACGTTTCCTCTATGCGTTCACGAACGTGTTGTCGTGTTTGCGAAGAACAACTGGGTAGCTTTCATTTTTCTTCTTCGCGAACGCAATTGCTCTTCCGCGTTCGCGATGCACAAACACCTGGGTATAATAAATAGTACTCTATTTCGAGGGTTTGCCATTTTCACCATTTTTGGAGTTTTAGAGCTCGGTTTTGAGTGCTTCTTTGTGGGTTTTTTAAGAAAATCAATTGGGAAAGTGTTCTTCACCTAGAATTTATTTTATTCCATGATTTTATCTTTATTTTTATCATTTAATTTTGTTTTGAGTTGGGAAAAATGGAGGTTTTTGAAGAAACGTTTCAAAATGAAAAATCATGATTTGAGGGACGAATTGGTATCAGAATTTTATATTTTTAGTATGGTTGAACTCATATCGGAATGAGTGTTCGGGTTTTGTGAAATTTGTCGGGTTCCAAGGTATTGGCCCAGGGGTCGACTTTTGGACTGATATTTAGATTTTGATAAAGATTGAGACTTTATGATCCGGAATAGTCTCTTATGAGTTTTATTTGTACTTTAAAATTATTTTAATTAGATTTGAGCCATCTGAAGGTCATTTTACCCGAGAAGTTCATTTTTGAATATCGATCTGTCTTCTTTGAGGTAAGTATCTTGCCTAACTTCGTGTGGGGGAACTACCCCTTAGGATTTGAGTCTTCTATGCTAATTGTAGTCTGTGTACGCGAGGTGACGAGTACGTGCCCGGACTTATTTGTGGAAAATTGTCCTTTAGGGATTCTTAGGTCCTTGTATTCACTGAATATGCAGTTGTTCTTGTTATGATTATGTTTTTTAATTTCTAGTTTCACTTTTACCTGCTTTAATTGGAATTAATTGCTTCATGATCCACTTTTGTATTCATTTGATTCATATGTGCCTTAGCTGAAATTGTATCTCTTCTATTGCCGTGTTGTCTTTTCCCTAACTGCTTATCTTTATCTGAAGTTATAATTATTTCTTCTGTAATTGTTCATCCTTAATTGAGGCTATGATTTTCTTTATACTGCTTATCCTTAATTGAGGTTGTTATGTCTCTTTCATGCTTGCCTAGCCTTAAAAGAAGTTTAGATATCATATATCTTAGTTGACTTATCCTTATTAGAATTATTGACTCGTGATATCTCCCTTATTGTTGAACAATACTTTGTGGGACCGTTGTTACACATTATTTTATCCCTTGTTGAGCTGTTCTTATTATGACTAGCATTCTCTATTGTGGCAACTTCTTATGAATTAGTTCCTTCGTTTCTTTCAGTTCCGGAATTTCTGAGTTGACGTATTTGTTGTATCCTTGTATTATTGTCATTGTTGTTGTTGTACTTATTGTGGTGATGCACGAGGTTTCTGCCGTGCGGTTGTTTGTTATTGTGATGAACGAAGTTTCTGTCGTGCCATTATTACTATTGATATTTGCACATGTGGCGTGACAAGGTGGGATATATATATATATATATATATATATATATATATATATATATATATATATGGGTTGCGCATGTAGCGAGACAAGGTGGGAACAATATTATGCACATGTGGCGAGACAAGGTGGGAACATTATTATGCACGTGTGGCGAGACAAGGCGGGCATTTATTTTACTATTGCACACATGGCGAGACAAGGTGGGCTGTGTCAGGGATTGATTTGTGATAATTTATGATGGTCTGGAGGCATTCTTGTTGTTGATATTGTGTAGTGGTACACTTACCTATGTGAGCTTTATCTTGTGAAAGCTGTGAGAAAATATTCTATGTGTTGTCCGTTCTTTTTCCTTATGTTTATTTGCTGGTATGGACTATGTTAGGACACTTGCACAAGCATACACGTAGTTAAGCACTCTTATCGGATCAGAGGTGTTCTTGATATTATTGAGAATAGATGCTCACCCTTGTTTACTTGCCTTCTATGTGAGAATGACTCTATTGGCACGTGAGTCATCAGTGCAGTTATGAAGTGTTATGAGGGAACATGATGCCAAGTGTTAGGGTTCAGGTATTGAGACCCGTGAGTTGTGATTTGTCCGAGGTTCGGTACCTCGTGGAGTTTGATGACTAAAACCTGATGTAAAATCAGTTGTAGTTGTTGAGTTATTACTTGTCCTTGCTGTATTTGTGATTCCGGATTTAGGTTGTGTTCCATTCACTTTTATGTGTCATTTTTATGGTATTCCACTGATACTCGTATTTCCTTTCTTATTTCCATTACTGTATTGTGAGCCATATTGCATAGGTTTTATGTAGACATCATATTTTTGTTGTTCATATACTTATACTTGTTTAGTTTATTAGACCGGTGGGTTTCTTGACTGTTCCTCGTCACTACTCCACTGAGGTTAGTCTTGATACTTATAGGGCACCGCTGTGGAGTGTTCATTCTACACTTCTATACATTTTTGTGCAAATCTAGGTTTTTGTTCGTTAGTAGTTGTGCGGGTCGTTGTTGTGGAGACTCAAGGTAAACCTGCTGTTACGTTCGCAGGCTTCAGAGTCAACTTCAAGTTTTCGTTTTGCACTGTTTATTCTTATTTCTGGATAGTTGTATTTAGAAGTTTTCTAGCAAACACTCTGTAGAGCTTATGACTTGTACTATCGGTTTTGGGAATTGTAAATTTTAAGAGATTTCTATTTCAAATTATTATATGTTATTTAAATAACATTGTTGTTTTAATTAATGTTAGGCTTACCTAGTCCCTAAGACTAGGTGTCATCACGATACCCAAACGGGGGGGAAATTGGGTCATGACAAGTTGGTATCAGAGCTCTAGGTTCATAGGTTCTACGATTCATAAGTGAGTTTAGTAGAGTTTTGCGGATTGGTACGGAGACATCTGTACTTATCTTCGAGAGGCTACATAAATATTATATTAGGATAGCTTCACTTCCTTCATTCCTACCGTGCGAGTTCATTGATCTCGAAGTTTGAACTTTTATCATTCCATTCTCTCACAGATGGTGAGGACACGAGCTGCATTTATCGACGACGCTGCTCCCAGAGCAAGTGTCTCTAGAGGTAGAGGCAAAGGCCGACGAGAAGTACGTGCCGTAGCTAGAGCACCTACCAGAGCAGCAGTTGAGGAGCCTCCAGTAGGTCCAGTTGGGGGGAAGGTACTGGAGGTGCCTGCTGTTACCACCGGACTTCAGGAGACCTTAACACAGTTCATGCGCATGTTTGGTGTATTGGCTCAGGCGGGGTTGATTTCGGTTGCACCAGCTACTTCACAGACCGGGGGAGGAACCCAGACACCCGCCGCCCACACCCCAAAGAAGTGAGTTCATGTTGGTCAGGTTCCAGGTGTCATGGCGAAACAACTTGTGGTTCTAGTTCAGCCTGTGGTCAGGGCAGCAACATCTTAGGAAGAGCAGCTTAGACTTGCAAGGTTCAAGAAATATGACCCTCCTACATTCAGTGGTTTGGATTCAGAGAGTGCACAAGGTTTTCTAGAGGAGTGTTACCGCATTCTCCGTACTATGGGTATTGTGGAGACGAGCGAGGTTGATTTTACTATGTTCTAGCTTAAGGGAGCAACTTATCAGTGGTGGAGGGCATATGAGTTGGGTAGCCCAGCCGAGTTAGCTTCACTTACATGGGTTCAGTTTTCAGAGATGTTCCTGAGAGAGTTTGTACCTCAGTCCATTCGAGATGCATGGCGTGCGGAGTTTGAGCAGTTGCGCTAGGGCACTATTTCAGTGTTAGAGTATGCCGTTAGATTCAGTGATTTGGCCAGACATGTACCTGTTTTGGTTGCTACAGTTAGAGAGCGTGTCCGTAGATTCATTAAGGAACTTAGGCATGATATTCGGTTTAACATGGCTCGGGAGTTAGAGTCAGATGTTTTGTTTCAGCAGGTGGTAGGGATCGTTTGCCGTGTAGAGGGCATGTGGGATCAGGAGAGAGAGGACATGCGGGTCCATGAGAGAGAGTACAAGAAAGATCAGGATAGAGAGGACACAGAGGCGAGGAGGCCTCAAAGACCAGAGAGATCTACCAGTCCTTATTTTGGAGGCAGGGTACGACATGGTAGAGGTTTTGTGGGTCAGCCAATTCAGTTTGCACTTTAGGCTTTGCACGGTGTTTCAGGTGCTCATGGGTCTCAGAGTACCTGTACCGCACAGTTCCCACAGCCACGTCAGCAGAGAGGTTGCTTCGAGTGTGAAGATACTAGCCACATAGAGAGAGATTGTCCTAGGCTCTGGACAGGTGTGTCACAGCGAAGTATTCAGGCGAGTAAAGGTCGCCCAAGAGGGCAAGGACTAACCCGTTAATGTGTTAATATAGTATGCTTGAGGACACTGCGCCAGATGATGTCATACAGTTATGCTTTTGATTTGTTATAGAGGGGCACCATTCTTATTTTGATTCAGTTATGCTTATCGGGGCGAGTTCCCCTATTTGTTGTCCCACCTATGGGTGAGTTCATGACTTAATATTATGTTCATGTGTTTGCCCATGTTGGGAGATTCTATGAGTTGTAGCCGTGTCTATCATTTGTTTCTATTCATTATTGAAAGTCACAAAACTAGAAGTGAATTCATGTTGTCCCTTATTGTAGGTTTGATGTGATTCCTGAGTAATTGGTTACGATTTGTGATTTGATACTCTACCGGGGTGAGAGTTTAGTAAGTGTTGTGATTTTATTGGCATAATTGAGTTACTAGAAGATTTCCATTTGTATGATGTGTATTCGACTTGTGATTCAGAGTTGAGGGTGAGACCCTCGCGATTCCATGTGATTTGATATGTTTGAGCCGGGCTGCGTGTCGAGGTGGAAAGTTATATCAGGATGAGATCCTTATAATTTGTTCATGTACTTTGATTTTTCCTTTTAAATTGATTCATAGTATGGTACTGTTAGCGAGTTGTGCCTGTCGGGCTTGTTTGATATTTCTCTTATGTGTTTCTCTTTACATGTTCAGTCATTTTCGTTATGTGCTTCTTGAGCTTAAGCGTGCGGGGTGTGTGCCCGGTGGTGTCAATTGTGACTAGTTGATCTGGGTGTATTGTTATGAGGTCTTCGTATTTCTTGCATCATTGTCAGTGTTGTGGAGGTTTGAAATGGGTTGCTAACGGATATGAGGCTAATTATTGGTGCTGGTTTTGATTACGGGCAGCTATTCTGATCAGAAGTGTATTATGGGCCTATGTGTGGCGTGTCATGTTGAGTAGTCGTACCTTGTGGGTGTAGGCATGAGTTGTTGCAGCTGGTTGAGACTGATACCGGGTATGGATTTAGAATCGGCTCTTTTGAAGATAAATGGAAGGTGAGAATTTTGACTCTAAGGCTTATTGGTATTGATAGAAAGGATAAATTACAGTTGGGATGGTGTCGTCAGTCTTATGTGGATTGGGGTGATGTGGGGTCCCCCGCGGCTGTATGTTGGATATGTGCTTTCAGTAATTTGAAGACTTTGAGGTGATTCTTGGCACGTTCGAGGATGAACGTTTGTTTAAGAGGGGAAGGAAGTAACGACCCGGCCGGTCATTTTCAGAATTTAAGTCCCGTTCGGCGGCATAAGGACCCGAGCAGCTTTGGTTATGTGTATTGACTCGCGTGTGTGGTTGAACTATGTGAAGACACTTAGTCCCTAAAACGGATGATTCAGAGTGATTTGGGACACTTAGTCCCTAAAGCGGAAGCTCAAGTCTTAGGATTTTGATGGTAGTCGGAACTATGTGAAGACGACTCCGAAATGGAGTTCCATTAGCTCCGTTGGGATGATTTTGGTCTTAGGGGCGTGTCCGGATTGTGTTCCGGAGGTCTGTAGCTCATTTAGGCTTGAAATGGCAAAAATCAAAATTTTGGAGATTTAGACCGGAAGTGGACTTTTTAATATCGGGGTCGGAATGTGATTCCGAGAGTTGGAATAGCTCCGTTATGTTATTTGGGACTTGCCTGCAAAATTTGACATCATTCTGGGTTGGTTTGATTGGTTTCGGCACGAGTTTTCGAAGTTGGAAGTTTTTGAAAGTTCATAAGTTCGATTCTTGGTTCGATTCATAGTTTCGCCGTTGTTTGTTGTGATTTGAGACCTCGAGCGAGTCCGTGTTAGGTTATAGAACTTGTTTGTGTGTTTCGATGGGGTCCCGGGGGCCTCGGGTGTGTTCGGTACCTCGTGGAGTTTGATGACTAAAACCTGACGTAAAAGCGGTTGTAGTTGTTGAGTTATTACTTGTCCTTGCTATATTTGTGATTTCAGATTTAGGTTGTGTTCCATTCACTTTACTATGTCATTTTTATGGTATTCTGCTAATACTTGTGTTTCCTTTCTTATTGCCATTACTGTATTGTGAGTCATATTGCATAGTCTTTATGTAGACATCATATTTTTGCTGTTCATATACTTATACTTGTTCAGTTTATTAGACCAGTGGGTGTCTTGACTGTTCCTTGTCACTACTCCACCGATGTTAGTCTTGATACTTACTGGGAACCGTTATGGTGTGCTCATTCTAAACTTCTGCACATTTTTGTGCAGATCCAGGTTTTATTTCGTTAGTAGCTGCGTAGGTCGTTGCTGTGGAGACTCAAGGACCTGCTGCTGCGTTCGCAGGCTTCGGAGTCACCTTCAAGTTTTCGTTTTGCACTGTTTATTCTTATCTCTGGACAGTTGTATTTAGAAATTTTCTAGCAAACACTCTGTAGAGCTTATGACTTGTACTACCGATTTTGGGAATTGTAAATTTTAAGATATTTCTATTTCAAATTGTTAGATGTTATTTAAATAATAATGTTGTTTCAATTAATATTAGGCTTACCTAGTCCCTAAGACTAGGTGCCATCATGATACCCAAACGGAGGGGAAATAGGGTCGTGACATGTACATAGGTTTATAATTAAATTAATAAATTTATTTCCAAATTTTCGTAAAACAACTAACTCATCATTTCAAAACAAGTACGGAATTAGTGTAGTAAATAAAAAAATAAGATATTTGGTAATTAATTAGTTAATTACAGTAATTAATAGTGTATTTTATGATTATAATTTTTGTTAAATTTTATTGAATTTAATTAAGTTCCTTTAAATTAGTTTTTAAAAGGTTAAAGACTAAAAGGCTACAATTGCAATTGCACAATCAAATACAATGTGGCTATTTGTTAAGTTAATTTCAGCCCAAAAGCACTGGCCCAAAGCATTTGACCCGGTCCAGGTCCATCCCTCCCATTCCAACGTGGCAATCCAGGCCAATTTTATTGAGCCAATAACTCGCGCCATGTCACCCACATCACTCACAAAATAAACATAATCAATCTAGGCCGTACATCCCTCAGATCAACGACTCACATTTTTGTCTCAATTTAACTTTAATTACAATACCCCATCAGATTTAATCTCAACTGTCCAAATCGAACAATCCAACGACTGTCATATTAGGTCTAACTAGCTTAATCAAGCCAGGGTTTCTAACTAGCTTTGATTTTTCTTTCCAGATTTTGAGCTTTACACCGATCGGAGTTTGAGTTCCTAATTCTTAATGGTTAAGAAAGATTCTCATTTGGTTTGTTGCCCAAAAGAAGGTCAGTGAGTCTCGACCTTTCGTCTCTTTTAATCATCTAATTGAAAGCATGTTTGTTTTGTTGTTTCTTGTTAATTAACTCTGTTTCTTATATGTCAATATTTAGTTATCTTTTATGTGTTTGCCATTAGTTCATAACTGATCAACTAAACTCTAGAGTAGGCTTCTTTCATAATCTGAAAATCAGAATCATGTACTGATTAATTATCTCCTTGCAATCTTAATGAACATATCTTTGGGTGGCCTTTGTATTGCTATGTTTATATGATTAACAAAAACTCTAATGATTTCATGCACTCCACACTTCCCTTTTGTATTAGTGTGATTCTCTTGTATGCTATATTAATTTATTTTCAGTGTTACTGGTATGATTCACCTGATAAAGTAGCTTAAGGATATATGAATCTTTAAGAACAAAGATAGCGCTGCCACTCCTAGCTTGGGTATGTCATACTCACATCATTTTGATTTCCTTTCTAACATGCTTCTGTGATCCTGTTAAACCTCGTGACTATGTGATTATATCTTGATTTTACTACATAAACATGCTCTAAACTAATTGGACCCATGTACTTTTCCTTTGTGTATTATGAAGTTGCTTCACATTTAGCTTAAGTTATAGAACCTGATTAAGATACATCTTTAGTATTTAAGTCTCATATGTTGTGATAAAGTATTAATCTAAGCTTCATCATGCCTAAATTCTTATACACAGCTTGGATGATAGATCCTTAATGTAATACTCTCACTGACTTTCCTGAAACTTACACTTAGTAACATTGATAATTTGGTCTCAAGATATTCAACCATGCCTGCCATGTTGTGATCCAATAAGACTGTCATATGTGCGCATTTGAATTCTATATCTGTGACTTCTGCACTTAGCTTATTCTTAAACAAGTTCTGTTTGTCTTACCTGCTCATACCTATGTCTCTGATATCACATAGCTTTGTCAAGTCAATATAAGTTCACTATAGCCATTATAAACTTAGGAGAAACTACTTGATGTGTGCTTGCCTTGTTGAGTGTAGGACTGTGTATTTAACTTCTAATCAGCCTAGATGGAGTGAAAGATTTCTTTAGAGGTCATATCACTTGTTAAGTGTAGACAAATGTATCTGCTTATCCCTATCTTTTAAGAACTCTAAAGTGGCATGTTAACCCCTATACTTAGTAGGAAGTGGAGTGCTAACCTATGTGTAGACTTTCATTATGTGTATACATGACTAAATATATGACCACAGTTGAGAATCTTCATAAGTATGAACCTGGAAGTAGGATTAGTGAGGTTAATACACATGATATCTCCCCTGCTTCTTTGAACAACATGACTTATTTGTTCTAAGTTCTTATATTGGCATATTGGTGTTCTATTTAATTGCCAGCACCTATAATTGATTTTATTTGAGTACTCTCAAGCCTGATAAAGTACATGACAATGTATTGCATGCTTGTATGCGAACTATGATCTCTTTTGGTGTTACTGCAGTATTCTGAACAATTATCTACAAGAAATATACATCTCCTTGTGTGTTGTCATTATTGTTGTATTATAATTTACATTGAGTGACTCATTAGCATTTAAAGCTGTAGGGAATAGCAAGTGTGAGTAGTTAGGGGTAGGGGTATACATGGACCGGGTTAGTTCAGGTTTTATCAAAACTAAACCAAACCAACTATATCGGTTTGGATTGGTTCGGTTTTATCGGATTTTTTGAGTTTTTCGAGTTTTTTCGTTACATGAATATTATTTAAATCTTACTTTGTTAAAGTTATGATAAGTGAATATATGCTTAGTAAAAATTGAAATAATTGACAAACATATGATCTATTAAAATATTCTTATGCGAGAATTGTTTTATTAACACATGGTAGCTATTTTATTTGCTGTCTAACAATAATTTTTCGTTGATGTACGCTTTCAAGGTTAACTAATTTTAATAAATAAACATAAAATCAATTTGATACCTAAATAATGATATGCTCTATTAATTTTAAATTATCGAAATGCCATTTGAAATTCGACAAAGATATAAGAAATTTTGACTTATGAATATGAAAGAACAAAAATATGATTGACGTATTTCAATAACACTTGACAGGAAAATAATACAACCTATTATTTAAAATAAATAAAAATGAATGCACTTCATTGTTCTATTAAATATACATCCATGGGAGAATCCCAAATATTTCTAGATATATTTTTAAAGAAAATTCTATATTAAATCTTAAAAGTATATATAAAAATTATATATTTATATGTCGGTTTGGTTCGGATATTTTTACTCAATACCAAACCAAGTCAAACCAAACCTAATCGGATTTTTTAATTGGTTTGATTTGACTTTTCGGTTTGGTCCGATTTTCCGGATCGGTTTGAACACCCCAAGTTAGGGGTATTTAGGAGTAGAATTTATCTCTTGGTTGAGATACTCTCCCTGACACAAGCACTGCTCGGGGTCCTTGAGACCCTTGTAAACTTTGAAGTGCCAGGGTTCAAAGGGTATCTCGGCCATGAATGGAATTTTACCCTAAGCCTTTATTTATTGACATTTGCTAATCTTTTTAGGTTTAGTGTTAAATGGACACAAAGGTTCCACTATAAATTGCTTTACTCTATACGACGTCACATTAATTTGCATTCCTAATTACTATTGATTGTTACAGTCTGTCTAGGGCCTATATTGGTGTTACTTATGTTTAAATATTGTATTGGGCCATATATATAATAACTTTCTCTTTTTATTTACGCACATGTTTGAGCCTGCCGAGTTCTCAAAGAATGCAGACGCAAATTTCTAGCCTGAACTTGGAGTCACCTGAAGATGTCGTTGTTTGCTCATTGTCTGCTGGGCCTAATTACTCTCAGGCCTAAACCATGAGTCCATTTCCTTTTTTCTATTTCTCTTATAAGTTATTGTTGTTTCTTATATGTATATACACTGATGATATTGATTGAATGTTTTTTTCTAGTACTTAGAGTTATATTAACAACCTAGGCAAGCCCTAAAGACGTAGGAAAAAATAAAGGTACTGCAACTTAATAGTAATTAATTCTAACTGCTAATCACTCATATTATTAAGCTTCCATTATTATTTTTACTAACAATTTTCATGAAGTTTTTGAAACTATAATAGATTTGCAAAGTCGACTATCTCTATTTGATCTTTAAACGATTTTCTTCAAATTTGAAAATGAGATTTGAAATCAACTTTCAAGGTATACCTAAACTCCATTTTCCTAATAGTTATTACTTTACACAAATAGCCACTTATTCCCGAAAATCAAATGTTTTAAACTTAACTCTATTCTATTAGTAAGTAAGTGTTATAAATTCATCTTTTCTAAATACTTTTCAATTGTATAAACATTTTCAAAGGCTTTCCTTTTAAAATAGAACCTACACTTTTCGAAGTATATATACTACCCCTCTTTCAAATTGATAAGTTTTGAAACATTATATAAGGAAGCCATGTATTTTAAGTACTAACTAAGTAAGATATAGACATCTAATTCTACGAACCTAGTCTAAGTCCTATGGAGCTACCTTAGGTAGATTCTACGGGGTTCCTAATACCTTCCCCTTACAAGAACAAGAACCCTTATCCAAATCTCACTGGTTAGTAGACTAATAGGATAATGATCTTAATAATTAAATAGGTACCCTAGTATACCTTTAAATATTAGGTGGCGACTCTCTTTCATCATCAAGAGGAAAACCACTAGTTGAATCTTGTTTTGACTCATGCAAAATAGGGTGCAACAACAAGTACGTTCCAATAGTGAATATCGAGCTTTGTAAGGTGACTTCTTACTCAAATAATATATTGCTGACTCCTTCCTTCAGGTCTCATCATGTTTCCCCAAGACGCATCCAAACAATTCGTCCAACACGGATAGATATAGTAGTAAAGGTCTCACGGGCTCTGGTGGGACCAACATAGGAGGTTTGGACAGGTACATCTTGATTTTATCAAAAGCCTTTTGAAAGTCCTCAGTCCAACTTTTTGCAACATCCGTCCTCAGCATCTTGAAGACTGGTTAACATATTACTGTCGACTGTGCGATGAAATGACTGATATAGTTGAGACGATCCAAGAAAGTCATTATGTCCTTTTTGCTCTTTGGTGGCGGCAGATCCTGAATGGCTTTGATATTTGATGGGTCAAACTCAATGTCGCGGCGACTGACAATGAAACCTAGAAACTTCCCGGCAGGAACTCTGAAAGCACATTTTGCAGGATTTAACTTCAAATTGTACTTTTGTAGTTGGTCAAAAAACTTTCTCAGGTCTGCTGTGTGATCCTAGCTCTTCTTTGACTTAATGATGACATCATCCACGTGCACTTCTATTTCCTTGTGTATCCTATCATGAAAGATAGTGGTCATGACCCTCATGTAGGTTTCCCCGGTGTTCTTCAAATCAAACGGCATCAGCTTGTAGTAGTATACTCCCCATGGCGTAATGAAGGCTGTCTTTTCTACATCCTCTTCATCCATCCAAATCTGCTAGTACCCTTCAAAGCAATCAACAAAGGATTGGAGCTCATGTTTGGCACAGTTATCGATCAAAATGTATATGTTGGGTAGTGGACTTGCTCTGTTCAGATCTCGATAGTCAGTGCACAACCTGACCTTCCCGTCTTTCTTTGGTACGGGCAAAATATTGGCTAACCAGGTTAGATACTCAACCACCCAAAGGATCTTGCCTTTGATTTGCTTGGTAACCTCCTCTTTTATTTTTAAACTCATGTCTGGCTTGAAATTTCTGAGTTTTTGCTTTACAGGGGGACACATAGGGTTGGTAGGTAGCTTCTGGGCTTCTATGGATGTGTTCAACCTTGTCATATCATCATTGGACCATGAAAACATGTCCGAATATTCCTTCAGAAATTTGATATACTCTTCCCTATATGCCGGTGATAAATGAATGCTAATGCGAGTTTCTTTGACTATTTCGGAATCCCCTAAATTAACTGCCTCAGTTTCTTCCAGATTGGACTTTGGTTTGTTCTCAAAATCCTCTACATCCCTGACAATTTCCTCGGGTATTACATCATTTTCCCATTATTCTAAATTGCTTTCATCGTGTTGCATTGTCTCATTACATGTCACAATTGTAGATTCAATAAGATACGTAATAATTATGTTGATAAAATACAGAAATATAATAATATAAATAAATGAAAAGCAATGATGCATTAATTAAAATTTAAAACTATCAGACAAATAGGACTCGATGTCTCGAGTATTTATTTCAAAACAAAAATCCTGAGCTCTGACGAAGAACTTATTCATTTGTTTCTCTTCTAGCGGCGGCCTGACCTTGGCAGCTTCTGATCTCCAACAGGTGGCATATTCACGGAAGGTTTCCGTGGGTTTCTTCTTGAGATTCTGGATATAGAAAACATATGGTGCATTTTTTGTATTTAACCTAAATATGTCCATAAAGTCGGACGCCATACTTACCCAATTAGGCCACTTCTTTAGGTTTTGAATGATATACCAGGATGAAGCTACTCCAGTGAGACTTCTCATGAACAGCTTCATGCGGATTTGCTCATTCTTGCCCACTCCCACAAGTTTATCATAGTAAGTCCTCAAATGCACCTTGGGATCACCAGTTCTATCAAATATTTCAAACTTTGGGGATTTGTAACCCTACGGTAGATCCACATCTGATTGGATACACAAATCTTCATAATTCAAACCTTCAATACATTTCCCTTCTTCAACGCTCTGGACCCTTCCAGATAACCTTTTTAAATCTTTCGCTATGTTCTAGATGAGCAGGTCCTTCTCGGTAGGTATGAATAGGTATAATGTTTGTTTCGGGGGATGTGGTAGAGTTTTCATGTATATATGGTTGCTTTGGTGAGTTACAAGGACTTGAGTGTATGGATGATCGTTGATCGATGTCTGGGTGGATCATGGGTAGGCTGTGGCATATTTTGAAGAGTAGGGTAGGTGGTAGTTTGGGGATATTGTGTCATATTATGGTGGTGTTATTGAGGAGTTTATAATGGTGGCGGGTTAAGGTTTTGCGGGGGTATGGGGGTGTGGTATTGCTGTGCAGTAAGGGGTTTTGTGGAGCTAGGGGTGGTGGATTTTGGGGTTATGGGCTATGGGTTGGTGTCAGGTTTTGAGTGGTAGCATTCTAGTGATTGATGTCGGGGACATTCAAGATAAGGTAGAGGTTGGTGAGGTTGCGGACCTGCTCGAGTTTGCCTTGTAACTCCAAAATCTTCTGTTCTAACCATAGAATCAGTTCATTTTGCCTCGGTGTACTTCTTTTGTCTGAATTCTCTACATTCTCTGCCATAGGAGCATTGTCTTTTCTGTTTCCACTCAAATCATCCATCTTTTCCTTGCCATTGCTTTTGATGTCGTTAGGTAGGGGAGGAGGTGGAGGACCTCTAGATCTGGTATGATATGCCGACGTTTTCAAAATGCACGAACCAACCTTTGGGAATGGGAATAATCAAAAAAGAGAGAAAAAATACAAGGTACCCAAGTCAGTAAGATTGAATGAAAGAGTCTTTCAATGCTTGACAGATAGCACGTAAGGCATGCAATGGTTCGCGTCCTAATTTTGGGACCTCATTGTGCTCGAGTTAGACCTAAGCGACAAGTAGACTTTGAGAAAATTTGTGCCAACATTGCCTCATTCCATTAATGCGAAAAATAAATCAAACCAATCTATTACTAAATCGAAATAAAGATATATGGTATCTAATGGCATAAAGCCTTATTACATCGTATCTAAACGAAATCTAACATTAAAATAATAAAAGTAATTTTTCCTATTCTATTTGTTACTAGATGGACCTTCTCCATGCTTTGCCTTCTTGGCTCCATCGATTGTATTCCCAAGGTCGCGCATGTTGAGAAGCAAGTATGCCATTGCCAGCTTTCCTCCCTCGTTGTTGCCCATACCTTGGAAGTCCCACAGCCTCTTCCTCATCTTTACTTCCATATCTATCAACCCTTTCTCTAATTGTTCTAACCTTTCCGTTGAATTGTTCGCGATCTCCTTCCATTCATTTATTGCTTTTGTATTTATCTTATGTTGTTCCAGGTATTTGTCCTTAGATTCAAAAACCCTTTTGCATAGCCTTTTTTACTTTACCTGGGCCTCGACCTCTTTATCTATGATCCTTCCTTTCAGGTTGACTCCCGGTGTGACATCCTCGGTTATGTCATCTTCTAACCAGGAAAGGTAGTAATACATATGCCCGGCATGATACCTGTTAGGCTTAATAGTCTCTCTATCTATAATGATATTTTGATTCCACATGTGCTGAGCCTCGAACTTGAAAGGAATGACATCCCGTTTGAAGTCTGCCTTGTACTGAGTCGTGTTGGATACCCGAGGTATAACCTATTTCCTTCCAGCTTACCTCATTATGCGTAAGTTTAGATGCCTCGCAACACCAAATTGGTGGCCCTTTTGGACCGGATTATGAACTCTTTACTGGGATACCACTCAAACATCCAGTGTAACTCGAACATCTAGTGTACCTGTTCGTTAGTCATATTGTTGAAGAGGCATACCCATCCTTCAACATTTCTAGGTTATGCAAATCTATCAGGAGCAAATGTCATCTTTTTTGGATGATGACTGTCAATGTAATCATTCCGCAACCTATGCAAGAACTCTTGACGGTAGTCTCCTCTTTGAATATGTTCTAGCAACCAAACATGTAGCAGAAGATTGCATCCCTCAAAATATCCAGCCCCATGCTTGCATCGATCCAAAACTCGGTACATCTCAGCTAGTATCATAGGAACAATAGTGTATTCTTGTCCCTCAATCCCTTCCATCAGGGTCTTGGTGACCATGGCCAAACGAGTGTGAATTTTCCCTCCTTGCATTGGAAAAATTAGTAAACCTAGAATGCAGACTATTAAGACATAAACTCGACGATGAACCCATCCGAAGGGGGTGATAGCCAATTCCTCATGATGCAAACGGTATGATTTACTATGTCTGTACCATTCAAAGAGAAAATCAAAGGGAATGTAGGACTTTCTCAAGCAACTCAACTCATCATTCTTCTTGAACCTAACCATTTTTAGGAAATCACATGGGGTACGATTTTATAGCACTAAAAGACCTGGACTATCCCATGGATGTTAGGCGAAACCTCTGATTTCTTCTAAAAAATGAGTCATCTCCATATTTCCAAACCGAAAGACGGCTCTCATCTCATCCCAAAATATAATGGCTTCCTCAATTAATTACTTGTTTGGTCGGATCTTCATCGAGGAAGGTAAATTACCCAATAACCTTCTTACATGATTCCCATCACATGGTGCGAGGTCATTCCACCAGTCAATCAACAGAGGTGGGATATTCTGAACCATGCCGAATCTGGGAATTTCATGCCTCATTTTCTGCATCAAACAAAAGAGTTAGCCCCTTCCCCCTCCAAATTTGATTAATTACGCAATAACAGTCAACATGTTGGCATATTTTTCCAAGTAATGCCCATAGCATGAATGCATCCTTTGGGATTGTAGAGATCCCTTTGGACTTTGGACAAGGCTTATTTAAACGGATTAACGCGCCACGATTGTTTAATCCATCTTAGGTTTTAACATGATGCATGCATATTTTCAGCCAGAGTGGGTTTCTAGAAGGTTCTAGACTAATACTCTCAAGCGAACTATTTGAGAAGGAAAGGCACGGGACCGTCGACTGCACTGCTGATCGACTAGTCTACCGCTAATAAGACTTTTCTGATTTGACAAGGGTATTTAGGGAAAGCGCAGACACTCATTAAGCGCCGCTATATTGATAGTAGGCACGAGTGAAATATGATGTTGAAAGCATGCTTGTGCGGAAGTAATAACATGTAGCTAAGTAATTTGCATGATGAAAGCACATAGAAGCAGTATTAAACAACGCAATAAAATAAACAAGAGAGAAAGGGAAAAGGAAAAGACAAAGGAAAAGAGTTAGCATAGTTCACAAAAAATAGAAAACACAACTATATTGAAGCGAACAAAAGAAGATAGGGAAAGAAGGTTCACGATGTAGCAATTTCGAGCAAATAAAGGGGGTGGGAAGAGGGAAGTACATGAATGAAGTCAAATAATTCAACAATCTACACAAGCAAGACTCTTTATGGTAAGCCTAAGTATATCCCCAGCAGAGTCGCCATGCTGTCGCGCCCCGTTTTCTCGCGAAAGAGGGCTTCGACGTGTGACAATTCTTTTAATGGGTGTTAAATGAGAAGAGTCACCACCTAACGATTTTAAGGTGCGTTACGGCACCTATTTGCAAATAACTCTGTTTAACTAGTCTAAGTCACCAAAGATCGGGTAAGGGCTCAAATTACCTCAAAGAGAAGGGGTTAGGCACTCTTCGAGGTCCATAACTGTGGTTCCTAACCGAATTTTATACTATGCAGATTATCAAATTATAACTAACCTATGTGAGAATGTCAATTAAAGGAGAGCAAAGAGTCCAAATAACTAATTAAATTATTCAAGGTAAAGAATAGGATGAGATGAATGATTAAAGGAAATTACACACAAACGAAGGAAATATCTTATCCACTAATAAGTAATTGATACATCTTTTTGAGAATTATGAAGTACATCTAATCTAAATTTCAATAAGCAAGTGTGCAAAATGTGTATAGGGGGGTCCTAAATTTTTTAGCCTAAAGGATCACCCTGCGTAACATAAATAGTGTTTCGCAACTCCCTTAAGTATAAGGGTTGCTCATAATATTCAACAAGCACAAACTATCATCTCCTGCTACCTGATTACTATCTTGAAGTTGCTTACCTAAAGCGTTCTAGTTCAATTCTAAATCGCATCCTATGTGTGCCTACCCGCCCCCGCCTATGGTCCAGGAGGCTTTGGACCTTATACGTGGGTAGTTCTATTGTCACCTAGGCTACTCAAAATGATAAAACTAAATGTCACACAATCAAAACAAGTACGACTTCACATAATATAGGTAGCACAAAAGGCTTAATTTTACCTCCTCAAATAGCTGCACATGCACGCAATCAGGTAAACAGATAGTTATTAATCATATTAACTATGTTGAAGACTAGGTGGACGGGCAGTTATGAACATGCAGATATGGAATTGGAACATGCTAAGTCATTCAAATCCTATAGGTATGATTTTTATACGAGTGGATACAATTAAACCATTTCAACCAGTTAATATAAAGTCCAATAGGCAGGATTTCTAGATGGCCAGATTTAGGCAATGAGGCTGTTTTAAAACATAAACTTCGTTAAATGATCCTATAGCCATGCTTTCTAGGTGAACCATAGAATCTTACAGACATGATTTCTAAATGAATCAGATCTGGGCAGTGAATTTGTTGAAAGCGCATGTTTATTTATTTAATCCTATAGCCATGCTTTCTAGACGGGCCATGTAATTGAAAAAGAGATATCAATGTGAGTAGTTTCGATTACTTGAGTTGGCGTCCCATAGACATGATATCTAGATGCAGAAGCAAGGCAGGTTAAAAGAGCAACAAACAAGTTCAGTTTTAAATCCTGTAGGCATGCACTTCTAATAATGAAATTCAAGATATAAAATTAGATGGAAGCCCTAAATCAAGTTTTCTAAGTGAATAGGCAAAATTAACAGCATGTTATATAGATAATTCCCAAAGGGTGAGGCATGGCGAGCAAACATGACATTTAAAACCCTATAGGAATGTTTTTTACCCATTCATGCGAGAATCAAAGTACCCCAGCCCCAACTTTCACTAATTCCCCATTATTTGTCATTACAGATTATTACAGATCCAAAAAACAATACAAGCTCAAATAAATGGCTACATACCTATCTAGGAAAACTACATGCCCAATATAGATACAAATCAAATCAAGGATGCTCATGGGATTTCAACCAAAACTTGGAGCCTCGTGTGGATGAGAAGGTCCATACTTCGGATGGCTATCGATATGCTGCATCTCTCAGCACCAAACTAGCCCAACAATCAGGCTCAAACAAATGCCTCGCTTACCCATTTGGATGTCAAATTAACCGTACAAGTGACAAGCTATATACTAGGTCAATTAAACAACTTTGGAATCTACACACTTAATTTTTAAGGTTGTAGCTAATAGAGAACAGAAGTTTCCAAACCAAAGGCACACATATAGGACTACACAAAGTCTCAACAGGCATACACATAATACACAGGATAGACGCATACTCTATTTTCCAGGAAGTCGGGTTCAAAGTGATAGGATTGAGCATCATAAGATAGAAAACCACATTAAGCAGAATTTCAAAGTAAAGGATGATTAAGAATTAGCCTAAAAGGGACTTTAGACATAAGAGTCTTAGCATGGAAGTCTAGAGGAGTCATGATCATGAACAAAAGTAAGGAGCAGTCTTATAAGAAAAACTTTAAACATGAGATCCCAATGAAGCCATGATCATAGCTAACTTGCAGCCAAGCAGAATAACAAACATACTAGTGGACATGGTCCAAAGCAGTTGGTAAGAAACTACTTAGTTTGAACATGAGGAACTTAACATGCTCAGTATCAGTTATAACACAAATGTCCAAAATATTTTAAAAGCAACACAAGAACTCATAGTAAGTGAAAAATATATCAGCTCCATGTCAACATGACAAGCAGGCATCGAGACTTATTCCAGTTGACTACACATAGGAAGAATAGGCTATACATATCGGTACTCACCCTATAAGTCTTAAGCAGTACTAGAAAACACAGGATTGGAGAAAAAATGAACAAATCAATGAGCATGTGATGATAAAACAACATTATAATTCACAAATAACAGAGAAACATGTTTGCCTAGGAATTGAGACAGTATTGGCATATGGACTTCATATGATCATAGACTAATTCCAGGAAAGTAGTAGGTTGTACATGAAGGGCTTAGCAGGAAGAAGTACATTCGAACAGATGCTGGACAGGAATTAGTTCCCTAGGAGTTTTAATTTCAAAACAAGGAATGAAGATAGGAAAGCAAAAGGTATAGGAACTCATGTATACATAGACATAGTAGGTTAAGCAGGTTCGGGATGGTCATGAGTAACACATAATAAGCATATATTAAAGCTTAGGATTAGGCAGGTTTGGATGCTAGAAAATACAAGACTGCAAAATAATTTTAAGGCAAAGAGGATTGCAAGCAAAGATAACACAACAATAAAATCATAATGGTTCACGAAAGTTCAAACAACATGGATATACATATCATGAACATATGCAGAGAGAGAATAGAATTGCAAGAGTCAAGGTACTCACCAGTTTGCAAATTATCGAGCAAGTAAAGGAGAAAATTACGTGCTAGTAGTAACTCAATTATCAGTAGCAAAGAGAGAACAACAGGACCCCCAAACCTAATGCATCAGAGTTCACAAGTGCTTCCAACGAGCTCCGAGTAGTGCTCGCACTAGGGAGGTTAATGAATCTAATTCCGGTGGCCTTGGATTTCAGCCGGCCAAGAACCCAGTAGTCTCAAAATAACAGAGTAAGTGAGGGAGTAAAAGTGATTAAATTCTTCCTAAAGGGAAAAGTGGAGAGGGTTATATAGTGTTCCACTAGGCGAACAAACAAGGAAGGAAATCACACATACAGAAATAAGGAAAGAAAATATCACATGCAAATCGGTAATGTGATGACCCAAAAGGGTCATCTTATATTTTAGAACTCGAATCTATACTCTTAAGCCTTAAAAAATCTCATTTTACCCTCACCAATTTGCGTGCGCAGTCCGAGCAGGTTTCCGAAAAGCATTTATGTTAAAAACTAATAAAAATAAGAATTTTTGCCTTAAAAGTTGATTTTAGTTGACTTCGGTCAACATTTTTGGTAAACAGGCCCGTATCCATACTTTGACGGTCCTGGTAGGTCCGTATCAAATTATGGGACTTGGGCATATGCCCGGAATCGAATTCGGAAATCCCTAGCTGGAGTTATGAATTTGTGATAAAAATTAAAAGTTTGTAGATTATTTGTTTTTAAGAATTGATTGATATTTGGCATTGTTAGTATCGGGTCCGTATTTTGGTTCCGGAGCCCGGTACATGTTCATTATGATATTTAAGACATGTCTGTGAAATTTGGTGAGAAATGGAGTTGATCTGACGTGATTCGGACGTCCAGTTGAGAAAATAGAAATTTTAAAGTGTTCTTGAGATTTTCATTTGATTTGGTGCTTAATTCATAGTTCTAGGTGTTATTTTGGCGATTTGATCATGCGAGCAAGTTCGTATGATATTTTTAGACTTGTGTGCATGTTTGGTTTGGAGCCCCGAGGGCTCGGGTGAGTTTCGGATAGGCCACGACATGTTTTGGACTTTAAAAAGCTAGTATTTTGCTGCAGCAGGTATTCTGGCATGTCCTTCTTCGCGTTCGCGAAGGTACTCTCACGAACGCGAAGAGTAAACTGGGCAGCTAAAGTTTTCTTCTTCGCGAACGCGAAGGCTTTGTCACGAACGTGAAGCGATGGGGGTGTTACCCTTCGCGAACGCGACCAGCTCCTCGCGAACGCGTAGTGTTAGGCACACCTGGGGGAGGGTTGGTCGTTCCTTCATCGCGAACGCAAGCAATGCCTCGCGAACGCGAAGGCCAAGGGGGATTAACCATCGCGAACGCGAGAAGGATCTCGCGAACGTGAAGGCTTGGCAGGCAGTACCCTTCGCGAACGCGACAGTGGCCTCACAAACACGATGCACTGCCTAGTGCATAAAACAGAATCAAACACGAGTTTAAGCCATTTCTTCAACATTTTTCAAGAACCAAACGGGTAGAGGCGATTTTCAAGACTCATTTTCTTCCCCAAAGTGTTGGTAAGTGATTCTAAATCATTTTCTTTCAATTACCCATTACATTTCTTGAATTATCAACCTAAAATCTAGAGTTTTCATGGTAGAATTAGGGGTTAGGGTAGAAACTAGGAATTTCGAAAATTTAGGGATTTAGACCTCAATTTGAAGTCGGATTCCAAAACCAATTATATATTCAGGCTCGGGGGTGAATGAGTAAATGGATTTTGGTCCGAACCTCGGGTTTTGACCAAGCGGCCCGAGGTTTACTTTTTGACTTTTTGGAGGAAAATTTGGGAAATTTAATTTATGCAATATAATTAATTCCTTTAGGAGTATTTGATATTATTGAGTCATTTTTGAATAGATACAAGTGGTTTGGAGGTGAATCCCAAAGGAAAAGTTGTGATTGAGAATTAAGTGGCCTTCGGAGCGAGGTAAGTGTTATGTCTAACCCTGACTTGAGGGAATTAGGAACCTTAGATTATTTACTAAGTGGAATCCATGTGAGCGGCGTATATGTGAGGTGACGAGTAATTATGCGCCGCCAATTTACCTATTTTCCATGTTTCTCTGTTTTTCTTATATTGTCTCTTTCCTATGCCAAATTGCTACGTGTTATACTAGTGTTGTTCAATTTATCATTCTTATCATGTTTACGGATTTTCTGGTGATAATTGAGTTTTTATTTCAAAGTTGAGATTGATATTATGGAACCAAATGTTGAATTAAGGTTTGTACTTGTTATTCTATCTCCCTGTTATTATTTATGCATTGCATTATGGTAAGGGAGAGTGTTAATACACGAAGGGTGATGCCGTGCCATTTTGTGAGTGTTAATGCATGAAGGGTGATGTCGTGCCATATTGTGAGTGTTAATGCACGAAGGGTGATGCCGTGCCATATTGTGAGTGTTAATGCACGAAGGGTGATGCCGTGCCATATTATGAGTGTTAATGCACGGAGGGTGATGCCGTGTCGTTTCTATTAATTTTATGGTGAGATTGAGAGTAAAAGCACGAAGGGTGATGCCGTGCATTTTTCCTTACTGTATTCACTATTCCTGTTGATTCATGATATATTGACTGCTCCGGTGATCATTTTTTTGTAGTTCTTTATCTTGTATTGCCCTTAGTATGTTCCCCTCCCGACAATTCTTATTTAGTTCTTCATTTCTGTTATTTGTATATACACTGTTAAATTGTACAGGTTGATTTGTAGGTGCCTTGCCTTAGCCTCGTCACTATTTCGTCGAGGTTAGGCTCGACACTTTCTAGTACATGGAGTCGGTTGTACTGATGCTGCACTCTGCACTTTCTATGCATATTTTGATACCGTCTCAAGTTGATCGAGATTATGTTATTGGTCCGTTGTACGGCGACTCAAGGTAGATATGTCGGCATTCACAGACCTTGAAGTCCCCGTCTATCTTTTATGCCCTACTGTTTTCTTTCATTCAGACAGTTGTATTTCTTTCAGACTATTACTCGTAGTAAATTCTAGAATGCTTGTGAATTGTGACTCTAGATCCGGGTGGCAGTAATTAATACAGTTTTATGATATTCCGAACTTATTATATTTCATCTTAGTTAATTATTGTTAGTTACTGAATAGGAATAAGGAATTGGTTAAATGTTTCTCAAATGTTGGCTTGCCTAGCAAGTGTAATGTTAGGCGCCATCACGGTCCCGTTGGTGGGAAATTTTGGGTTGTGACAGTTGGTATTAGAGCACTAGGTTGCCTAAGTCTCATGATTCATGAGTAAGCTTAGTAGAGTCTGGAGGATCGGTACGGAGACGTGTGTGCTTATCTTCCAAAGGCTATGAAGTTTAAGAACAAGTTTCACTTCTATTCTTCTCTGTCGTGTGATTTTGCTTTCTCAATACTGATTGAACTCTTCTACACTTATTCTCTCACAGATAGCGAGAACACATACCGCTTCCTCAGCTGAGCAGCAACCAGAGCTTCCAATCTCCTACGCGGGGCAGAGGTCAAGGCCGAGGCCATGGCAGAGGCAGGGGCAGGGCTCGGCCTAGGGCCCGAGCAGCAGCCCCAGTAGTGGAGCCTCAGTTAGAGCTTGACGAGGAGGTTCCAGCCCAGACTGTTCCTGCCGGACCAGCTCACGTTCCGGAGGGGTTCATTGCTACCCAAGTACTTCAGGACGCTTTGGTCCATTTGGTGGGCCTTATGGAGAGTATGGCCCAGACTGGCGCATTTCCCATGGCACCAGCAATCTCTCAGGCTGGAGAAGGAGCCCAGACTCCCACCACTCCCACTCCGGAGCAGGTAGCTCCCCAGTATCAGGCTCCAGCAGCTCAGCTAGTCGGATTAGTTTAGCCGGTTATTACGGCACAGGTCGAAGATGGGCCAACTATGTCTTCTGAGGCTTTATGGAGATTGGACAGGTTTACCAAGCACTTTCCTGTTCACTTCAGTGGTGCTCCTTCAGAGGATCCCATCAGTATCTTGACAGTTGTCACGAGGTTCTACGGAACATGGGTCTAGTGGAGACCAATGGGGTCGATTTTGCTGCATTTTAGATGACTGGTTCCGCCAAGAAATGGTAGAGAGATTACTTGTTGACCAGACTAGCTGGGTCGCCTGCTCTTACTTAGGACCAGTTCTCTCAGCTTTTCATAGAGAAGTTTTTGCCTATCATATTAAGAGAGGAGCGTCGCCGTCAGTTTGAGCGTCTCTAGCAGGGCAAGATAACTGTTACTCAGTATGAGACCAGTTTTGTGGATTTGGCCCGTCATGCCATTCTTTTGCTTCCCATCGAGAGAGAGAGGGTGAGGAGGTTTATTGATGGGCTTTCTCAGCCTATCAGATTGCAGATGGTTAAAGAGACTGGGAGTGAGATTTCTTTTCAGGCGGCTGGTAATGTCGCCAGACGAGTCGAAATGGTTCTTACTCAGAGAGGTCAGGGGTCTAACAAGAGACCTCGTCATTCCGGTGAGTTCAGCGGTGCCTCATCCAGAGGCAGGAGTAATTTTGGTAGAGGCCATCCTCCCAGGCAGTTTCATTCAGCGCTCCAGGCATCCGATGGTGCCTCAGGTGGTCGTGGCCCTCAGATGCATTATTCTGACTAGCTAGACTACAATGCACCACCATCTCCTATTAGTGCACCTCCACTCCAGAGTTAGCAGGGTGGTTATTCAGGTCGACAAGGTCAGTTTCATGGTCAGCAGTCACAAAAGCCGAGGTTATGTTATACTTGTGGTGATCCGAGGCATATTGCTAGATTTTGCCCTTGGGCAACGGGCAGCTTACAACATCAGTGTTCTCTTGCCAAGGTTCCGACACCAGTTGCTGCACCACCTGCTCAGCCAGCCAGAGGTAGGGGTCAGGCAGCTAGAGGTAGGGGCCAGACGATTAGAGGTGGAGGTCAGGCCGTTAGAGGTGGAGACCAGCCAGCTAGAGGCTGTCCCAGGGACGTAGTTCAGGGTAGTGGGGCCCAGCCCCAGTGTTATGCTTTTCCAGCCAGGCCTGAGGCTGAGTCATCTGACGTTGCTATCACAGGTACCGTTTCAGTTTGCAGTAGAGATGTTTCAGTTCTATTTGATTCGGGATCTACTTACTCCTATGTGTCATCCTATTTTTCTTCCTATTTGGTTGTGCCCCGTGATTATTTGAGTGCTCCTGTGTATGTTTCCACACCAGTGGGAGATGCTATTGTTGTAGATCGTGTTTATCGTTCGTGTGTGGTCACCATTGGGAGTCTTGAGACTCATGTAGATCTTCTACTTCTCGACAGGGTTGATTTTGATATCATACTGGGTATGGATTGGCTGTCACCTTATCATGCTATATTAGATTGTCACGCCACGACAGTGACCTTAGCCTTGTAGGGGTTACCTCAATTAGAGTGGAGAAGGAATCTTGGCCATTCTTCCAGCAAGGTTATCTCTTATGTGAAGGCTCGGCATATGGTCGAGAAGGGGTGTCTAGCTTATTTGGCATATGTCTGTGATTCTAGTGTGGAGGTTCATTCCATAGATTCGGTGCCGGTTGTTCGTAAGTTTCCAGAGGTGTTTCCTGCAGACCTGCTGGGGATGCCACCCGACAGGGATATTGATTTCTGCATTGATTTGGCTTTGGGCACTCAGCCTATTTCCATTCTGCCATATCGCATGGCCCCACCAGAGTTGAAAGAATTGAAGGAGCAGTTGCAAGATTTGCATGATAAGGGCTTCATTAGACCTAGTGTCTTGCCCTGGGGTGCACATGTGTTGTTTGTGAAGAAGAATGATGGATTGATGAGGATGTGTATAGATTATCGGCAGTTGAACAAAGTCACCATTAAGAACAAATATCCATTGCCGAGGATTGATGATTTATTTGATCAGCTTCAGGGTGCCAAGGTGTTTTCAAAGATTGATTTGAGATCTAGCTACCATCAGTTGAGGATTAGGGCATCCGATGTTCCTAAGATAGCTTTTCGGACTCGGTGTGGGCATTATGAGTTTCTAGTGATGTCATTTGGGCTAACAAATGCCCCAGCAGCATTCATGGATTTGATGAACCGGGTGTTCAAACCCTACTTGGATTCCTTTGTGGTTGTGTTTATTGATGATATCTTGATCTACTCCCACAGTCGAAAGGATCATGAGCAGCACCTTTGGATCGTTCTTCAGACTCTGAAAGACAGCCAGTTATATGCTAAGTTCTCAAAATGCGAGTTTTGGCTGAGTTCAGTTGCTTTCTTGGGTCACGTTGTATCAGTAGAGGGTATTCAGGTGGATCTTAAGAAGATTGAGGTGGTCCAGAACTAGCCTAGACCCACATCAGCTACAGAGATCCGCAATTTCCTGGGTTTGGCGGGCTATTACCGTCGATTTGTAGAGGGGTTTTCATCCATAGCAGCCCCGTTGACCAGATTGACCCAGAAGGGTGCCTCGTTCAGGTGGTCAGATGAGTGTGAAGCGAGCTTTTAGAAGCTCAAGACTGCTTTGACCACGGCACCAGTATTGGTGTTACCCACAGCTTCAGGATCTTATACAGTATATTGTGACACATCTCGTATTGGTCTGGGTGCGGTATTGATGCAGGGTGGCAAGGTTATTGCATATGCTTCGCGGCAGCTGAAGGTTCACGAGAAGAATTACCCTGTTCATGATCTAGAGCTGGTAGCCATTGTTCACGCGCTGAAGATTTGGAGGTACTATATTTACGGCGTGCCATGTGAGGTATTCACTGATCATCAGAGCTTGTAGTATTTGTTCAAGAAGAAGGAACTCAATTTGAGGCAGAGGAGGTGGCTGGAGCTGTTGAAAGACTATGATATCACCATATTGTATCATCTCGGGAAGGCCAATATGGTGGCCGATGCTTTGAGTAGAAAGTCAGTCAGTATGGGTAGCCTTGCATATATTCGAGTTGGTGAGAGACCGCTTGCATTGGATGTTCATGCCTTGGACAACCAGTTCGTGATGTTAGATGTTTCTGAGCCCAGCTGTGTTCTAGCTTGTACAGTTGCTCGGTCTTCTTTGTTTGAGCGCATCAGAGAACAGCAGGATGACAATCCTCATTTACTTGTCCTTAGAGACACAGTGCGGCACAGTGGTGCCAAGCAGGTTACTGTTGGAGATGATAGAGTTTTAAAGATGCAAGGTCGTATTTGTGTGCCTAATGTGGATGGGCTTCGTGAGTTGATCCTTGAGGAGGCTCACAGTTCTCAGTATTCTATTCACCCGGTCGCTGCCAAGATGTACTAGGACCTGCGGCAGCATTATTGGTAGAGGAGGATGAAGAGAGATATAGTTGCTTACGTGGCTCGGTGCTTGAATTGTCAGCAGGTGAAATATGAGCATCAGAGACCAGGTGGTTTGCTTTAGCAGATGGAGATTCCTGAGTGGAAGTGGGAGCATATCACTATGGACTTTGTTGTTGGACTCCCACAGACTCAGAGGAAGTTCGACGCCGTGTGGGTTATTGTGGATAGGCTGACTAAGTCAGCACACTTTATTCCTGTGGCAGTTACCTATTTCTCGGAGCGGTTAGCAGAGATTTATATTCGGGAGATCGTCCGTCTTCACGGTGTGCTCGTATCTATCATTTCTGATTGAGGTACGTAGTTTACCTCGCACTTTTGGAGGGCAGTACAATGTGAGTTCGGTATGAGGGTTGAGTTGAGCACATTATTTCATCCTCAGACGGACGGGCAATCCGAGCATACTATTCAGATCTTGGAGGATATGCTACGTGCTTGTGTTATAGACTTCGGAGGATCGTGGGATTAGTTCTTGTCCCTTGCAGAGTTTGCCTACAATAATTGCTACCAGGCGAGCATTCAGATGGCACCCTATAAGGCATTATATGGTAGAAGGTGCGGGTCGCCAGTTGGGTGGTTTGAGTCAGGAGAGGCTCGGTTGTTGGATATAGATTTAGTACAGGAGGCCTTGGACAAGGTCAAGATTATTCAGGATCGACTTCGCACAGCTCAGTCTAAGCAGAAGAGTTATGCCGACCGTAGAGTTCGTGATGTTGCATTCATGGTCGGAGAGAGAGTGTTACTTCGGGTATCACCCATGAAGGGTGTAATGAGGTTCGGAAAGAAGGGCAAGTTAAGCCCTAGGTATATTGGACCTTTTGGGATTCTGGAAAGAGTAGGAGAGGTGGATTACAGGCTTGCGTTTCCACCTAGTTTAGCAGATGTTCATCCGGTATTCCATGTGTCCATGCTTCGAAAATATCATGACGATCTGTCCCATGTGTTAGATTTCAGCTCTGTCCAATTGGACAAGGATTTGACTTACGAGGAGGAGCCGGTGGCAATTCTAGCACGACAAGTTCGCCAGTTGAGATCAAAGAGTTACCCTTCAGTTCGAGTGCAGTGGAGCGGTCAGCCTATTGAGGCAGCTACTTGGGAGTCTGAGTCCGATATGCGGAGTATATATCCCTACCTTTTCACCAGCCCAGGTACTTTTCTATGTCCGTTCGAGGACGAACGATTGTTTTAGAGGTGGATAATATGACGACCCAAAAGGGTCATCTTATATTTTAGAACTCGAATCTGTGCTCTTAAGCCTTAAAAAATCTCATTTTACCCTCCTCGATATGCGTGTGCAGGTTGGGCAGGTTTCCGGAAAGCTTTTATGTTGAAAACTAATGAAAATAAGAATTTTTGTCTTAAAAGTTAATTTTAGTTGACTTCGGTCAACAGTTTTGGTAAACGGGCCCGGATCTATACTTTGACGGTCCTGGTAGGTCCGTATCGAATTATGGGACCTGGGCGTATGCCCGGAATCGAATTAGGAGGTCCCTAGCTTGAGTTATAAATTTTTGATGAAAATTAAAAGTCTGGAAATTATTTGTTTTTAAGAATTGATTGATATTTGGCATTGTTAGTATCGGGTCCTATTTTGGTTCGGGAGCCCAGTACAGGGTCATTATGATAATTAAGACCTGTCTGTGAAATTTGGTGAGAAACGGAGTTGATTAAAGTGTTCTTGAGAATTTTATTTTATTTTATTTGGTGCTAAATTCATAGTTCTAGGTGTTATTTTGGCGATTTGATCACGCGAGCAAGTTCGTATGATGTTTTTAGAGTTGTGTGCATGTATGGTTTGGAGCCCTGAGGTCTCGGGTGAGTTTCGGATAGGCCACGGGATATTTTGGACTTTAAAAATCGGGTATTTTGCTGCAGCATGTGTTATGGCATGTCCTTCTTCATGTTCGCGAAGGTACTCTCGCGAACGCGAAGAGTAAACTGGGCAGCTGAAGTTTTCTTCTTCGCGAATGCGAAGGCTTTGTCGCGAATGCGAAGCGATGGGGGCGTTACCCTTCACGAACGCGACCAGCTCCTCGCGAACGCGTAGTGTAGAAACTAGGAATTTCGGAAATTTGGGGATTTAGACCTCAATTTGAGGTCGGATTCCAAAACTAATTATATATTCAGGCTCGGGGGTGAATGAGTAAATGGATTTTGGTCCGAACCTTGGGTTTTGACCTAGCGGCCCGGGGTTTATTTTTTGACTTTTTGGAGAAAAATTTGAAAAATTTAATTTATGCAATATAATTGATTCCTTTAGGAGTATTTGATATTATTGAGTCATTTTTGAATAGATACGAGTGGTTTGGAGGTGAATCCCAAAGGAAAAGTTGTGATTGAGAAATAAGTGGCCTTCGGAGCGAGGTAAGTGTTGTGTCTAACCCTGACTTGAGGGAATTAGGAACCTTAAATTATTTGCTAAGTGGAATCCATGTGAGCGGCGTATATGTGAGGTGACGAGTACTTATGCGCTGCCAATTTACCTATTTTCCATGTTTCTCTGTTTTTCTTATATTGTCTCTTTCCTATGCCAAATTGCTACGTGTTATACTAGTGTTGTTCAATTTATCATTCTTATCATGTTTACGGATTTTCTGGTGATAATTGAGTTTTTATTTCAAAGTTGAGATTGATATTATGGAACCAAATGTTGAAGTAAGGTTTGTACTTGTTATTCTATCTCCTTGTTATTATTTATGCATTGCATTATGGTAAGGGAGAGTGTTAATGCACGAAAGGTGATGCCGTGCCATATTGTGAGTGTTAATGCACGAAGGGTGATGCCGTGCCATATTGTGAGTGTTAATGTACGGAGGGTGATGTCATGCCATGATATGAGAGTTAATGCACGGAGGGTGATGTCGTGCTGTTTCTATTAATTTTATGGTGAGATTGAGAGTAAAAGTACGAAGGGTGATGCCGTGCATTTTTCCTTACTGTATTCACTATTCCTGTTGATGCATGGTATATTGACTGTTCCGGTGATCATTTTTTTGTAGTTCTTTATCTTGTATTGCCCTTAGTATGTTCCCCTCCCAACAATTCCTGTTTAGTTTTTCATTTCTATTATTTGTATATAGACTGTTAAATTGTACAGGTTGATTTGTAGGTGCCTTGCCTTAGCCTCGTCACTATTTTGTCGAGGTTAGGCTCGACACTTTCCAGTACATGGGGTCGATTTTACTGATGCTGCACTCTGCACTTTCTGTGTAGGTTTTGATATCGGCTCAAGTTGATCGAAATTTTGTTATTGGTCTGTTATCCGGAGACTCAAGGTAGATCTGTCGGCGTTCACAAACCTTGGAGTCCCCGTCTATCTTTTATGCCCTACTACTTTCTTTCATTCAGACAGTTGTATTTCTTTCACACTATTACTTGTAGTAAATTCTAGAATGCTTGTGAATTGTGACTCCTGATCCGGGTGGCAGTAATTAATACAGTTTTATGATATTTCGAACTTATTATATTTTATCTTAGTTAATTATTGTTAATTACCGAATGGGAATAAGAAATTTGTTTAATGATTTTCTAACATTGGCTTGCCTAGCAGGTGAAATGTTAGGCGCCATCACGGTCCCGTCGATAGGAAATTTTGGGTCATGACAGGTAAGGTAGACAGTAAAAGGAGAAATCAAACTCCAAACCGTGTATACGGATGAAATATCGTCCAAATCTCGAAGGTTGAAGTCGAGCCGATCCGATCTAGAAGATAGTACTTGCCAAAATAGGACAAGTAGCTAAGTAATACCATAAACGCGTTACTAGTAGCGAGATAATACAAATAAGGCAGGTGATTCATAGATTGATTCCATTTTCCAGTCGGCATCAAAGATGGATTGATGAGGTAGCTGCTAGGGTTTACAAAAGAGGGGGAAAGTTGAGAGAGTTTAGAGGCGGCTGGACGGATATGGGTGAAATGGGGTCTAGGGTTTGGGTAATTAAAAATGGGGGGATGGTGGTGGGTCGTTGATCTTGAGAGATCAACGGCCATGATTTTATAAGAGGAGGTGGGGCGGGTCGTTCAACGTGCCCCGATCGGGTTGCTAAGGGGTCGTTTGGTCTGGGCCGTAGGGAATGGGCTAGTGGCTTTGAGAGTTGGAGTTGGTGTTTTGGGCCTGTTTGGTCCGAAAAATAGGCTAAAATTTGAGCTGGAATTTAAACAAATATAAATTAAGAAAAAATAAATTAATAAAATAGCTAAATAAATATTAAAAAATCTATTTATGAAATTTAATACTTTTAAGAAAGTGTCTTGGGATTGTAAAAATATAAAAATATTATTTTAACTCAAATAATACAACGAATGCAATTTTTTTGTAAAGCATAGGTACTAATGCAAATAATGTGTAAGTAGTATAAAAATGCAAACGTATATATATATATATATAATGAAGTAAAATATTATAGAATATGCGTATGGGTATAAATAATTAATTTGGATGATTAAATCACCTAAATTAATTTGAAGTAATATTAATTAAATATTTACAATTAGACATGCAAGAAATTAAATATAAAAGCTTTTAGAAATTATAAAAATTATTTTTATGAACTCTTGTAGTATGAATTTGATAATAGTACGAAAAAAATACTATATGGAATGCTCAACATAATATGAGAGAAAAAATGAGTATCAACAACTACGGCTAAGGCAAAATAGCTCAACATAGCAAAAATACCCATATCATGTCTCAACAGATAAGCAAATAGCCTATACATGATTTCTAGCATGAATAATAACTCACATAGTCATACAAGTGGAGAAAATACGGTATTAAAGAGGCATGATAGCAAAATAAGGCATATAATAGCCTAAGGTCTGCCCAGATCATGAATAACCATAGTGCACATATATACCCTCGTCACTTTTCATATACGTTACCCCTAACATATAACAAGCATCATAGCCAATGACAAAATACCCTCAATCCAAGCCTAGAAAAAATACTTACCTCGTCCAGTCTAGTCATGAAACGATCCGGCCGGTCGTTTTGTTTATTGTAGCCATGTTCCCCTATTTGTTTCCTCTTCTATGTTCATTTGTGGTTATGTGACTTGCTGGGGTGGTTGTATTTGTTTCGGAAAGGTCTTGGAGTGAATTGTGACACTTAGTCCCAAGGTTGGAAACTTAAGTTATAAGAGTTGACCGTAGTTTGACTTCTGTGTAGACGACTCAGGAATGTTGTTTTGATGGTTCCAATAGCTTTGTATGGTAATTTTGGACTTAGGAGTATGTCCGGAATTAGATTTGGAGGTCCGTAGGTTAGTTTGGTGCTTTTTGGAAAACGTTGGAAGTTGAAGATTTGGAAGATTGATAGGTTTAACCAGGAGTTGACTTTGTCGATATCGAATTTGGATTTTGGTTCCGGGAGTTGAAATAGGTCCTTTGTGTCATTTAAGATTTGCATGCAAAATTTGAGGTCATTCGGAGTTGATTTGATATGGTTCGGCATGAGTTGTGGAAGTTTAAAGTTCATTAGGCTTGAATTGGAGTGCGATTTGTGATTTTGTTATTTTTATATGGATTGAGGCTTTTAGTAGGTTCGTGTTATGTTTTGGTATTAGTTGGAACAGTTGGACGGGGTCCCGGGGCCCTGAGTATGTTTCAGTTTGATGTCAGATCATTTTGGGACTTGGTTGCATAGATGATGGTTTCTGGTTGCTGGTGCTTTTGCACCTGTGAAGGACTGGCCGAAGGTGCGGTTCCGCAAATGTGGGCATTGAGCCGCATAAGCAAAGCTGGGAAGGTGTGGCTAGGTCCACAGGTGCGGATAGTCTCTCGCAGAAGTGATGCCATAGGTGTGGCTGGAGATACGCAGATGCGGAAGCGCGAGTGAGCTTTTTGCACCGCAGAAGCGGAAGGTCGGGTGTTGAGGGAGGATCGCAGATGCGATATTTTGACCGCAAATATGGAATCCCATATGCGGTTTAGTGACTGCAGATGCGGAATCACCACCAAATCTTATATTTTCGAAGGGTTTCATGATTTTCTCATTTTGGGAGTTGTGGAGCTCGGTTAAGGGCTATTTTGGGAGACTTTTTGCTGCAATTGAAGAAGTACGTGAATTTTATTCAATTTTGATGATAGATATTGATTACCCATAGATTATTACACCTAGTTTATGTGAATTTAAGGTGTAATTTGGAGTTTTTAGACTATGTTATTGGAGAGTGAGATTTGATGATTTGAGGGTCTAATTGTGGATGAAATTGATGAAACACACATATTTGGACTCGTATCGGAATGGATTTTTCGTAATTTGTGAGTTTTGTCGGATTCCGCGGTGTGGGCATGGGGTTGACTTTTTGGGTTGAGTTTGCATATTTGATTCAAGATGTTCGCTCTATCATATAAAATTGTTTCTTATGGCTTCTATTGATGATATTAAGTTACTTTGACTAGATTCGAGTCGCTCGGAGGTCGATTCGCGTGAAAAGGGCTTTTTGGAGTATTGATTCTAGCATTTTGAGGTAAGTAAAATATCTATACTTAGATTTAAGGGTAATTATCCTTGAGAATTAGATAATCGAGACATTTTGGGGGTGACGTACGTGCTAGGTGATGGGCATGTGTGCATGCACCGAGATATTCGCTATCCGGGTGGATTTTAGTCTATCATGAGACTTGTTTTGCATTCATGCCTCGTTAACTTGTGTTTTCTATACCCGTATGATTATTTCGGTTCTGATTCATGTTAGAAATCATGTTTAGGCTATGTGCTTATTTGTTCGGGACGTGATAGGGCTATTCTTGTTGTTTTGATCTATTTGACTTAATTTTACACATACTCTCAGTCATGATGCTACATCCGTGTATGATATCTTCGTCTTAGTGTTTTCTTATTTTGATTTCTCATATGATGTTGATACCTCATATGTATAACAATGTTGAATTAAGTACTGTGAGATGTCGTAAACTGAGACTTGAGCGGTTGATAACTGAGCTTGGGCCATACAGCCAAATTGGTATTGTCTCTGAGGTGACGCGTACGCCAGGCCCATATTGAGCTACGTAGTGCTGATTTAGGGCAACGTGTGCAACATGCCCCACTATTGGGCTATGTGATATTGATTAGCGCTTGGGCTAGGATCCGTCCTTTCGAATTCTAATATTACGGTGAGCGCAAGCACAGAGATATACGTGCTTTAGTGAGGGGCATTTGTGCCAGGCACCCGTACACTGCTGAGTGTGTGTGTGTGATGGTAAAGGGCTTATGAGTCAGGCACCCGTACAGTGCTGAGTTATTGTGTGTGTGATGGAGCTGGGTATTTGAGCCAGGCACCTTGAGTGTGCTAAGAGTCAGTGTACTAGATAATTTTACTGTGATATTGTTTTCACACGACATGTATATTTCACTGTGAGGGGCATTTGTGCTAGGCACTCGTACAATGCTGAGTGTAGTTGTGTGTGATGGTGAGGGGCCTTGTGCCAAGCACCATGAGCGCGCTGAGTGTGGTTATTCTTGATGGTTCACTTTGATGATATTAAATTGATAAGTTTACTTGACATATTGGCATAGAGATGTATTTTCCTCATACTAGCCGGTAAATGAAATGTTTTATCCATGTTGGGCTTTAACTATTATACTTGAAAAGCATGACTAAATTCATACAATGTGAACGAGCTGAACATGATATCATTGAGTTAATTAATTATATTGTTTCCTTTACATCCTGAGCCGTTACTGATTATTGATGTTGGTCAATGACTATTTCTTCTGAGCTCTTCACTGCTTTCAGCCCAAGGTTAGGTTTGTTACTTATTGAGTACATGGGGTCAGTTGTACTCATATTATACTCTGCACTTCAATTGTAGATCGAGGTACTTCCGGACGCGGTGATTGCTAGAGTTGTGTTGGTGCCAGCTTTTTGGGAGACAACGAGGTAGCTCTTTGTTGTCCGCAGACCTTGAAATTCTCTTTCAATTATCTTTTAGACAGTTGTATTGAGGATTTGGCCTTGTATTTTGATATTCAACAGTACTCATGTACTCGCTGACACCAGATCATTGGGATAGTTATTGTAGTATTACAGTTGCTTTGCAGTTATTGCATGATATTTCCGTTGTTGAGTTTATTAAATTTTGCTTTATTGAATTCTTTGTTATTGTGAAGCTGTTGGCTTGCCTAGAAAAAATGTTAGGCGGCGTCTTGGATCCGGTGGGAGTTGAGTCATGACAAGTTAGTATCAGAGCACATGGTTGCTTAGGTCTCGTGAATCATGAGCAAGTTTAGTAGAGTCTTGCAGATAGGTATGGAGACATCTTTACTTATCTTCGAGGGGCTACCGAACTATTAGGAAACTTCACTTCCTTGAATTCTTGTCATGGGAATTTGTTAATTCCAAAATTTGAACCTTTTCTCTTTCATCTCTCATATATGGTGGGGAAATGTTCAGACAGATCGGGCAGACAAGCACCAGTACCATCAGTTAGGGTCATGAGAGGCTGGTGCCGAGGTAGAGGTCGAGGTAGGGTTCACACTACAACTATACAAGCACATGTGGAACCACCAATTTCCCTAGTGGAGGAGCATGTTCCGGATATTGTTGAGCCAGTGGGACCAGCTCAGACACTGGTGGTACCTATTGTTATACCTGGTCTTCAGGAGGCATTGTCTCAGATCTTGAGTGTGTGCACGAGCTTGGCTCAAGCGGGCACAATACCAGCTGTACCAGCTACCTCACAAAGCTGGGGGGAGTTTAGACTCCCGCCGCTCGCACATTAAAGCAGCTAGCTCAAGGTTATAGGACGCCAAGGGTGTTACCAGTTCAGCCAGTTGTTGCTGCTCAGACCGAGGTTGGTCCACCTATGTCTGATGAGGAGCAGAAGAGGGTGGAGCGGTCTAAGAATATTGATCCACCGGAGTACATTGGAGTTTCTTTTAATACCTTTTAGCCGACAGGGGCAGCCTACAGATGATGGCAGACTTATGAGCTGGGCAGGCCTGCAAGCGCAGCACCACTTACATGGCATGAGTATTCTATTCTCTTTTTAGAGAAGTTTGTTCCACGAACTCGCAGAGAGGAGCTACATAGAGAGTGTGAGCAGCTACGCTAGGGAGATATGACTGTGACCCAGTACGAGATAAGATTTGCAGATCTAGAACGTTATGCATTATGGTTAGTTCCCACTAAGAGAGAGAGGATCAGGAGGTTCATTGATGGCCTCAACTATGGCCTACATTACAGTTTGGATCGGGAAGCAGACAAGGATGCTAGGTTAGACTGTGTGGTCAAGGTTGCTAGGCGGTTGGAGCAAGTTCACAGACTTAGTGCGAGGAGCGTGAGGGAAGGAGGCCCTATGGTTCAAGTGGTTTTGGTGGTACCTTGTTTGGAGGTCAGTCACATCATAACAGGGGTCGTCCTTTTAGGCCCGCTCAAGAAGCTCATCAGATTTCTCGTGGTTTTTCAGTTAGCCACAGTTCATACAGTGCTCATCCAGTTCAGTCATCATTTAATGCACTCCCGGCTCAAACCTCTATCGTACTCCATCAGTTCAGGGTTCGTTAGTACCGGATTCTACCAGTGGTTATTCTAGCTCATGGGCTCCGATTCAAGACCCACAGTCATTCCTAGCTAGTTCCAGGTTGCTATAATGGTGGAGAGTTGGAGAATATGAGGAAGTATTTCCCCCGTCATTACAAAGGTCCAATGCAGCAAGGAGGCCGGACTATGACTCCCGCACCAGTTGCTACACCACCCACTCATCCAACTCAGGGTGGAGGTTATACGGGACAAGGTCGCCCTAGAGGAGGGGTCAGTCAGGTTGTGGTCAGGCTCGTTGAGATGCTTTTCTCACTAGGCCAAAGGCAGTTGCTTCCGACGCCATGATCACATGTATTGTTTACGTGGGACACAGGGATGGTTCAGTGTTATTTGACCCTGATCCCACTTATTCATATGTGTCATCCTATTTTGCTCATTATTTGGATATGCCTCGTGATTCCTTAGTTATGCAAGTTCATGTATCTACACCGGTGGGGGATTCCATTATGGTGGATCAGGTATATCGGTCGTGTGTGGTTACCATTGGGAGTTGTGAGACTAGGGTGGATCTATTGTTACTCAGTATGGCTGATTTTGATGTGATTCTAGGAATGGATTGGTTGTCACCGTGTCATGCTAATCTTGATTGTCATGCAAAGATCGCGACGATAGCAATGTCGGTGTTTCCTAGGGTTGAGTGGAGAGTTTCCCTAGTCTATGTTCCTAGTAGGGTGATTTCATATTTGAAGGCTCAACAGATGGTTGAGAATGTATGCTTGGCGTATTTGGCCTTCGTGAGAGATATTAGTGTAGATACTCCTACCTTTGAGTCAGTTCTAGTAGTGAGGGATTTTCCATATGTCTTACCGACAGACTTGCCGGGCGTGCCACCCAATAGGGATTAATTTTGATATTGACTTGGTGTCGTGCACTTAGCCCATCTCTATTCTACCATATTGCAAGAAACCAGTAGAGCAAAAAGGGTTGAAGGAACAACTTCAGTAATTTATTGACAAGGGTTTCATCATGCCCAGTGTGTTGCCTTAGGGTGCACCGGTTCTATATGTGAAGAAGAAAGATGGTTCTATAAGGATGTGTATTGACTATAGGTAGTTGAACAAGGTTACAGTCAAGAATAAGTACCCACTACCACGTATTGATGATTTGTTTGATCAACTTCATGGTGTTAGGGTATTCTTGAAGATTGATTTGAGATCAGGGTACCATTAGCTGAAGATTCGGACTTCAAATATTCCGAAGATGACTTTCAGGACCCGCTATGGTTACTATGAGTTTCTGGTGATGTCTTTTGGTTGACCAATGCCCCAACTAGGGCTGTGCATAATTTGGTAAATACCGAATTACCGTTCCAAAATCGAAAATTTTGGTATTCGGTATTCGGTATGGCATTTGGTTTAAGTTTTAAAAATAATTGGTATTAGGTATGGTATTTTGTATTTTAAAATAAAATACAGAAATACCGATACCGTACCGAAATATATATATATATTATATTACACAATACACATTTTATTAATTATAACATAAATATAAGAAATCTAAAATTTTACTTTCCTTTATTCTCTAAGTTCAGCAATTAACTCTAAGCAAGTAACAAAATATTTCTCTAAGTTTTCTCTCTCTAGGTTGGTGTTTCCTGGTTTTGGACAAAACTTTTGTCAACAAACATTTTTAGTTTTGTACTTTTGAGTACTTTAATTAAGAATATTCCCGTCTATGACTCTATGCACTAGTTAGTATTCAAACCGAATAAACCGAAGTTACCGAACCGAATAAAATGAAACCGAAAGGAGAAAAACCGAACAATACTGAATTTAATTAGGTACGGTATTGGTATAGCATTTTACGAAATCGAATACCGAAAATACCGAATCAAAATGTCTAAAAACCGTACCTTATCGACCGACGAACACCCCTAGCCCCAGCAGCCTTTATGTATTTGATTAATAGTGTGCTTCAACTGTACCTTGATTCTTTCATCATTGTGTTTATTGATGACATATTGGTGTATTCTCGCAACTAGGAGGATCATGAGATCACTTGAGGATTGTACTCCAGACTTTTAGGGAGAAACAATATGCTAAATTCTCCAAGTGTGAGTTTTAGATTGATTCGGTGGCATTCTTGGGTCATGTTGTATCTAGTGAGGGGATTAAGGTGGATCAGAAGAATATTGAGGCAGTTTAGACTTGGCCCAGACCATCTACTGCTATAGAGATCCGGAGTTTCCTTGGTTTGGCTGGGTATTATCGTTATTTTGTGTGTGTGAGGGGGGGTGGTGATCATCTATAGCAGCCCATTGACTAGATTGACAAATAAGGGTGTCACATTCAGGTGGTCTAATGAGTGTGAGGAGAGCTTTTAGAAGCTCAAGACTGCCTTGACTATAGCTCCAGTTATGGTTTTGCCTTCGGGATCGGGTTCTTACACAGTTTATTGTGATGCTTTACGGATCGGCATTGGATGAGTGTTGATGAAGGAGGGTAGAGTTATTACTTATGATTCGCGTTAGTTGAAGCCAGATGAGAAAAACTACCTTGTAAATCATTTGGAGTTGGCAGTCATTGTTAACGCTTTGAATATTTGGAGGCATTATCTTTATGGCGTGTCTTGTGAGGTGTTCACAGATCACAAGAATCTACAGTACTTATTCAAGCAAAAGGATCTGAACTTGAGGCAACAAAGGTGGTAAAAGATACTAAAGGACTATGATATCACCACTCTTTATCATCCAGGAAAGGCCAATATGGTGGCCGATACTTTGCGTAATACAGATGAGAGCATGGGGAGTCTTGCTTATATTCCATTTGGGGAGAGACCGTTAGCATTGGATGTTCAGGATTTAGCCAATAAGTTCGTGAGACTGGATATTTCGGAGCTTAGTCAGGTTGTTTCTTGAATGGTTTCACAGTCTTCTTTGTTTGAGCGCATCAAGGCACGTCAGTATGATGATCCCCACTTGCTTGTCCTAAAGGACACGGTGCTGCACGGTGATGCTAAGGATGCTACTATAGGCGATGATAGGATATTGAGGCTATAGGGTCAAATCTATATTCCAAATGTGGATGGGTTGCGAGAGTTGATATTGGAGGAGGCCCATACTTCGTGATATTCCCTTCATCCGGGTGCCGCGAAGTTGTACCAAGATTTGAGGCAGCATTATTCGTGGCGGAGAATGAAGAAATATATTGTTGGGTATGTTTCTCATGTTTGAACTGTCAGCAGGTGAAGTACGAGCATCAGAAACCTAGTGGTTTGCTTCAGAGGCTTGATATTCTGGAGTGGAAGTGGGAGCGTATAACCATGGATTTTGTAGTTGGACTTCCACCGACCATGAGAAGATTTGATACAGTGTGGGTCATTATGGATAGACTGACCAAGTCTGCATACTTCATTTCAGTCATGACTACCTATTCTTCAAAGCAGCTGGCTTGGATTTACATTCGTGATATTGTTCTCCTTCATGGTGTGCCCATATCAATTATCTCTGATCGAGGAACTCAGTTCACATTGCATTTTTGGAGAGCAGTGCAGCAGGTTGGTCACTTAGGTCGAGTAGAGTAAAACATTTGATCCCCAGACAGACGGGCAGTCTGAGTGATCTTGGAAGACATGTTACGTGCCCGTGTTATTGATTTTGGTGGTTCATGGAATCAGTTTCTGTCATTAGCAGAGTTCACCTACAACAACAACTATCAGTCGAGTATCCAGATGGCTCTTTATGAGGCCTTATATGGGAGGAAGTGTCGTTCTCCGGTTGGTTAGTTTGATTCTGGGAGACTAGGATGTTGGGCACTGATTTGGTTCATGATGCTTTGGAGAAGGTGAAGTTGATTCAGGAGCAGCTTCGTATCGCGCAGTCTAGGCAGAAGATTTATACTTATAGGAGGGCTCGTGATGTTGCATATATGGTGGGTGAGAAGGTCCTACTTAGAGTTTCGCCCATGAAGGGTGTGATGAGGTTCGGGAAGAAGTGAAGTTGAGCCCTAGGTATATTGGTCCTTCTGAGGCGATTGAAAGAGTTAGAGAGGTGGCCTCCAGACTTGCCTTGCCACATAGTCTATCAGGAGTTCACCCGGTGTTTCATGTTTATATGATCCGGAAGTATTATAGTGATTCGTCTCATGTTTTGGACTTTAACATGGTGTAGTATGGGGATTTGACTTATAAAGTGGAGTCGATGGCCATTTTAGACTGGAAGGTTCGAAAGTTGAGGTCCAAGAATATTGCATCGGTGAAGGTTCAGTGGAGGGTTCATCCGGTCAAGGAGGCTACTTGGGAGACCGGGCAGGAGAAGCAGAGCAGATATACTCACCTATTTGAGACTCCACGTATGATTCTAGACAAGTTCAATGACGAACATTTGTTTAACAAGGGGAGAACGTAACGACCCAGCCAGTCATTTTGTGTATTGTAGCCTCGTTCCCCTATTTATTTCCTCTTCTATGTTCATTTGTGGTTATATGACTTTTCGGGGTGGTTGGATTGGTTTCGGGAAGGTCTTGGAGTGAATTGGGACACTTAGTCCCAAGATTGGAAGTTTAAGTTGTAAGAGTTTACCGGAGTTTGCCTTTTGTGTAAACGACTCCGGAATGTTGTTTTGATGGTTCCAATAGCTTTGTATGGTAAATTTGGACTTAGGTGTGTATCCGGATTTGAATTTGGAGGTATGTAGGTTGGTTTGTTACTTTTTGGCGAAAGTTGGAAGTTGAAGGTTTGAAAGGTTAATAGGTTTGACCCAGAGTTGACTTTATTGATATCGGGTTCGAATTTTGGTTTCAAGAGTTGGAATAAGTCTGTTGTGTTATTTGGGACTTGCATGCAAAATTTGAGGTCATTCGGAGTTGATTTGATATGGTTCAGCATGAGTTTTGAAAGTTGAAAGTTCATTAGTTTATTAGGCTTGAATTGGGATACGATTCCTGATTTTGATATTGTTTTATGTGGGTTGAGGCTACAAATAGGTTCGTGTTATGTTTTGGGATTGGATGGAATGGTTGTACGGGGACCCATGGGGCCCCGAGTATGTTTCAGTTTGATGTCAAATCATTTTGGGACTTGGTTGCATAGCTGATGGTTTCTGGTTGCTGGTGCTTTCGCTCCTATGAAGGAGTGGTCGCAGGTGCGATTCCGTAAATGCACGCATGGAGCCGTAGAAGCGAAGCTAGGAAGGTGTGGCTGGGTCCGCAGGTGCGGACAATCTCTCACAGAAGTGATGCCAAAGGATTGTAGGTTTGATCATTTTCTCATTTTGGGAGTTGTGGAGCTCTGCTAAGGGCGGATTTTGGGAGATGTTTGCTGCAATTTAAGAGGTAAGTGAAGTTTATTGAATTTTGATGATAGATATTGATTACCCATATATTATTACACATAGTTTATCTGAATTTAAGGTGACATTTGGAGATTTTAGACTATGTTACTGGAAAGTGAGATTTGATATTTTGAGGGTCGATTGTGGTTAGAATTGGATGAAACACACATATTTGGACTCGTATCGTAATGGGTGTTCGAAATTTATGAGTTTTGTCGGGTTTCAGGGTGCGGGCTTGGGGTTGACTTTGCATATTTGATTCAATATCTTAGCTTTATCATATAAAATTATTTCTGATGGCTTCTATTGATGATATTAAGTTGCTTTGACTAGATTCGAGTCGCTCAGAGGCCGGTTCACGTGGAAATAGCTTTTTGGAGTATTGATCCCCGCATTTTGAGGTAAGTAACATATCTAAACTTGTATTTGAGGGTAATTATCCCTAAGAACTAGATAATCGAGATGCTTTGGGAGTGACGCGCGTTTGTGTGCACCGGGATATTTGTGATCCATGTGGATTTTATTCTATCATGAGACTTGTTTTGCGCTCATGCCTCATTACACTCATGGTTTCTATACCTGTATGATTATTTCGGATCTGATTCATGTTAGAAATTATGTTTAGGCTATGTGCTTATTTGTTTGAGACATGATAGGGCTATTCTTGTTGGTTTGAGCTTTTTGCCTTAATTTTACACATACCCTCAGTCATGATACTATAATATCTCCGTCTAAGTATTTTCTTAATTTGATTCCTCACATGTTCTTGGTACATCATATGTATAACACTATTGAATTGAGTATTGTGTGATGTGGTTAACTAAGCCTTGAGCAGTTGATGACTGAGCATGGGCCATAGAGCCTAATTGGTAATGTTTTTTAGGTGATGTGTATTCCAGGCCCATATTGGGCTAATGTCACGACCCGGAATTTTCACCGTCGGGACCGTCATGGCGCCTAACATTTCACTTGCTAGGCAAGCCAACGTTAGAGAATTATTAAACCAAATCATTATTTCCATTCAGTAAATAACAATAATTAGCTATGATAAAATATAATAAGTGTGGAATAATATAAAGACTATATCAATTACTACCACCCGGATTTGGAGTCGCAATTCACGAGTATTCTAGAATTTACTACAAGTAATAGTCTGAAAGAAATACAACTGTCTGAATGAAAGAAACAGTAGAACAGAAAATATAGATGGGGACTTAAAGGTCTGTGAACGAAGACAGATCTACCTTGAGTCTCCGTATAGCGGTCCAATAGCAATATCTCGATCAACCCGAGCCGGTACCAAAATCTGCACAGAAAGTGCAGAGTACAGTATCAGTACAACCGACCCCATGTACTGGTAAGTGTCGAGTCTAACTTTAATGAAGTAGTGACGAGGCTAAGGCAAGGCACCTACAAATCAACCTGTACAGTTTAACAATGTATATACAAATAACAGTAATAAAGAATTAGACAGGAGATATCGGGAGGGGGAAACATGATGGGGGAAATATGAGATAAAGAACTACAGCAGAATGATAACTGGAACAACCAATATATTATGAATCAACAGGAACATGAATACAGTAAAGAAAAAATGCACAGCATCACCCTTCGTGCTTTTACTCTCAATCTCACTATAGATCAATAGAAACGGCACGGCATCACCCTTCGTGCATTAACTCTCATATCATGGCACGGCATCACCCTTCGTGCATTAACACTCACAATATGGCATGACATCACCCTTCGTGCTTTTACACTCACAATATGGCACGACATCACCCTTCGTGCTTTTAACACTCTCTCTCTCACCATAATGTAATGTATAAATAACAATAGGGAGATAGAATAATAAGTACAAGCCTTACTTCAACATTTGGTTCCACAATATCAATCTCAACTTTGAAATAAATTCTCAATTATCACCAGAAAATATGTAAACATGATAAGAACGATTAAATAACACTAGTATAAACACGTAGCAATTAGGCATAGGAAAGAGACAATATAAGAAAAATGGAAGAAATATGGAAAATAGGTAAATTGGCGGCGCATATGTACTCGTCACCTCACATATACGCCGCTCATATAGAAAATAGTCTAAGGTTCCTAATTCCCTCAAGTCAGGGTTAGACACAACACTTACCTCGCTTGCAACCAAATTCAAGAATCCAATAAACCTTTGCCTCGTGCATTCGTATTCGAAATCCTCAAATCTAGTCATAAACAATTCAATATACTCAATATAAATCGTAGAAATTAATTCCATATAAATTTACAAATTTTTCGGATTAAAATCCAAAATTCATGTTAAAATTCGACAGTGGGACCCACATCTCGAATCCCGGCAAAACTCACAAAATCTGAACACCCGTTCCGATACGAGTTCAACCATACAAACATTTTGGAATTCCGACATCGGATTGACCTTCAAAACTCCGTTTTACATTTTTGGAAGAATTTGTAAAAATCTGATTTTTCTTCCATAAATTCACGGATTCATGATGTAGATGAGTATAGAATCATGAAATATAATAAATATAGGATAAGGAACACTTACCCCAATGCTTTCCCGTGAAAATTGCCTAAATATTCGCCTAAATCGAGCTCCCCAAACTCATAAATGAGTAAAAATGGCTAAACTCCCCGTTTTATGGGGTCTCTGACGTTTTCAAGCGCCACAGGTAGCGTGACGCGCTGCCTGTGGCGCACTTTCCAGAACACCAAAAATTTCCAGCGCCCCACGCTACCCTGGGCGCTGGCGGCTACGTAAATCCTTTCCCGATACGGAAATGGGCATAACTCTCTCATACGATGTCCGAATTCGACGATTCTTTTTGCTATGGCTCCAAAATTTCAATACGGATCTAATGCTTCCATCAAAACTGAATTTGGGACTCATTTTATCAATGAGATACCATTTATTCTTGAAGAAACGACGTCAAAACGTTCTTGAAATGCCCAAATTAAATTCCGTTAACCATCTGAAATCCACCCGAGCCCTCGGGGCTCCAAACCAAACATGCACACAAGTCTAAAAATATCATACGAACTTGCTAGCGTAATCAAATCGCCAAAATAATACCTAGAACTACTAATTTAGCACCAAATCAAATGAAATTCTCAAGAACACTTTAAAATTTCTGTCTTCTCAAATGGACGTCTGAATCACGTCAAATCAACTCTGTTTCTCACCAAATTTCACAGACAAGTCTTAAATATTATAATGAACCTGTATCGGGCTCCGAAACCAAAATACAGACTCGGCACTAACAACGCCCAACATCAATCAATTCTTAAAAATAATTAATTTTTATCAAAAACTCATAACTCGAGTTGGGGACCTCCGAATTCGATTTCAGGCATACGCACATGTCCCATAATTCGATACGGATCCACCGGGACCTTCAAAACATGGATTCGGGAACATTTACCAAAATTGTGACCGAAGTCAACTAAATCAAATTTTAAGGTATAAATTCTTATTTTCATCAGTTTTTAACATAAAAGTTTTCCAAAAATACGCCCGGACTGCGCATGCAAATTGAGGAGGGTAAAAATAAAAATTTTAAGGCTTAAGAGTACAGATTCGAGTTCTAAAATATAAGATGACCTTTTGGGTTATTACAGCTAAGTAATACTGATTTGGGGCGACTTTTGCACCACGTCCCACTATTGGGCTAAGTGATATTGATTAGCGCCTAGGCTAGGATCTGCCCCTCCGGAGTCTGATATTACAGTGAGCGCAGGCACAGGGATATATGTGCTTTGGTGATGGGCATTTGTGTCAGACACCCGTACAGTGTTGAGTGATTGTGTGTGTGATGGTGAGGGAAGTTTGAGTCAGGCACCCGTACAGTGCTGAGTGGTTGTTTGTATGCTAGAGATGGGTATTTGAGTTAGGCACCTTGACTGTGCTGAGAGTGAGTGTACTGGATAATTTCACTGTGATATTTTTTCACACGACATGTATATTTCACTGTGAAGGGCATTTATGCCAGGCACTCGTACAGTGCAGAGTGTAGCTATGTGTGATGGTAAAGAACCTTGTGCCAGGCACCGTGAGTGTGCTGAGTGTGGTTATTCTTGATGGTTCACTGTGGTGATATTAAATTGATATGTATATTTGACATGTCAGCATAGAGATGTACTTTCCTCATGCTAGCCAATAGATGAAACATTTTATCCGTGTTGGGCTTTAACTGTTATATTTGAAAAGCATGTCTAAATGCCTGCAATATGAATGAGCTGAATATGATATCATTGATTTAATTACTTATATTGTTTCCTTTACATCCTGAGCTTTTACTGATTATTGATATTGGTCTCTGATTATTTCTTCTGTGCTCGTCATTGATTTCAGCCAAGGTTAGGCTTATTAATTATTGAGTAGATGGGATCGGTTGTACTCACACTACAATCTACACATAATTACTTATATTGTTTCCTTTACATCCTGAGCTTTTACTGATTATTGATATTGGTCACTGATTATTTCTTCTGTGCTCGTCATTGCTTTCAGCCAAGGTTAGGCTTGTTAATTATTGAGTACATGGGATCAGTTGTACTCATACTACAATCTGTACATCATGTGCAGATTTAGGTACTTCCGGATTTCTAGAGTTGTGTTGGTGCCATCTTTTTGGTAGACTACGAGGTAGCTATTATATCGTCCGCAGACCGAGAAGTTCTCTTTCATTTATCTGTGTTATTATTGTTCTATTGTTCAAACAGTTGTATTGAGGATTTGGCCTTATATTTGATATTCATTGGTGCTCATGTACTCGTTGACACTAGTTCATTGGGATGGTTGTAGTAGTATTACTGTAATGAAGACCTTGCTCTAACCCTTCAATCGCCCAAATCCAAGCCAAACATTATCCAAGGAAGTCAACAATGCTTTAGGGAGCGATCCCAATCCATAAAGCTTCGATCTGTAAGAATTCCCAAAAGTCAACAAAAATTAATCGAGGCCCGCATGTCCGAAATGCGAAACCAATACCAGAACTCGACCCATAACTTGTCGGGTCCAAATATATAATTAATTTCCAAAATCGAGTCCAAATCGGTACTCAAATTTCCAAATACACTCTCTTAAAGTGTAGAGAAAAATCTCAAATTTCTTTTCAATAAATTCATGGTGAATCAATATATAAAACCAAATCCAAGTAAAAATTCCTTACCTCCAATGTAGTAGTGAAATTGCTCTTCAAAATCTCTTCTTCTCAAAGTTTAGGGCTCAAAATATGAAAGAATGAGGAAAATCTCGAAAATGGCAACTTATATATTCTATCCACCAGTACTCTTTGTCATCGCGACACAGGCATCGTGATCGTGATGCACAAACCAATGCTGCCTCTGACCCTTATACGCCAACACAAAAAATACCATGCGAACGCGAAGGGCAACTGGCCTCTCAACTACGCGAACACGAGGGACCAAACGCGAATGCGGAAGGCTACTGCCCGACCTTCTCCAGCCTTCGCAAATGCGAAGCCACACACGCGAACGTGATGGCAATCTCCCACAACACTACGTGAAAGCGAACGTATACTCGCGAACACGATGCACTAATCACCATCGACCAAAACACTCTACGCGATAGGGAAGCTCCTTCCGCGACCACGAAGCTCATCAGATACACCAGAAAATCAGCAATGCAAACTCATCCGAAATGATATGAAACCACACTGAAATTTTCAAGCTCCTCGGGACCCCATCCAATCATACCAACAAGTCTAAATACATCTTCCAAACTTATCCAAAGGATCGAAACATCACAATTAATTTCAAAACCAAGAATTGAAGATCAAAATCCTTATCTTAACTTTCAAACTTCGCCGAACTCGTCTGAATCATATTTAGACACTCTGGATCACAATCAAACTTTGCACACAAGTTCTAATCAACTAAATGAACCTAAGCAAGGTAGGTCTCAAAATCATAATAGGAGTCCTATAATACCGAAGTCAACTTCCGGTCAAACCTATGAATTCTCCAATTTTTTAAATTGCCAACTTTCGACAATGGAGCCAAAACCTTCTAGGAACATCACATACGGCCAAGTCCAAAACCTCCATACAAATCTATTGAAACCAAAAGTCAAACCTTGGTCAATATAATTCTCCCAGCTTTAAGCTTCCAAATTAAGAATCATCCTTCCAAATCAATCTTGAACCCGTCGAACATCGAAACTAACCATACACGCAAGTCATAATGCATCATATGAAACTATTTAAAAATAAAATACTAAAACTCAAAACGACCGATCGGATCGTTACAATAAGTGCCACAATTGAACTTGTGTGCTGGATGCCTATGAGGCTATCATAACTTAGCATAGGATAGACATGGTCTAAACTTGCATTGACTAATTCGAATGGGCAGATCACAAGAATTGGTAATCTGCCCAAACCCAGCCCTAGCGATGAGCCTCATAATGGGCATGAGTTTGTTGTATTGAACTCTCAATTTCCCTTGTCCCAATTCACTCCCTAGCGACACGAGGCCATCGCGAGTTTGTTGTAGTGCCAAGGCAAGTCATCCAGCAGCGAGGCTATTGCAAGAAGCACCTGATGCTTCACTTTCTTTCCTTTTCTCAACTATAGCCTTCATATCCGTTGCCAAAAGTTGCAAGTTTAACAATGCATTTAACACGATATAACCCTCATCTTAGATTTAATCAACATACATATTTTTGCAGGGCGATACACTTCTGTGATGTAAATATCCTTCTGTCCCATTCTATCTAATCACTTTCATTTTGGACTGTCTCAAAAAAATACCTTTCTATATATAAAAATAATTTAATTTTGTGCTTCTCATTTAACTCACAATGACATTGTTGATTAGCCAAAAAATCTCATGAGCATGTTTAAAACCAAGAATTTTAAAAGTAACTTTTTATATTTTAAATTTTGTGTCCAATCAAACACCTTCAATTCACATAAAATAGGATGGAGCGAATATATTTTTCTTTAGCATTTAGTAATTACTTAGTATATTATTATGTAAAATATTTTATTAATATTCTAGATACTTAAGTTAGTTTTTCTATATTTTGTGCTTTAGAATTTATAATTCTTAAAATTAGTTTTCCATTAATTTTTTATAACATACATTTATAATTTTTATTTGCATTTTTTATAAAAGTATTTGAAAAAAAATTTTGTGGAGCTCACGCACCATGCAGGCATGCTGCTCTATACATCCACCTTTTAAAACACTGATATTTATATACGCCAAATGACCTAGTAAGTAGGGTAGTTATGTTCTGCTTGAATGAGAGAGCGATTATATATATGATACAAGCAATATCCGAATCTTTAATTAGCGGAGACTTGCTTAATTAATCGATGGGTTTTATTAATATTCATGTGGTATAAAACGTATGAGTTGAAATAAAGTATAAAACAGGAAACTATACAACCTTATAAGAATGTCGTTGTGCAATTTAATATAATAGAAGAGTAAATGTTGTTTATCGACTTTTTCTATGATGTTCGAGAATGATTAAATAGATTGCGTTATAAATCCATTGAATGTGGATGTCACTTTCAATATATGTAGATGTTATCTTCGTAACTGTCTTTGACAAATTCAATACCAAACGAATGAGTTCATTAATACATGTAACTTGAGAAGAGATTTGTAACCTATAAATAGGATGTTATTCTCCTATGAAATATACATAAGAAGTATACTTGAAATAAGACGAAAAGTTCCCTCCTCCTCTCTACATCTCTTATCTATTCTTGTCTTCTTCTCTTTTAGTGTTTTAGTTTATAATTATAATATTTATTTTATAACACGTTATCAGCACGAGTCTCTAACTATAGGTGTTGAGTTGATATTCTTTCCGACTCAGTCTGGCCGTATTTGAAGCTAGAGGTTTCGGCATAAGAAATTCAATTTATAATAAAATTATAAGCAGATAATGAGGTACGTTGCTGGCCTCAAGTTATATTTACTTTGATTTTGCTGGCAGGATACAATGCTATCATTAGATGAATTAGGTACGCATACTACATGGTAAATTAATCTTTAATCATATATTTAGCTCTAAAAGCGTGACTATAAAGTAAATAAAGAAGATGGGATACCGATGGAATAGAATCATTATACACGACCACGATTCTTCGATTTTATTCACTTCTAATTGAATTGCATGATAGTTTAATATATGCATGTAGTAAATTATATTCGATAATAGTTTTGGGTTTCTAAGGTAGTGCTTGTATTTTTTTTTCATAAAAAAAAAAATGACTGAAATGGGTTAATTTATCTCATAGGTTTTATACATAAGTTTACCGATTTTTATAGCACTGCAGAAAGTAGAGTCCTTCAATAACTTAGCTATTCTCTGACTCTAGAGACAAGTTAACTCAATAAATAAAAGTCACGAGAATGTAAATCTTTAATTAAGAGTATTTAAGAATTTAGAAAACCGTTGTTCACATAGATGTTTTGACAAATACATTGATCTATGATAAAAGACTTTATACGTGACTACAATTTTCATTAATCTATGCAAATGATAGCAATTAATTGCATCTTAATGATCTTTTATTTTATTAAGGGAGTATGATCATCATATTTATTTGGATCTCAACATTAGATATATATCTCCAATAAGTTCCAAAGGCATTGGTTTGTGTCACATGTGTTCGTTTCATTAGCAAATATTGGTTACATAATTATAATAAATATATGACATTTAGAGTAATAATTAATATTCTTAAAGATTCATTATGACTAAGCATTTATGCTTATAACTGCTAAATTAAGTGATAATATATTCAAAGTATTGTTAATTATGATTAGTTGTTATGATCATTAAAAGTGATAATATTTTCAAATGCTAAATTTATTATTGATGAAGACGTGTTAGAGAATTATTCTCTATGTTACATGCCTCAAATTTGCTCCAGAAGTAGCAATATTTCGGAAGAGGTGTTCAGACACCGGATTTGAGTCCTGGTGCATTATGATGATAAGACATTGGTTTTGAGTCCCAACGTATTGTGGCTTAACATATTTTTATGAGGATAAGACATTGAGTTTGAGTCCTAATGCACCACATTAATGATATAATGATGACTGAGGCAAAATAATATGCTTTTAATAAAGCCCGTCCCTCTAGATCTGCTCCATTCCCTGAAGTAAATATGATAGCAATAGATCAAAGTCTGAAAGAAGACTAAATAATTATCGGGGCTGCATGAATATACGTGGACGTGACAATAGACGAAATAATAATCGCCATCATGATTTTAATTATAAAATGGAGAACAATAAGGGTTCTCATATTAAAATTATCCTTCAAAATGTGAAGGTAATATTTACCATGATGTGGTATGAAAGGGCATTGGATACAGGAATATAGTACACCTGAACATTTTGCGCAGTTTTAATCAATCCTCTATCAAAATAAAGAAAAATAAATGCATACTTAACCTTACAAAATGATATTAAGGAGGGCCATAAAAATAAATATGATAAATGATAAGGCAACACAATAAGCTTATGCTGAGAAATCACGAGACATATTCAGATGATTATGATATATTCCAAAAGTGAATGTGACCGTATGAAATAAATTCATGAACATGGATACGCTCTTGATTGTTGAAATCTCACAACTCACCTCTAAAGAGGTTTGAGAGAAATAAAGAGGATGAATATCATTATATGGCCGCATGATTATGGCATTGGTCGTATACCTATTTTACGTCAAAAATATTTTGCCAGGCATTATTAAATATTATTAAAGGGCAAAAGTAAAGCAAAAAACAGGTCTTTCTTATAATGATTTTGACCATGACAATAATGATAATGACTTTCTTCTAGAAGGAGATGTTTCGCCATATGGATGGTAACAAATATGAATATGAACATGCGGCTTGTACTATATAAGTAGTATAGTTGGATTGCATGCCATAGTAAACTAGGGGTTACTAATAATTTTAATATTTGGCATGGCCGTTTGGACCATCCCGGATATAATATGATTCGCAAAATAATTAAGAATTCACATGATCATTCATTGAAGAACAAGAAGATTCTTCAAACTAAAGAATTCTCTTGTGCTGCATGTTCTCAATGCAAGCTGATTATTAGATCATCAATAATTAAAATTGGGAGTGAATCCCCTGCATTTTTGGAACGTATATAGGGTAATATATGTAGCCCATACACCCTCCATGTGGACTATTTAGATATTATATGATTTTGATAGATGCATCTACAAGATGGTCACATGTGTGCTTGTTGTCAACTCGAAATTTGGCATTCCCGAGGTTGTTGGCCGCATTAATACGATTAAAAGCACGATTTCCAGATTATGCGATTAAGACACTTCGTCTTGCTAGTGAGTTTACATCACATGCCTTTAATAATTCTTGTATATCAACTGGTATAACAATTGAGCATCTGGTTGCTCATGTTCTTACTCAAAATAGTCTAGCAGAATCATTGATCAAATAATGCATCCAATTAATTGCTAGACCAATGCTTATGATAACAAAAAAATTCATCTCGACATGGGGTCATGCTATATGCATGCACCAGCTCTTGTATGGATCAGGCCACAAGTTATCATAAAGTCTCCCTTTTACAATTGGCTTATGATCAGGAGCCAAATATTTCTCATCTTAGAATATTTGAATGTGTGATATATATTTCAATTACTCCACCACAATGCACAAAGATGAGTCCTCAAAGAAGATTGGAATATATATTGGTACACCCAACATTAGGGGAGAAAATGAGCAGCTGGAATAAGAGACAGATTAAAATGCATCGTCTCCGAGATATCAAATAAAGTTTTCATCAGGGGGAGTATAATACGCGTTGTACTCTTTTTTCCTTAACCAAGGTTTTGTCCCAATTGATTTTCCTGGTAAGGTTTTTAATGAGACGGCACTCAATGTGTATTACAAGATGTGTGTACTCTTTTTCCTTCACTAGGTTTTTTTCCATCGAGGATTTTTTTTAGGAAGAATTTAACAAGACACATTATCTATGGACATTCAAGGGGAGAGTGTTATAAATTCAATGTATGTGGATGTCACTTTTAATGTATGTAGATGTTCTCTTCGTAACTGTCTTTGGCAAATTCAATACCAAACGAATGAGTTCATTAATACATGTAACTTGAGAAGAGATTTGTAACCTATAAATAGGATGTTATTCTCCTATGGAATATACATAAGAAGCATACTTGAAATAAGACGAAAAGTTCCCTCCTCCTCTCTATATCTCTTATCTATTCTTGTCTTCTTCTCTTTTGGTGCTTTAGTTTATTATTATAATATTTATTTTATAATATATTGTTCGTTAAAAAATATTATTGTTTGGCCAAACAATGTGTGAGAGAGAGAGAACCAACTAATTATAATATGAGATAACTAATAAATTGTAGGAAAATTCAGGTAAGAATTACAATATTTCTACTCTTGGATCATAGTTTAGTTTAGTGGAGATGGTTCACTTGCATGAGGTTGAGTATAGAGCAAGGTCAATATTTTATATAATTTGTTAGCCCACCAACATTCATTCATTAGAGAGGTCACACACACAAATATTGTTAGGTCGTGTGTTTATTATCCAAGCTGTTGGAGACAGAGGAAGAAGAGAGGGATGGTCCTTATCTAATTTGTTGTTTATTTATTTTATGTCTTTATTTTATTTAATTTTTCCTTTAATTTGTCTTATTCATACTGCAAGTCTTTGTTTTGTTGCTAATATGTCTGATCCTTTTTAAAAAAGAATTGGATTTATAAAGGACAAAGACGTTACATCTGGTTAAAGAGTCCCTTTCTAGGGTCTTTTTAATGTATTAAGAGATTCCCTCGAATGTCTGATAAATAAAAAAGTTTATTCTTTTGCTTTATTTTAAAAGAAGAAACAGAACAAAATCATTCTCTCGAAGATCTTATGAAAAGCATGGAGTATTTCCTTTTCGTTGTACCAATGTTTATGCAGTTTGAACACATTTGTATATCTTGAAAAAAAAAAAGAGAAAAAGAAAAAAAAAAAAAAAGCCTTGAAAAATTAGCTGTATTCCAAAGGTAAATTCTCAAATAATTTAACCACTATAAATTTTGTCGTATTATCCACCTAAAATTGATAAATTTATCGGAAAATTGTGAAATATTTAGTTAAATGTTCTTTATCTCAATTAATTTATTATTGAATCCAATTTCATGGTGGAACAATCTTCAACAATTATATGATAACATAAATGAAACATTTAATATATTTGGCATGAAGTCCATATCAATATAATTAAAGTTTGAACGAGAAAATAATAGAATGGAGTTCCACATGGAAGCATTAAGTTGATATAAAGGAGAAAAGAGATGTATAAATATATGTTAGTGATAATAATCCCACTACAAACATGTATATTTAAAAGTAAAGAAGAAAGAAGAAAGAAAAATAGGTGGTGGGACTTGTAGGTTTCCAAACAACACTACCACATCATATGGATTATAAGACACCACAACATAGTGATGTCAATTGGTTGACTAGGATGTTGATTGAAACAATCTAACTACATTTTCATTTATGTTGTGCAAAACAATGGGCTCATAGTCCATTAACTTTTGGTGCTTTTTTAGAGTTTCAATTGTATGGAGTCTTTCGCTAAAGTTTAAGTTATGTAATCAATGCGATCTAATTAGTTATAATAGATATTATTTTATTTTCTAGATTATTTATCAATTTTAATGGGGAAATAGTTACTCATTAGTATAGGCCATTAATGCAAACAAATCTATGGTTTATCTCCAAAAATAATCCCATTTCCTTATAGTTACAAATTTGGATTCGCATTAAACATTCATGATATCATAACAAAATTGTGGTTTCCGCACAATTTCATCTTATTATTTCATCGCAGGTCTGAAGACGTTATGACAATTTTAAACAAGCGTAGAAATATAATAATAGAAATGTGATTCTCACCTTTAAAATTTTAGTAATTTGTAACATAAACCAACATTTCTCAGTTAAAGAGAAAGAAAGAACGAAAGAATATTACAAGTTAAGGTTAGAACTGGGTCAACACTAGTGCAAGTAAATCCTGGTAATTATCTTTTTCTTATTGTAGGAGAGGATTAAAGTTTTATTCTACTCTAAATATCTTCGATTGTGTTATTGACCGGAAAAACAAAGAGTGTCGTGCAAAAAAAGTTCCACAAGAATATTTCAGGTAGAACCACCAATATGATATTAAAGCTTGTCCACATTTTTCTCCACATTACAATAATTAAATGATTGTCTTTTCTTTGATACATTCCTAAGTTGACTAGAAAAGATTAGATATAATCAAATGAGAATCATGATTCTTCAATATTCTGTCACTTTACCTTCTTTTGGTTGTTGAACTTTCCCAAACATAATGATGAAAAATTAGGGTTTTTTCTTTTATTTTCTAACCTTCGTTTCTTAATGAAAGTAAGATTTTGAATGATGGTAGTGGTAAGGTAGAAGAGAGAAGGATTTATTAGTCAAATAAAAAAGTAATACAAAGTCGAGCTCAATTATTAGCATGCAACGCAAATGTATTGGCATTAATCAGATTTTTACCAAAGGAGCTTCCTTCTTTTTTTTCACCACATGTCCTCAAAGGGACCTCAGAAAAAACTTCTTTCAATTAAATCGTCTACCCCACCCCCCTCCCCCCCCCCCCCCCAATTGACACTGTTCGTGAAATTCAAAACTAGCTTTTAGAATTAGTCAGCTAAATTTCAAAATTCAAGGAAATCAAAATTAGAAGAATCATATAATTATCTACTTTGCAATGACATTCACTAAATCGTTTAACAAATTAGGAAAAGGCAATTATTTATCAAAATTGTTATCAGCTGCAACTTCCCCATAATTTGACCTTTTCATGGCTCCAATTATTTCCTATGTTTTCTTTTTCTTTCTTTCAAGTTTCAAGAGCTGTTGTTTGTTTTATTAGACTAAAACAACCTCAAAATACTTTAAATATGGTGTGATATTGTCCGCTTTGGATTAAACCTACATGATTTTGTCTCACACCATTAAGAGTTTCCAATACATTATAAGTAAAAACAAATTCTGCTTTTCATATATATGGGACTTTGTTCACATATACTCAATATATCTTGGATTATCAAACTTATTCCTAATTACTTAAATAAATGATTATAATATAATATATTAGAGTTACAAATTCTAGTAAAGTGATATTCTAAGTCTTTTATACAATAACCAACACTGTTATTACCAAAATTAATCTAATCAGAAAAATGATTAAGTTAAAGAAGATACCTAGTCCAAGCCAAACATGCATTCACAATGTCGTTTTTTTTTTTTTTTAAACTCTTAGCAACTACTCGTAGTGATATATATTTTGGGAAACTTTGGTAATGAAGTTACGAGTTGTGGTGAAAAGTACAAAAAGAGTAAAATGTTTAAGAAAAGTGCCAATTAGCATCTTTTTGTTAAATGAATATTATTGTTTAGAATTATTCAACTTTTATTACTCTTAAAGCGCATAAAACTTTTGACATAACTACCAATGTTTTACAATGACATTTCACTCAATCATATGATAAATATAATTATTGATAGAACAAAACCTGACCGGCGAACTAGCTAGTTCAACTAAACCAACAGATATCTTTGTTGTTATATTTATTACGATTATTTTTCTGCATCGTTACCTTAAAGATTGGCACTATTTGTTTCCTTAAAAATCATGGGTTATAAAGTAATCTAACGGCCGATCAGTTTGGCTTATGTAAAGAACACATACTTGTGTCACCATTAGCTTGTACTTTGTAAGATATCACTTTAGTGGTACCTTGGTTGAATCTCCCAAGCACTAATTAAAAAATATAACGTTAACAGGGTCAAATTTTAGTTGGCAACATAATCTTTGTTTTTCTTACACGGAACTTAGATTTAGCATATCATGTTATCCCTTTTTACTTTCTCTTTGTGGAGGCTGATAATTATGGGAGTGGGAATTTATACTTTATACTTGAGTGGTCGTGTGTATCATATAAATTTATATGTTGTTTTATATATTACTTCACTTTTCTCTCCCTTCAATGTGAGATTTTCTTCCGGTGACATAGTCACTCCTTTGTAAGTTTGCATGCCTAGAAGTCTGTCAGTTCTTCTCCTTGACCCATCTTCATCAGCTCCCGCTCCGTCCATATACCCTCCTTAGGGAATCTGTTGTGATTATTCCACTATTTTACTGCAGGAGTCCAACTCTGATATTATATTAGTCACAATACATGCCAGCATGTGTTTGGCCCAACATGCCTCGTAAATTTGTCCCTAAGATTATATCATCATTAAACCCAAAAGCACCCATACCATGTAAACTTGTGTTTACCTTTCGGATTCGAGATTTGCCTAAACTACTATGTGCAATCCCTTTTTCAGAAGCTTGCGAACCTAAAAACTTGTTAGTCCTTCTCCTTAACCCGTCCACATTTTCCTGCCTTTCGCCTGGGTACAAGAGTAGTGTGTACGGGTAAAATCGGGGATAAAATTATCCCTGATTTCCCGATGACGAAATAGGAAACAACAATGTTCATCGCATGCTAAGGCAAAGATGAGGGCTCCCCAAATCAGAGGTCGGGACAAATGACGCACCAAGATTCGCACATGGCCAAACATGAGAGGAATCGAGCTCGAGCAGAAGAAAGAATCAAGGCTAAAGGGAAGACGGTTAGAGAGAATGAACGAGGGGCCGAAATATCCACCATCAAACCGGATATTACGGCACAAATCTCGCCCGATATCAACTGTGGATCATAATTTACTAGAAGAGAAGGATTTTTACCTTATTTAGATTTGTACTAGGATTGAAACTCTCCTACTATATAAAGGGGAATTGTTCAAAGTGTTCTTCAGATACTCATTTCTTTAGTTGCAACCAAGCTCATCTCGAAGGCTCAATCGGAATCACTTTCAGTGTTCAACTGAAAGTCAGGCTTAACTGTTCCATCATGTTCGATTAGATCATTTTGGTTTCTCTTTAATTTAATTATTTGTTGTTCTTAGATCATTCGGGTTAAATTAAAGTATGTATCCTTTAAACCGCGTATAAATTTAATTGTTACTCATTTTAAGGGTAAACAGTTTGGTTCACACCATTGGGCTAAGGATAATAGTGGTAATTTAATACGAATCTCTATAACACATCCTATTTTACACTTGCTCTTTGATGTTTAATTTCAGGTCTACTCAAAATGTCAAATTCTCAGTCAGCTCACTTGAACGTTGAAGCCGAGTCAGGCCACAATGGTGAAAATAATAATGTGGTCCCAAGCAATAGCATGCCCCCTTGCTGGCGTTCCAATCACAGACCCAGTCGACACCCATTCACAAGTTGATATCAGTATCAACCAACCAACTAACCACGAAAATAGCATTCCCGGGGCACCCCCGCCATCGGTTCGAGAAGCACCCGAAGGGGGAGTTGATGGAGTAGCTTACGATTGATTTTTGAAATGTTACAAGTTCAACAAGTGGCAATAGCACAACTGCAGAGTCAAAATCACGCACAGAACACGGTCGAACCTGAGCAGGTTGGAGAAGATGCTCGAAGAGACGAATGGATTATGACAGAACCAGATGGGTTCGGACCCGGAGAGACTTTCGAGGTGATGAAAACGCTTGAAGAACTAACAAAACAGGTGGAATCCGGTGAAAAGAAGATAGAGGCAAATAATAAGAAGGTAGAGACTTACAATTCAAGAGTCGATCAGACCTCGGGAGCGCCTCTAATATTGAAAGGACCGGATTCCAAAATGTTCATTTAGAAACCTTTTCCCCTGAGTGCGGCATCGAAACCAAATCCGAAGAGGTTCCGAATGCCCTATATTCCCAAATATAATGGGATCACAGATCCAAACGAGCATGTAACCTCCTACATGTGTGCAATAAAAGGCAATGACCTCGAAGACGATGAGATCGAGTCGGTATATTTAAGTAATTTGGGAAAACCTTATCCAAAGAAGCGATGATATGGTACCATAACGTACCTCCAAATTCTATTGATTCATTTTCTATGCTTGCATATGCCTTAGTTAAAGCCCATGCCAGCACTACCAAGGTTGAGACGAGGAAATCAGACATGTTCAAAGTCAAGCAAAGGGACAACGAAATGCTTAGGGAGTTCATGTTGAGGTTCCAGATAGGACGGATGGACTGTCACGACAAAATATTCTCACCTTCGAGACCGTGATGGCGCCTAACATTTCACTTGCTATGCAAGCCAACGTTAGAATAATATTAGCCATTTTAAAACAATTTTTAAAATTTAATTAATAACAAAGAAACAAATGCGAAAATAAAGTGAATAATCCATAATAATAGCGATGTCTGAATACCATCCCAGAACTGGTGTCACAAGTGCACGAGCTTCTATAATAATACAAAGAAGGGTCTGAATATAATAAAGTTGTCTTAAAGAAAGCACACAACTAAAATAAAGTAGAAGGGGACTTCAGAACTGCAGACGCTGTGCAGTTATACCTCAAGTCTTCTCTGGGTAGCTGAAATCCGAGCAAGTCTATGGTACGCCGACCAACTCCAAAATCTGAACAAGAAGTGTAGAGTATAGTATGAGTATAACTGACCCCATGTACTCTGTAGTGCTGAGCCTAACCTCAACGAAATAGTGACAAGACTAAGGCAGGTCACTTACATTAACCTATACGCAATAATAGTAATAACAACAATAATAGAAATAAAACAGATAACTCATTTCAACAGTTGAATCCAACTCGGCAGGCATAACCAATTATTATTTCAATCAATTTTCGTTGCGGCGTGCAACCCGCTCCAACAATATAATTCTTCAATAAATTGCCGTTGCGGCGTGCAACCCGCTCCAACAATATAAACTTAAATATAATATGTTGCGGCGTGCAACCTGCTCCAACAATATAATTTAACAACTCTTAAATATGATAAAAATACTCCCATAAATACCACTTTCAGTAAGAAATTATTAGGCAACAAAGCACACAATATTTATAAATTATTTAGGAAACAACTAATGATAAGTAGCAATTCATTGTGTAAATCAGAGAGAAAATAGGCAATTTCATATTTAATATGCTAAATGTCAAGTAGCAATTAAGACACATAAATAAAATAAGCATGTAACAATTATTGCATAAATTCAAGAATTAATATTTGACAAGGAATATGACAGAAATAATTATTATAACAATTAATTCATGTCTTAAAATAATTTATGATTTTTAAATAATTATACAAATAATTAATTTGACGGTGTATAGACACTCGTCACCATGCCTATACGTCGTCCACGTGAATTTCACATAACAAATAATTCAAGGGATCTATTCCCTCATGTCAAGGTTAACCACGACACTTACCTCACTTTGCAACCAAATTCAAGATTCCAATAAACCTTTGCCTCGCGAATTCGTGTCCTAAATCCTCAAATCTAGTCATAAACAATTCAATATACTCAATACAAATCGTAGGAATTGATTCCATATGAATTTACTAATTTTTCGGATTAAAATTCGAAATTCATTTTAAAACTCGACCGTGGGACCCACATCTCGAATCTCAAAAAAACTCACGAAAACCGAACACCCGTTCCGATACGAGTTCAACCATACAAAAATTATCGAATTCCAACATCAGATTGGTTTTCAAATCTTTATTTTGCATTTTTGGAAGATTTTATAAAAATCTCAATTTCTTCCATCTAAATCCAAAATAAATGATAAATATAGACATGGATTTATGAAATATAATCACTATATGATAAAAGAACACTTAGCCAGTTCGAAATCGTAAAAAAACCCTTTGAAATCACCCCTAAACCGAGTTCTAATTGAGGGTTTGTGAAAAATATGGGAAAATCCCGTTTGGGTCTGTTTTAATCACTGGGCGTCAGGACTTCTTCGCGTTCGTGAAGGGCCTGTCGCGTTCGCGAAGTGCTACAGCCTAAGTGGCCTTCACGTCTGCGATCCATCCACGTTTTCACGAAGGCTGCTCCCCCTGGCCTCCGTGTTCGCGAGCCAATACTCGCGTTCGCTTAGAAGAAATAACGATTCCCCCCCCCCCCCCAAGGTCACAAGCTTGCGCTTTCGCGGGCAGCTGGTCGCGTTTGCGAAGGGTAAGACCCTTATTGCTCTGCGTTCATGACCCAGCTATCGTGTTCGCGATGAAGAAAATTCCCTTATCCCAAACTACTCTTCGCATTCGCAAGAATGGCTTCGCGTTCGCGAAGCCCGCGACACCAGAAACCAGAAGAACTCCCAAAAACTAGATATTTTTTTTCTAAGAACTAAGGTCTGTAGGCTATCAGAGACTCATCTGAGTCCTCGGGGCTCCAAACCGAATATGCACACTAGTCCAAACACCACATACAAACTCGCTCGCATGGTAAAAATACCAATTTAACACCTAGAATTACGAATCGGACGCAAAATCAAATGAAATTTTTAAGAAAATTTTAGAATTACTATTTTAACAACCGGACGTCTGAATCACGTCAAACCAACTCCGTTTCTCCCCAAATTTGACAGACAAGTCATGAATAGAGTAACGGATATATACCGGGTTTCGGAACCAAAATACAGACCCGGTATCAACAAAGTCAAACATTAGTCAATTCCTTTAGTTATTAAACCTTTAAACTTCTAAATTTCGACAACATGCGATAACTCGAGTTAGGGACCTCCGAATTCGATTCCGGGCATATGCCCAAGTCCCAAATCACGATATGGATATACCGGAACTATAAAAATACTGATTCGGGTCCGTTTGCTCAAAATATTGACCAAAGTCAACCCAATTAAATCTTAAAGCTCTATTTCACATTTTAATCAATTTTTTACATAAAACTTTTCGAAAAAATTTACGACTATGTACGCAAGTCGAGGAAAGCTGAATGGTGATATTTGAGGTCTCAGAAAATAGAAATAATTATTAAATTTAAAGATGACCTTTTTGGGTTATCACATTCTCCACCTTTAAAACAAACATTCGTCCTCGAACGGAATTAGAAAAGTACCTGAGCTGGTGAAAATGTGTGGATATTTACTCCTCATGTTGGACTCGGACTCCTAGGTAGCTGCCTTAACCGACTGATCTCTCCATTTCACTCGAACTGAAGGATAACTCTTTGACCTCAACTGTCGGACCTGCCGGGCTAGAATAGCTACCGGCTCATCCTCATAAGTCAAATCTTTGTCCAATTGGAGTGAGCTGAAGCCTAACACATGGCACGGATCACCGTGATATTTCTGAAGCATGGACACATGGAACACTAGATGAATTGCTGATAAACTAGGTGGTAATGCAAGCATGTAGGCTACTTCACCCACCCTTTCAAGAATTTCAAAGGGTCAAATATACTTAGGGCTTAACTTTCCCTTCTTTCCGAATCTCATTACGCCTTTCATAGGTGAAACGCGAAGTAATACTCTTTACTGTCGCCATAGCGCTTTTGCCTAGATTGAGTTATGCGAAGTCGATCCTGAATAATCTTGACCTTATCCAAGGCATCCTGCACCAAATCGGTACCCAACAACCGAGCCTCTCCCGGTTCAAACCAGTCAACTGGCGAACGACACCGTCTCCCATATAATGCTTCATATGGAGCCATCTGAATGCTCGACTGATCGCTATTATTATAGGCAAACTCCGCAAGTGGCAAGAACTGATCCCAAGAACCTCCAAAGTCTATAACACAAGCGCGAAGCATATCTTCCAATATCTGAATAGTACACTCTAACTGTTCGTCTGTCTGTGAATGAAATATTGTACTCAACTCAACCCGCGTGCCTAACTCACGATGTACAGCCCGAGGTAAACTGCGTACTTCGATATGAAATAATAGACACGGGCACACCGTGAAGGCGGACAATCTCATGAATGTAAAATTTCAGCTAACCGCTCTGAAGAATAGGTAACTACCACTGGAATGAAATGTGTTGAATTGGTCAACTTGTCCACAATGACCCATACTGCGTCGAACTTTCTCTGAGTCCATGGGATCCCAACAACAAAATTCATAGTGATACGCTCCCACTTCCACTCAAGAATTTCTAACTTTTGAAGCAAACCACCAGGTCTCTGATGCTCGTACTTGACTTGTTGACAATTTAGACACCGAGCAATATATGCCACTATATCCTTTTTCATTCTCCTCCACCAATAATGTTGCTGCAAATCTTGATACATTTTGGCGGCACCTGGATGAATAGAATACTGAGAATTGTGTGCCTCTTCAAGAATTAATTCACGAAGTCCATCCACATTAGGCACACAAATACGACCCTGCATCCGCAGAACTCCATCTTCCCCCACAACAACCTGTTTGACTCCACCATGCTGTACCGTGTCCTTAAGGACAAGCAAATAAGGATCATCATATTTTTGCTCTCTGGTACGCTCATATAAAGAAGATCGAGCAACTGTGCAAGCTAGAACCCGACCGGGTTCTGAAACATCTAACCTCACGAACTGATTAGCCAAAGTCTGAACATCTGCAGCTAACAGTCTCTCACCAACCGGAATATACGCAAGGTTGTCCATACTCACAACCTTTCTACTCAAAGCATCGGCCACCACATTAGCCTTCCCGGGGTGATATAAAATGGTGATATCATAGTCTTTCAACAACTCCAACCATCTTCTCTGCCTCAAATTGAGATCTTTTTCTTTGAACAGATACTGGAGGATACGATGATCAGTAAATACCTCACACGAGACATCGTAGAGGTAATGCTTCCAAATCTTCAGTGCGTGAACAATGGCTGCCAATTCTAAGTCATGAACAGGATAACTCTACTCGTGAACTTTCAACTGTCGTGATGCATACGCAATCACCTTACCATCTTGCATCAATATTGCACCAAGACTAACGCGAGATGCATCACAATACACCATATAAGATCCTGAACCTGTGGGTAATACCAACACTGGCATCGTAGTCAAAGCGGTCTTGAGCTTTTGAAAGCTCAACTTACACTCGTTTGACCATCTAAATGAGGCACCCCTCTGTGCCAAGAGATAATCTATATTAGGTGGTGTCATTTTTTCTACTTATTCGTTTCCTTGCAGTATTAATACAGATATTTAGTAAAAAATTTCGACAAAGAGGTGTCGCCTGACACGGCTTCGTTGAAGGTGCATCCGCCCATGTATGGTTAGATGGGGTCCCAGGGGCTTCAGGTGCGGATCAGATTGGAATCGGATCGAGTTTTGGACTTAATGAATTGCAGAAGCTTAAGGCTTCTGGTGCGATCACACCTGCGGGATTTTGGCTACAGGTGCTAGACTGCAGAAGCGGCCCAGGGCTCGCAAAAATAGTTGGGGTTGAGGCTGGATGGATTCGCAGGTGTAAGGAATTTACCGCACCTGCGAGCTCGCAGATGAGGGTAAAGGAGCGTAGAAGCGAAGAGGAGAGGAGGCGTGATTTTTTGCAGATGTGGAGGTTCAAGCGCAGGTGCGAAACTTGTTTCCCAGAAGCGTATATGGGTCATGGGATGAAGACGCGCAAAAGGGGAGAAAATCCGCAAAAGCGAACTCATAGAAGCGGATCCTTGTTCGCAGAAGCGAAAACGCTGAAGGCGGAGGGTGTTCGCTGATGCGATCTTTGACTGCACCTGCAGGAGCGCATATGCCGTCAAGTGACCGTAAGTGCGATGATCGTTGGGCATAAATGAGTTTTTTATTTCGGGACATTGCCCATTTCTCTCACATTTTTACTTGGTTGGGCAATTTTTAGAGCTCTTGAAGAGGAGATTTTCATCATCTATCATGAGGTAAGTTATTCCTACTTGTTGTAAGTTAAATACATCAGTTATATATGGATTTTAACATGAAAATTTATAGAAATTATGGAAATTTTTGGATTTTGACCACGAAATTGGACATGGAATTGGGAATAAATTATATATTTGAGTTTGCGGTGTTATGGGTAACGTTTATCTTCGAATATTTTCGAAATTCGAGTATGTGGGCCCGAGGATTGACTTTGTTTACTTTTTGAGTGAAGTTGGGAATTGATATAAATTGATTAATTATGAGTGTTGAGTATATTTTTATTGGTTTGCATGTTATTTGATTAGTTTAGAATTGATGAGCATCGGTTTGAGGTGTTAGAGAGGCGTTGGAGCTGGTTATGGAACTTTGGAGCAAGGTAAGTTTCTTTTCCTACCTTGTGAGGGGAAAAACTACCCCATAGGAATTAAATTGTTATGTGCTATTAGTTGTGGGCGTAACGTACGCGCGAGGTGACGAGAGCTCGTACGTAGCTAAAAGCATGTTTATGTGCTGGTAGACCTAGGACTTTATCATGTAATATTTGAATTATTTGAACTCAATTTGATAGTTTAATTACTTGAATTTATAATTGAATTTGATTTGGGAATATATTAGGCCGAACATTACCACTTTGTGTTGTTTGGCGAGATATTTAATAAATGGTAAAAGTCATGTATACTTTATGTTCATGTACCTGTGTTGTAAATATGTGGCTCGTAATTTGATAAGTTTTTTCCTTTCATGTGGATTGGGACGAACGCCTCGGTAGTATATTGAGATGCATTTATGGTTCATGTTGGTCGACCCTCGGCAGTGTACACACCACTCTTGATCGGGCCATACGACCTCGACAAAATAATGCGTGATACTGCTAGTAGTCCGAATATTTGTGAGATTTCCCTTTATTGAGATCTGGCAATCACATGACATGCCTCTTTGTTTGAGATAGCGCATGATGTCCCTTACCCGTTCAGTTAGTCTTTGATTCTTCTATTTGTTGAGATAGTAGTTGAGAATTGAGAAATTTATGTCGTCATCACGTTGAGGATTATGTTAGTAACAGATATTACCTCACCATTGTGTTTCATATCTGTTTATAATTTATTATGTTATTTTATTGGACCACTAGTAAGTGTCGATGTCGACACCTCGTCACTACTTCTCCGGGATTAGGCTAGATACTTACTGGGTACGCGTTGATTTACGTACTCATACTGCACTTCTGCACTAAATGTGCAGGATCTAACAGGTTCATTTGGTGGTCATCTTGGCGCGTAGGCGCAGCTACTAAGGGAACTTTACGGTGAACTGCATTTCATGCTACGTGTCGCAGCCCATAGAGTCTCCATCATATTTATTTACTTTATCCTATCTGATTTACTTTCCAGAGAGATGGTGTATCATTATTTTACTCCTTAGTAAATGCGCATTCACTTGTGATACCGGATTTTGGGATTTTCTTGCTGATGTTAATGATTTTGCTCTAATATTATCACCTTTTAATTTATGTCTTACTAAAATTGTATGCACTTATGATTTTAAAAGTAATGAAATGAATAATTGGTTAGATGGTTCACTGTTGGCTTGCCTAACGGCGACGTTGGGCACCGTCACGACCTATAGTGGGTTTTGGGTCATGACAGAGATGATTTGTACATGTGAAGAGAATGGACACAGCTGCCCCAGTAATGAGATGCGATAGGTTAACTGTGGTGGCCATAAGGAGAGTAGAGGTAGGTCAGAGAAGTCGTAAGGGGAGGTGATTAGGCAAGACATAGTGCAACTTCAGCTAACCGAGGACATAACCTTTGATAGGAGGGTATGGAGCTCGAGGACTAGGGTAAAAGGTTAGTAGGTAGTTGAGCGTTTATTTTCCATACTAATAATATTCATATTGCTCTTATATTCTTTTAGGCTTAATTTTCTTTTACCAAATGTGGTTTTGTTTCTTACTCCTATCTCCCTATTCTTGTCTCTTTCGCTTCGGTTTATCTAGTATTGTGTTGTTCGTATTATTGCTTTTCCCATATTGTTTTTGTGCTAAAGGTTTATCGAAAATATTTTTTTTGTTTAGCCACATAGGTAAAGATAAGGTCTACGTACACTATACCCTTCCCAAACCTCACTTGTGAGATTTTCACTGAGTTTTTTTGTTGTTATTGCATCTTAAATCGTGGTATCTCTCTGAGCACAAATTTGCCATGCATATTCAACTTGAGCTATACTCAATTGTGTTTCTTGGGTACGTTTCACAATTTAATCTTCTGTACATTTTCCTCTTTTATGACTTTTGTAATATTGTCTTGTAAAAGAGCATCATTCTATATTATTTGAACTACTAATTACCAAATACATCTATTTCCTCCATAAGAATCTATGATTTTATAGGGATCGAAACTATATCCCTCAATTTTTTGAAACAGAAAAGGAAATTAAAGTCTCGTTTAATTCAAAATCTTGAAAAAATATTTTTGCGAAAGAAATCAAGTTTTTATTTTTAAAACAATGTCTTCTTATCAAACTCAAAGAAAAAATAGTTTATCATATTCTCTTAAAAAAAAGCTTTTCAAAATAATTTTTCCCCTTCAAAAAATTGAAAAATGATTTTCTTTCTTGAGTGCTAATGTGCTATTATCACTAATACCATCATGTGCGATAGTTTTCCAGACAAAAAGTAAGAGGTTGACCATAGGATTAATAGGATATCTAACTATAATTAGCTGACTTTTGGTTACTACTAAAGTTTTACCTTCGGACAAAACAAAGAAGCCGATTTTAAGCGAGGTGACTTTAATAGGTTTTATCATTGTAACGACCCGATCGGTCGTTTTGACTTCTAGAACCCCGTTCTTCTAATTAAGATTCATCGTATGTGCTTTTACTATTTTATGACTTGCGGGGATGGTTAGTTAGGGTTTGAAAAGGTTCGGGTTGAAATCGAACACTTAGTTCCTTAATATTGGCTTAAAAGAGTTAAATTTGACTTGGATCAATATTTTTATTAAACAACCTCGGAACCGGAATTTGACAATCCTAATAGGTGTATGATGATTTTGAACTTGGGCGTATGTTCGGATCGGGTTTCGAATCACCCGAGAGCGTTTCGGCGCTTATTATTGAAAGTTGGCGCATTGAAGGTTTTCAAGTTCTTTAAATTTGGTTTGAAGTAGGATTCGGTATTATCGAGGTCCATTTGGGATTCCGAGCCTGGGAATAGCTCTGTATGGTGATTTGTGACTCGTACGCAAAATTTAATGTCATTCCGAGTAGTCTAAGTATAATTCGGTGCGTTCGGAGTAAGTTGAAAGAACATAAAGTTCATAAGTTGATTCAATTTGGTTTGGAGTATGATTCTTAATTTTGATATTGTTTTACGCATTCCGAGGGTTCAAGCGAGTCTGTTTTATATTTACGAACTTGTTGGTATATTTGGGAGAGGCCCTGGGGGCCTCGGGTGTTATTCAGACTATACGCGGATCAAGTTCGGGCTTGAAAGAATTGCTGAAGCAGCAGGGTTCTGGTGCAATCGCACCTGCGAAGAACCTACCGCAGGTGCGAGCTCGCAGAAGCGAGCTAGTGACCGCAGAAGTGGCCAGGCGTGAACTGGTCATTGGTCACAGAAGCGGAGAAGGAGCCGCACCTGCGAACACGCAGGTGCGAGAGGGTTAATCGCAGACGGGGACGGGGATCGCAGGTGCGGCACATTCGCCGCAGAAGTGGGCTCGCAGAAGCGATCCTCCGCCCACAAAAGCAAGAGTGGCAGACCTGGGCATGGTCCGCACCTGCGAGCATTTATCCAAATAAGTGGAGCCGCAGGCGCGATAGTGTGATAGCAGGTGCGAAACCACTGAAGGCAGTGAGGTTCATTTAATGTCGGGACTTAGGCTATTTTGGCTCATTTCTTTCATCTCTTGGGCAATTTGTGAGCTATTTCAAGAGGGATTTTCACCTAGATACTAAAGGTAAGTAATTCCTACCCAATATAAGTTAAATATATAGGTTGTGGGTAGATTTTAACATGTAAAATTATGAAAATTATGGGTTTAGTTTAAAAGCCTATGTTTTGGATAAAAATGAGATTTAACCACGAAAATGATTATAGAAAATAGGTAAAAATTATGTATTTGAGTTCGTGAGGTTATGTGTAACATTTATATTCGAAAATTTCTGGAAGTCGGGCACGTGGACCCAGGGGTGAATTTTAGAAATCTTCCAATTGGGGTTGGGTAATTACTCTAATAGCTAAATTATTAACTTTTGAGCATACATTGATTAAATTATGTAATATTTGGCTAGCTTCAGATTGTTCGACACCAAGTTGAGGCCTTAAAGTGAATTTGTGGGCCGGAAAATGAGCTTTGAGACGAGGTAAGTCTCTTGCCTAACCTTGTAAGAGGAAATTTACCCCATAGGTATTTTAAATTACTCTTCGCTTCTAATTGTGGGGGCTACGCACGCACGAGGTGACGAGAGTTCCTACGTAGCTACTAATTATGCTTAAGCACGGGTAGTTTTAGGACCCAAATCATGAAATACTTGTATTGTTTGCACTCTACTTGTTAATTTAAGTGCCTAAATTATATTGAAACTTGATAAAGGATTAATAAAGGCCGAATTTCACTTACCTTGAGTTTTGGCGGGTTACTGGACCGTTAATAGAAATTGTGCTTCCTTGTGTATTAGGCTTGTAATAGCTTTTAAATCGGATGTTCATAGAGTATTCTCTCTTCTTGTGGAGCGGGCTAAACGTCTCGACAGGATAATAGATGCATCTATGGTTTGTGCCGCTCAACCCTCGGCAGAGTGCACATTATTCTGGATCGGGCCGTACGACCTCGGCATAAATCGTGCGTGTTAATACTTGGAGCCCGAATACACTTGATATTATTTTTATAAATTGAGAGGTTATAAGTTATTTATTGGCCCGAAATTTATTTGGAGTTAGTATGTGTTGAAGACTTTTGGAATTTACTATCAGTTAAAAAGTCAATTAATCACTGCTTGCTATTGTGTTAGGATTATTATTCACATATTCCATGCCTATTTAGCATTCTTGTATTTTATTGTTGGCCCATAGTAAGTGTCGATGTCGACCCCTCGTCACTACTTCTTCGAGGTTAGACTAGATACTTACTGGGTACATGTTATTTATGTACTCACGCTACACTTTTGCACTAATTGTGCAGGACCTGAGGCAGATGCATCTGGCAGTCATCCAGGCGTGCACCCACTTTACCCCAAGGCTTAGTGGTGAGCTGCTCTCTGAGGCCGTTCTGCAGCACCGCAGTCTCTCTATTGTATTTACTTTCTGTCTACTTTATTTCAGACAGTAGCTTAGTGTTTTGTATATTTTACTAGTTGTTCATACACTTGTAATACCATGTCTTGGAAACATGCTAGTAGACTTTATGGCTTTTGAGCATTTATTTCACTGCATTTGATCTTTCATTAGTTTTCGCTTTACTTTATTAAATTTTCCACTTCTAACTTATTTAATAAATAAAAACCAACTACGATGAAATTATTAAAAAGAATTAATACACGGCTAATTCACTGTTGGCTTGCCTAGTAGCGTCGTTGGGCGCCATCACGACCTATAAGGGAAATTTGGTCGTGACAACATAGTATTAGAGCACTAGGTCCACGTAGGTCTCACAAGTCACGAGCGGGCCTAATATAGTCTTGCGGATCGGTGCGGAGACGCTCGTACTTATCTTCAAGAGGCTATAGGGTGTTAGTAAATTTCTCTTTCTTCATCTCCTATTGTGCAATTGATGTTGTGTTAAGTGTCTTTCTCTTATTCTCTCACAGATGGAGAGAACGCGCGCGACAGATGTAGCCGGCGATAGAAGAGTTGCTCCCCCTGTTGCTAGAGGCTGAGGGAGGGCTCTAGCTCGTGGTAGAGGATGAGGGCATCCTAGAGATGATATAGTTATGCTACCAGTGGATCCAGTGGAGGATCCTATTATTGAGGAGCAAAGCGAGGTGCCTGCAGCAGAGCAAGCCCTAGAGGACTTCATGTCCACACCGGGATTTCAGGAGGTCATGGACCGTATGCTGCGGTTCATGGATTCAATGACTCATGCTGGTTTATTTCCAGCAGACCTAGCTACGTCTTAGGCGGGAGGGGGAGCACAGACCCCTACCGCTCAAGCTTCAGGGCATACAGCTCCCATATATCAGACCCTGGGTGCACTACCAATGGACGGAGCTCAGCCAGTTGCAGCAGCTATACCTGAGCCTAGACCAGTTGTGACCGGCGAGCCGCAGAAGCTATTGGATAGATGGACCAGGCTACATCCTCCTGTATTTGGAGGTGAGCGATATGGGCCCCCAGGACTTTACAACAACAACAAGGATACTGGAGTCCCACGGGGTGGATATTACCACCTTTCAGCTAGAGGGCAGGGCCCGTAGATGGTGGCAGTCATATCTTCTCGGCAGGCCAGCAGGTTCTCCTCCCTTGACTTGGGACCAGTTCACATGCCTCTTTTCTGGATAGATATATTCCACCCTCTCATAGGGAAGATCTACGATTTCAGTTCGACCAGCTTCAGTAGGGCCAGATGTCGGTGACCGACTATGAGGCGAGATTCTCTGAGTTATCTCGTCATGCACTTATGATACTTCCTACTGATGCAGAGAGAGTGTGGAGGTTCGTTGCGGGTTTGCACTCTGGTATCCAGGCCAATATGGACCGAGAGATTGAGATGGGGACTTCGTACGAGCTGGTTATGGAGATAGCTTGGAGGATCGAGGGTGTTCGTCTTTCGAGCCGAGAGCAGGTGACGAGGGATAAGCAATTTCGATATTCTAGAGGGTTCAGTGGTGCTCCAGTTGGGGGGAAAGGTCAGTTTGTGATGGGGTCAGTCTAGCATGCCCACATATACAGCACCGCTGCCTCCTCGGGGTGCTCTAGTGCGGCCCTATTTCAGCATTATTCCAGAGAACTCCTACCGTCCACCAGCTAGTCAGGGTTCTTCCAGTGGGCCATCAGGGTCAGACTTTAGGCCAACAGTCCACCGTACCGAGAGGTTGTTTCGAGTGCGGAGATCTTGGTCGTGTGAGGAAGTTCTGCCCCAGGCTTCGGGGCGAGGCAGTACAGCAGGGTCAGCAACCTATGATTATAGCACCAGCTGCCACACCAGTCGTCTGGCCGCCCAGAGGTGGAGGGCAGGTGGGTAGGGGTCGTCCTAGAGGTGGAGGCCAGTCAGGTGGCGCTCCAGTCATATTCTATGCCTTTCCGGCTAGACCAGATGCAGTAGCCTCAGATGCCGTGATCACATGTATTATTTCTATCTGTGGTAGGGATGCTACAGAACTATTTGATCTAGGGTCTACATATTCATATGTTTCATCTCTTTTTGCTCATTTTCTGGGTGTTCCTTGTGAGTTTTCGGGTACCCCTATTTATGTGTCCACGCTAGTGGGCAATTCTGTTGTTGTGGATCAGATCTATCGGTCTTGTATCATGACTTTCTGTGGTTATGCGACTAAAGTGTATCTTATGTTGCTCGATATGACCGACATTGAGGTCATCCTAGGCATGGACTGTTATATATATATATCACGCCATCCTTGATTGCCATGCCAAGACTCTTACCTTGGCGATGCTAGAGTTGCCTAGATTAGAGTGGAAGGGTTCGTCTGTCTATGCATCTAGTCGGGTTATCTCTTTTCTGAAGGCTCGATACATGGTCGAGAAGGGTTGTTTAGCTTATCTAGCTTATGTTCGGGATACTACTACAGAGACTCCGGCGATTGATTCAGTGCCTGTGGTCCGAGAGTTCTCCGATGTGTTTCCTTCTAATCTTCCAGGCATGCCACCAGATCGTGATATTGATTTGGCTCTAAGTACCCAGCCTATCTCTATTCCACCGTACCGCATGGATCCGAAAAAGTTGAAGGAGTTGAAAGAATAGCTTGAAGAGTTGCTAGCAAAAGGGTTCGCTAGACCGAGTGTGTCGCCTTGGGGTGCACCGGTGTTGTTCATGAAGAAGAAATATGGGACTATGCGGATGTGCATTGATTACCGCCAATTGAACAAAGTTACCATTAGGAACAAGTAACCGTTGCCGCGTATTGATGATTTTTTTGACCGGTTTCAAGGTGTCAGGGTGTTCTCTAAGATTGACTTGAGATCGGGGTATCATCAGCTGAAGATTCGTGATTCGGATGTTCCGAAGACGGCTTTCTGGACCAGATATGGCCATTATGAGTTTCTAGTGATGTCCTTCGGCTTGACTAATGCCCCGACGATATTTATGGATTTGATGAACAGGGTGTTCATGCAATATATTGACTCATTTGTCATTGTATTCATTGATGACATTTTAATATACTCGCGTAGCATGGAGGAGCACGAGCAACATTTGAGAGTGGTGCTTCAGACCTTGCGGGAATAGAAGCTATATGCTAAGTTCTCCAAGTATGAGTTCTTGTTAGATTATGTGGCATTCTAGGGGCATGTTGTATCAGGTGAGGGTATTAAGGTAGATCCCAGGAAGATCGAGGCAGTTCAGAGTTGGCCTCGTCTTACCACAATGACCGAGATCAGGAGCTTCTTGGGGTTAGCAGGTTATTATCGCCAGTTTGTGAAGGGCTTCTCATCTATTGCAACATATTTGACTAGATTGACCTAGAAGGGTTCTCCGTTCCGATGGTCCAACGATTGTGAGGCGAGCTTTTAGAAGCTCAAGATCGCCTTGACTCCAGCACCGGTGTTAGTGTTGCCTTCTGGTTTAGGGATTTATACTATGTATTGCGATGCTTCACGCGTTGGCCTAGGTTGTGTATTGATGCAGGAGGGCGAGTTATTTAATATGCTTCACGTCAGCTGAAGCCCCACAAGAAGAATTACCACATACATGATTTGGAGTTGGCCGTGATAGTTCATGCTCTCAAGATCTAGAGGCATTATCTTTATGGGGTGTCCTGTAAGGTTTACACCGATCATCGCATCTTGCAGCATTTGTTCAAGTAGAGGGATCTCAATTTGAGGCAACGGATGTGGCTTGAGTTACTAAAAGATTATGTTATTACCATCCTTTATAATCCGGGCAAGGCGAATGTGGTTGCGGATGCCTTGAGCAGAAAGGAGGAGAGTATGGGTAATTTGGCATTCATTTCAGCAGAGGAGAGGCCATTAGCTTTGGACATTCAGTCCTTGGCTAACAGACTTGTGAGGTTGGATATTTTAGAGCCCAGCCGAGTTCTTGCAAGCATCATCGCCCATTCATCACTATTCGAGTAGATCAAGGCTTGTCAGTAAGACGATCCACACTTATTGGTTCTCAGAGAGACAATACTACAGGGTGGTGTCAAAGAGGTTAATATCGGTGAGAATGGTGTTCTGCAACTCTAGGGTCGTCTATGTGTTCCCAATGTTGATGGATTGAGGAAAACGATTCTAGAGGAGGAACGCAGTTCTCGGTATTCTATTCATCTAGGTGCCACGAAGATGTATCGTGACTTGAGGCAGCATTATTGGTGGTGGCGGGTGAAGAAGGACATAGTTGAGTATGTAGTGGGGTGCTTAAATTGCCAGCATGTTAAGTATGAGCATCAGAGGCCAAGTGGCCTACTCCAGCAGATGGTTATATTTGAATGGAAATGGGAGCGCATCACTATGGACTTCGTAGTTGGGTTGCCACGGACCTTGAGGAAGTTTGATGCAGTTTGGGTCATTGTCGGTAGATTGACAAAGTCGGAACACTTCATTCTGGTTGTGACCACGTATTCTTCAGAGAGATTGACCCAGATTTACATTCAGGAGATTGTTCGGTTTCATGGTGTGCCTATTTCTATCATATCAGATAGAGTCCCTCAGTTTACTTCGCATTTCTGGAGGTCAGTACAGGGTGAGTTGGGGACCCTGGTAGAGCTCAGCACAGCCTTTCATCCGCAGACCGACGGGCAGTCAGAGCGGACAGTTTAGATCTTGGAGGATATGCTCAGAGCATATGTGATTGACTTCGGAGGGTAGTGGGATCGATTCTTGCCTTTGTCCAAGTTTGCTTACAACATTAGTTATCAGTCGAGCATTGAGATGGCTCCGTTTGAGGCTTTGTATGGTCGGCGATGTCAATCGCCCATCGGATGGTTTGAGCCCGGTGAGGCTAAGTTATATGGTACCGATTTAGTGAAGGATGCCTTGGAGAAGGTGAAGTTGATTCAGGAGCGACTTCGCATAGAACAGTCTAGACATAAGAGTTACGCGGATCAGAAGACGCATGATTTATCATTTATGGTGGGCGAGAAGGTCCTCTTGAAAGTCTCGCCGATGAAGGAAATCATGAGGTTTGGGGATAAGGGCAAGTTGAGCCCAAGATTTATAGGTCCATTTGGGGTATTGAGACGAGTTGGGGAGGTTGCTTATGAGCTTGCTTTGCCTCCCAATCTATCGGGAGTTCATATGGTTTTCCACGTGTCTATGCTCCAAAAGTATGATGCCGACAGGTCGCACGTGTTAGACTACATCACGGTTCAGCTAGATGAAAGCATGGGTTATGAGGAGGATCTAGTTGCTGTATATGAGGTACAAGATAACTTCTGCAGTAAAGGTTCAGTGGAGGGGTCGACCAGTCGAGGAGGCGACTTGGGAGACTGATGAGTACATGCATAGCAGATATCCATACTTATTCAGCACTCCGAGTATGATTCTAGACCCGTTCGAAGACGAACATTTGTTTAAGAGGTGGAGAATATAATGACCCGACCGATCGTTTTGCCTTCTAGATCCCCGTTCCCCTAATTAAGACTCCCCCTATGTGATTTTATTGTTTTATGACTTGTGGGGATGGTTAGTTCGGGGTTGTAAAGGTTCGGGTTGAAATCGGAACACTTAGTTTTTTAATATTGGCTTAAAAGGGTTAAGTTTGACTTGGGTAAATATTTTTAGTAAACGACCTCGGAACTGGGATTTGATGGTCCCAATAGGTTCGTATGATGATTTTGTACTTGGGCGTATGTTTGGATCGGGTTTCAGATGACCCGGGAGCGTTTCGACGCTTATTATTGAAAGTTGGCGCATTAATGGTTTCAGTTCTTTAAGTTTTGTTTGAAGTAGCATTTGGTGTTATCAAGGTTCCTTTGGGATTCGAGAATGGGAATAGTTTTGTATAATGATTTGTGACTCGCACGCAAAATTTGGTGTCATTCTGAGTAGTCTAAGTATGATTCGGCGCGTTCGTAGTAAGTTGGAAGAACATGAAGTTCATAAGTTGATTCGATTTGTTTTAGAGTATGATTCTTAAATTTTATGTTTTTTACGCATTTTGAGGGTTCGAGCGAGTCCATTTTATGTTTACGAACTTGCTGGTATATTTGGGGGAGGCCCCGGGGGCCTCGGGTGCTATTCGGACGATGCGCGGATCAAGTTTGGGATTGAAAGAATTGTTGAAGCAGCAGGGTTCTGGTGCAATCGCACCTGCGAAGAACCTGCCGCAGGTGCGAGCTCTCATAAGCGAGCTAGTAACCGCAGAAGCGGCCTGGCGTAGATTAGACAGTGGTCGCAGAAGCGGAGAAGGACCTGCACCTGCGAACGCGCAAGTACGAGGGGGTTGATCACAGAAGCGGAAGGGGATCGCAGGTGCGGCACATTCGCCGCAGAAGCAGGCTCGCAAAAGCGATCCTCCGCCCGTAGAAGTGAAAGTGGCAGACTTGGGCGTGGTCCGCACCTGCAAGGATATTTCCGCAGAAGCGGAGCCACAGGCGCGATGGTGTGATCGCAGGTGCGAAACCACTTAAGGCAGTGTGGTTTATTTAATGTCGGTACTTAGGCTATTTTGGCTCATTTCTTTCATCTCTTGGGCGATTGTTGACCTCTTTGAAGAGGAATTTTCACCTAGCTACTGAAGGTAAGTAATTCCTACCCAATGTAATTTAAATATATAGGTTGTGGGTAGATTTTAACATGTAAAATTATGAAAATTATGGGTTTAGTTGAAAAGCCTAGGTTTTGGATAAAAATGAGATTTAACCACGAAAATGATTATAGGAAATGGGTGAAAATTATGTATTTGAGTTCGTGAGGTTATGAGTAACATTTATATTCGAATATTTCTGGAATTCAGGCACGTGGACCCGGAGGTGTATTTTAGGAATCTTCCAATTTGGGTTGGGTAATTACTCTAATAGCTAAATTATTAACTTTTGAGCATACATTGATAAAATTATGTAATATTTGGCTAGCTTCGGATTGTTCGACACCAAGTTGAAGCCTTAAGGTGAATTTGTGGGCCGGAAAATGAGCTTTGAGACGAGGTAAGTCTCTTGCCTAACCTTGTAAGAGAAAATTTACCCCATATGTATTTTAAATTACCATTTACTTCTAATTGTGGGGGCTACGCACGCACGCGGTGACGAAAGTTCCTATGTAGCTACTAATTATGCTTAAGCACGGGTAGTTTTAGGACCCAAATCATGAAATACTTGTATTGTTTGCACTCTACTTGTTAATTTAAGTGCCTAAATTATATTGAAACTTGATAAAGGATTCATAAAGGCCGAATTTCACTTACCTTGAGTTTTGGCGGGTTACTTGACCGTTAATAGAAATTGTGCTTCCTTGTGTATTAGGCTTGTAATAGCTTTTAAATCGGATGTTCATAGAGTACTCTCTTCTTGTGGAGCGGGCCGAACATCTCGACAGTATAATAGATGCATCTATGGTTCGTGCCGCTCGACCCTCGGCAGAGTACACATTATTCTGGATCGGGCCGTACGTCCTCGGCATAAATCGTGTGTGTTAATACTTGGAGCCCGAATACACTTGATATTATTTTTATGAATTGAGAGGTTATAAGTTATTTATTGGCCCGAAATTTATTTGGAGTTAGTATGTGTTAGTTGAAGACTTTTGGAATTTACTATCAGTTAAAGAATCAATTAATCACTGCTTGCTATTGTGTTAGGATTATTATTCACATATTCATGCCTATTTAGTATTCTTGTATTTTATTGTTGGCCCATAGTAAGTGTCGATGTCGACCCCTCGTCACTACTTCTTCGAGTTTAGACTAGATACTTACTGAGTACATGTTGTTTATGTACTCACGCTACATTTCTACACTAATCGTGCAGGACTTGAGGTAGGTGCATCTGGCAGTCATCCAGGCGCGCACTCACGTTACCCCGAGGCTTAGTGGTGAGCTTCTCTCTGAGGCCGTTCTGTAGTACCGCAGTCTCTCTTTTGTATTTACTTTTTGTCTGCTCTATTTCAGACAGTAGCTTAGTGTTTTGTATATTCTACTAGTTGATCATACACTTATGACATCAGGTCTTGGAAACACGCTAGTAGACTTTATGGTTTTTGAGCATTTATTTCACTGCATTTGCTCTTTCATTAGTTTTTGCTTTACTTTATTAAAATTTTCATTTCTCACTTATTTAATAAATAAAAACCAACTACGTTGAAATTATTAAAAAGAATAAATACACGGCTAATTCAACGTTGGCTTGCCTAGTTGCGACGTTGGGCGTCATCACGGCCTATAAGGGAAATTGGGCCGTGACAACCATCTAGTAGAAGACTATAGAGGTTGACCCCACAACCCCACCATGCTAGTTAGTTAATTAATGAGCATTAATTTTACTGATTATGGAATAGTAAAGATTAGTGCTCAATTAATTCTCTGTCTTTTGCTATTAAATAACACGAATTTGATGTTTTAATTGTTCATGGTTGGCTGAAGGTCAAAAACCTTTTTTTGAAGGAGACAACTCCACTCGCTTTCTTGACGATGTCTAACACGAATATTCACCTATTTGTACCAACTTTAAGAAGTCGAGTCCTATTATTCTTTCAGTACTAGTAATTGTGTCCAAAATTTAATTTTTTTTACTCATATTCGGCTAAAAGTTCATATATTTAGTGTATTTTTATCTCATATTTTGAGAATATTTGTGTGACTGAGAGAGTGATTTCCTTCAATACTTGAGTACTTAAGTTACATTTGAATTCTTATTTGTGTGTGAACTAGCTTCTCTCTTGATGGTTAGTGAGGGCACATGATTTGTGAAGGATCGGCGAGGTACTTGGTTCTTGAGTTGCATAAGTGAGTAAGCCATAAAATGGAGTATTTTGGAGTCAATTTTCGAGGTTAGGATATTAGAAGAGATCACTAGAATATTTTAAATAGTCTTGGCATGTTAAAACTTGAGGAAGGACATCAATAACATATACGATGAGTTCTACGTGTAGATATAAGCCATTATCATTAGTTGTGATATTTGAGAATGTTTTTGAAGCTTGTTTCTTGCCATGATTTTGAGTTTTGAGTTACTTGAGGGAGAACAAGAGTCTAAGTGTGGGTGATAATATTTGGCTAAAAGTTTATATATTTAGTATATTTTCGCCTCATATCTTGAGAATATTTACTGTGGTTTAAATTATTATTAGTGTATTTTATGCCCATTAAGTGTTTTCTATGTATAGGAGTGATTTTAGATGAACATGGGATCAAAAGGGATGATTCGGCACAAGAGAAACTGAAGCTAAGAAAGGGACGTCTGCCTTGCTCGCGTCACGCGAGCTGACCTCTTAAGAGGGTTCTTCAGTTGTGCAAAATAGTAAAGTAAGGTCAAGGTGACAACCATCGCGAGGTTTGCTTTTGGAAACCTAGAGGTGGACGTTTTCCGGGACTCGTCTCGCGGAGTCCGGAACCTAAATGTGATCTTTTTAGACTCAAATGATCGAAATAAGTGAAAAAAAATATTATGACTGAACTATATATAGCGCCCTTTTAAAGGGCACGATACTTTAATGTGCGTTTTGGACGTTAAGGTATAGCGCCCTTTAAAAGGGCGCTATATGTATAACGCCTTTTATAAAGGCGCTATGGTACAAAACTACCAGGTATAGCGCCTTTATAAATGGCTCTATACATATTTTATGGGCCCACCAATAAAATAACTCTTCTGCGCTTAAATGACATAATAATAATTCAAATGGGTACAATGCCCTTTTAAAGGGCAATAAACCTCAAAATATTCGACCCTCCGGATTGGGCATTGCCTTATTTAAAGGCGTTAAGGATTTTGCAAAAATTCATTTAGAAATATTCTCAACTCCTATTAAATTTTTCTTCTTGTTAAATTCTCAAGCATTTTGTCATAATGTCTGAAGAGCGAAAAGTAAGGGTTTCATTATATTGGGGGAGAGAGGTTGTGGTGGCGAACAACTCAGTGAGCTATAGTTTATCTCCACAGTGTCATGTTAAGTTGCCACTTACAATGGAGTACGATAGACTGGTATCGTTGTTGTGTAACAAAATGAGTGTGAGCAAACGTTCGGTGAACCTTAAAGTAACCGGAAGATATCCGTATTCTGTCACTTCGCAAGGGGTTGCTTGTTACGTTGAGTTTAACATCGAGGATGATCAAACTTTGAGTGATTTTTTGAGGACTCCGGATGAATACCGGGAATTTCTTTTGATAAAAATGTTGGAAATGTACGTGAAAGTTGAAGACGTTCGCAATAATGAGGTTGCGCAAAGAAGGGATAACCCTCAGTTATCGGGTGGTTATTCTGGAGCAGTTTTTGCCGAACAGGTTCCGGCTGAAAGAGTTTGGCCTGATTTAAACTTATTTCCACGGGCGAATAAGGAGCGAGGAAATAATTTTTCTCCTACTTTACATAATCCACAAGACGAGTGGCAAACTTCAATTTTCCTTTGTGTTACGATGTTTATTTTTGTTGTATTGAATTTGTATTTACACTCATATATTCCACAGGGGGTACCGGCCAGATATGAATTTAACAAGTTATGAACCCACGCCTAGTTGAAATATGCGTAGTTCTGATATGTTGGATTATGGTGGTCCATCCGGGAGTCATCACCAACAAGATAATGTCCATCATGGGATGTCAACACATTACGACTTGTAAGTGAAGTGATATAGCTATATGTAAAGTATTTATAGATTTGAGTAGCTCATTATTTTGTTGTTTGTGCAGTGAAAATGAGCAAGTTGAACTTCCTGTCCTGACTCAATTTCCCGAAGAAGACATATTTAATCGGGATCTAGCAGATGCACAGAGTCAGGAAGAGAACAGTGATTATGACAACAATGCTGATGAGTCCGGAGATGACACACCCTTCCCTGATGAGGGTGGTGATGAGGAGGAAGAGAATGTTGGACCTGATTTGACAAGGGAGCATGCTCCACCCCCCATTAGACCAAGAGTGTACGAGTCCCAAGTGTCGTTTCATTCAAGAGAGATTCCCTATCTTGGTTGTTTGCCAAGTATGCCGGATGTGGATACCCTCACAAGGGATACTGACAAAATTCGGACAGCAATGCGGGATGAGTCTACACCAACGGTGCTGGAAAAGGGCATGTTTTTTCCTGATAAAACGCGCCTAAGCAGGGCGGCAAAAATGTACAACGTAAAAGAGTGTCGTGAGATGACGGTATGGGAGTCAACTCCAGATGTATACAAGGTTGTTTGTTGTAGATGGTTTACAGGTTGTCATTGGATGTTGCGTGCGAGCAAGAAGAAAACAGGTATATGGAAAGTGGGTAAATACATTGGCACCCACACTTGTGAAATGGACATATTCATTGGGAATCACTTCAACTTGGATGTTGACTTGATTTCTCTTGTCCTGATTCCATATATTGAAGCGTCCATAAGGTAAAAGATCAAAGAGTGCATTACATCCATCCACCAGGAATATGGTTGTACCATTACCAAAAGAAAGACATTTCTAGGGCGCAAACATGCGTTTGAAATTGTTTATGGTAACTAGGATAAGTCATTTGCAGCTCTACCCAAGTACATGGCCGCATTGCAACACTTTAACCCAGGGATAGTTGTTGAATGGAAACTTGAGCGGAGTCCGGGAATACCAGAATATATATATTCAAATACATGTTATGGGCATTTAAACCAGCAATTGATAGTTTTCTGCATTGCCGGCCGGTAATATTCATAGACGGCACTCATGTCTATGAAAAGTTTGATATTAAGTTGTTGATCGACATTGCAGTAGATGCTAATAGAAGTATATTTCCTTTAGCTTTTGCTATTTGTGACAATAGAAGCCAAGAGACGTGGACATTGTTTTTGAACCACTTGAAAGAGAACGTTGTCAAACAGCGTTCAGGTATTTGTCTAATATCTGATCGGCATGGTGGTATTATAAGTTCTGTAGAGAATTTGCCTGCATGGCAAGAACCATATGCCTACCACCATTACTGTATGAGGCACCTGAAGGCCAATTTCCAGAAGGCACATCCCAACAAGGATTTGCATGATTTAATGTGGATGGCTGCAACAGATCACTAAGAGTATAAATTCCAGAGGCACATAAAATCTATCAGGCAGGAAGACGAGGCAGCCTATCGTTGGTTGATGCGACATAAGCCTGAAAAGTGGACTTTGCATGCGGATGGTGGCATAAGATGGGAAATTCTGACTACAAATATGTCAGAGTCTTTCAACGGGTTATTGAAGTCTGCACGAGGATTGCCTGTCACTGTCATGGTGCGAATGTCATTCAAGCAGATGGCAGAGAGGTTTGTTGGAAAGGGGCGTTGAATTTATGCCACAAACAATGAAAAAATTTGAGAAATACAGGCGGCGAGCACATTGGCATTCATTTTTATAGTATGATCACGACCGAAATATTTTTGAAGTTTGCACCGCTATCCATCAAAACCGGGGGAATAGTGTATATACCATAAATGAATCTAGAAGGTTATGCTCTTATGGGAAATGGTCCATCTACCATATGCCGTGCTCACATGCCATCAAGTGCTTTCAACATACAGGTTTAGGGCCAACCAACTATGTTGATAAATAATATAGTGTTGTTGCATAATTAAACACCTATAGTGGGCAGTTGCAGTTAGTGGGTGCTGAACATTACTGACCACCGGAACCATTTAAAATGGTGTGTAACAAGGAGTTTTTGCGTCAGCGACAGGTGCAAAAAAGAGCGCGTATACAGAACCAAATGGATGTTGGTGATATCGTTAATGCGTGCAAATGTGGTATATGCTCGCAAACAGGACACGACCGTCGAATATATATATAATTAGTCCTAGTCCCGTATGTAATAGGATAGTGCGGTTAAATACTATGTTATGTGTGTTGTCTTGACGACCTGAAAAGCTGCCCGCCTGCAAAAGCTGTATTATACTCGAAAGAATCTTTAACACGCGAAGCATAGCGCAGTTAAATACTATGTTATGTCTGTTGTCTTGTCGACCTGAAAAGTTGCTCGCCTGCAAAAGTTGTATTGTATCCGAAAGAATCTTTAACACGCGAAGCATAGCGCGGTTAAATACTACGTTATGTGTGTTGTCTTGTCAACCTGAAAAGCTGTCCGCCTTCAAAAGTTGTATTGTACCCGAATGAATCTTTAACACACGAAGTATAACGCGGTTAAATATTATGTTATGTGTGTTGCCTTGCCTATAAATAACTAGCGCATTTTAGCTATTATCTGCGCTTAACCAAAACAAATACTCTAGCAAAACCTTCCATAAAAGCAGGGTTTTTTTTTTGCATTAACAAATGTCTGGAAGCAATTATGTACCAATGTGCTATTGTGGCAAACGCTGTATGGTGAAGGATTATTGGTCCGATAGTCATGTTGGGCGCAGATACTGGATGTGTGTAAACAGGTTTGGAGGCAATGACGAAAATTATTGCAATTTTGAGGTATGGCTTGATGAACCCATTAAGCAGGAATGCTACAAACGATCTTTGCAGTATATTTGGGATATGAACTGTGAATACCAACGTCGTGAGTCTGAAATGAAATGAGAAATTGCGGCATTGCATGAGAAACTAAAAGAGGCGGAAGAAGAAAAAAATAGGGTAGAAGAGAAATTAAAGTGGTTGGAGCAGAGAATACTAGGCGGTAGTGACTAAACAATGACATGTATATGTTGAGTGTAGTATTTTATATTTATGCTTTCTGTGTCATGTATTTTTATTAGTTGTACTGAATTTAAATTATGTTAAGTTGCTATGTTTGTGTTTGTGTTGTAGTATTAAAATAACGAAGAACCGGAAAAATAAAAACATAATGCGCATATAATGTAAACAATAAAAATTGTTGCTATTATTTACATAAAATACAAAAAAAAATCAATGCGTCCCACGGCTTGTGTGCTTCAATGCAGCCGTTGGTCTGAGACGCATCCCATCTCGCCCGGCTACGCTATCAGGATCATCCTCATCGCGTCGCCTCTTTATCGCAGGATGCGCTGCAGCATGATCGTCAGTAGTGCTGGCAGGCTCGGTATAAGGGGTCGTCGGTCCAGCAGTAACCTACAGAAGAATAAGCTAGCTCAATATATGAAAATATATAGTAGTAATGTACATGTTAAGTCACAAAAATTTAAATTGTCTTAACATGGTCTCGCCGGGCTCCTGAATATAATCATCCGTCGCAGCCAGGTGAGCATCGCACAAAGTGGCCTCCATGACGGGCGGGGATGAAGCCTTAATAAGAAAACCATAAAGATATTTATGGCTAATCAATGAGATAAAAACAAATTTAAATTTAATTATAATACAAATATACATGCGCCTGTGAAAGATCCCCAGTACCCCTCGATGAGGAGCCATAATTCAGTCGGTGCTACTATCCACATCTCGGGTCGGCCGATCGTCAACAGCGGTCGATGGGCCTGGAAAGTACTGATCCCAATCCTCTCGTGTAATGCTCGTGCCCGTGATCAATAATAGATCTGACAGGGTAAGCTGCGAAGACCCTGGAGTGAGCTGAAACTGAAGGCTATATGACAGCATGCTGCTTTGATGGTAGTCTGGCTCATGGAGGTCACTCGACTGAACAGGTGCCTCAACGCCCACTTGCTGGGGACCACCTCCTCGCTGGCCCCCATAACCCCATGGGACAACCCTACCTCGTGAGACAGCCCTACCTCGATAGTACTGCTCTGGCGCCACATAAGCAGGGTCGTGTCATAAGCGCTCATCCTCTCAGGCTCGCCGCAGTGTCAGGCAGCCAGCTCTGTAACCTGCCGGCCATACTCGTGCAAAGTGGTCGCTCCCTCGCCGGCATGCTGCTGCATCTGCAGTCCCAACTGGTGGAACAAATGTAGGCCAATAGCCTGCACAATATGTAAAATATAAATTATAGAATGCTAGGTTACAGTTATAAGTAAGAATACCAATTACAGTGCCTCGTGCCTCCCGGCGTATAAAATGTACCGACCGCCAGTGCGATGAATGGGATTCCCGACTAAAAGTCGGGTAACGTCGCGGTACCAGCCCATATAATCATACTCAATATCCGTCCGGCGCGGTGAAGGGCAGCGGAATCAGGTCAAGTCGCCGGTCCCAAGTATCGATCCGTGCCTCTAGCCATGCAACATATGCCTGGTCCACCCTGGAATGATCATCCCTCTGGAAATGTATGGTATGCCAGGTGGGCGGTGGCGGTACAAGCTGTGGACGGCCAAACTGGCGAAGTACCTGCTCGGTGGCATGATGCTCCACAATATCAAGGCACATCAACGGGACGGAAGAGCTACAAATAAGTCGGTCGGCCAAGCAATAATCGGGCAAGCCAACTATCAGCGCGTCGCTATATGGCGTCCAGATGAACTATTAAGTAACAACAGAAAACGTGAGTATATGCAACACATGTGAAACTAGGCAAAGTAAACTTAGGTATACATTTACCTGTGCGCCCTCCAGCAAATCCAACAAATCTCTGCACAAGGGGAGATTATGTCGAGCCTCGTACTCTCGTCCATATCCCCGCCGAAGAACCCACCTCCTAGCTAGAGGGAGAAACAGAGGTAGTACACCCGGAGATAATGGTGGTAGAGGTGGCTGCAACTGTATGAACCACTCCTAGGCCCAAACCTAACATAAAAAGTGGACGTAAAATTTAAGATATTATTTTACTGGGTATGTTATAATGAATAGAGTATTCGAATATATTTTCACCTGTAGCAGCGGCAAGAATCCAGCAATGTCACGCTAGTTGCCCATGGTCGCCCGGCACATCTGCCTGAACAAGTAGGTGAGAACAGCAACGCCCCAGCTGTACCGGGGTAAATCATCTAGCCGCTTAAGATGATGAAGAAATCTCAAGCTTACTAGGTTTTCCGAAGTACTCGGGAACAAGACCCCTCCAAACATAAGGAGCAGCATCAACCTCATGTACCGCTGGACATGCAGCTCCGGTGTATCGCCTGTGATGTCAGGGTGAAATACCTCCAAATGGTCTCGGATAGTCATCAGCTGCAGACGACTGGCCCCAGCCAGTGCAGTCTCCTCCTGTGGCCGAAAACCAGTGAGCTGCTGTAGCATGTCCAGGTATTGCCCACATGTCAGCTCTCTCATGGCCTGCGGCAGAGCAACAGGGTGTCCATCAACTGGCAGCCCATATATAACCTCCACGTCCTGCAGTGTGATGGTGGCCTCACCAATGGGCAAGTGAAATGTGTGCATCTCCGGTCGCCACCGCTCTATCAGGGCCGTGATCAAAGACCAATCGAGCTGCAGCCGCCCGATCTCTAAAATCCTATAGAAGCCCGTATCCTGCAGGCGTCTGGCTACACGAGGATAGAGAACTTTACCCTTTAGAAAGTCCCACATGTCATCCACTCTCCTGACGCAGAGAATCTAGGCCAGTAACTCTCCCTCCCATATGTGGGAGGACCTATGATCGCCCTGTAACGACAGTAGCTCATCGCTAGAAGGTCCGGGATGCATAGGCGGGACCTCCATGTCGTCTACTGTAAATTAAATAACATTAATTACATGTTAGTTTTATAATTTTATATGTTTGTTTGTAAATTAAATAATTAATTTTTATAATTATACAAGATTTAATTATTAAGTATTTACATATGAGTTTCAGGCTCAATATTTGAGGCCTAGTAGCACCAAGATATCCTGAATTCTTGTATGGGTTAGTTTTATTATTTTACATGTTAGTTTTATAATTTTATATGTTTATTTATAAATTAAATAATTACTTTTTATAATTATACAAGATTTAATTATTAAGTATTCACATATGGGTTCCAGGTTTGATATTTGAGGCCCAGTAGCACCAAGATATCCCGAAATTCTTGTATGTGTTAGTTTTATTATTTTACATGTTAGTTTTATAATTTTATATATTTGTTTGTAAATTAAATAATTAATTTTTATAATTATACAAGATTTAATTATTAAGTAATCACATATGGGTTACAGGCTCGATATTTGAGGCCCAGTAGCACCAAGATATCCGAAAATTACTGTTGTTTTCTCATGTTATTTTCTTACGATCGTTGACTAGAATCGGACAGAGTTTGTGTTTGATCTATCAACTATTTTAACGTATTTTTGGGTATAAGAGATACTTAAATGATTAATTTCAATAACTACAGAGATACTACGCTAAAAGGCACTACATTTTACTACGCTAAAAGGCATTACATTTTACTACGCTAAAAGGGCACTATATTACCAGTCTTTAAGCAAATAAATAATTTAAACCAGATAAAAACAATAAATACATTTAATCACAAAATATTCACGAAAATATATATACAACAGTAAAAAGTAACTTATTAACATTTTTTTGAACAAATAATAATGATTTCTCAATTTTTACATATTTTTTTAGCACACTAATATCTTAGTCCGGATAAAAATAATATACTAGTTTAATAAAAGAAAAAAAAATACAAAACAACATAGAACACATTTAAAACAACTAATATGCATTTTTTATACGAGTTTCAACAAAAACTAAACTGGAATACCTCGATTTATGTTTTTTTGAAAGTTGAATATTTGAATCCGAAACGAGCAACCCACAACGAGAGAAGGCTTAGCTAGGATGTGGGACCAATAATCTTTACTTTTTGTGGGATGGGTGGGGTCCTCTCGAGTTTTTTTGGGTCGTTAATAGGGAGGACCGCTGGTTTAATTTTAAAATTGGGGGGGAGGGGGGGGTTGTTTTGGTTCTGTAACGGGGAAAAGGGGAGGGACAGATATTTGAAGGGGTATAGAGTCGTTTATTAAGGCGCTATACATATAGCGCCTTAATAAACGACGCTATACTTGGACGTCTAATCAACTTCATATATAGCGCCCTTTTAAAGAGCGCTATACCTTAACGTCCAAAACGGACGTTAAGGTATAGCGCCCTTTAAAAGGGCGCTATATATAGTTTGGTCACAATATTTTTTTTTCATTTATTTCGATCATTTGAGTTCAAAAAGACTATATTTAGGTTCCGGACTCCACCTCGTGAGCGTCTAAGACCTGTGCTGCAGGTTTTTCTAGCCTACTTGAGATTGATTAAAGTAGCCTCGCACATGCCATGAGTCTTATATAAACACCATAAAGCATGGGGATACACTATTTAGGAGGCAAAGAAAAGCGGTGGAGCTTAAGTTTATCTATTCTTCGGCCAAACTAGCGATTTTTATATTTCTTTGGACGATTTATCATTTGATTATCATGTCTATGTGGAGATAAATTGCATATTCTACGATTTTGGTTCTTTCATTAATGTATTATTTGGATTTTGATTTTAATTTATTGATTTATTGCATTAGTTTATTTATTCAATCTTGGACGAATAGAGCAAGTTTCAGAACCTGGGCCTTAGGAAATAATTTCGCAGTTAGGATAGGATATACCTGAGTAGGATTCATACGAGTAAAATTAACCCTATGATAGACAAATTAAGAAGCTGAATCAATTGAAAAAGACAACAGGATTATTAAATAGCCTATAACCCAAGATCATTTTTATCGCATTGATAACATAAAAAATCTACTCTTTTGTCTAGTGTACATTCTTTATTTTCTTTCCCTTTTAATTAGTTTAGTCCCAAACACTTTTCGTTTTAATTCTTGTTTAGAGAATAATGATAGTTTAATAGTTAATAACAAGTCATTGCAGGAACGATACTCTCCTTACTACTTTATTACTTGTCGATCGTGTATACTTGCTTGTGCATTTGGCTGCAATACTTGCTATTGTACTTCAATAAGGGAAAAGTGGATACACATCAAATTTATAATACTAAAATAAAATATTTGTTACTTTTTTTTTCTATTTTATAAGACACTATTTTGATGTTAGTCTATTTAAGGAATGTCTCATTTTTATATTTAAAAATAAATTAACTTAAATTTTTTATATTATCCTAAATATCTTGATATGTTTAATACCATAATTATTTTTAAATCTTTTTAATCTTTTTAAAACTCTGTACCAAGTTAAATATTGCCACCAAATTGGAACGTAGCACAGAGAATATGACTCATTATTGATTATTTTATAGTGGTATGATTACGATGCTTGCTCCGAATGGAAGAGAGATGACTTTCCTTTTGGATGTTGCAAATGCACAAACGAAACATCTTAGTTAGTGTAATAAGTCACCACCCCCAATTTAATCTAGCAAGAAATTCTTTACTGGTAAAATAAAGCAGGAGACAATCGACCCTTTCTTAGGGTTCTATCTGTATAGGGTAAAATATGTTCATATTAAATGCTCGCATGATAAGGCGATACGTGGAGCCGAAGATAGAAGACAATCAGGTCTGAAGGCAATGATCTCGTTTGTTATCGGAGAAGGGTATTCATTAAGGCGAAATAAATGCTTGTCACTCGGTGACATTTAATGGAGAATATTCTACAGCATTAAGTATATGGTCCGTTACAGAGAATATGGCATTCACTGCCTACCGTTACATATTCTTCAATGGCCCTCATAATTGTCATTAAAGAGGGGGCTTGATCCTGGGACCTTGTTCCCTAGGTGCAACTATAAATAGGGAGCTCTATAACTATTGTAAAGGAGACGAATTTTCTGACAAAGCTAATACTATACTTTGTTCAAAAGCTCAATAATATTTTACCTTCTTGCTTATTAATATTATTACTATTGCTTCCGGAAGCGCTGCTCCCGGAATCAAGATCCCTAGTGTCTTATCTCGATTTCAACGCTAAATTTTACTTTCTTGTTTAATTTATTTATCATTATAGGATCAAATCGATTCACTTATCTATAAACCACGTATAAATTCAATTATACCGTTTTACGGATAAACATTATCTAATTCAACTAATGCCAAAAAAAGGGGATTTGGTTGTAGAATGAGGCAGGAGAGAGCAGTTGGCACACCAAATAATCCCTAGGATATTAGTGTTGGAAAAGGGAATAACTCAATGCCGCTACTACAGGCATAATAATCTTGACTAATGAAAGAATTCTGAGAAACAAAATAAAAGTTTTTAAAAAAAACAAAATTGATTATCTCATTAATTTTACAACAATTAAAGAAGTCCAGCGCGTGTTGATACACGAATCATGGAGTAGGATAGTATATTATAGAATATGAAACCCTATAGAAGAATGAGATCAGTTATTAAACTTAAAAGTACGAATTTACTCGCAAGGTTAAGTACTTGGAATCTTGCAAAGACATAACCATTGAAAGAGCTTCCGCAAAATCTCCCTTACCAAATCTCAACTTCTCCCCTCCGGGTGACCAACTGCCCTTTTCAAGAACAAACGAAAAAGGAAAAAGAAAAAAGAATTCTGATGAGAGCATTTTTTTCCAGAGAAAAAGAAAAACACAATATATATATATACTAATGTAGTAGAAGCAGGTGCAGGAGTACAAGTATATAAGGAGTGTATAAAGAAGTGTGATAGTGTCAATTTCATAAGCAATCAGCCTGCCACCCTCTCTCTGGTCGGCAACGAAGCTTCAGGTGACTGTTGAGTGTATGTGGTTTGTGTGTCTCTTGTCTCTGTCTTGTCTGTCCCCATCAACACACTCTGTTCTCTCTCCCCACCCCCCACTCCCCTCTCTCTCTCTCTCTCTCTCTCTCTCTCTCTCTCTCTCTACTGTTATTTATGTTGTCTAAGCAACCCTCCTATTCCTTCACTCTCTTCAAATAAAAGCACATTTCTTTTTTCCCTATTGCATTGATCTGAGACAAGTTTAAGCAATGGAAGCTCTGCTTTGTATTTTCATGTCAAAACCTTTATTTTGAAGGTAAACGTATCTTCCACCTTCTCTCTTATCATGCTTTTCCTCTTTTTCATTTTCTGAAAAGTAATGGGGTTTCTCTGGAACAACTAACTAAGACATTTCAAGAGTCTCTATGTGAATTATTCCTTATTTTAATTTGTGTGTTTTGACTAGATATGTGAGTAATTGTTAGTGTAAATTGAACAAATCCTAAAGAATTGTATCATTTTCTTGCATTTTTCTTCTCTATCTCTGTTTCTCTCCCCCCCCCCCCCCCCTCCTTGTTTCAAAGCTGTGATACTTTGAACTTTTTTTGTGGTTGCAGAATTTTGAGGTGAAAGTACGAGATTTGGAAAAAGTTTGCATTTTTATGTGTAAGAATAAGGGAGAATGATAAATATTATGAATCCAGTGAACAAACCTATGAATGAAGTGGAGAAAGGATTGGATCCTCAGTTATGGCATGCCTGTGCTGGTGGTATGGTCCAAATGCCACCACTGAACTCAAAAGCCTTTTACTTTCCTCAGGGACATGCTGAACATGCCCACAAGAACGTTGATTTTGGGGGTTTCCCTAAAATTCCACCACTTACTCTTTGTAGGGTGTCATCCATTAGGTACTTGGCTGATACTGAGACTGATGAGGTCTATGCCAAGATAAGATTGGTTCCATTGAAAGGTAAAGAATGTGATGTTGAAGATGATGCTGGATTTCTAGGACTTGATAAGAATGAAAATCAAGAGAAACCTAATTCATTTGCTAAGACATTGACACAGTCTGATGCTAACAATGGTGGGGGGTTTTCTGTGCCAAGATATTGCGCTGAGACCATATTTCCACGGCTGGATTACTCGGCTGAGCCTCCTGTCCAGACCATTTTGGCTAAGGATGTTCATGGGGAGGTTTGGAAGTTTAGGCATATTTATAGGGGGACACCAAGGCGGCATCTTTTAACGACTGGATGGAGCAACTTTGTGAACCAGAAGAAGCTTGTTGCAGGGGATTCGATTGTGTTCTTGAGGGCGGAAAATGGGGATCTTTGTGTTGGGATCCGTAGGGCGAAGAGGGGGATTGGTAGCGGACAGGAGGTGCCCTCCGGATGGAATACTGGACCAGGGAATTATGCCTCTTCACTTTATCAGGGGTTTCCTGGGTTCTTGAGCGAAGATGAGAAGAAGTTCATCCGAAATGGTCAGGCAGCAAAGTCTGATGATGGTATAAGGGGAAAAGGTAAAGTTATAGCTGAATCTGTCATTGAAGCAGCAAAACTTGCTGCCTGTGGCCAGCCATTTGAGGTGGTTTACTATCCCCGAGCAAGCACTCCGGAGTTTATCGTCAAGGCCTCTGCGGTAAGAGCTGCAATGAGAGTCCAATGGTCTTCTGGGATGAGGTTCAAAATGCCTTTTGAGACCGAAGATTCCTCAAGGATTAGCTGGTTCATGGGGACCATATCTTCTGTTCATGTTGAGGACCCCATCCACTGGCCAAATTCTCCATGGCGCCTTCTCCAGGTAACTTCTTAGTCTTTTTGTATATGTCCTGGTTTCCATTTACAAACATTCAGATTCTTTATGTTCATTCTTAAGTCATTGTAGTTCAGAAAGTCGCATTCTAGTATGCAGTTTGATTGCCTCTTGTATGATAATGTTTAGCTCATCTCAAGTTTAACTAATTCAAAACATAAAGGGACAAAATTTCTAGTTTTTGACCTTATCAAGCCTTTATTTTTTAGTTAAGAATGTCCGCGTTTGATGAAGTGACCTTTTAAACCTTTCTAGTTAGTGTTCGTCTAGAGTAAGTATTTAATAGTCAAGGGAGGATGCTAAAAGCTCTAAGTCCGCAACATTCCTGAGGTTCTAATAAGAATCCGCAAGTTCCTTTCTTTTTATAGTTTTGTTGTGATCCTCGGTTTCTCATTTTGCTAATTGCTGAGCAGGTGCACTGGGATGAGCCTGATTTGCTTCAAAATGTGAAGAGAGTGAGTCCATGGTTGGTTGAATTGGTATCAAATATGCCTCCCATCCATCTCTCTCCGTTCTCACCCCCACGAAAGAAGTTGAGGCTTCCACAACCCCCTGAATTTCCCATGGTTGGGCAACTCTCAATGTCTTCACTTCTCAACAACCCTTTAAGCCCCAGCAGCCCTTTGTGTTGTATATCGGACAACATTCCTGCAGGCATACAGGGAGCCAGGCATGCTCAGTGTGGATTACCGTCATCAGATGTCCACTTCAACAAACTGCAGGCAGGGCTACTGCCATTTGGATTCAAAGAACTCGAACGTTCTGTCCCGCCTTCTAGACTTCTTAAAGGCGGCAGCTTCATTACCAGTTTTGACCATGATAAGAATATATCTTGCCTATTAACCATGGGCAATACTACTCCCACTTCAACGAAACGTAAGGAAACACAAACACCATCGTTCAAGTTATTCGGTAAACCAATTCTTACCGAGCAGCAGATGTCCCTGAGCTGCTCTAGTGAAACAGTTGGCAACGGTTTATCTAATGGGAATCCAGAGAAGATGATGAATGTCTCCGAGGGTTCGGGATCAGCTGTTATTCATAATGGTCCACCAGAAAATTCTTCAGGTGAGGTACTTCCTTGGTATAAAGATCAAAAACTTGAATTTGGAATGGAGACTGGTCACTGCAAGGTTTTCATGGAATCCGAGGATGTAGGCCGAACACTTGATCTTTCAGTCCTTGGCTCGTATGAAGAGTTGTATAAAAAGGTAGCTGACATGTTTGGTGTTGGAACATCAGAGATGCTAAGCAATGTGCTTTACCAAGACTTCACCGGCGCTGTTAAGCACACTGGAGATGAACCATTCGGGTGAAGTTCTAAGCCACAGATTCCTTTATGTTCGTTTTAATAATGTTCACATGGACGGTTATTGACATTGTCCTTTGACTTGTTTTTGCGATTGCAGTCAGTTTGTGAAGACAGCTAGAAGGCTTACCATCTTAACAGATTCTGGCAGCGATAACATACGGAGATAGAGACTGATGGATATTGATCCTTGTTAATGATTGCTACAACAGTAGTTTCAACCTGCTTCTTTTTCCAGCTTTGAGTTGTTTTTAAGAGTTGAAGGGGGAATCTCTCCTTCAACCAGTGTTTAGCAAATTGTAGACTGAAGACAGATTCAGCTTTGTTTAATCTTTTCAATCTATTTGGGTTTCATCTTGCAGCTTTTTTTGTTGATCTTACGCGAATGCAGTTTATTCATTCACCTTCTATTGACAATGTAGAAATTAAAATTAGTAAATGGAACATGATGCTATCTTTACAGATTAATGTGTACAAAACTGAATATGCTGGCGATATTTCTATTTTCTTCATTCTTACATTGTATACGTCCAAAATTTTGAAACTCATCAGTTGACTTGTCACCTACCTCACCCACACTCCATCCCCAATCCACAGGGAAAAACAAAAAAAGAGTTAAACAAAAGGAAATATTTTTAGTGTGTTTAACTTTTTGGTGGGCTTGTACTATAGGGAACGCCACATTATCCTATTCCCCCCCCCTTCCCCCCCCCCCCCCCAACCCACCCACCCACAAACAAGAAAAAAGAAAAAAAAGTGCTCGTGACAAAAATTTACAAGGAAAAATTACAAAGATGAATGGTTTGGGGTGTCAGGGAGTGGGGGAGAGTCTACAAAATCTGTGAGAAAATAATTTCTTTTTTTTAAAAAGGAGGTAAGGAAAATGTGTGAATGGAAGAGAGAGCAGAGGTTGCAGTGGAGAGTTGAATTGAACGTTACAGCGCCAACTGGAAGTTACAAGTGTTTGCAGGCCTTCAATAAAGTCAACCTAATTAATTAGTAAATTAATTATATATATGGCATATAACTAAACTTAGCCTCCAGGCTTCTCCAATTCAAAAGCATTTTTTTTTCCTAAGAACAATTTTTGAGCGAAACAATTTTGGAGAAGCAGAAAAATTAGTTTCTCTCCAAAAGTACTTTTTGAAAAGCACTTTTGAGAAAAATATACTTAGAAACAGTTTTTAAAATCATGGTCAAACATTAATTGCTGCTCATAAGTACTTTTCAAATTAATTAGTCAAACACAAACTGTTTCTTATCAAAAGTATTTTTGAGAAAATAATTTTGAGAAAAAGCATTTCTTAAACTAAACTGATTTTTACAGCTTAGCCAAACAGGTCATTAGCTAATTATGTCGTCCACGTGAACATCTTTAAATTAAGCAATCTTCTGTAACCCTCATGTTTCACATATGGAACCTACTTGTGAAAGAGACACATGCATTTGCACTTTGATATTGATTGTTTTCTAATCCTAAGAGCCACAATTATTAGTGATTTTCTAGTCATACATATTAGGAAAATTCACTTGCACAACATTATAATGACTATTATAGGTCGTTGAGGCAATTCCTTTTGAATGAAATATATTATAGAGGTATATTTTTAGAATTTTTATGACCGAGAGGAAAAAGTTATTTTTCCTTATGTCCTACTTTTCACCCCCCAAAAGTAGTAAAATAATTTGATCCTTCATACTGTTGATAAAAAAACAAATGAATTCGGCTTTAACAAGGACAAATTCTATTTTCGCTAAAGGAAAAAAAATGCATCATTCAGTTTAGAGTAAAGCTAAAACTGCAGCATATACTCCAACTATCGAAGCATTGCACTCTCAAATTTGAAGGGTCAACATAAGTAAATTTTACCACTAACTTTTTAAACACTTTTTTTTATGTAAAAAAGAAAAGATCTCCTTTTACCTTCTTTGAGTAGTTTGTAAGACTCTTATCTAAGATGATAGATTTATCTATATACACCGTATATATAAGGCAAAATCTGTTTTTTACATTTATATATTAAGTTTTGAATCCTCTTGACACAACCCAAAAGTGTAGTTTAGTGGTCAAGGGGGTTCAAAATCTTTGAAAGGTCATAAATTCAATTCCTACTAGCTACGATCTTTATTTTTTTGAACCCCTTCGTCCAGATCTTGCCTCCGCCCCTGCCTACAATATCTCATTTATGTAATAGAAAGGTAGTGTAGTTGCACAGTTTTACTAATAAGAAAACTAAAACAGAACCTATCGAACCACCTTTAAAAAAAAAATACAAAACGTAACATCGATATTTTCTTTTTAATCTGTTCAATTGATCTTAGTAAAACGAGTACACCCTGTATGCACTTATAATTGTTCAGAGAACATTGATTATGCAATAAAGAAATAGATCAAAGGAGCACTAATCCCAAGTGCAGAAATGTTTTCAACTTTCCAACGATAAGAAAGCCAGTTTAGTGCCGCAAGTGTAGGTAGAAAACTAGAAATCAGATATAACAATCGTAAGGTCGAATCCCAATTAATTAAACTATAGTTTGGGCCTGAAATAGAGGAATTTAATGAGAAGGTTTAAGAGGTTGTCGGTCAAAGAGGCAGCTAAGGGCAAGGGCCGCGGCACCTTGGGGAGTGAACTTCTCTAACCTGCCCACCGGACAAACAAAGATTACGGGACTCAAATATATTTTCCAAAAATATAACACCATTCCACGTCAACATAATGCCGCGTGTATACACGCTCCATAATATATTTTTTATTTTTTCTGAAAAAGGTAGTATAAGAATTTAGGGGGAGGTGAAATGAACAATTACAGATTAAAGGTAGTAGTATAAGAACTTAGTGGAGATTCTAAAATTTGCAGATTTTACAATTCTTGTAATTCTATTATCTTTTTTCAAAAAAATGCAAACAAAAAAATTATCAAAGCGAACAAAAAAACTAGATAAAGGAGAAACAAATAGAGTATGATGAGTTTGAATGAAAAAGAAATAAAATATATGCATTTTTTTTCACTAATTAAAAAAATTCAGTTAACTATATACATGCATGAACCTCTAGTATTATGCGACCAAGTACTTCATCCGTCTAAGTTTACTTGTCCAATATATTAAAAATAAATATATACTTTTAATTGTCCAGTTTAAAAAACTAATGAATAATTTACCATTTTAATTATACATATTTTATCCTTCTTATTAAGTATTTACTATGTATTTCTAATTTATTTTCCAACATATAATAAATAAAAGTGATATAGTAAAATTACTATATTACTTATTATTTCCTAAAAAGTGTGCCAAGCCAATAATGAATAAGTAAATTTGGATGAAGAGCGCATGCGAATGACTATTGATTTGTTCAGACTTCATTTTGAAACGCTTCAAAATTAGTTGCTTTACAGAATCTAGCTAGAAAACTTAAATTTTAAATTTCATTGTTGAGCATCCATATATATTGACAATAATTAGTTTGAGGTAACATTTTTAATTTAGCTATTTAAAATGAAAATTCAAAAGATAAATATGAAAAAGATGTTGGCATGCATTAAGGAAATATATAAGAATTACAAATTCACTTAATTATTTTATTTGACACTTAGTTAAAGAAATAAACCATAACCATGTATCTTCTTTGAGGAAAGTCATCATGTTTGCAATAAAATGGCAGTAAGTATGACAATTGACAAAGAGTTTTAAGTTTGTAATACGAGGCATTGACCTTTATAAAACTTAAGCTAAACTTGTAGAGTAGGATGCGAATCCTCAATAACAAAGATTGACAGCAAAAGAACATAGATAATAACTTTATCCCAGCACGGCCTACTTAATCTACCCTTTCCCACTGAAGTCTGAAATTGGGAAGTGGACTTAAATGTCTCTGGTTTTTGCTCATGGTTGACTTCAATTTGTTCAATATTTTGAGTGTCTTATTTTGTCTTTTTGACCACTAACTTAAACAACTTCTATTCAATATTTGAAAAGGCGTTCTCTGGGCGAGTCCTGAAGCGAGACGTACCAAAAACGCATTAAAGTACATTGGTGGAACGTAAGTATCGTGGAGCGTAAGCCCAAACATTCCAGATGTTCATTTAAGCCGTAAGCCCCGAAAACTTTTCCAAATTTGAGTCAAATTTTCTTAATAAATAATCTTTTCTAATTAACTTAAACATCAAAAAGTTAATTCATAGTAAATTTTCAACTAAAAATCTCAAAAGCCAAAGGTTTTTTCTAGTTGTTTATCTCAATTTCATGATCTTTACTTTTTATCGTTTAATAATAAATAACAAATACACTTTAAACTTTTGTCTGCAAAGTACAGACTACAAAAAAAGAGTTTTGTCCTCCAATTCTTACTTTGCTTCTATGCTAGTATTTATGATTTGTTATCTAGTTTTAGGTTTTTAAACAATACTAGAATATCATTTTTATAACTCTAAGTTTGTTCAATAGTAGTCATGTTAATTATAGGTGTAACTCATCTTTATGTCTTTCGCTTTTTCAAGTAATTTTTATCCGTATGGTTCATGCACATGTTAGCATATCATTTTGGATTTTTTTTTTTGTAATTTTAATGTATTTTTTTATTTATATCTTTATTTTATTAATTTATAAAAATATTAAAAAATTAAATACTCATGGGGCTTACGTCCCGCACCTTAGGACTTTTGCTTCGCTCCGTGTTAGATAAAATGTCTTGCCTCTTGCCCATGCCTTTTAAAACACTACTTCTATCAAATCATGAGTGAATTAAATTTTAACAAAAAAATTTAATTTAAGACGCAATTATATGAAAATCTAATATAATTCCAATATAAATCTGCATGCAATTAATTTTAGTTTAAAAAATGAATTATAATAATGCGCGTGATGCCCAAAAAGAAAGGGCAAAAAGTGGAACCAAGAATCCGTAAAACGTAATCAGTTTTGACAAAACAGTGAGAGACAAACAGAACAAGCAAAGCCAGAAGCCGATAGATGGATCGATCAAATAACTTTTTAAAAGAAATACTATTTCTTTTTCTTTTTCGTATTAGTAACAAATATAAGCAGTGTATTGGTTATTACTACAGACATACGACACAATCCTCACACACGGAGCTCATGGGACCCATCCAGCAAGGGTCACGTGAGGGAAAAATTATCCACCACCCCCCTAGGGTAAAACAGCGGTGGTCAACCCCTCTTTGCGCCGTGTTGATGCTTGGGCTTTCTCCTTCTTTGTCTCCTCTTCCTTTGTTATTTACTTTTTGCTCCTTTACTTTTCTCATATTTCCTCCTACCCCCCTCTACTTCTTTTTCTTTCCCCTCCATTTTCCCCTACAAATTTTGTCTTCTTTTTCTCTATTTTTTTCCTTCAATTCAATCTTCGATAAAAGTTACTGTAATGTACATTTTTCATTTTTTATTGTACCTTTTAATATAAAGAACACGGACATAAACACAACTGAAACTAGAAGGATTTTAAAGAAGAAATCTTGTGGATATAAAACTTCCTTTATTAAACCATTAGGACTAATGCCTTATTGGCATGAGGTTATTAGTAACGTTGATAATGTGAGTTTATGAATAAAATAAAGCTCAATGAATCGTCTCAAGATTTCAAGATTCATTTTTTAATTTGAAACATATCTTCCTTGAATAAAGGTTGTACATATGTAAAAGAACACTTTAGATACATGACTTGATTATGAATATTCAATAACGATTCAAGTATAATTAAATGTCTTGAAATATTATCTAAAATGCTGATAACAGAGTTAATTGATCAGATGGTTATTTTAACCACGCTTTTAAATATTATCTCTGAAATCAATCTTTTAAAAGAGGGTTCATATGGCTCATCCAATCAATCTTTCTCGACTAAATGTGTGTTGAGGAAATGAGTAACCATAATATATATATATATATATATATATATATATATATATATATATATACACACACACTTCCTTAATTAAGATCGCCTAGCTAGAAACAATGAATTAGCTCAATCCTAATAATTCAATTCTTATTGTGCTCAAAGAAACACTTACCAAAGTTAAGGGGTTTAAGTCTCTTTTATCCATTTGTGAACCACTAGTCTTAGGAAAAAGTGTATAGGCAGCAATAACATGAAAGCCTTCATTAAGGCACACATTAAATAGTAGACCATTGATTAGGGGCACTCACATTTGAAAGAGTCGTGCAATTATGTTTCACTATAAAATAAACAAAAAATGCAATTAAGACCATCTTATATAGTTAATGCAACAAAGTAATATGACCAAAGTCCTCATTACAAGGAAAGGAAAGTTGTGCACGAGGAGAAAGCGTTGAATATGAGAAAAGTTTTAAAAGCCATTGCAGAATTTCATGCATGAAGTTGTTCTATATGTTCATTAAATTATTATGTTGTCAAGTCTAGTTTAAAAAATAAAGTACTATAATTTTCAGAGACCAAATTGCAAGATCCGAGGCTTCCAAAGAAATGTTTGGAAGCCACTAATAAAGAGTCAAGAGTCAGCCCTTGATATCTGGTTTTTGTCATGGAAATTTTCAAATCTGTGATTTTCGTTTACCCTCTTTGATTTTAGGGTTTCGACTTTATTTTATTTTATCTATAGTACTATAGACTTGGAAGTTTGCATGGGAACAGAAACTTTTATAAAATAAGAAGATTAGTATTTTTGTGTGTTGTTTTTCTTGATTTCATGACATAAAACACACATTACATCAAACAACATTGTGCTTTGCAATACGGCATCCTATGCTTTCAAATTTTCAAGCTTTTGGATACCAGCTAGCAAAAGAAAGACTCAAGAACTTAAAATACTACTCCCTTCGATCTCCTTTACTTATCAGTGTCATTCTAGAAAATCAACAAAAAATTAATTAATTTTTCAATTTAATCATTAACATTAACAGAATGAGTATTTGCTGGAGAGAAATTAGCGTAATGAAAAATCAAAGCATAAATAAGGATAAATTGATCAAATAACTCTTATTATTAATATTCTTTAAAGGGTTTGTAAAAGGTTAATATGACAAGTAAATAGAACTAAATAAAGCAACAAAAAAAGTGAGTAGCTAGGATTTCTTTGTTTTTCTCAATTGTAACAAAAGATGGAAAAGAAAAAGAAAAAGGAACACTAGAAGGTTGTCAACATAACTTCGAGAAAAGGAAAAGATACCGTTAAGTAAACCTCAAAAACATTATTACGTTTGAAATTGATTTTTGTTTATCGTTGAGGCTCATATTAAAATTAGACAAGTAGGAAATGCAAAATTGTTAGATTATCCAATATCCTAGCTTTGACCTCCTGAAAATGTAAATTTTCCCACTGAATTCGAGTGCATTAGTATAAGATTAGAGAAAAAAGTTACAAATGTTGTCTGCAAGCTAATTTGCTCTCGTTCAAGCATAGATAACTCCACCTTATCAAAAGTAAGAAACCTCACACTCGCGTTTACACTAAATTACATAAGTTAATCATGTATGAGTAGTATATTCCAAAAATATACATGAGCTAATCATAGTCAAATGTCAAAATTTTAAGCAAAATACATATGTTATTTGTTTATTGGTTTGATTTAAACCTCGAGATTCGAGTAACTAAAATTTTTGATCAATGATAAACCAAAATAATTTTCAGAAGTGTGATATGTACTTATATATACGACTGATATCCACTCCACAACACAATATTTAACTGATTACACGAAGTAATTTGAGTAATTAAAAGACTAGGTAAAGTTTGTGGATAAATATTTTCATTAATTAGTGAAAATCCCAATATATACTTTATTAGCAAACATTATAGAGAAAATGACATTGTATAACCTCTCTTAGGAAAAATAAATAAATAAATATATATATATATACAAATTTATACATTTTTTTGGCTACCGAATGTAAATAGTTTCTGACGCGGACTAAAAGTGATAATACTCCAACGTTATATCTCTCTCCGTGCAGCGTACTAACTAGCTAGTTGGGCTTAGAATTGAGTTTGCCAATGTATTAAAAGTTGGCCACCTTTAAAAATTATATCCGTAGTCTGCATATTGATTTTGAATTTTAAACATCAGATTTCATTTCGAGCTTGTATTCTACAAAAGTGTCCAACTTCTAATTATAAGGCCACCAAAGAGGCTATTTTTGTAAATCAGCTGGCCATGTTGGATCGGTACTATGTGATTATAAGTTCATGGACTAACAAGAGGATTGAAGGGCTCGTTTGATATAATAGGCTGCATGAGATGGGAGTGGCCCATATATTCAGAATAGCCCATGAAGTTACCACAATCAAAGGGCCTGGATTATAGGACTAGACTTAGCACAAGTCTTATTTTTCTTGTGTGTGTGTATGTGGGGGGGGGGGGGGGGGGGGGGAGGGGTTGGAGTTGCACAAACAACCATTATTAGGAATGCTATTTATGGATTAGCCGGTACTTATTTTGTCCTGAAAATTTGAACTTAAAATCTTAATTTCAGGAAATTTAGGACATTTTTGTCCCGAAAAATTGAACTGAAAAACTGAAGTTCAAGACACGTTGGCTAATTCCTAAATTGCATCCCTTTAGAGTGGCTACTTCGTGTCATTTTTTCATTTTTTTTCACGGCCTATGTAGTTATGGAAATATTTTATTTTGAGGATTTTGGTACGGTATGACAATTCACATAATTAGCAAGAAAAAATCCTAGTTATAGATATTGGCATTGTGTATTAACAAAAGAATTAATTAACTCAATTTTTTTTAAAGAAGAATAAATGGGTTTATATAAAAAGGATGCTATAAATATTCTGAAATAAGCTATACCGACTGAAAGAACTCTAACCATTTTCCGAATTTCAAGGGTGGGATTTGTGTTTTTTGGACGAAGTTATTTCATTGTCCCTTTTTTCCCTGGTGGATAAATATTATTTTTTCATTAAATGCGTGTGGCGGTAAGTCAAAACTTTTTGGTCTCCATGTTCCTGTCCCGAAAGAAGCTTATTTTTATCGCTATAAGGCATAAGTAGTGAAAGAAGTAGACATATAAAGAGAAAAGAAAGCGATATCCCTCCTACTTATGATTCAACATTTCGCTATAAATGTATATCACAACAATAATGTGTATATCAAAACGTATATCGTAACTTTATTTTTCTTATTTATGTATATCAACATGTATATTAAAATTTTATTTTCTTTCTTTGTATATCAAAAATATGAAATTATAAATATAGTCTTTTAAAATTTATTGTTGTCTCTATATCAATATATATCACACCGAAAATAATTATATTATTTATATATCGTAGTGTATAACATCAAATAATGTGTATATCAAAATGTATATCACAAGATTATTTTCCCCTTTTGTGTATATCAAAATATATGTCAAAAATTTATATTCCTTATTTGCCAATTCCTATGGATATCACAAGTTTATTTTCCTTCGTTGTGTATATCAACAATTTATTTTTGTTATATGTGTATCAAAATGTATATCAAAGCTTCTTCGTATATATCAGCGTATAATACATAATTTCTTGTATATACATAAATATATATGTTAGAGATACATTGATATATAAAATGAGAATTTAAACTATTTATTTAATCAGAAAAAAGAATGAAGTTTTGGACAGTGCCAATTTTTTTTTTGGGGGTGGGGGGGTTTGGGTGGGGGGGGAAGGGGGGGGGGGGAAGAGGGGATGCATCGACTGTATATCATAAAACCTGCCAGTATATTGTGCTAAATTCATGAAATGCTAAAACAAAAATTGGTAATATAGTACCCCACTCTACTAGCCGAAAGCTAAAGTAGGAAAGCAAACCTCCATCCAGAATTTAATATTGTAATAGCATGTGAATTGTTGGTAAACTAACAACGAAGGATGTTTTGTGGAAAAATAAGAGAAACGAGAAAAGGAGAACAATGTGAAATTTGAATTTTATTGTTTTGCCATTATTTAAGGCCGTGCCTTCATTTGCTACATTTTATAAGTGAAAATAAAATGAGATGATGAGAATCAGATCTTCATTATTAAATGAGAATGAGATAGGAGAGATATCTATCTATCTATATTATTATAAAAGTACGAATGTTTCGTGCTAAATGTTGAGTGGCTAAAATATTCCTAAAATATTAATCGACTTTTATATCTTTAATTATTTATAATAGTTTTGACAAGAACTTATAATGGAAGGACACAACTGGAAATAGACACGTTAGGATGAAGAGGTGTAGCAGAATAGGGACTTAATAGTGGAAGAAGTAGGATTATGAATGAATAAGAAAAAGTAAATCCTAAAACTAAATATTCTAAACTTACATCTAAGCTAAACGTGGAACAAATACATTAGAATTGAAGGAAGTTAGTTCAATTGTATATAGTCAGATATTTTCAAAGTACTAAAATTAAAATAATAATTAGTTTACAAAATTGAAGAAAACTTTTAAGTTTTCGTTTGAATTCCAAGATGTGAAAAACAAAGGTTCGACTAATTTTATTTTCTTAAAATATTTTGAATTTGTTATCCGAAACTAACAACACATTGTTATTCAAAAGGATTTCTGTACATTTTATATTGTATTTTATTACAAATCCAACGTACTTAAATGGTTTTGTCTTTGATATTATAGTTTTAGAAATCTGATTTTGACCCTCTTTTCCATGTTCCGGACATTAACTTTTTTATTTTTTATTAATAAGATAACTATATTAATAATTTTAAGATACCATAACTATAGGATCATATTTACAACGCACGATCAAGACTAAATCACATTGGACCGAAAGAAATTGAAATTTATTGGGATTAGGCTTTAATTATTTTTCACATAAATTATTTCACATTGAATAAAATCGTAATACATTAGGACTGTCTAATATTTAATATTTTGAAGTAAACTAGCTAAACATTAAATTCTTTAAATTGAAGCTCTAATTCATATTAATTTACTAACTACAGTAGTTAATTAGATACATTAATTAGTTCATTATATTACTCTAACAAATGATACTATTAGAATATATATGCGATTGAAATTTTAATATCTTTTATACAAATTATGTGATACTTGACTTAAGAGATTTGTGCAACGCACGAGCATAGAGACTAATACTATATTAAAAGCACGAAACCTCTATCGAAATATTGTTCGCCTTTTTTCCCCTTTAAAAATAGATTTCGCACTAGACAAAATAGTAATTTGATGATTTTTCTATTATTTAGGATTCTTAAATTAACTAAAATTTTAGTTATTAAATATAACCTTATTTGAACTACTTAAAGAGTCCTAATATTAAAGACTTTAAAATTCACTAAGAATGTGATATAATGTTAGAGATATTCACGTGATTTAAAGTTGGAGGCTAAAATAATTTAAAGTAAGTCAAAACCAAGTTTGTGTGGGTTTTAGGTTGTGCAAATATTATAGAATACTAGAGTCATGCCAAAAACAGAAGACAAGCATTTATACAACAATTCATGTACGTATTTTCAAAACTTGTCTTTCTCTATTTTTTCCTCCAAACTTATTAGTTTTTTCAATAAGTATAATTCCTTTTATTTGTGGTGTGGATATACACATGTTCTTCCTGAGGCTTAGATATGATAATATATTTTTATAAATTATCCATCTGTAGAATTTGAGATATAAAGTTACTTATGTATAAATTCTTTTTTGAAGAGTCAATGAATGAAAGGTAGAGGTACCATTATTACTTCAAATATGCTTGTGCTTTAATTTTAAAATCGATTTCTTCAGAGTATGCTCCTTTAGATAATTTTTTTATGTATAAAATTGTTGAGTTCCTTGAGTTTAAAGGCCTCTTTTCCGACGGAGCAAGCTAAGTTGATCATCTCGATGGATAGTTATTGACAAGAGATTTAAAAAATATGTCGGAGCGTATTATGTAGTTTTTCCTTATGACATTGCAGATATGGAATTATTTCGTTCAAGGTCTGACACATTCCTTTTCTTCTTTATGGTTCCAAATTTTCTATTGTCTTTTGCATAGACTTTATTATTTTGTAAATTATATGTGTGCAATTCCCGTTTTTATACAATTATAAGGTGCAGGTGAAAGAAAGCTATATAATAAAAAATAAATGGATGATTCCATTATACAAAAATGGTGAGTCATATACAATAAAATTATCTCTCAATTTTAATCTACATTGGAGATAAATTATCAATGTTAATAAGATATTTCAACATTAAATAACTATTGATAATTATTGAATAATAATTCTATCATATAATATAGACATATGTTTTTCGAGTATTCATACCCTTTTAGTAACATTCTATAATATGGTAATATTCAATAAGATATGAGAGGAACTATGTAGGGTACAATTTCTTCCTTTATTGCATTAACTAAATAAAATAAGTATATATGATTTTCTGGAACTTAATTTTTTTTCTTAAAATATTATTGTATAACTCAAATATATTTTTAAATAATATTAAATTTTTTATTCATTTCCTTGAGATAAATGTGCAACACGTACTTAAAAATTATATTATTATTATTATTATTATTATTATTATTATTATTATTATTATTATTATTTATCTATCTATCTATACTATTATAAAAACGTAAAACTCAAATAAAATATTAAACAACTTTTTTATTCTTTAAAAATAAATTTTACATTAAATATTCTTATACATTATATTCGTAGTATCTTGAAGAGTTAAAAAAAAACAATTTAGGACTCAATGAACAAGAAACTATGGATCCCTACTTTCTTGATTCTTTTATCTTTAACTTTTCTTTTGATATTTATTTTATAATTAAAATACATTCTAATAATATTTATTTTTGCGATGTTTAAAAAATTATATTTATTGGTATTAGGTACACGCGCAATGCACGTACACTAAGACTAGTAAGAAGAAATATGGGAAGAGAGAGGGAGACGACAAAGAGAGGTAGAGAGGGGGCTACAGGGAGAGAATAAATATGAAAGTAGGTTTTTTTCGGGATTTAGCTATACAATGCTAATTTTTTTGGGGCTACTTTTGCCAAATGTAATCTAAGGCAAAAATAATTTTTCAATTCCTATTATATGTTGTCACATGGTGCCAATTTATCTTTTTTAATTTTATTTAATCTATATTTTTTTCTTTTTCATTTTAGCTACTCTTAAACCAAGAAATTTCACTAGTGTCCTTCTGCCTGACATTAATTTAGCTTTTATCCTCGTTTATAAAAGTTTTGCAAATATAGGTAGACCTAGGGGTGTCAATGATTCAGTTCGGTTGGTTATTTTATAAAATTTGTACCATACCAATTTTTTGGTTATTCTATTATATATATCTAAAATTAGACTTTTTGAAATTGTCTCAATTATATCGGTTTCTCTTCGGTATCGGTACAGTTTGGTTAATTTTTGGTATTTTTTTAAAATATCATATAAAAGCTACTAGTAGAAATAGAATGCAATAACATACGTAATTTTATAGGGCTTAACAAAACTCTCTAGATATTTTTATTATTTAAAGAGTTATGCATTAAGAAAACCTGAAAACAGCGTAAAAGAAACTAAGCAAAGACACCAAAAATGTAAATCACACGAGTAGAAAGATATTAACCAAGTTTGGACCAAAGAATAAAATCTATAGAAGATTAAATATTCAAAAAGATGAATCCAAATGATAGGAAAGGAAATATATTCAATACATTATAATTTGCTACTCATAAATGCTAGAATACCTTGTGTCTTGCTAGTGAATATGCTAAAATAATTTAGTTTCAACTAGAGTAGCATAATAGGTTGGGAATTAAGATTTTGAGTTTAACTAATTGTCGGCTTAACACCCTGAAAAATTTCGAAGTGTTTTAAGACCATTAAGAAAATTGGCGGGTGCTAATTATATTAATTCGGGTATGAACAAGACTAATAATTTGAATGATATCAATTGATCATGATAATATATGTATGAGGTACATTAAGAATGGTTTATGGTCTAAGAAGAGCCCTAAGGCTAAGTCAAGTAGAAAATTATATGATGGGATAATATTTCAAGTGAGTTCGTACAAGATCTAATTTCAAACGAGCATAACTCTCAAGATATAAAGAGTTATGTAGTGTATAACCTATCAAATTAAATTACTTTGAGTTCAGTTTCCAACGCATCAAACCGTTCATCATTTGGATATATATATATATATATACAGAAAGTTATGGCCATTATACTAGACATGTGTCATATGTGCGCCCAGATGCGCGACCGCGCATATTTGAGAGTTTCCGCCTCAGGTGCGCGGCCACTTGCCCAGGTGCACATCCGCACACATAGGAACTCATTAAATACCCCCCAAGGCCGGGTAGAGAGAGAGCTAAGTCATTTCTTTGAGCTAGGGCTTGCATATCAAGGGGAATCCGTCCAACACCTCCCTCCCATGAACCAAGGTAATATTTTTGGAGTAATTTTGAGTTTATTACTACTCCTAAATACTTGTATTAACAAGGATTAATCTTGAAGATCCATAGATTTCCATTTAAATCCCCAAATTGATCAAGAATACTACAAGTTGGGATTCTCAAGAGTTTCACTATAAGAGGTATGTCTACCATCTCTAACTAATCTATGGTGATTATTTATGTATGAAAAATGTGTTAAAACTTATGGCATGGTGATTGGAAGCCATAAGTTTCCGATTTAAATACATAATCATTGTAGAGATTGAAAGGTGATTATTTGATAGAATTTTATTAGTTGGGTGAGAATGGCTGGTCACACATGTGATGTTAGGATTATAAGTTGTTAAAGAATGATGGTGGGATGAATTGTTGGTAAATAATGGTAGTTGGAAGAACTACTTCTATGTCACGACCTAAAATTCCCACCTTCGGATCGTGATGTCGCCTAATATTTCACTTGCTAGACAAGCCAACGTTAGAATAATATTAACCAATTTTAAAACAATCTTTACATTATTAATAATCAAGGAAATAAAAGCGGTAATAATCCATAAATGCAACGGTGTCTAAATACCATCCCAAAATTGGTGTCACAAGTGCACGAGCTTCTATAATAAATACAAATAAAGGTCTGAATAAAATAAATCTGTCTGGAAATAAACACACAGCTAAAGTAAAATAGACGGGGACTTCAGAACTGCGGACGCCATGCAGTTATACCTCAAGTCTCCTTTGGTAGCTGAAATTTGAGCAAGTCTACGGTACGCCGCTGGGACCAACTCCAAAATCTGCACAAGAAGTGCAGAGTGTAGTATCAGTACAACCGACCCCATGTACTGATAAGTGCTGAGCCTAACCTCGGCGAAGTAGTGACGAGGCTAAGGAGGGTCACTTACGTTACCTGTACGCAATATTAGTAACAACAATAATAATAGAAATAAATCAGGTAACGCCTTTATAATAATTGAAGCCAACTCAGCAGTCATAACCAATTATCATTTCCATCAATTCTGTTGTAGCGTGCAACCCGCTCTCACAATATATTCACATTCAATTATGTTGCAGCATGCAACCCGCTCTCATAATATATTCACATTCGGTTCTGTTGCGGCGTACAACCCGATCCTCCAATATATTCATTTTAATCAAGTCTGTTGCGGCGTGCAACCCGATCCCCCAATATATATATATATGTATGTCGACTTTTAAATAAGTCTGTTGCGGCGTGCAACCCGATCCTCCAATATGGACTTTTAATAAGTCTGTTGCGCGCGTGCAACCCGATCCTCCAATATATTCATTATAATTAATTCTGTTGCGACGTGCAACCCGATCCTCCAATATATTCATTATAATCAATCTTGTTGCGGCGTGCAACCCGCTCCTCCAACATATTCATTTACCAATTCTTATAGAAGAAATTTCTCCAATAAATGCAACAATTAATATAAAATTATAAGACAACAAACATACAATAATTATGATTTAATTATGAAACAAACAAAGGCAGATAGCAAATTATTATGAAAATCAGAGAGAAAATATGCAGTTTAATATTTAACATGCTAAATGTCAAATGACAATTAAGGCACATAATTCAAATAGCATGTAACAATTAATGCAGGAATTCAATAATTAATATTTGACAAAGAATAGGAGAGAAATAATTATTATAAAAATTAATTCATGATTTAAAATAATTTATGATTTTTCAAGTAAGCAGGCAAATAATTAATTTGACGACGTATAGACACTCGTCACCTCGCCTATACGCGTTCACATGCAATTCACATAACAAATAATTTAAGGGTTCTATTCCCTCGAGTCAAGGTTAACCACGACATTTACCTCGCTTTGCAAATTTCAATCAATTACTCAACCATAACTTTTCCTTTTAAATTTATCTCCAAAAGCTTCAAATCTATTCACAAACAATTCGATTTATTCAATACGAATAATAGGAATTAATTCCATATGAATTTACTAATTTTTCGGATAAAAATCCAAAATTCATTAAAATATTCGACAGTGGGACCCACATCTCAAATCTCGGAAAAACTTACGAAATCCAAACACCCGTTCCGATACGAGTCCAACCATACAAAATTTATCAAATTGCGATGTCAAATGGACCTTCAAATTTTAAATTTTCGTTTTTGGAAGATTTTATAAAAATTCCAATTTCTTCCATCTAAATCCGAAATAAATGATGAATATGGACTTAGATTTATGAAATACAATCACTATATGATAAAGAACACTTACCCAGTTCAAAATCATGAAAAACTCCTTTGAAATCCCCCCTAAGCCGAGTTCTTATTGAGGGTTTGTGAAAAAATGGGAAAAATTCCGTTTTGGTTTTGTTTTAAGTCACATGCGTCAGGACTTCTTCGCGTTCACGAAGGGCCTATCACGTTCGCGATGAGTAGCAGTCCATGGCTTTCACGTTGGCGAGTCCTCCTTCGCGTCCGCGAAGGCTTTTTCCCTCCTGGCCTTCGCGTTCGCGTGCCAGTGCTCGCGTTCGCGTAGACCCCTTCCCCAGGCCTCTAAAGCTTCGCATTCGCGTTGAGCTGGTCGCGTTCGCGAAGGGTAAAGTCCTCATAGCTTCGCGTTCGCGACCCAATCTTCACGTTCGTGAAGAAGAAAAATTCAGCCAGCCCAGTTTGCTCTTCGCGTTCGCGAGAGTACATTCGCGAACGCGATGAAGGAAATACCAGAAGCCTGAAGTTGCAGAAAAACCAGATTTTCTAAGTTTAAAACATCCCGTGGCCTATCCAAAACTCACCCGAGCCCTCGGGGCTCCAAACCAAATATGCACACAAGTCTAAAAATATCATACGAACTTGCTCGTGCGATCAAATCGCCAAAATAACACCTAGATCTACGAATCGTACACCAAATCAAAGGAAATTTTTAAGAAAACTTTAAAACTTTTATTTTTACAATCGGACGTCTGAATCACGTCAAATCAACTCCGATTCTCACCAAATTTGGCAGACAAGTCATAAATATTATAGTGGACCTACACAGGGCTCCGAAACCAAAATATGGACCCGAGGTCAATAAATCCAACACCAGTAATTTCTTAAAAATCATTAAGCTTTCAAGCTTTTAATTTTTCATCAAAATTCCATATCTCGGGCTAGGTACCTCAGAATTCGATTCCGGGCATACGCCCAAGTCCCAAATCACGATATGGATCTACCTGAATTGTCAAAATACTTATCCGGGTCCGTTTGTTCAAAATGTTGACCAAAGTCAACACAATTAAGTTTTAAAGCTCTATATCACATTTTAATCGATTTTCACATAAAAACTTTTCAAAAAATTATACGGACTGTGCACACAAGTCGAGGAATAATACATGGTGCTTTTCGAGGTCTTAGAATACAGAATTACTTATTAAATTTAAAGATGACATTTTAGGTCATCACATTCTATGGTTAAGAAATGTATAAATGTATGCCCACTAGGTGTTTGGTAAATTGTCTAAATGGCCTAAACTATGGAATTGGTTACTAATGTTGGTCCCATTAGATGTTGATATTGTAGATTGAAGTTGTTTAATATAGTAGATCATTGTAGTATCATTAAGGGGTGAATTTCAATTTCGGATCGTTGGCATTGAATTGAGGAGACAAGAAGGCATTCAGAGGTGGATACGCGTGGAAGGGGATTTCCTGAGTATTGATTAGCTTGCTCAATGTTGGGTTCATCTTGTTGAGGTAAGTAACTCTTCTAATCTTGGAGCTGAGGGTATGAACCCAGAATATACGTATTATGTGAATTGTTTGGAGGTGACGCACATGCTAGGTGACGGGCGTGCGGGCGTGCACCATCGAACTTGTGACGTAATTGTTCTATAGAATTTTGTAGTCAAATAATCTTGGCATTTTTCATGCAGTTTTATGTGTTAAAGAAAATTGAGGTGAGAATCATGTTTAAAAAAAATCATGTTTAGGCTATGTGCCAGTATTATTGGAACCCACAGAGGTCATATTGCTGTGAATTATTTGTTTTAAATTGAAAATTCATACTCAGTCATATTCATTTCATTACATATCATATCTCAGTCTCTTTTGTTATTTATTGATATATTATATCATCATTTTTGGGCTATTTTCATGACATTGTGAGCCCATGAGAGAGAAACTGGAGAGATTGATGACTGAGGGAGGCCGAGGGCCTGACTGTGAGGATATTTTTGGGATCGAGCTGCACGCCGCAGCAGGTCATGTTGGCTTTATATACATTAATATTATTATGTGGATCGGAGCTGCCTGCCTGCAGGCCTTATAGGCTTTATATAGCACGTGAGTTGTCCGTGCATCACGTGAGTTGTTCGTGCAGCACGTGAGTTATCCGTGCAACACGTGAGTTGTCCATGTGAATCCAGATATTTATACTATAGCACGTGAGTTGTTCATGCGGTTTATAGCGCTTGGGCTGAAGGAGCCTCTCCGGAGTCTGTACACACCCCCAGTGAGCGCAGGTACCTACTGAGTACGAGTGCCGAGTGCCGAGCGATTGGGAGGATTGAGTGACTGTGAGGACTGAGTGATGGGGAGGACTGAGTGAATTAATACTCTGAGAGCATGTGTATGGTATTATCACAGAGATACATTGCATTGACATGCACACATGAGATACATGCATAGAGATGTATTTTTCTCATGCTGTACGGTATCACGTTATTCATGACTTCTCACACATACTGGCCTATGGGCATAATGATGCATTTTCACTGGCTATCTAGAAAGAAAATGAAATATCTTATTTATTGTGGAAATGATTTTTGGAAAAATTACTGTTTTCAACTTACTCATATTTTTGGCAACTTCGGTAAACAATTTGATTTTTTTTTACTGATGTACTTGAAAGTCAGAACTATTTTCAGAAATCATGATTCAGCTGAGCATTTTATATCTGGGTTACTCATTTTATTACTTTCTTTATGTTGTTATGAATTGTTGTTGCTTATGGGAGTTGGACTCTGACCTTGGTACAAGCTCGTCACTACTTTCAACCTAAGGTTAGGTTTGTTACTTATTGAGTATATGGAGTTAGTTGTACTCATACTACACTTCTGCACCTTGCGTGCAGATTTTAGATGTTGATGTTGCTGTGCATGGCGGGAGCTAGCATTGAAGATGTACCTACGATCCAGTCACACCTGCATCTTGTTCTTGGTAGCTTTAGAATTATTAATCTGTTCATGTATATTTCAAATAGATGATGTATTTTATTTCACACCAGCTTTATAAATTCAAATCTTAGATGCTCATGATTTGTACTACCAGTCCTTGGGGAGTGCATTAGAGTCAGTTAAATATTAATTGAATCGTATTGTTGTTATTTGTCTTACCTAGCAGGTGAGGTTAGGTTCCATCACGGCTAGTCAAATTTTGGGTCGTGACAAGTTGGTATCAGAGCTCTAGGTTCATAGGTTCTACAAGTCACGAGCAAGTGTCTAGTAGAGTCTTGCGGATCGGTATGCTGACGTCCATACTTATCTTCGAGAGGCTACAGGGCATTTAGGATATACTTCCCATCTTTCCTTCCTTATCGTGCGAAATTGATTCAGCTTGAGACATAACTCTTTGAATTCCTTCCACGCATTCGTGTACGCATGTGAGCGCTCGGTATCAGCTGTGCATCGTCGGCTTGTAATTCCATGAACGAGGTTCAAAATGTGTATTCTGTATTTTGGTGATTGGCCAGTCTGGAGGACTTGAGGCCAGGATTAGACTGCAGCTTAGGCTCGGTAGTTTCAGTTGTATGAACTTGTACAATTGGACTCATATGTACGGTAGTGTCCCTATAAGTGGAATTTATGGCTCGATGAATGGCTGGATGACCATATGATGACTATATTGTGACTGCGGGATGTGTTCAGATGGTTTGACTATTTGCTTGAGATGTAAAAAGGACTATTGGGTGTTTGACTTCTATCTCGATTTGACATAGAGTCTCGAGTTATGAATGTGTTAAAGGATCTTTCACATGGTGTAATTGTGGAACAAATTAAATTTTTGTGTCTTGTTGATGAGTTTAAACTCATGAAGGTTAATTGATTACGTAGGAGTTGTGGCAGTAAAAAAGGTAGAGAAAGATGCCAATTTGAGGCTAAACATGCGGGTTATCACCTGCGGAATAAACTACAGAGGTGTGATCTTTATAATGTTGTGTGGAGAATCTTCTTTTCTACCAGTAGGGCAGATGTATTGGGATTTGAATTTGAATTGGTGAAGAAAGCTGACCTGACCATCATGAGAATGAAGGCGAGCTTAGTAGACGATTTAAGGTAACATATAGGTTGTGATGCATGAGCTTGGGAAGAATTTAGTTAAATCTCACTATGGTGTTATGGAAATAATTGAATATGGGTATTGTGAATTATTGAATGTTTTGATCTATGGCTTTGAGCCAAGTGGGGGAGCATACTAATGACAATTCGATTTCATGGTTATAGGTTAAATTAAGTTTTGGCCTGAGACATACTTGTGGAGCAGTTATGACTACAGAGGCTGAGATCGAGGATAACCCGAGTAAGGAAATTTCCTGAATATGGGATATAATGCACTTATGAAAATATGAAAAATCATAGAATGATTAGGTTGTAAATTGCGAAGAATGTAGTGCGCATGGAATATGAATTTGGCCAGTGGTGTTAAGGCAGGGTTATTTCTTTGAGTGTTGTTTTGCTAGCAGGGCATGTGTCTTTTGGCCCGTTTGGGCAGTGCAATTCAACTTTGACCGAGCGGGTGACTCCTGAGAAGGTTCTAATGGGTCTGAGATTTATATATAGCAATTAAAAAAAATTTCGGACTTGTGTATGGATAGAATCTGAGATTTGCATATGATGGTGTCAGGACTTGCAGTAATTATGTATGACTATGGATTCTACATTCCAGAATAAGAAAGGTAAAAGAACAATTTTAAGTTCACATAAGACCTCTTCAAAGTGGGTGTCTCAGTGGTGGTACTTATAGGGTGCCTAAGAAGGAATACAACGGCTTATAGGCCTTAGGGCGGTGTGGTTCTAAGTTAGGATGTCTTATAACGAGGCCTTACGACTGCTTCGTGGCAATGCTCTAGGATTTGGCGACACGCGTGGCTTGGTCGAGTTAGACAGATTCAATTCTGATAGCTTGGTTATGTGCGAATGGATTTCAAAGTGTTCTTGATGGTTTGAACCGGATATTCTCTATCGGTGTGAGGAACATATTGTGTATTGTGATTTCCTCCTGGAAGGGAGAAAATGGAAGGTTTCTAACTAACCGGGTATGTAATTTGATGGTGACTCAGAGTTGATAATGAGATTCTCGTGCATTTCACATGATGGCATGATAGATGTGGTGTTGTGCGGGATTAAGACTTACATTTGCAAGGTGGCAGTTTAGTCTTGAATGGAAGGTCAAGAATTTTGGACAACATGGTCAGTTTTAGACACTTAGATGAATGTTATAACTGCTCGGTAAATCCTGAGAATGGTGCGCATTTTCGAAGGCACACTGTGATTTGACTTACAGATGTTTTATTGGTATTACAGAACTCACTTGGTTGATAGACTGCTGGTATTTAAATTATTGTTATATGGCACGGGAGAATTATGAAAGTATTCCTAGTGGGATGATCGTGCATGAAGGATGTTTTAGTCATTCGAGTGCTGGAGTTGTGATAAGTTACAATGGTTTATTTGTTCTATGAATTTGGGGGCTGGGAGTTCTCAGAAGCAAATTGTTTCGGGGTCGTGGACTATGAAGGTGTGGCCAAGTTAACTAGATAATAGTACGTGTCATGGTTAAGTTATGGAGGACTTTTTAGAGGGATATTTATCCATGATCGGATTGCGTTTGGGCTATAATAAGCCTGGAATCGACTGTTGAGCTTTAAGCTGTGATGTTTCTCATATCTGTAACACTGCGTGAGCTATTTGAGCCGTGATTGAGGCTACATATGAGTTAAAAATCCCTGAATGAACTTTATAAATGCCTTAGTGATGAAAGATTTTCAATTTGAGCTACGATAGCACACTTTGTACATGCATACGCTTTAGCATGTCATTTATACCAGTCCAGGAACATGAGAATCTTATCCTACTCATCATATACCTGTATACCTATTTAAATGGTCCCATATGGTATATTTGAATTGAAGGCCTGGGACTATACCATGCAGCGCGTGGAATTCGCAAATTTCTCGATTGTTTATCTGATTTAATTGTCATTCCTTCCTCTTCATGCTATAATATTATTGAGCAGGGTATTTGAGGAATTAAGCACATGCACCTACGGTTATTGTTTTCACGAAATTTGAGGAGTTGGTTGGAAATGTTGGAGTTGAATATCAATAAAGTGGTTAGGTTTAATGAGATGAGGTCATTGGACCTAGAATGAGTACTATCGAATTTGATTACGGTATATTTGGGAGAATAACATCGGCAGTGTACAAAGGTTTTGGAACGAGATTTTATGGAAAGTGGGGTTTAATACTAGTACTTTGTTGGTTTTGAGTAGTTACTATGATTGGGAATGGTACTGCGAATATGCGAGTTGTATGGTATATTGTGTGATTATATCTGAGGTTATGGTTACAGCTTAATACAGCTTGCTCAAATTTATACAGTGTGTAGATATAAAATTCGGGTCTTGAAAAGAAGTTTTTGGATGTTGGAAATTGGATTCCAAGGTTTATGGGCTAAGACTAAATTAGTAATTTTAAATTATGTGGTGTCGTCAGGCCTATATGGGATAGGGTGAAGTGGGATCACCTCGGGTATGCATGCGATAAGGTGAAATAGTGATTTGAAGGCTCAAATATCTCAAAGAAGAAGTATCACACAGTGATCAAATATATATTGGATAGAAAATTTTATGATCATTTTTCATACTAGAACATCTTAGAGTAATTGTTGGAGGTCGCCAAAGGTTTAGTTCGGGTGTTCGACGTAGAGATTTAGAGTTGAAGAAAGTAAACGGGTTATTCTCAAGATTTTCTCTATGAATATATTGGGTGAATTGTTAAGAAAGTTAAAGTATGTGTAGTCACATTAGGCCCTACGAAATCTTGAAGGAAATAGGCCAAACTATGAGTAGGATGTTTCCATATTATTGTCCTCCATGTATTCGGTGTTTCATGTGTCTATGTTGAAGAAAGTAGTTTGAGATCCGACACTCATTGTTCCGGTTGAGACTATTGAGGTTAATGAGAAATTGACTTATGAAGAGATTCCAATTTCTAATATTGATCGGCAAGTCCGAAAGTTGAGAAATAAAGAAATTGCCTCCATGAAAGTGTTATGGCGAAACCAACATGTTGAAAAGGCCACTTAGGAAGCCGAGGAAGAAATGAAGAAGAAGTACCCTCATTTGTTTGAATAGCCATGTATTTATAAAGTTGTGTTCTACGAAAGCTAAGAGTTATTTTCTATGATATTCTCTGGCAGGTGGTTAGGCCCAATTGCATAGGACACTTTGCCGAAATTTCTGAAAAATTTGGGAGTTAGCCAAATTTTGGGGCATTAAGGAAGTTGAAATGTTGGAAGAATATCTAAGATCTATATGAAGCCAAGAACGATTAAAGATGATGGTTAAGGTGAAAGGAGGATAATACTGTGCCTAATAATGACTTGTAAAACATTCAAGGACGAATGTTCTTAAGTGGGGGAGAATGTAACACCCTGGAAAATTTTGAAGTGTTTTAAGACCATTAAGAAGATTGGCGGGTGCTAATTATATTCATTCAGGGTATGAACAAGACTGATAATTTGAATGATATCAATTGATCATGATAATATATGTATGAGGTGCATTAAGAATGGTTTATGGTCTAAGAAGAGCCCTAAGGCTAAGTCAAGTAGAAAATTATATGATGGGATAAAGTTTCAAGTGAGTTCGCACAAGGCCTAACTTCAAACGAGCATAACTCTCAAGATATAAAGAGTTATATGGTGTATAACCTATCAAATTAAATCTCTTTGAGTCTAGTTTACAACGCATCAAATCGTTAGTCATTTGGATATATATATATATATATATATATATATATATATATATATATATATATATATATATATATATATATATATATATATATATATATATAGAAATTTATAGCCATTTTACCGGACATGTGTCATATGCGCGCCCAGATGCGCGGCCGCACATATTTGAGAGTTTCTACCTCAGGTGCATGGCCTGATGCGCGGTCACTTGCCCAGGTGCGCAGCCGCGCACATAGGAACTCATTAAATACCCCCAAGGCCGGGTAGAGAGAGAGCTAAGTCATTTCTTTGAGCTAGGGCTTGCATATCACGGGGAATCCGTCCAACACCTCCCTCCCATGAACCAAGATAATGTTTTTGGAGTAATTTTGAGTCGATTACTACTGCTAAATACTTGTATTAACAAGGATTAGTCTTGAAGATCCATAGATTTCCATTTAAATTCCCAAATTGGTCAAGAACACTACAAGTTGGGATTCTCAAGAGTTTCACTATAAGAGGTATGTCTACCATCTCTAACTAATCTATGGTGATTATTTATGTATGAAAAATGTGTTATAACATATGGCATGGTGATTGGAGGCCATAAGTTCCCGATTTAAATACATAACCATTGTAGAGATTGAAAGGTGATTATTTAATAGAATTTTGTTGGTTGGGTGAGAATGGTTGGTCACACATGTGATGTTAGGATTATAAGTTGTTAAAGAATGATGGTGGGATGAATTATTGGTAAATGATGGTAGTTGGAAGAACTACTTCTGTGGTTAAGAAATGTATAAATGTATGCCCACAAGGTGTTTGGTAAATTATCTAAATGGCCTAAACTATAGAATTGGTTACTAATGTTAGTCCCATTGGATGTTGATATTGTAGATTGAAGTTGCTTAGTATAGTAGATCGTTGTAGTATCATTAAGGGGTAAATTTCAATTTCGGATCATTGGCATTGAATTGAGGAGACAAGAAGGCATTCAGAGGTGGATACGCGCGGAAGGGGATTTCCTGAGTATTGATTAGCTTGCTCAACGTTGGGTTCGTCTTGTTGAGGTAAGTAACTCTTCTAATCTTGGAGCTGAGGGTATGAACCCTGAATATACATATTATGTGAATTATTTGGAGGTGACACACATGCTAGGTGACGGGCGAGTGGGCGTGCACCATAGAAATTGTGACGTAATTGTTCCGTAGAATTTTGTAGTCAAAAAATCTTGGCATTTTCCATGTAAAGAAAATTGAGCTGAGAATCATATTTAAAAAAAATCATGTTGAGGCTATGTGCAAGTATTATTGGGACCCACAAAGGTCATATTGCTGTGAATTATTTATTTTAAATTGAAAATTCATACTCAGTCATATTCATTTCATTACATATTATATCTCAGTCTCTGTTGTTATTTATTGATACATCATTTCATCATTTTTGGGCTATTTTCATGACATTGTGAGCCTATGAGAGAGAGACTGGAGAGATTGATGACTGAGGGAGGCCGAGGGCCTGACTGTGAGAATATTTTTGGGATCGGGCTGCACGCCGCAGCAAGCCATGTTGACTTTATATACATTATTATTATTATTATTATTATTATTATTATTATTATTATTATTATTATTATTATTATTATTATTATTATTATTATTATTATTATTATTATTATTATTATTATTATTATTATTATTATTATTATTATTATTATTATTATTATTATGTGGATCGAGGCTGCCTGCCTATAGCAGGCCTTATAGGCTTTATATAGCACGTGAGTTGTCCGTGCAGATTCAGATATTTATACTATAGCACGTGAGTTGTCCGTGCAGCATATAAGTTGTCCGTGCGATTTATAGTGCTTGGGCTGAAGGAGCCCCTCCGGAGTCTGTACACACCCCAGTGAGCGCAGGTACCTACTGAGTGCGAGTGCCGAGTACCGAGCGATTGGGAGGATTGAGTGACTGTGAGGACTGAGTGATGGGGAGGACTGAGTGAATTGATACTCTAAGAGTATGCGTATGGTATTATCACTGATATACATTGCATTGATATGCACACACGAGATACATGCATAGAGATGTATTTTACTCATGCTGTACGGTATCACGGTATTGAATAACTTCTCACACATAATAGCCTATGGGCATAATGATGCATTTTTCACTAGCTATATGGAAAGAAAATAAAATATCTTATTTATTGTGGAAAGGATTTTTGGAAAAATTACTGTTTTCAACTTACTCATATTTTTGGCAACTTTGATAAACGATTTGGTTTTTTTTTTACTAATGTACTTGAAAGGCAGAACTATTTTCAGAAATCATGATTCAATTGAGAATTTTATATCTGGGTTACTCCTTTTATTACTTGCTTTATGTTGTTATGAATTGTTGTTGCTTATGGGAGTTGGACTCTGACCTTGGTACAAGCTCGTCACTACTTTCAACCTAAGGTTAGGTTTGTTACTTATTGAGTACATGGGGTCGGTTGTACTCATACTACACTTCTGCACCTTGCGTGCATATTTTGGATGTTGATGTTGCTGTGCATGGCGGGAGCTAGCATTGAAGATGTACCTACGTTCCAGTCACACCGCCTCTTATTCTTGGTAGCTTTAGAATTATTAATCTGTTCATGTATATTTCAAATAAATAATATATTTTATTTCACACCAGCTTTGTAAATTCAAATCTTAGAAGCTCATGATTTGTACTACCAGTCCTTGGGGAGTGTATTAGAGCCAGTTAAATATTAATTGAATCATATTGTTGTTATTTAGCTTACCTAGCAGGTGAGGTTAGGTGCCATCACGGCTATTCGGATTTTGGGTCGTGACATAACCGTTAGAAAAAGTTTAATGCTTTAAATTTATTATATAAATATATTGTTAACATGTAAATTTATTCATTACGATTCAGTATTTTTTCGGTTTATTTTCGTAAAATAAAAAATCTATCATAATTATCGGTACGGTTATAGGTTTATATAAAAACCTACGGTTTTATTAAAAGAAACCTAAAAATTGGTTCGGTACGGTACGGTTCAATCGGTTTAGTCAGTTTTTAAATATCCATTGATACCCCTAGGCAGACCATTAGAACTTCTTCTCTTTCTTCTTTTTCTCCTCCTTTTTCATCTTCTTCATATGTGCTATAAAATATTAAAGACCCATTGCTTATTTGTGGTTGATGCACATTGGTTGGGTTGAAGAAATTTGATAAACACCATTGTTGAATTTTGTTGAACTTGATTGTTAAAAATGACAAAGTGGATATATTGATTTTTGAAGGTTTGACTTGAATCTAACCATTAGGAACTGTAGTATTAGAATATTATTCCAATTGAATTCATTTGGAGTTGATTTGAAAAAATTGAACCAGTTTCGAGATAAAAACTTGTCGATTAAATTTCTACATAGGTATGTCCTGACGACAACAACAACTACAAACCCAATATAATCCCACATAATGGGGTCTAGAGAGGATAGTGTGTACGCAGCCTTATCCCCACCTTGTTGAGATACAGAGGCTGTTTCCAATAGACCTTCGGCTCAGGGAAGTATAAGCATCATATTAATGAAGAAGAAAACAAGAAGTGCAACACACGAGAAGCCATCTAAAAGTAGTATAAAGACAACCAGATAGTAAGATGGCTGAATTGAGAGAAACAACAGGTAGTGATAGAAATCTAATACCAACAGAATACGAAAGTACGTACTAATACTACTGGTATGAATAAGGAGAACACTCAACTAACTAACATACTACCCTAATCCTCGACTTCTACACCTTCCTATCAAGGATCATGTCCTCGTCAGCTGAAGCTACGCCATGTCTTACCTAATCACCTCTCCCCAATTCTTCTTCGGTCTACCTCTACCTCTCCTTAGGCCTTCCAATGTCAACCTCTCACATCTCCTGACCGGGGCATCTGTGTTCCTCCCCTCACATGCCCAAATCATCTAAGCCTTGTTTCTCGCATCTTGTCCTCAATAGGGTTCATACCTACCTTGTCCTGAATAACTTCATTTCTAATTATATCTAGCCTTATGTTCCCGCACATCCATCTCAACATCCTTATTTCTGCTAACTTCATTTTCTGGATATGGGCGCTCTTGACTAGCAAAGACGCAGCCAATAAGTAAGTCATGACGATCCGTCAGAATTTGTGAATAATTTGTATCAAATGTGTGACATAATTTGTACTAAAGCATTATTAATGGGACTTAAATGGTGCCATGAAAATCATCTTAACCATCTGATTGTGGAATCAGATTCCATGCTTATGAAGTCGGATGACAAGGAAGGACATAGAAGTCTCATGGCAGGTGGATTATTTTTTAACAAAATCTGACAGTTGACTAAACATGTTTGTTGCAGATTTCAGCACTATTTTAGATAAGAAAATATACTTACTGATTAGCTTGCTAATTGGGGGAAGAGAATGAAGAATAATGCTTTCTTCACTAAATTTATTTTATTTCTTAAAATTGTTAAAGCCTTAATGAAGAACGACATAATATCAAATATGCATAATTTTCTAATCAGGCGAAAGAAAGGTCACTTTTAACTTAGATTATGACTGATTTTGTATAATATATACATGGGACGTAGTTGTAATGATCTAACTGATCATTTAGAGTTCTACCATCCCGTTTTATGATTTGAGACCTCGAGTAGGTTCGTATAACATCTTATGACTTGCATATGGTTGGTTCGAGGTCCGAGAGGTTCGGAAGTGATTTAGAATACTTGGTTGGCAACTAGAGGCTTTAAGTTAAGTGGAGTTGACCAAAGTCAATATTACGGGTAAATGAGCTCGAATTTAAAAACTAATAACATATTTAGACTCGTGGGGTTATGGCTCGACGGGATCTGATTTTGGATTCAGGATTTGACCATATGTATCCAGGTTGATTTTTGTTTACTTTTTGGGATTTCTTCAAAGATCGAATCTTGATTGATTGGAATTTCTTCATTTAACATTTTTTGACTTTCTTGAAGGATATTTGGCTAGGTTTTGGATAATTGTAGGTCAAAAACAAAGGATAAGCCGTGTTATTTAGGGTTGAAGACTGGTCCGGAGAAGGTAAGTATCTTGCTTAACCTCGACTTGAGGGAAATTTTTGTAAAAATAAATTTATGTGCTACATGTTTGGGGGCGTCGTATATGCGAGATGATGAGCGTATATGCGGATGTCGAGGTTGTGCCATATTTTGGGTTGACGTTATGCCATTTATGCCTTATCAGAGCACTCGACTTGAGGGAAATTTTTGTAAAAATAGATTTATGTGCTACATGTTTGTGGGCGTCGTATATGCGAGATGATGAGCGTATATGCGGATGTCGAGGTTGTGCCATATTTTGGGTTGACGTTATGCCATTTATGCCTTATCAGAGCATGCTTCGTTTTATATACTTTACTTGATTTACTTGTGTCATGACTCTATGTACATCTTCACATGTTAGTATCATGTTATAGTGTCTCTCTTATGCTAGTTTAACATGTTATGTTATTATATATCATGACTCATTATTGTATGACTACTTGAGTATTATTATTCATGCTAGAGATCATGTCTAGGCCTTTAGATGATTTATTTGGACATGAAGGCTATTTGTGTATTGGATTACATGTTGTAGTCATAGTCAAACAATGTACACATGTATATACCATGCATGTCTATCTCTCTTGTCCATATGCATTATATAGATGCTCTTATCTCTTTCTCATATGCATACATCCCTGCTTATGATTATTCTATATAGACTGAGGTTGTGGCACATGAGTTTTTCGTACTAGTTGAGATGATTATGGAACGTGAGTTGTCCGTGCGAGTTGAGATTATTATGGCACGTGAGTTGTCCCAGCATTGGTCATGCTAGTCACATTCCTGTTTACATGTGGATAAGGATCCATCCCCCTAGGGTGGTGTACACACAATTCTACACTAGGAGTGTCGGGGCACTGGGGTGTTGGTTGCTTGTATAATTTGACTTTTTATTATGTATAGACATTCTACACTCATGTAGGGGTATTCATGCATATCTTACATATATGCATATTCATGCATTCTATACATGTATGTGACTTGATAGCAGGTTGTTGGATACTCGGAGATTGTCAGGTTAATGTACGATTTGAGTCTTTATCATGCAATCTCCTTATTATAGGATGCTCATAGAGAAGCATTCGGATTAATGCTACTTGTAGCATATCTCCTATATATGAAGATTTGGTGTATTTGTATATGCTTTTGACTTTGTGATCTGACCAAGTATGCTTAATACTTTTGTCGTGGACGGTGCGCCTTATTATTGAGATCCGTTGTATCTTGGTTGATCCTCTGTTATTATATATGATTATGAGATGCACATGTTGTATAAAGTGAGTATCGTTTGACTAAATATAGCCACTACTTCGTTGATATTAGTCTTGATACTTACTAAGTACATGAGGTCATTGTACTCATACTACATTTATGCACCTTGAGTACAATTATTGAAGCTGAGCTATTGCGGAGTTTGAAGGTGAGGAATAAAGACGCATCAGCATTATAAGTTTCAGCTCCTATTTGTTCATTGTAGCCTAGGATCTTGTAATTCTGTTTATGTATATTCAAACGGATGATGTATTTTTCTTTATAACAACATTGTATCCTAATCTTAGTCGCTCATAACTTGTACTATAGGTTCTTGGGATTGATGTATTAATCTTTGCTCACTTATTTTATTATTTATTTGATGATCTTCAGTTTGTGATGTGTTTATATTAGTTGGCCTGCCTAGTGAGTTAGTTAGGAGTCATCACGATCCCGGTGAAATTTGGATCGTGACAAGTTGGTATCAGAGTCCTAGGTTCATAGATCCTACGAGTCATGAACAAACGTCTAGTATTACGGGTAAATGAGCTCGAATTTGAAAACTAATTACATATTTAGACTCGTGGGGTTATGTCTCAATGGGATCTGACCTTGGATTCAGGTTTTGACCAAGTGGATCTGGGTTGACTTTTGTTTACTTTTTGGATTTTTTTCAAAGATCGAATCTTCATTGATTGGAATTTCTTCCTTTAGCATTTCTTTGACTTTCTTGACTGATATTTTGCTAGGTTTCGGATAATTGTTGGTCAAAAACAAATGATAAGGAGCGTGATTTAGGGTTGAAGACTAGCCTGGAGAAGGTAAGTATCTTTCTTAACCTCGACTTGAGATAATTTTTTTCTAAAAATAGATTTATGTGCTACATGTTTGGGGGCGTCGTATATGCAAGGTGACGAGCGTATATGCGGATGTCGAGGTTATGCCATATTTTAGGTTGACGTTATGCCATTTATGCCTTATCAGAGCGTGCTTCGTTTTATATGCTTTACTTGATTTACTTGTGTCATGACTCTATGTGCGTCTTCACATGTTAGTATCTTGTTATAGTGTCTCTCTTATGCTAGTTTAACATGTTATGTTATTATATATGATGACTCGTTGTTGTATGACTACTTGAGCATTATTACTCATGATGAGTTCATGTCTAGGCCTTTGGATGATTTATTTGGACATTAAGGCTATTTGTGTGTTGGATTACATATTGTAGTCATAGGCATACAATGTATACATGTATACACCCGTGCATATCTATCTTTCTTGTCCATATGCATCATATAGATACTCTTATCTCTTGCCCATATGCATACATCCCTACATATGATTATTCTATATGGACTGAGGTTATGGCACATGAGTTTTCCGTACGAGTCGAGATGATTATGGCACGTGAATTGTCCGTGCGAGTTGAGACGATTATGACACGTGAGTTGTCCATTCATTAGGCATGATGGCCATATTCTTGTTTTTGTGTGGATAAGGATCCACCCCCCAAGGGTGGTCTACACACAGTTCTACACTGGGAGTGTCTGGGCACTGGGAGTGCCGGTTTCTTTTATAATTTGAATTTTTATTATGCATAGACATTATAGATTTATGTAGGGGTATTACGATTTGAGTCTTTATCATGCGATCTCCTTGTTATAGGACGCTCATATAGAAGCATTCGAATTAATGCTACTTGTAGCATATTTGCTATATATGAAGATTTGGTACATTTGTATATGCTTTTGACTTTGTGATCTGAACAAGTTTACTAAATAATTTTTTCTTGGATTGTGCGCCTTATTATTGAGATCCGTTGTATCTTGGTTGCTCCTCTATTATTGTATATGGTTATGAGCTGCACATGTTGTATAAAGTGAGTATCTTTCGACTAAATATCGCCACTACTTCGTTGAGGTTAGTCTTGATACTTACTAAGTACATGATGCCAGTTGTACTCATACTATATTTTTGCACATTGCGTGCAAATATTGAAGTTGAGCTATTGCAGAGTTCAAGGGTAAGCATTAAAGACACATCAACGTTCTAATATTCAGTTGCTATTTGTTCATGGTAGCCTAGGATCTTGTATTCTTTTTTATGTATATTCAAACGGATGATGTATTATTCTTTATATCAACGTTGTATCCTAATTTTAGTTGCTCATGACTTATACTACTAGTTCTTGGGATAGTTATATTAATCTTTGCACACTTATTTTATTATTTATTAGATGATCTTCAGTTTGAGATATGTTTATGTTAGTTGTCTTGCCTAGCTAGTTTGGTTAGGATCCATCACGATCCCGGTAAAATTCGGATCGTGACAAGTTGGTATTAGAGCCCTATGTTCATAGGTCCTGCGAGTCATGAGCAAACGTCTAGTAGAGTCTTGCAAATTAATATGATGATGTCCGTACTTATCTTCGAGAGGCTACATGGCATCAGGAAACTTCTCTTTCTTTCTTTCTTTCTTTCCTTATCATGTGACTTTGTTTCAGCTTGAAGTCTAAATCTTCACTTTCTTTCTATTCATTCGTATGCGCTGTTAAAAACTTGTTATCAGTTGGGCACCAGCGACTTGTGATGATGTTGTAGATGGGCTATGAGATACTTTTCCGCGATATGAGGGCAGACCAGTCTAAAGGACTTGCGGCTAGGTATGCATTGTAGCTTTGGCTTGGGGGACTTAGTTAATTAAGCATGTGATTTTGGACTTTTCTGTCCGGTAGTGTCCTAAAGTGGGATTGATGGCATAGTGAACGGTAAGATAGATATGTAATAAGTATTATGTGACTAAGAACTACACTTAGAGTGTGTGGATATAACAAGAAGGGATTTCTTGATATGCAAAGGAAATATGGATGCTTGATCATTATCCCAAAATATAGTATAATCTTAAGGTATAGATGTGTCAGTAGACTTTCAGCTATTCATGAGTGGGGTGGAATAGATCCTTACATGTATTGATGAGTGTAGAATCAGAAGGATTAATTGATTATATAGGGGTTATAACCATGGTAAGGTCATAAAAAGACGTTCAATTGAGTTTAAATGGGTGGGTTATCTCCTGTGAGAAAGTTTAAATTATATAGCTTGAGTAAGATGACACGACTGTCACAAGGATTAGTGCGCATTGGAAAGATGGTTTGAAGTGTAATATAAATAGTACTACATGATCTGGTGAGTTGTTTGACCGAGTACTAGTGTGGGGTCATAGTAGATAAAGAGGAAAAGTTAATGTACATTTTCTTATGATGTGATTATAGATTTAAGCCAGGTGGGGGATCCTACCATCAATGATTGGATCATATGGGCATGTGTTGTTATAGTTTCTAGACTAAAGTACACTTTTGGGTTAGTTATGACCTGAGAAGGGTGACATCGAGGATGAATTGGGCAAGGAATTTTCTAGATGCGAGATATATTACACTATATTGATATATGAAGATTATTGAATGACTCCGGTTTGATATTCTTTGTGGATAAAGTGCGCAAGGATAAAGGATTCACTCGGTTACCTAAGGATGAGGTTGCTCCTTTTAGGGAAACTATTTTCTAAGGGAACACAAGACATTCAGGCATGTTTGACTATGCATCTGGGACTAGAGCAGAGGGGGTGACTCTCGAGAATGGTTCTAGTGGGTTCAAGTTCCAAGATGTGATACTTAAGGATTTATCGAATACTTTGATTATTTAGGAATTTGTGATTGGCATCAGACTATGATGCAGACTTCGAGTAACTATGTATCATTATTGATGTGACAATGCAACATAAGAGAGAGAAAGGAACAATTTTAGATTTATTGGAGGGCTCTTTAGAGCAAATATCTTGGTTTGAGGTACTTTTGGGTGCATGAAGGGGAATAAAATGGCTTACGGATATTAGGATATTGTAGTTCTATGTTGGGATCACCTGGTGTGAGTTTTGGTTAAAGGCCACAGTGTACTAGAAAAGAAAAGTGATGCCTTGAAAGTGGGTCAAGCGTAATCTAAGGAAGTTGGGTCAGTATTGTAATGGCTTAGACTAGAATGGTAATAAAAATGATAGATTATTTTTGTATGATAGGGCATAATAGACACTTTTGTGATAGGACTTTTGGGTTAGGCAGTTTGTGTGACTTAGTTAACTTGGAGAGACTCGGTTTTAATGGCTTGATTATTGTATAAGTGAGTTTCTACAAGCTTGCGATGATTTTGACCATGACTTTAAAGTTAATATTGCCTACATGATTGGAGAGTTTGTTGCATGATAGTGATTAACTCACGGGTTGAGCTAAGTTATGAAATGTGTATGATGAGGACAATCATACTTATGAGTTGGAGTTGATAATGAGATTCTTATACTTATATACGACATCATGATAGATGTAGTGAGTCGTGTGAGGTTTAAATTATTTGCAAAGGTCGCGGTTTATCTTCGAGCTAAAGGATTGGGATAAGAGACAACACAGATGATTCGAGTTGCTTAATAAGTATAGTAGTAGTAATTTCAGTATTACCAAGAAAGGGAATATGGTGTGGAGAATGCTTTCTAATGGGGTCTATGGACAATTCGACTAAGCGCTACGACAATTGTGTGATACTCAGTTGTTGAGGTTTATATTTTCATTACCTGACATGGAAGGATTAATGGGAAATGCACATTTCGAGATACTTGTAGGTGTGACTTCATAATTATGTTTGAGTATGCATGTAAAGGTCACCAGGATGAGGAATCTTGCACTTTTGAGGTATAGAGCTTGGATTTCTAGAGTTGAAACTATTTCTTTTGTTGTAGACAGTGAAATGGTGTTAATAGTTAGATAACTGGTCGTATGTGTCTTTGGTGGATAATTTGAGAAGATTTGTGCTTGATGGAGCTCGTGGTTCACAATATTTGATGTGTTGTGATCTTCCTAAGTATAGTAAGATTATCCTTCTTGGAGATCTTGGTTTGAGGAGTATGGTTTAAGAGGTTACTGGCATTATATTTCTATGTTAGGGATGATGAACAAGTTAAGGACCTTATAGCCTCAAAGATTTGTATATTACATGCATTGGGTTTCATGAGGTTATAGAAGATCACGAGTGACTAGCATGGATGGAGGAACATAAAGAAAATACAAGATGTAGTTTCTTAACAATTTGGTTGATAACTGTAACACCCCGAAAATAATTTTGAAGTACTTAAGCGCTATTAAGAAAGTTGATGTGTGCTAATTATATTATTTTGTATGCAGACGAGGATTATTAATATGATGAATATCAATTGGATATAATAATAAGTGTACGAGGCATATTATACATGTTATGGGGTCTAAGGAGAGCCCTAACTCTAAGTCAAGTTGGAAATTACATGATAGACTAAAATTCCAAATGAGTACGCACAAGACCAAAATTTGGACGAGCATATCTACATATATACAAGGTTTTATATGACGGGAAACCTATAAAATGAAAGCTATTCGAGTCTATTTTCCAACGCTTCAAACCGTTTATCATTTGGATACTCATACAATAGGTTATGACCAAATTACCAAAGGTTGGAAAATGTGATTCTGCGGTCAGATGTGCGACCACAGAATCATTATGCGAACGCAAAATGGTCACAGACCTAACCAGTGCAGCCCAGTTCTGGGCATTGATTTTGCGGTCCATTGTGCGACCCGCATACCCATTGTGCGGTCCATTGTACGACCGTAAACCTGAGTTCGGAGGGTCCATTTTCCTATTTTCATAACCCGACCCCATTTTGATAAATAGGTTTTGGGGCTCATTTTGGGGCAATTATCTAATGATTTAGAGAGAAGTGAGAGTGTTCTAGATAGAGGAAGAAGCTCAAGTGCTTTGTTTATCAAGATCTTGTTCAAGCTTTGAAATCCAACAAGGAAATCTCTCAAGTTCTTTATCTAAGAGGTAAGGTTCCATACCCTAGTTTTTAATTTCGAATTTGGGTAGAAGATGGTTGATTAGGAGTATGATTCTTAGGTATGAGAGTATTATTTATACATGCATGTACCAATAAGATTTGTGGGAAGATTATTGACCTCAAATGGGTAAATATTGGGTTGAGGAGTGAAGAAAATCTTGTAGAAGAACCTTGTAGTTAAATTTGCACACCTAGTATTTGATAAAATGCTCAAATGAGCTGAAACTATGAATATCTTCCTAGTTTGTGTTCAATTTTGTTATGTCTCAAAATAGATTGGGATTGCTAGAATTTTTAGAACGTTGTAGTAATTTAAGGAAAGCTCAAAGCGAGGTATGTTGGCTAAACGTCTTTCCTAGAATTGAATCCCATGATGTTTTTGTAAGTCCCGAGTTATTCTTTATAAATCAACTATTCCGAATAAACTTTGTGTTGAAAGGTATATGTTCAAAATGTGTTCCGGATGCTCTTATCATATGATGTTATACTTCGGGGAATGTATTCAAAGTATGAGTTGGGTATAAAAATGTTATGACTCCAAGTAGTGTTTCAAGTGAAGGCTATTATGCCAAATTGTGTAAGAAGTCTCAATGTGCTTAAGACTCTTAATTGCTCATAGGTGTACTAAAAGTCGTGATTAGAGATTCTTTATTGTCGATAATCTATAAAGTTGCTTGAAAGTGAAAGTAGTGAGTTGAGGATATAAAGTGTGGACACCGTACCAAGAATGAAAGTTATACTTGTGGCCAATAGAGCCAATGAAATAAAATGATGTGTGAAATATTATGAAATGAGCCTTGATTCAACTATTCTAAATTGGCTCCAAAAAATAGAATTATCCAAAAGCTTATGTACTCAAGTCATGTCCAAATGTGATTGTTCTAACTAATGCTATGCTTGGTAGGTATTTCCAATAGGTTTTGAGTTCTCACATATTCATAAGTCAAAATTATGTATTGCTCTTTTTGGGGAGAGGTATTTCAAGAGTATTATATATATGATGTTTATGATGATAATCCTTGAAAGTAAAGAAATGAAAGTGCAGAATATAATATACGACCATAGTGCTATAAATGAAGAATAATATGTATGGCCAAGGGAGACAATGAAATAATGATATTGTAAGTAGTTGGCAGTAATTGTGATGTGATATATGGTGTGAAAGGTTATGAGATGAACGCATTTGTACTTATGGTGTGAAAGGGAGATGTCCTATGCTAAATGATGATGAACCTTAAGAAAAAAAATTGGTCCCATGTACCATTGAAATTTACTTATTGATTTACCATGCATGTGCTAATGTAATGAATTGTGTTTCTCCATGATGAGCATGAACATGAAGTATTCCAATGATATGAGAAATTACGACCTTAAATGTAATGACAAACTATGTCGCTTTGAGTTTATATATAGTATTGTGATTGGGATTAAACCTCCTCCCGCATATATTGGGGTGAGGCGGTATGACCGCTTTGTGTAAAGATTGTGGTATTATGATACATCTCCACCCTCATATATTGGGGTGAGGCGGCAGGACCGCTTTGTGTAGGGATTCTGGTATTGTGATACACCTTCACCCGCATATATTGGGGTGAGGCGACAAGACCGCTTTGTGTAGGGATTGTGGTATTGTGATACACCTCCACTCGCATATATTGGAGTGAGGAGGTAGGGCCACTTTGTGTAGGGATTGTGGTACTGTGATACACCTCCACCCACATATATTAGGGTAAGGCGGTAGGGCCGCTTTGTGTAGGGATTGTGTTATTGTGATACACCTCCACCCATATATATTGGGGTGAGGCGGCAGGGCCGCTTTGTGTAGAGTTTGTGGTATCGTGATACACCTCCACCCGCATATGTTAGGGTGAGGCGGTAGGGCCGCTTTGTGTGAAGGTGGTTATAGAGGATCTCCGACTTAATATCTATAAATTTTAATGGAAGTTCTTAATAAATTTGCTTGACGTTGACGGCTACCTAAGCCCTTTTACAGTTACCATGATTCATCATATTCATGTTGTATTTTCAAGCCCTTGAATAGGTGTATTTCTATTGTGTAAGTAAACACTGTGAACGGTCTATGAAATATACATGTATATTGTATAGGTGATACTATGAATGGTCTATGAGACGTATAGGTGTATAATATGATATTTGAACACTAAGGACAGTCTATGAAATATATATGTGTAAACTAAGGGAGGAAGGTGCCACTTTCATTGGCCTTGTTTGTACATGTAGTTACAATTACATTATATTATGTATTCCACATATAGTTCATATGGCTCAGTTGATCCTAAATGAAGTTTAAAATGATGTAAGCATAACGAGAATTGAAATGTGATTCTATGGGATGTTTCGTAGTTTCTTGATGTACTTTATTTGTCTCTTATTTGAGTTACCGTATTTTCATATGTTATTTTGAATGCCTTACATACTATTCCACATGTACTCACGTCTCTTTTGCCGGGGGCGCTGCATCTTTTAATGGATGCAGGTATACTTCTATAGGATGATATGGATCTTTGATAGGGATATTCTTTACTACTCAGCTTATGGTGAGCCCGCTACAGTTCTAGTGGGTGTTTGGGTCTAGTTCATTTTATGTATATAGGTATCTATTGTCATAGAAGCTCCATGTACAATGTGAGCTATGTACTTAAAGTTTTGAGTTTTGTCATGTATCTATGTTCACAGTATTTACAGATATTTATAAAGCTATGTACCCATCGTGAGGAGCATTTTAGGCCATTGAGCCAAATGTATTCAATATGAAAGTCAAGATCTAATTATGTTATGGTGAATCATGCATGAGTAATGATGAGAGGTTAATGTAAATTAGGCTTGCTCAACTAGGTTTACTCGGTTGAGCGCCGGTCGCGCTCCTCGTGTTCGGGGCGTGACAATAATGAATTGCATTTATATATTCGCAGTTAAGATAGGTGGTTTAGAAATTACTTGTTTGTCCACAAGTGGAATTTATAATGGATCTTTATTAGATTATAGAAGGCTTATTATCTACTTCAGAAGAATGTGGAATCAGTTTGGATGTCTACTTGTAGGACTGTTAAGGATGTGTATTCTACGGCTGGTCAGACTTGCTTATACAATGCAAGGTGTCATATGGATATGTCATCCGAAAAGAGTTATAGCTATATAGGATACTTTCTACCATCATATTTGATAGAGTGATTGTTCACTATGTGATTATGGAAGTTATGACATGTGGTTTAGGTGCAGGAGTTAAGATGGGTTGAGTTTGCTTAATTGTTGCATAACGGACAGATGAAGTAAGTTGTATATATACTCATAGACTTGTGAGATAGAGCACCATATACATGGGGAGTCATTGAGTAATAAGTTGCTTTTTTTTTTTTTTACAGATTTGTCATACTAGGGTTATTACTTGTATGATGCAAAAACTATGATAGTTAAGGTTCCATGTGGAATTTAGTGGGACTTGTTGGTCGGGTAGATTGTACTACATGAAACGAAGATAACGGACCTGGAAGTAACATGATCTGATTTGGGTAATGTATATTTGGAAGAAGAATACTTTTAAGCAGCCAAGAACGAGCAATGGTTCTTATTGGACGAGAGAAATCCATGACTTGTTGATATGATGGATGGTTACAAGTTTCTAAAGATTTCTTTCATCATTAGCAGTGTTGCAAAGGCTTGAAACAAAGACCTATTTAAGATGGAGTATTTTTGCTGGTACCAAGTTTGACAATGAGCAGTTATTGATGTTAGAAAATATTACTATGGGTATATGAGTTATGGCATATAATATTTGGTACATCTTGGAAGTAAATTTATGACTCGATACAAGTTATTGGGATTGATACAATGAATATATACACGCATCAGATCTTGGAGGAAGGTCCGGGTATTAAAGCTAGATTTAAAGGCTTATAAGCTTAGGCTAAAGGAGGAATCTTCAGTCAGGATGTGTTAATAGACTCATATGAATGCAGGTGACATGAGATCACTCGTGAAAATGTGAATGATGGGTTTATATAGCTATTTTACGGATTTGGAATGTCTCTCGGCACATTCTAGGAGGAACGTATGTTTAAGTGGGGGAGAATGTAACGACCTAACCAGTCATTTATAGTTCTAGCATATCGTTCTGTGATTTGAGACCTCGAGCAGGTTTATATGATGTTTTATGACTGACATGTATGGTTGGTTTGAGTTCCGAGAAATTCGGGAATGATTTAGAATACTTGGATGGCAACTAAAGGATTTAAGTTATGAAGAGCTGACCAAAGTCAACATTGTGGGTAAACGAGCTCGGATTTGAAAACTAATCATATATTTGGACTCGTGGGGTTGTGGGATGATAGGATCCGACCTTGGATTTAGGTTTTGACCATGTGGACCCCGATTAATTTTTGTTGTGTTTTTGGGATTTTTTCAAAGATCGAAACTTTATTGATTAGGATTTCTTCCATTAGCATTGTTTGACTTTCTTGAATGATATTTGGCTAGATTTTGGACAATTAGAGGTAAAAAACAAAGTATAAAGCGTGATTTAGGGTTGAATACTATCTTGGAGAAGGTATATATCTTGCTTATCCTCGATTTGAGGGGATTTTTTCTAAAAATGAATTTATGTACTACATGCAACATGTTTGGCAATGCCATATATGCGAGGTGACGAGCGTATGTACATATGCAGAGGTTGTGTCATATTTTGGGTAGACGTGGTGCTATTTATTCCTTATGGGAGCATGCTTCATTTTATATGCTTTACTTGGTTACTCGTGTCATGACTCTATGTTCATCTTCACATGCTAGTATCATGTTATAACTTGTCTCTTATGCTAGTGTAATATGATATGATAATATATGTCATGACTTGTTATTATATAACTACTTGAAAATTATTACTCATGCTAGAGATCATGTTTAATCCTTTGGATGATTTATTTAGACATGTAGGCTATTTGTATGTTGGATTATATGTTATAGTCATAGTCATACACTGTACACATGTATACACCTCTCTATGTTTATCTCTCTTGTCCATATTGAATCATATAGATACTCTTATCTTTTGCTCATACACATACATACATGTATATGGTTATTCTATATGGACTGAGATTGTGGCATATGAGTTATCCGTGAGAGTTAAGATGATTATGGAACGTGAGTTGTCCGTGCGAGTTGAGATGATTATGAAACATGAGTTGTCCGTACGTTGGACGTGCTGGTCATATTCATATTTGCGTGTGGATAAGGATCCATCCCCCTAGAGTCACTCTCCCATGTTTATTTCTTGGTAGTGTACATACAGTCCAACACTAGGAGTGTCGGGGCACTGAGAGTGTCGGTTGCTTGTAAAGTTTGAGTCTTTATTATGCATAGATATTCTGGACTCATGTAGGGATATTCATGCATATCATCCATATATGCCTATTTATGTATTCTATAAATGCACGTGACTTGGTAGAAGGTTATTGGACACTCAGAGGGTGTCAGATCTATGTAAGATTTAAGCCTTTATCATGCTATCTCCTTGTTATGGGACGCTCATATAGAAGCATTCAAATTGATGTTACTTGTTTCATATCTCCTATATATGACGATTTGGTGCATTTGTATATGCTTTTGATCTTGTGATATGATTCTTGATACCTTTGTCTTGGACTTTGCGCCATTATTATTGAGACTCATTATATCTTGGTTGCTTGTTGCTCCCAAATGCACATGCAAGCATACATGGCCAATAAGTAAAATAATGATGAACAGAGTGTCGAACCCACAGAGATTTATCGTTAATGACCTACTATTTCAACCAGAATTGTTATCAAGTCAAGTCAAGCAATTGGTTGAGTTTTGTTATTATTAACTAAGAAAAATAATTTAGACAAATAGCTAAACTAGCACAGTAGAAAATTGGTTGTTGTTTTTACTTTAGTAGAGATAAACATTCCAGGTTTGTGATCGATTCACCAATCGATTGAATTCTAGTTAATTCCTCTTTAATGTAATTCGCTTATGGTTGCTAATTTACCGAATTGTATAGGCTTGTAGCATTCTTTTGAATTACTATGCGCCTGCTCAGGATAGATTAAAGCTTATATTTCTATGAAATTAATCTACCAAGAATGCATTAAGATTATAACATTCAATTAAGCATGGTGACTAGGTATAATTCTATCCTAACCACAAATCCCCCCTAACCTTAGAGATATGATCACACTCTCTTAAAGTCTTCTCTAATGTAAACATGGCTTTATCAAGCATAATCTAGATAGTTGATAGAGCTTAACCGTTGTCCAGACAATCAAGCAATTAAGCACAAAATTGAAGAAACAACCATATAATAGTAAATTATATTTTAGGAGAAATTAACGTCAAACATTGATATTCATAGTTAATCACAACCCTAGAACTAATGGGTATTATCCACACATGATAACTCTAATCAAGTTCACAAGTGTTGAATAATCAAAAATACCAAGATGAATGGAAGAAAACTGAGAATCCTCTCTCCAAAGTGCTCCTCACGTGTAATTGGCTCCCAAAGTGGTGTCTCCCCCCTCCAAATTAAGTTTAGAACCCTTTTTATACGAATTGGGGTTGTGTAGGGTTGAAAAAACTAATTCTCGGGAGAAATAGGAGAAGTTACCGAACATAGCATCCACGCGCTAGCCCTGTGCTGGCCTATATTTTTGCCTCAAATGTGTCTGCCTTTAGCACCCCAGGGAGCGCCTAGTGCTGGCATGGGCGCTGGACTTGCCTTTTGCCCTCTTCCCTTTTCTTTTTTCTCAATATCATGCCTTTTCATTCCACTTCGCTCTTGGTTGGTTCCTACACATAACAACACCAAAATTAAGCTCAACTCATCACAACATTTATGAAAATACAAAAGATTTGTGTAAAATGTGAGGCGACATGCATATAAATACATATACTTTTAACTGAATATCAACACCTCACACTTAGACTCTTGCTTGACCTCAAGCAACGTTGAACTTTACTAACCCACTAATTCAACATATCGCATCACGAGGAAGCGTATCACCATTAAATACACATTACCTTGACTATGGTTGATGCTAATAATTAAGCATCAACATAAAAAATTCACACACTTCCCAATATTTATATGCCAAAGCATAAGTTACTAATTCCAAAGCATTCAAACAACATACCCATAACCACCTCACCTCAAAGATCAACTCATCACTACTAAGCATCTTCAACTCACGCACTCACCCAACAAGAGAAGTTTAATAAAGACACCTATCCATCATGAGACCATATTCCCTCACCATAGAATAAGAGAGTGAATATAAAGAGAGTCCACACATTCAAGTATGAAATTGAACATAATTTAAGGACATCGCACATATGAATAATAATCACTCTCTCTCATAAGAAAATTCATGTGCATCGTGTGATCGTACCATAAGCTTACCCATAGTGTATGTCTCTACTAATTTAAGCTTTTCAAGTATAGGATCAATTAGGTCTTTACGGGTTATAATGTAGGTTATGGGATGAGTATGATATATTTGAATATTAGTGACTAATTGTTATGACCCAATTTTGTGCCAAAGGCCGTGATGGCACCCAACACTACCGTTGGGCAAGCCAACACTAACTCATCACAACAATTGACTGTTCATAACACATTTTAAATAAAGTAGATGAAATAAATAAGTAGAAGTAGGTTTAGAAACCATGATAAAATGCTAACATCTCTGCCAAGGTACAAAGCATGAACAAAACATAAACTGAATGATATAATAGCAAATACAACTATGAACATCTACAAAAATCCCCAAAATTCGGTGTCACAAGTGCATGAGCATCTACTAGAATATATAAAACTACTACAACTAATGTCTGAATGAAAAGTAGACAGAATATAATAGATATAAAAAAATGAGACTCTGTGTGCTGTGGGACGAAACATATTAGGCAGATCACCACTAAGTCTCCTAGCAAGTGCATCTACGTGCCTGGGTGACCACTAGAAGTACCTGTCTCAGTACCTACACAATTAGTGCAGAAGTGTAGTATGATTACGTAAATTAACGTATACCCAGTAAATATCTAGTCTCACCTTGAAGAAGTAGTGGCGAGGGGTCGACATCGACACTTACTAAAGGTCCAATAATCAATGTACATAAAAGTAGATAGATATGAAGTACGACAAGTAGCACGAAACAGATAAATATGTATAACATGAATCTCAACAGAAGAATAAATATGAAATCATCAAATACCAAATACTGCCTCGAATAGAATATATGTGACCAATATCCGGTGCAAATATCAAATCCGGGTCAGGATACTCATATATGCACTGATTCCCTATCAAAAGATTCCGCACGATTCTGCCAATGTGAATGGCCCAATTCCATAAGACCGGTGTTACATGATACTGCTGAGGTCTTATGACCCGTTCCCATAAGTGTATCTCATAATACTGCCAAGGCGAACGACCCGATCCCATAAGGATATTTTATACCATTGCCGAGGCGAATGGCCTAATCCCATATGAGTGGTGAAACATTTAACGAGTCACTATCCTAACCCGCGAAGATACATGCAAGTTTAAGTTATCACAAAACTACCGATCAAATAAGCACAACACGAGGATATGAACGTAAGAGAAAGCATAACTCTACCAATAGTCGAGTATCCCGCCAAATCTTAAAGCAAGGCTTAGTAAACTACGTAAATTCTAGTCTCTAGCTCAGTCATGAATTCAAGTATTTAAACATGTAAGATTAATTCAAGTACTACAGTTAAGGTATGATGTAAGTCTAAATTTACCCGGACATATCAAGAATCTAGCATACATACGGATACTCATCATCTTGTACATACGTAGCCCCCATAACACGTAGCACATAGTAGATAGATTACCTACAGGGATAAATTCCCTCTTATAAGATTAGACAAGAGACTTACCGTACTCCAAATCCGATAATCATCTCCAACACCTCTCTAACACCTCAAACCAATGTCGAACGACCTAAAGCTAGCCAAAATAATGTGTAAACTAATCAGAATATACTCAAGAACCCATAATATAACTATTAGAATCAATTCTCAAATCCATACAGAAAGTCAATAAAAGTCAATCTTGGGCTCACACACTCAGATTTTAAATATTAAAATAAATATTAAACATAGAATCACGAACTCAAATATATAATTTACTTCTAATTTCATATCCAATTTAGTTGTCAAATCCCCTCTTTACCAATTCTAGGTTTTTCCATAAAATCTCATAATTTTTACTAATTTCCTTGTAAAAATCCATATATAATCCATGGATTTAGCTCACAACAAGTAGGAAGTACTTACCTTGTGTTAGTAAATGAATATGGCTCTTTAAGAAGCCCCCAAATCGCCCAAGCAATGAGAGAAATAGATGAAATGAGCTAAGTCCCGAAATTAAAACTTATAATCTGTCCAGGCCTTCTTCTTCGCATCCGGGGACTCTTAGCCTCGTTCGCAAAGACAACTGCCACCCAACCCTTCGCGTTCACAAACAGCTTGTCGTGTTCGCGAAGGTCAAGTCCTGCCAGCCCCTTCGTTCCTTCTACGCATTTGTGGAGTCCTCCATGGCATTCGCGAGCCATACTTCGCGTTCGTGAAGTGCAACGACTGTCCCAATTTCCTTCTTCGTCATCGCAGGACCTCCTTCACGATCGTGAAGCATACCAGCACCAGCAAAAATCTACCAACTTTGAACATGCTCCGAGTGGTCCTAAACTCACTCAAGCCGCCTGAGACCCCGTCCAATTATACCAACAAGTCCATAAACATAATCCGGATCTACTCAAGGTCTCGAAACACATAAAATAACATCACAACAAAGAATCTGACCCCAAAACCAAACTAGTCAACTTTCCAAACTTTCAACTTTTTTCAACTAATTCCGAACGCGATGAATCATACTTAGACAACTAAAAATAGAACTGAATTTCATACACAAGTCCAATATGAAAATATGAACCTTTCCCCAAGCTCAGAATAACAAACGGTATCCGATATCACCAAGGTCGACTACAAGTGATATTTAGCAAACTCTAAGACCTTCTGTCACGCCCCAAACTCGAGGAGTACGACCGGCGCTCAAACGAATAAACTCGGCTGAGCAAGCCTTTTAGATTTAATTCTACCCAAATTCATCCCTAAATAAAGAGGAGATGTACTCCATTAATCAAACATTGAAAAGATTTCATTAACAACTCCCATTTCATTTCCATTAGCAGTTTCATTAATAATTTCAAAAATATTACAAGTTTATAGATATAATGAAAAAAATATGTTTTCCAAATACCAACATTTCTAGTTCAATTTCCCACTTCAAACACCACCCACAACCTGTCTACGGAGCCTCTAATTACAACAGAAGAGTAATATGGAAATGCCGGCAACAAGGTCCCGACTATACCTCAAAACACAAAGTACAACATCAAATAATATTAGGCCCGAAATAGAGTAGGGCTCACCAAAACCTGCTGAATAGGGAGTAGATGCTAACAAGGACCAAAGTTGCCCGTTGATGAACCACCTACATCCATTGAAGATGCAGCGCCCCTAGCAAAAGGGACGTTAGTACATATGGAATAGTACTAGTATGTAAAGCTAACTGTCCTCTTTCAAAATAGAATGCCCAGATAAGAAAGGGAAAACCATAGAAACAACTAGTCATAATCAACAAATATCTAAATGTCCAGTTAAAAAATAACAATTTTCAAAATACCAAATTAATATATATTATTGGTTGGGAGATCATTAGCACCGATATACCACCGTGTTTGTAGCAGGAGTCCGATCACGCCCGATCGGCTAGGCCATCTCCCCATAAATAATGTGGTTTGACATGTGATGCGAAAGAAAAGTGTTACCAAGAGTAGTACCACCATGTGCGCAACATGGCGTCTGATCTCCACCTGATCAGCTAGGCCGCCTTCCCACATATGCCATGTGGGTTGAATTTTTCAATCCACAATTATTGCCAGTTTCATCCCAATTAAGGGGAATAATATTAACCCATAAATCTCATCCCAAATAAGGGGAATAATCATAATCCACTCCTACACCAGCACATATAAATTTTGGTATGGGTTGTTACAACCTACCCTTCCACGGTTTGCTAATGATACTTTCCAAAAATATTATTTTTGTTTTTTCACACAAAGGTAACATAGGTACAAATGTATTTACCTCATCATCTTTCACATTGTATGAATCTCCACTAGTATTTTCAACCAATAACAACAACAATATTCCCTTGGCTCTTTTGGCCATTCACAAGATTATTTATTCAATGCATGGTGGCCATATTTGATATTCCACACTTTCATTTCTTCCCTCTCATGTATCATCATCATAAATATCAACATATATAATATTTCGAAAATCACAACTTTAAGTTCATTAGAAATGAACAATTTAAGCACAATAGATTTCTTTCCGAGAAATGGAGTAAAATAATTGGCAATTGATGCGCAAGTTAAAATCATCAACAAGTAACACACCATTTATTCTTGAAATACTTTTCCCCAAAAAGGGCAATGCACAATTTCCACTCACAAATATGTAAGAATGCAAAACACATTGAAAATACTCACAAAGCATAGTATTTGTTAAAACAGCCATATATGGGCATGACTTGAGTACATAAGCTTTTAGGCAATTCTATTTTTAAAATATTTTTGGAACGGTTGAGTCAAAGCTCATATATTTCCCACATCATCCTATTTCATTGGCACCATTAGCCACAAGTATAACTTTCACTCTTGGCACGTTGGCCACACTTTATACCCCCAATTCACTTATTTCTCTTCCAACCATCTTTGTAGATTATCAACAATAAGATATTTCTAATCAAGACTTTAGGTACACATATGAGCAATTAAGAGTCTTAAGCATATTGAGATTTTCTCGCACAATTTGGCATCATAGCCTTCATTTGAAACATGACTCAAAGACATAGCATTTTAATACACATATCATTCTTGAACACATTCCCAAAGGATAACATAATGTGATAGGAACATTCGTAACACGTTTTGAATACATAATTCTCGACGCTTTGCTTATTCAGGATAATCGAATTTATTGGGAACATCTCGGAACATAGAATAAGGAACTTGAGACAACCATACTTGAAACTTACGGGAACATCATGGAATTCAATTCTAAGAGAGTAGTTTAGCCAACGTACCTTCCTTGAGCTTTTCTTACATTACTATGATGTTCCAAAAATTCTAGCAACTTCAATCTATTTAGAAACATAACAAAAGTAAACCATAATTAGGAAGATATTCATAGGTTCACCTCACTTAAGCATTTCATCAAACACTAGGTGTGCAAAGTGGTAATTAGGTTCTTCCACAAGATTTCCTTCACTCCACAACCCAATCTTTACCCATTTGAGCTCAACAATCTTCCCACAAACCTTATTTGTATATACATGTATATATAATACTCTCACACCCAAGAATCATACTTCTCATGACCTACTTTTAATCCAAATCCCGAAATTTAGAGCTAGGGAGTAGAATCTTACCTATTAGATGAAGATCTTGTGAAATCTTCAAGCCTTGAGCATGAATTGATAAACAAAATAGCTAGGTCTTCTCTTTCTCTCTCTAAGATACTCTCTCCTCTCTCTAAAAATCACATTTTACCTTCTAAAATGACCCCCTAAGGCCTTATATCAAAATTGGATCGGATATGAAAATTTTCAAAAATGACCCCCGAAGTCAATTATGTGGTGCAATTGTGCTATAACATAATCGTTTTGTGGGTAGCAGAATTGATTATGTGGGCAGCAGAGTCAATTATGCGATAGAATAATAGTTTTTTTCAAAATTTGTCCGTCTTTGCTCCACTTTGCGATGCTTATGCGGTCCACGGAACCGTTTTGCGGTCGCGAAATTGACCGCAGAGCCAACCTTTGGGAATTTGTTCATAACTTCTTGTAGGAGTGTCCAAATGATGAACGGTTTAAAGCGTTAGAAACTAGACTCAAAGATCTTTCATTTGATAGGTTGTCCATCACATAAATCCTTATATATATATATATATATATATATATATATATATATATATATATGTGATCATTCAAAGTTTGATCTTGTGTGTACTCATTTGAAATTTTAGTCTATCATGTAATTTCCAACTTGACTTAGACTTAGGGCTCTCCTTAGACCCCACATCACTTATAATATACCTTGTACACTTATTATCATATCCAATTGATATACATCATATTAATAGTCCTCGTCTGCACACAAAATAATATAATTAGCGCATATCAACTTTCTTCATAACGCTCAAATACTTCGAAATTTTTCGGGGTGTTACACCTTCAAAATGGCAACTTCCAACAATAAGCACTGAATCGCTCTCAAGCCACCCAAAACTCGATCCGAACATACGCCCAAGTCCAAAATTTCCATATGGACCTATTGGAACTTTCAAATCCAGATTCTGGGGTCATTTTCTCAAAATGTTGAATTAAGTCAAACTTAGCCACTTTGGGCAACTACCAAGGAACTAAGTGTTCCGAATTCAGCTCGAACCCTTCCAAACCCCAACCAACGACCCCAAAAGTCATAAAATAGAAAAAGCACATATGAAGAGTCTCAAATAGGGAAACAAGGTTCTAGAAATCAAAATGACCGATCGGGTCGTTATATTCTCTACCTCTTAAACAAACGTTCGTCCTCGGACGGATTTAGATTCATACCTGAAATGCCCGATAAGTGTGGATATCTACTATGCATGTCCTCCTCGGTCTCCCAAGTTGCCTCCTATACTGGCTGACCTCTCCACTAGATCTTCACAGTTGAAATCTCCTTAGACCTCAACTTGTGAACCTGCCTATCCACAATGGCAACTGGCTCCTCCTCGTAACTTAGGCCCTCATCCATCTGAGATGTGCTATAATCAAACACATAGGACATGTCGGCATGGTACTTCCAGAGCATAGACACGTGGAATATTGGATGAACTTCTGATAGGCTAGGAGGCAAGGCAAGCCTATATGCAACCTCGCCAACTCGCTCCAAAACCTCGAATGGATCCTCGGACTCAACTTGCCTCCCCTCCCGAATCTCATGATACCTTTCATCGACGAGACTTTCAGAAGTACCTTATCTCCCACCATAAATGACAAATCCCATGTTTTCTGATTCACGTAACTCTTTTTCCTGGACTGAGCTATGCAAAGACGCCCCTGAATCAACTTTATCTTATCCAAGGCATCCTTTACCAAATCTGTACCATAAAACCTAGCCTTGTTTGGGTCAAACTAGCCGATGGGGGAACATCATCATTGTCTATATAAAGCCTCAAATTGAGCCATCTCAATACTGGACTGATAGTTGTTGTTATACGCAAACTAGGCCAATGGAAAGAATCGGTCCCACTGCACTCCGAAGTCAATCACACATGCCCTGGGCATATCCTTTAGAATTTGAAATATCTGCTCTGACTACCCGTTGGTCTGCAGATGAAAGGTCATGCTGAGCTCTACTCGGGTATCAAACTCACTATGTACCTCTCTCCAAAAATGCAAAGTCAATTGAGTGCCTCGATCTGAAATAATAGAAATAGGCACGCCCTGCAGGACGATCTCCTAAAGGTAAATATGGGCCAACCTCTCCAATGTATATGTAGTCATCACCGAAATAAAATGTGCAGACTTGGTCAGCCTATTGAAAAAGACACAAACATCATCAAATTTCCTCAACGTCCGTGGCAACCCAACCACAAAATCCATAGTGATGCGCTCCCATTTCCATTATGGTATAACCATCTGCTGAAGTAAATCACTCGGCCTCTGGTGCTCATACTTAACCTACTGGTAATTCAGACACCTCGATACATACTCAACTATGTCCTTCTTCATCCGCCGCCACCAGTAATGCTGCCTCATCTCAGAATACATCTTTGTGGTGCCTGAATGAATGGAGTAACACGAATTGGGTGCCTCCTACAGAATCAACTTCCCATGCCATCAACATTAGGAGCACATAAGCGACCCTAGAGTCGCAGAATACCATCATCACCAATAGTCACCTCTTTGGCATCACCTCATAGTACCGTCTCTCTAAGAATTAGCAAGTGCGAATCATCATACTAACGAGCCTTAATCTTCTCAAAAAAAGAAGACTGAGCCACAACACAACGTGACTGGGCTTTGAAATATCCAACCTCACAAGTCGTTTAGCTAAGGAATAAATGTCCAAAGCAAATAGCTTCTCCTCTGCTAGATAGAATACCAAACTACCCATACTCTCGGCCTTTCTGCTCAACGCATCCGTGACCATATTCGTCTTGCCCGAATGATAAAGAATGGTGATATCATAATCCTTCAGTAACACAAGCCACATGTTCTGCCTTAGATTAAGATCCTTATGCTTTAACAGATGCTGCAAACTACGGTTGTTGGTGTAGACCTCACTCGACACTCCATAAAGATAATTCCTCTAATTCATAAGAGCATGAACTATCGCAACCAACTCCAAGTCGTGCATAAGGTAATTCTTCTCATGGAGCTTCAACTGATGAGAAGCATAATCAATCTCTTGCCCCTCCTACATCATACACAACCCAACCCAAATCGTGAAGAGTCACAATACACTATGTATATCCCTGAACCGGAAGGTAAAACCAATACCAGTGTTGTAGTTAATGCGGTCTTGAGCTTCTGATAGCTCGCCTCATGATCATCGGACAACCTGAATTGAACACCCTTCTGGGTTAGTCTAGTCAATTGAGCTGTAATAGATGAGAAGCCATCCACAAACTGACGATAATACCCTAATAGCCCCAAGAAACTCCTGGTCTCAGTCGTTGTGGTAGGACGAGGCCAACTCTGAACTATATTGATCTTCCTGGGATCCACCTTCATACCCTTACCTGATACAACATGCCTAAGAAAGCCATAGAATCTAACCAGAACTCGCACTTGGAGAACTTAGCATATAGATTATGTTCCTTCAAAGTTTGAAGCACTATCCTCAATTGTTGCTCGTGCTCCTCCATGCTACACGAGTAGATCAATATGTAATCAATGAAGACAAGGAAAAATGAGTCAAGATATGTCCTGAAATACTGGTGCTATAGTCAATGCGGACTTGACTTCTGAGAGCTCACCTCAGAATCATCAGACAACCTGAATTGAACACCCTTCTAGGTTAATCTAGTCAAAGGATTTGTAATAGATGATAAGCCCTCCACAAACCGATAATAATACCTTGCTATCCCCAAGAAACTCCTGATCTCAATCGTTGTAGTAGGACGAGGCCAACTTTGAACTGCCTCGTTCTTCCTGGGATCTATCTTCATACCCTCACCTGATACAATAGGCCAAAAGAAAGCCACATAATATAACCGGAACTCGCACTTGGAGAACTTAACATATAACTTATGTTCCCTCAAAGTTTGAAGCACTACCCTCAATTGTTGCTCGTGCTCCTCCATGCTACGCGAGTAGATCAATATGTAATCAATGAAGACAATGAAAAATGAGTCAAGATATGTCATGAATAACCGATTCATCACATCCATAAATGTCGCTGAGGCATTAGGCAAGCCAAAGGACATCACTAGAAACTCGTAGTGTCCATACCTAGTTTGAAAAGCCATCTTTGGAACATCCGAAGCACAAATCTTCAGCTGATGATACCCAGATATAGAGTCGATCTTCAAGAACAATGTAGCACCCTGAAGCTAATCAAATAAGTCATCAATGCGCGACAATGGATACTTGTTCTTGATGATGACATTATTCAACTGGTAGTAATCAATGCACATCTGCATACTCTCATCCTTTTTCTTCACAAATAACATTGGTGTGCCCCACAATGACACACTCGGCCTAATGAATCCATTCTCGAGAAACTCCTGAAACTACTCGTTCAGCTCTCTTAACTCCATAAGAGCCATATAATATGGCGGAATAGAGATAGTTTGGGTGCCTGGCGCCAAATCAATGGCGAAGTAGAAATCAAGATCTAGTGGCATGCCTTGTAAGTCGGTAGGAAATACATCGGAAAACTCCCTTGCCACAGGCACTGAATCTAATATGGGAATCTCCACAACAGTATCTTGAACAAAGGCCATATAGGCTAAACAACCCTTTTCAACCATATGTTGAGCCTTCAGGAAAGAAATAACCTGTCTGGATGCAATACTAGATGAACCTTTCCACTCCAGTCTAGGCAACTCTGGCGTCGCCAATGTAACAGTCTTGGCATGGCAATGTAGAATGTCATGATGTAGAGATAACCAGTCCATGCCAAGGATAACCTCAAAGTTAATCATATCGAGCAATAAAAGATCTGCTCTGGTCTCATACCCCCAGAAAGTCACCATATATGACCATTAAACTTGATCACAACAACAATCACATACCGACGTGGACACATACATAAGAACACCGAAAAACTCACGAGATACATCCAGATAAGGAGCAAAAAGAGAAAATACATAGGAACAGGTAGACCCTGGATCAAATAGTACTGAAGCATCTTGAAGAGAAAATACATAGCAATAGGTAGACCCTGGATCAAATAGACTGATGCATCTCTAAGACGGAAGGAAATAATACATATGATTCGGCATCAGAGGCTACTGCCTCTATCCTAGCTATAAAATCATAGAATCTAGCCGGACCTCACCTGACTAGCCTTTACCTCTAGGGTGACCCCTACTCACCTGCTCTCTGTCTCTGGTTGGCCAGACGGGCAGTGTGGCAGCTGGTGCGGTAATCATGGGCTGATGGCTCTGCTGTACTGCTTTGCCCTAAAGTTTAGGACAAGACCTCTTTAAGTGACCAAGCTCCCTGCACTCGAAGCAACGTCTAGATGTGGGAAATTGTTGACTCTGGATCTGGCCCTGATAGCCTGAGTGCCCACTAGAGGAACCCCAAATAGCTGGTGGAGGGTAGGTACTCTCTAGAATGACGCTAAAGTAAGGTTGTGCTGGAGCACCCCAAATAGGTTGTGTTGCTGAATACATGGGCCTACTAGGATGGCCCCTCCCAAACTGATCTCTGCCCCCAGAGGAGGCACTGTTGAACCCTCTAGAGTACCGAGGTCATTTGTCCCTCAATGTGACCTCTCTTCTCTGACATCGGATACACTCATTTGAGCTATCTCTACAGCCTGGTGGAAAGAAGTCCCCAGCTCTGCCTCTCGGGCCATAGTAACCTGAATCTCATAGTGTAAGCCTGCAATAAACCTCTGCATCATCTCTGCCTCTATGGGAATTAATATGGTTGCATGATTAGGCAACTCAGTGAATCTCACCTTATAGTTGGTCATAGTCATCTGGCCTTGCAGGAGTTACTCAAACTGACCCCATAACTCCTCCCTCCGGGATAATGGAATATACTTCTCCGGGAAGAGGTGTGTGAATTGATCCCAAGTCAAGGGAGGTGAACCTGCTGGCTTACCTAGAAGATAAGACTGCCACCATCTACGGGCTCTCCCCTCCAGCTAAATAGTGGAGAAGTCTACTCCATTGGACTCCACTAGTCCCAAATTATGCAGCCTCTCCCGGCAACGGTCAATGAAATCTTGTGGTTCCTCTGACGGCTCACCGCCAAAGTAGGGAGGACGATGACTAGTAAATCTGCCCAACCGCTTCTACTCCTCGACAGTCACGGTCGGTCTAGTCTCTACTCTAGACATTGCAATTGGCTGAACTCTACTCGCAGGTAGTACCCCTGGAGTCTTATAAATAGTAGAAAAATGCCCTAGCGCATGAGCGGTAGGAGTCTGGGCTGCCACTCCATCCTGGGATATGGCCGGGTCTGCTGGAAATAGTCTGGCTGAGTCATAGAGTTCATAAATCACAACATACGGCCCATGACCTCCTGGAAGCCCCGGTCGTGAACTCTGCTTGGGCCTGCTCAGCTGCATGTATCTCATTCTGCTCCTCAATAACAGGTTCCTCCACTAGATCCACTTATGGTGCTATTGGGGCTACTCTGGGATGCCCTCGTCCCCCAATAGGAGCTCTGGCCTCTACCACTACCTCTGATGATTAGGGGAAGCCCCTCTACCGCCACGTAATGCCATCGCGCGCGTTCTCACCATCTGTTAGAGAATAAGAGAAAGATTTAGAATTAGAACACCATCGAAAGCACGATATGAAATGAAGAAAGATAAGTTTCCTAATACCCTATAGCCTCTCAAAGATAAGTACAGACGTCTCGGCACCGATCCTCAAGACTCTACTAGGCCTACTTATGACTCATGAAACCTATGTGAACCTAGTGCTTTTATACCAAGCTATCACAAACCAATTTCCCACCAAAGGTCATGATGGCACCCAACACTTTCGCCGAGCAATAAATACTAACTCATCAAAACAATAGACCATTCATAACACTTTTAAAATCAAGTAGATAAAAGAAATAAGTGGAAGTAGGTTTAGAAACCGGGATAAAATGCCAACATCTTTGACAAGGTACGAAGCATGAACAAAACATAAACTGAATGTTATAATAACAAATACAACCATGAACATCTACTAAAATCCTCAAAACCTGATGTCACAAGTGCATGAAGATCTATTAGAACATAAAAACTACTACAACTACTGTCTGAATGAAAGTAGACAAAATACAATAGATATAAAGGAAAGAGACTCAGTGTGCTACGTCTGAAACATAGAAGGCATCTCACCACTTCCCAGCAAGTGCGTCTACGTGCCTAGGTGACCACCAGATGTATCTGTCTCGGTACATGAACAATTAATGTAAAAATATAGTATGAACACGTAAATCAGCGAGTACCTAGTAAGTATCTAGTCTAACCTCAAAAAAGTAGTGGCGAGAGGTCAACATCGACACTTACTAGTGATTCAATAATCAATGTACATAAAAGTAGACAGGTATGAAGCACGACAAATAGTAACGAAATAGATAAATATGTATAACATGAATCTTGATAGAAGAATAAATATGATATCATCAAATACCAAATATTGCCTTGAATGGAATATATGTGACCAATATCCGGTGCAAATATCAAATCTGGGCCAGGATACTCATATATGCACTGACTCCCTATCGAAATATTACCCATAATTCTGTCGAGGCGAATGACCCGATCCCATAAGAGTGGTGCTACATGATAATGCTGAGGTCGTACGACCTAGTCCCGCAAGTGTATCTCATAATAGTATCAAGGAAAATAGCCTGATCCCATAATAATATTTCATACCACTACTGAGGTGAACGACACGATCCTATAGGAGTGGTAAAACTTTCAACGGATCACTAGCCCAACTCGCGAAGATACGTGCAATTTTATGTAATCACGAAACTACCGATAAAATAAGCACATCACGAGGATATGAACGTAAGAGAAATCATAAATCTACTGATAGTTGAGTATCCTTCCAAATCTTAAAGTAACAAGGCTCAGTCAACTACGTAAAATTTAGTCTCAAGCACAATCAAGATGTTACAACCCATATTCGCGTACGATAGATAATGCCGTAAGTTAGTCGACGTAAATCAGGGAAGATATTATCTTTGAAATGATAAGAAGTTAATCCTATTGGTCTTAAATGATACATGGGTGTATAAGAGTGGTTACAAAGTATTAGAAGTTACAAGTTAAACGAATCAAGGATGTTGTATCCCGTATTTTCGGGTAAAACTAGAGGTGCTTCATATGATAAGGAGGTCGTGTTTTACTGTATTTGAATCATATAATATCCGTATCATAAGTCTTAAAGTGAAGCGAGTTATGAAACTAAAGTCGACAAAAGTTGTCGTAACTTACGTTCATAATTTGACTTAAAATTTAGGTATAATGTTACTAATATTTTCGCTCAATGTACTTGGAGTTACGGGGTGCTACACCCCCCCAAATTTAATATCTATGAGCCTAGTTTCCAACTAATTAAACCGTTCATCAATACAACGTCGGAGTAAAGAGATATTTATATTTTTATGAGACTGCGCAAGCAGCACTTTATGGGACCCACTTAGGCGGTTGGGATTTATAGATATATATATTAGACTCCTAAAGACCGTTTTAACTCATTATTTTTCACTCTATTTAGACCCTAGATACCTAAAAACTTTCTCTCAAAGTTCTCTCATGATCCAAGACCCAAACAAAGGGAAAACAACACAAATCAAGTGTCAGGAATCCTGTGGCGCTAGTCTCATCTTGTTCTTCTTATTGTTGCTGATTTTGGTGTGGTTTCAGCTCGTGTGGGGGGTTGTTTCAAGTGGTTTAAGTTATGTAAAATACTCTCCAAAGGTTTTCATATCAACCCTAGGTGATTTCAAGACTTCCAAAGTGATTCCAGTGCCGAAAAACTTGAATTGATCGCTAGTTTTACTTCATTGTTCTTATGGCTGCATTGGGAGGATATTTCATGGTGAAGTAAACTCAAATTGGAGTTGTTCTGTCTGTGTAAAGGTAATGAATCTATTACTCTATATGTATTTAAGCTTATCCAAGTTGCGGCTAAGTCGTTGAAGCTAGAACTTGTGAGATATCTGTCGAAAGGCTTGTTAAAAATGTTGTTGATTGGTGGACTGTTATGGGAGGCTTAATATGATTATTATTGATGTTATTTGGGCTGTTTGGTGATTGTTTTAACTTGTGGAAAATCATATAAATAAAGGATGAATTGTCCATTTCATCGTAAAATAGGTTGCGGTTCATATATATTAGTTACGACGCTTAAACGATAACGATAGTTTCATTTCTCTTATTGTAGACTAAGGAGCTGTGAGATTTACATAGCTTGAGGTTGGGCAGTATATACAAAGTATGTGAGGCTATTTTTTTCTTTTTTTTTCACGATTCCGATTGTACATAATGTAATGAATGAGCTTCCAAAGATATTTCACTCATAGAAGCTAGCAGTACTTACATTGTTTCCCTTATTATGGAACTATTGATGTTGATGTTGCTTCTCTTATTCTTATGTTATCAATGTTGTTGGTATTTCCTGATTCTTATAACATTCATGATGAAGAGTTAGCCCTAATAATGTATACGGAGGTCACCGGCCTTACGTCACTCTGAAAGGTTTAGAACGTGATCCCATGAGTGTAACATGCATTATATATATGTATCTATTTTACTCTATCGAGCCGTGCTATAGTCAGCCGGGTACGACACCTATTGTGCAACCACTGATCAGATGGGGTTTACCGAGTTCCACATGGCCGGGTGCGATTCTACCGAGCCTTATGATGGTCGTGTACGTTTTTACCGAGCCTATTATGACCATGTACGATATGATGATATTTTTCCCACGGAGGTGTATGTTTTTAAAGGTATATATATATATATCATGCATTTCATATTAGTCGCACTCAGAGGCACTCAGATGTTACAGGTTGTATATTTTTTATCCCCTTTTACATGACTATTCTTATTTATATTGACGTCCCTTTTATTTGTGGACGTTGCATGTCGTGCTGCAGGTCCTGATAGATTGGTAGACGAAGCTCCCCCACCCCAGTAGGCTTCCTAGTTCAGCGGTTATCGGTGAGAATCCTTCTCCGGACTTGTCGTAGTCTTGGGAAGCATTTTTGTTATAGACATTATGGGTATGTCGGGGCCCTGTTCTGGCAATGTTACAACACTTATGTTCCCTTAGAGGCTCATAGAGAGGTGTCATCTCTTGTATAGTTTTGGATAGCCTTGTCAGCTGGTTTTTGTTGTATAGTCTATCATACCAGCCTTGTCGGCTCGTACCTTATATATAGCTTCATGACAGCCTTGTCAACCCATGTTACATATGTTCATGTCATTATCTATCATTGTTGGTTGTTTATGATTCATGTCTCCCATTTATTTTGATCTCGTCGGCCCTTATAGATAATAAGAAAGGTTAGATAAAATGTACGTTGGTTCTCGGCAGGTATGGCCCGGGTGCCAGTCATAGCCCTCCAATTTGGGTTGTGACAAACTTGGTAACATAGCAAGTCTGTCCTAGGGGTTGTCTATGAGCCGTGTCTAGTAGAGTCTAGATTATGGATATGTAGCACGCCACATTTATAATCAGGAGGCTACATGATATCAAGGGTTGTTACCTTCCTTATGAATCTAGATCGTGCGTGGACTTGAGTCGTAAGTGTTCATCTCTAGTATTCAACTTGTTTTCTTGCAGCGATGCCTTCGACTAGGAAGCAAGAAATTAGTAGACAACTTGATACAACTTCGGGAGTGGGTACCAGTCAGGGGCCTCCCGCCAGAGCAGGCCAAACTGAGTCTTAGAGCGAGATGTCGTCTCGTACCTCATCTACTCCGTCCCCTCCAGAGGATATTAGGAGGGACCCAACACCTCATCTTCCTCCGCCTAGCACTATAGACCAGGATATGTGCAGTGTGGTGCAATTGTTAACTAGATTGGTAGCTGCTCAAGCTTAGAGGCAGAATACTGGTGCTGCTGACAGACTAGTTAGTGCGAGAGTTCGTGATTTTATTAAGCTAGACCCTCTACTGTTTAGCAGATCAGACCCCAAGGAGGACCCGCAGACGTTTATTGATTAGGTTCATCGTACACTACGGGTTATGCACGTTAGTGATACTGAGGCAGTAGAGATGGCTTCTTATCAGTTACGGGAGTTAGCAGTTTTCTATTATGACAGTTGGGAGAGATCCAGGGGTCCGAATGCTCCTCCAGCTATATGGAAGGAATTGTCTGAGGCCTTTCTTCGTCACTACTTGCTAGTTGAGATACGACAAGCTAGAGCTAATAAGTTTTTGAACCTTTGACAAGGTAATATGAGTGTGCGAGAGTATAGTATGCAGTTTTATACTTTAGCAAGGTATGCTCCCCATATAAGGGCCGAGATGAGCGATAGGGTGCACCAGTTCGTGAACGGTTTGGGACCATAATTGATCAATGAGTGCATGACAACTTCCTTAGTGGAGGGCGTGGATATTTCCCGTATTCAGGCTTATGCCCAGACACTAGAGGATCATAAGTGCCAGCAAAGGGAAGATAGGGAGCATGATATGGTCCAGCATAAGAGGGCAAGATTCACAGAGTATTCTGGTGACTTCAGAGGTAGTTTCAGGCTCTAGTCTTCGAGGATTTTGGCGCCAACTGTAGTAGTGATCCTCCATAGATTTAGAGGCCTTGGTATGATCCATCTATCTATTCTAGTCCAGGTTAGCATTTGCGGGCATCAGGCTTATAATATCATAGGGATACTAGTCAGACGAGACCCCCAACACCCAATTGTGATTTGTGCGGCAAGGCCCAATTTGGACTGTGCCGTCGAGGTTTCGATGCGCGCTATTTTTGTGGATAGCCTTGCCATATGATGTGGGATTGTCCTAACAGAGGAGATGGTGGTATGGCTCAGCCGATTGGATATGTTTTTGGCTCTTCGTCATCAGTTCGACCTCCAGCATGAGGTTTTCAGCAGTCGATATGTCATGGTAGCGGTAGAGGTGTAGTGTCGAGTTCGAGCGGTACTTAAAATCGAACCTATGCTCTAGAAGGTTGACAGGATCTCGAGTCATCTCCGAATGTTGTTACAGGTATATTGTCTGTGTTTTGTTATGATGTATATGTGTTGAATGATCCGGGATATACATTATCATATGTTACACCCTTTGTGGCTAATAAGTTTGGCGTTGAACCTGAATTGTTAAGTAAACCACTTATGGTTTCCACTCTGATAGGAGATTCTGTGATTGCTAAAAGGGTATATAGAGGTTGCACAATGATGATTTGTAGTCGTCAAACCTCGGCGAATCTATTTGAGTTAGAAATGGTTGATTTCGATGTGATAATGGGAATGGACTATGCAAGCGTTGATTGTCGTACGAAGATGGTTAGGTTTTAGTTTCCCGGTGAACTCGTCATTGAATGGAAGTGTAACATTGCTACACCAAAAGGTAGGTTTATTTCCTATCTTAAGGCAAGGAAGATGATCTCAAAAGGATACATTTATCATCTCGTTCATGTAAGAGATGTGAAGGCAAAAGTCGCCTACTCTACAATCAGTTCCCGTGGTCAATGAATTTCGAGATGTTTTCCCAGATGAACCCCTAGGCCTTCCTCCTAAAAGGGAGATTGAGTTTAGCATTGATGTGTTGCCTGACACTCAACCAATCTCTATCCATCCGTACAAGATGGCCCCGATAGTGTTGCGAGAGTTGAAGGCGTAATTGAAGGACTTGCTGGATAAGGGCTTCATTAGCCCTAGCACTTCACCTTTGGGTGCACTAGTCTTGTTCTTGAGAAACAAAGATGGGCCGTTAAGGATGTGTATCAATTATCAACAGTTGAATAAGGTTACTATAAAGAACAAGTATCCACTTTTGAGGATTGATGACCTATTTGACCAACTCCAGGGTGACAAGTATTTCTCTAAGATTGACTTACGTTCAGGGTATCATCAGGTGAGGGTTAAGGAGAAGGATATTCCGAAGACGGCCTTCCGAACAAGATAAGGGCACTTTGAGTTCTTGGTGATGTCATTTGGGTTAACAAATGCCCCAACAGCTTTTATGGATCTCATGAATAGTGTATTTAAACCTTATCTTGACGTGTTCGTGGTCGTATTCATTGATGACATTCTGGTGTATTCTCGTTTGGAGGTGGAACATGCGGGCCACTTGCGGATAGTATTACAGACCCTTCAGGATCGTAAGTTATATGCTAAGCTCTCCAAATGTGAATTCTGGATGAACTCTGTAGCATTCCTTGGCAATGTGATATCTGACGAGGGTATTAGTGTCGACACTAAGAAGATTGATGCAGTGAAGAATTGGCCGAGACCTACAACGCGTTAGAAGTCCGCAGCTTTCTGGGGCTAACAGGATATTATAGGCGGTTTGTAGAAGGGTTTTCCTCTATATCAGCACCATTGACTAAGCTAACATAGAAAGCTACCAAGTTCCAGTGGTCTGACGCTTGTGAACGTAATTTTCAGGAGTTGAAGAATCAATTGACATCCATGCTAGTGCTCACTCTCCTAGAAGGAACAAAAGGTTATGTGGTATATTGTGATGCCTCGGGTATGGGTTTGGGGTGCGTATTGATGCAACGTGGGAAGGTGATAGCTTATGCATCGAGACAATTAAAGAAACATGAAAAGAATTAGCCGACTCATGATTTGGAATTGGCTGCAGTAATATATGCTTTGAAGATATAGCTGCACTATTTATATGGCATTCATGTTGACATCAACACAGATCACAAGAGTTTACAATACATCTTCAAGCAGCAGGAGTTAAATTTGAGGTAGCGTAGGTGGCTTCAATTAATAAAAGACTATGATGTCGAGATATTGTACCATCCCGGTAAAGACAATGTTGTGGCAGACACTCTCAATCGTAAGTCAATGGGAATCTTAGTACACATTGAGCCATGTAGACAAGGGTTGACTAAAGAGCTTCATCAGCTGGCCAACATGAGAATCAGATTGTTAGACTCTGATGACGAAGGTATTACTGTAGAAAATATGATAGAATCGTCTTTGGTAGCCAAGGTAAAAACATGACAATATGAAGACCCTACCTTAGTACGATTGAGAGAGGGCATTCAACAACGTAATATTATGGCTTTTAAGATCAGAGAAGATGGGCACTGAGATTCCAGAGCCGATTATGTGTGCCTAATATGGCAGGAGTGCGAGAAAAGATTATGATTGAGATTCATCAGTCCCGATATTCCATCCATCCTGGCTCGACAAAGATATATCATGACGTTAAGGAGCTATATTGGTGGGACAACATGAAGAAGGCTATTGCAGAATTTGTAGTCCAGTGTCCTAATTGTCAACAAGTAAAGATCGAGCATCAGAAACCCAATGGACTGATTCAGAATATAGAGATTCCAATCTAAAAAGGAGAGGCGATCATTATGGACTTCATTATTGTATTACCTCGCTCTTATCATAAATTTGACTCCATCTGGGTGATAGTTGATCGACTTACGAAATTTGCCCATTTTCTGCCAATTAAGACAACTTACACGGCTAAAGATTATGCGAGGTTGTATATCAAGGAGATTGTTAGGCTTCATGGTGTGCCGATATCTATTATATCAGACTAAGGAGCTCAGTTTACGGCTAACTTTTGGAGGTCATTTCAGAAGGGTTTAGGCACACAAGTTAATATCAGCACTGCATTCCATCCGCAAACTGACGGACAAGCTAAACGTACCATTCAGACACTCGATGATATGCTACCAGCATATGTTCTAAATTTCAAGGGTAAATGGGATGACCATCTGCCACTCATAGAATTCGCCCGCACAATTTCACTTGCGGACGCACCTTTGAATCCCAAAAAGTGCCAAATCTCTAATGATAGAGAATTGGCTGATGTGTGGCCGCAACCTATCTTCTGCGGTCCGCACAATTAGATTTGTGGCCGCACATTTGAGTAAAAAAATGTAGACTCTCTGATGATAGTAAAAGTGATGTTTTACGGCCACGATGGGAAATCTGCGGTCCGCACGTTTTATCTTGCGGCCGCAGATCCCTTCTTTCACTATGTTTCCCTAAAATCATAATCTGCGAAGCACACAATTTCAGGTGCGGCTGTAGAATTCAACAACTACGAACAATATAGTTTTTTTTTTCTATCTAGGTTTTGCAATTTTGTGCAAATTTTGACATGGCAACATCATAGAGGCATGAAAATATATTGACCCAGTCCCCATAGAGTACGTATTAGTTAACCCATTACAGATTTACCCCCACATGAATGCACAATTGAAGTCTATTGACAAATGGCCTAAAAATCTATAAATTAAAAGAAAAAGATTAACAAGAAATTGAAGCATACCAGATGAATAAGTGTGATGAGTGACTGAACAAAGATGTCGTGTGTGTGGATAGATAGATTCACCAAGAATTTTCAAGAGAGTGCTATTTTTGTGCTCAAAGAGTGAAAACCGTAACCCTTGCCCCTGCCCTTCTATTTATACTTATGGTCTATGAAAAGGGAAGAAGGTCGAGTGCGGCCGCACATTTTCATGTGCTGTCCGAACTCTGTTACCTAGGGCATTATCTTCATCATCTCATCTGCGGTCTGCACAATTTCGTGTGTGGCCTCATATCTCATGTGCGGTCGCCCATCGACCTCTTCTCTGACAGGCTCAAACTTCAGAGTTTGTATTTTCCATTTCTCATTTCTGCGGTCCGCAAGATAATTGTGCGGCCGCATTGGTCTTTTGCTACAGCATTCCAAATTGTGTGGTCTGCACAAATCAACTGCAGTCCGCACTTCTTTCAACACTTAGCCACATTTTTGTCCACAGTTCTGTAAGTCACACTCAGCCCTGTAGCACACTTCAAATCAAGTTAGAACAAAAATAACACCTAACTACCAAAGGAAAAAGAAAAGAAACATGGGTTGCCTCCCAAGAAGCGCCTGATTTAACGTCACGACACAACGCAGAATATCATTAATTGAAATGAATGATCACCACGACGTGGCAATCTCCAACCTTTCTCAGGTAGTGCTTCACCCAGTGATCATTGACTCGGAATATTTCATTATGTTTTTTCTTCAAGGCCAATGCACCAAAAGGTGTCACATCCACAATTTCAAAATGACCACTCTATTTAGACTTTAGCTTCCCGGGAAACATCTTCAACCTTGAGTTAAACAACAATACAAGATCACCCTCCTTGAACTCTTTGTTCCAAATGTATTTGTCATGAAGATATTTCATCTTTTCTTTGTACAAGGACGAACTTGCATAAGCATGGTACCGAAACTCATCCAATTCATTCAAATGTGCAATCCTCAAGTTAGCAGCTACATCCCAATCAAGATTCAACTTCTTTAGAGCCCACATGGCCTTGTGCTCAAGTTCCACAAGAAGGTGACAAGATTTCCCGAACACCAACCGGTATGGTGACGTTCCGATAGGTGTTTTGTAAGCCGTCTGATAAGCCCATAGTGCATCATCAAGCTTTTTGGCCCAATCCGTCCGATTAGCATTCACAGTTTTGGATAAAATACTCTTTATCTCCCAGTTTGAAACTTCCACTTGACCGCTAGCCTGTGGATGATAGGTAGTCGTGACTTTATGAGTAACACCATACTTGCTAAGTAAAGTGCTGAAAGCCCTGTTGGAAAAATATGATCCCTCATCGCTTATAATTGCCCGCGGAGTACCAAACCTTGTGAAAATATTCTTCTTCAAGAACGCCACCACATTTCTCGCCTCATTGTTTGGTAGAGCAACAGCCTCAACCCATTTGGACACATAATCCACCGCGACCAAGATGTAGGTGGTTCCACAAGAACTCACAAATCCATGAAGTCAATACCCCACACATCAAAAATATCAATCTCCAAAATGGTAGTGAGAGGCATTTCATTTTTCTTTGAGATTCCATCGGCCCGTTGATATTCATCACATCTTTTCACTAGCTCACTAGCATCCTTGTAAAGAGTGGGCCAATAAAAACTGCAACTTAGCACTTTGGTTGCAGTTCTTGCTCCACCATGATGACCACCATATGGCGAAGAATGACAAGCCCCAAGAATTTCACCTTGATCTTCTTCCGGTACACATCTTCTAATCACCCCATTCGTACAAATCCGAAAGAGGTATGGTTCATCCCAATAATAATCTTGACAATCTCGTTTGAGCTTATTCCTTTGATTTGAAGAGAACTCATCAGGGATGATTCCACACACAAGGAAATTTGCTAGATCCGCAAAACATGGGACCTCTTTCATTAAAATAGCCAAGAGTTGCTCATCGGGGAAGGAGTCATTGATTTCAAGGCCATCATGTGGCCTCCCCTCCTCCTCCAAACGAGACAAGTGGTCCGCCACTTGGTTTTCACTCCCTTTTCTATCTTGGATGTCAATATCAATCTCTTGCAACAAAATCACCCATCTCATCAACCGAGCTTTGGAGTCATTCTTGCTCATAAGATACCAAAGTGCTGCATGATCCGTGTGGACAATGACCTTTGCACCCATCAAGTACGGGCGAAACTTCTCAATTGCAAATACAATGGTAAGGGGCTCTTTCTCTGTAACGGTGTAGTTGGCTTGGGCACTATTCATGGTCTTACTAGCATAGTAGACCAGATAAAAAATCTTGTTGATGCGTTGCCCCAAAACAGCCCCAACCGCTATGTCAATTGCATCACACATGAGTTCAAAAGGGACACTCCAATTTAGAGCGGTGATGATGGGAGTAGTTGTCAACTTAAACTTCAACAATTCAAAAGATCTCATGCAATCATCATTGAAGTTGAACTTAGCATCCTTCTCAAGAAGCTTGCACAACGGATTCACCATCTTAGAGAAATCTTTGATGAAGCACCGGTAGAAACCCGCGTGGCCTAAGAAACTCCACACACCCTTTACCGAAGTTGGAGGTGGAAGTTTAGAAATCACCTCAATCTTTGCCTTGACAGCTTCAATTCTATTATTTGAGATCTTGTGGCCAAGGACAATGCCTTCCTCGACCATGAAATGACATTTCTCCCAATTAAGCACTAAATTTGTTTCTTCACATCTAGCCAACACTTTATCCATATTTGCAAGACAATCATCAAAAGAATCTCCAACCACTAAGAAGTCATCCATGAAAACTTTAAGGTAGTCCTCTACAATGTCTGTGAAAATAGCCATCATATACCTTTGAAAAGTCGCTGGTGCATTGCACAAACCAAATGGCATCCGCTTGAAGGCAAAAGTACCACATGGACATGTAAATGTTATTTTCTCTTGATCCTCCGGAGCAATAAGAATTTGGTTGTATCCTGAATACCCATCAAGAAAGAAATAGAAAGCACGGCCGGCCAATCTATCAAGCATTTGATCTAGGAAAGGAAGTGGAAAATGATCCTTCCTTGTGACTTTGTTGAGCTTGCGATAGTCCATACACACCCTCCATCCGGTTAGCGTTCTTGTAGGAATCAACTCATTATTGTCGTTGGTGACCATTGTCATTCCCCCTTCTTTGGAACACATTGAACCGGAGAAGTCCACGAACTATCGGAGATGGGGTAGACAACCACGGCATCCAACCACTTTATAATCTCATTCTTGAAAACTTCTTGCATAACCTCATTGAGTATCCTTTGATGTTCAATAGATAGTTTGGCGCCTTCCTCTAAGTTGATATTATGTATGCAAAATGTGGGGCTTATCCCTCGAATATCCGCCAAAGTTTGCCCAATATCCTTCTTCCCCTTTTGTAGCACCGCCAAAGTGGAGTCTACCTGCACGTTAGTCAAACAAGAGGAAAGAATAACCGGTAAAGTAGAACAAGGACATAGAAATTCATACCAAAGATGTGGAGGCAATGGCTTCAACTCCAGAGGATCTTCAATATAAGGCTTTGTAGGAGGAGTTGTCCTATTTTCAAGATCCAAGGACAATTTTTGGGGTGCATAGTTGTACAACCCCATTCCTTGCAAAGAGTTCACACATTCCATGAAGCCATCCATCTCGTCATCATCAAAGTTGAGCAAGACGGCCTCGAACATATCACCAACATTGATCATAGCACTTGATTCATCAACAATAACATCGGTCACCAAGTTCACAAAAGAGCACGCCTCATTACTATTTGGTTGCCGCATGGACTTACACACATGGAAAATCACTTTTTCATCACCAACCTGGAATGTAAGTTCTCCTACTTCAATATCACAAAGAGCCTTCCCCATAGCAAGGAAAGGTCTCCTAAGAATAATTGGCACCTCATAATCAACTTCACAATCTATAGTGACAAAATCCGCTGGAAGAATGAATTTATCAACACGAACCAAGACATCTTCAATAACTCCCAAAGGTCTCTTCATAGTACGATCGGCCATTTGCAATCTCATAGAGGTGGGTCTTGGTTGCCCAATTCCCAAGGTCTTGAAGACCGAATAGGGAATCAAATTGATACTTGCCCCAAGATCACAAAGAGATTTTGCAAACTCGGCACTTCCAATTGTACAAGGAATCGTGAAAGCACCGGGATCCTCCAACTTAGAAGCCATTGAATGCACAATTGCACTCACTTGATGAGTGACTTTAATGGTTTCAAAATTCATTGACCATTTCTTTGTCACGAGATCCTTCATAAACTTTGCATAGCCGAGCATTTGTTCTAAAGCTTCAACTAATGGCACATTGATTGAGAGACTCTTCATCATTTGAATGAACTTCTTGAATTGATTCTCGCCATTTTGCTTGGCAAGTCTTTGAGGGTATGGAGGTGGAGGATTAGGCAATGGTGCCTTATCCTTTTGCACTACCGGGTCTGGTATATCAATAATGTGATCCCTAGATGGGTTCACCTCCTCTTGAGTCTCTTCCACACTATCATCAATATCAATCCGAACTTTATCATTTAATTGCACCACATTGTTCGAGACCTCTTCTTCTTGTACCACTTGCTCATCATCCACAAGTTGCCTTTGACTTAAGGTGGGTGCATTCCCACCTCTTTTATTTTGTTTAGTAACGGCCATGGAATACCCCGTGTTGTTTCCACCCTTTGGGTTTACTACCGTGTTACTTGGTAGTGGCCCTTAGGATGAGAATTTAGAGCTTGAGAGATTTGCCCCATTTGTACTTCTAAGTTGCGGATCAATGTGTTGGGTAAGGCAAGTTGGGCACCCGAATAGGCATTCTTTTCCATCATTTGCTTGAACATATTGTCAATATGCCCCATCTCATTGTTTGAAGAACCTGGACCATGTGAAGGATAAGGAGGCGAGTTGCTCGGTTGTTGAAAACCTGACCCCCGGTTGCCTTGATTATTGTTCCATCCGCCTTGATTGTTACCCCTCCCCTCCAATTTCCTTGATTATTGCCACTCCAATTTCCTTGATTGTTGTTGTTATGCCAATTCCCTTGATTGTTGCCACCACTCCAATTTCCTTGGTTGTTAGGATTCCAATTGCCTTGATGGTTTTGAGGACGCCATTGTTGTTGGTTAGGGCCTTGGAAGTTTCTTCTTTGCCCTTGAAAGTTGTTCACATATTGCACCTCCTCTTCTTATTCATTATAAGAATCGTCTTGATCAAAACCACTATCTTCTTGCACATAATTCTCCACTTGATTTTTCACTTGTGGACCTTTAGTCCTTCTTTTGTTTACCATTATGTTCACCCCTTCTGTGGCATTGACTTGCTTAGGATTTTGCACTTGTTCAAGTTGAGCCTTTGCTAGTTGATTCATGGTGGTAGTCAATTTGGCAATGGCTTGCCCATGGTCATGCAACTCTTTGTGAAGTTGGATCACGTTCGGATCACCTTGTGTAACATTAGCCCGGGATTGCTAAGCCGATGATGTTTCCGCCATCTCATCCAAAATTTCACACGCTTCTGCATAAGGCGTAGTCATGAAATTCCCACCGGCAAGTTGATTCACTACACATTGGTTGGTTGTGTTAATCCTACAATAGAAAGTTTATTGAATCATATTCTTTGTTATAGCGTTGTTGGGACATTCCTTAACCATTGCTCTATAGTGTTCCCATATCTAGTATAGTGGTTTATTTGGCTCTTGCTTGAATGCCAAAGTCTCATCCCGAAGTGTAGCCATGTGCCCCGGAGGGAAGAACTTAGAAATAAACTTTTTCGCCGACTCATCCCAAGTGTGAATGGAATAGTTTGGCAATCGTTCCAACTAATCTAAAGCTTTCCCCCATAAAGAGAAGGGAAAAATCCTTAGCTTCAATGCATCCTCGGAGACATTTGTTTGTTTACTCCCCCAAGAAGTGTCCACAAACCTCTTCAAATGTTTGTACGCATTTTGAGTTGGAGCACCGGTGAAGAAACCCCGTTGCTCAAGAAAGGTGAGCATCACATTGGTGATTTGAAAGTTGCCCGCCCTAATACGGGAAGGGACTATTGCACTTGCATATCCTTCATTGGGTAATATCCGGTGTGGAGCCGCTCGTGGTGGAGGTGAGGATGGAGCGGGGACATTGTCATGAGGCACTTGGCCTCTTTTATTGGCTTGAGGTTCAAGAGGAACCTCATTAACTTGATCATCCTCGACGTCCACATCCCCCAAAGGTAAATTTTCGAGCTCATTGTTTGCCATGGTTGTACCTACGATTTCTCAAACAAGTTAGTAAACAGAAAGAAAACAAGATATTCCAAAAACACACTCAAATATATAGCTAACATCGTTTTAACTCCTTGGCAACAGTGCCAAAAATTGATCACGTCCACAACTCACCTCAATAAGAGATATGACACGGTCGTATGCAATAATAATTACCCAACTAGGAGTCGGGGTCGAATTCACTAGGAGTTATGATGGGAGTTAAGAGTATATATTTGAAGCAAGCAAATGGGTTATCTAAGATTGCACTTTCACAATAAGGTTTTGTTTTCTATTTCTACTGTTACTCTAATGAATGCAAGATAAAGAAAACAGATTATAAATAAATGTTTTTGAGGTTTTTATAATTGGATTAAAGGCCTAGGGTTGTGACCATAACCAAGGTGTTTGCCTAATGGGATAAATACATTAATGCTTGTTTTGTTGATTGGGATGTCTTATAGCTCTCAACTCTATGTTACCCACTCAATACCTCTCGGTCAGAGAGTGATTTTGCCCAATTTGGCTTTCTCAAGTCCAAATGGGTATCAACCAAAACAGTTGATCTCAAGTCGGGTTATTACTATCTCTAGTTTGAACCCTTTAATAAGGTTAATCAATCTCTCAATTAACCCAATTCCTTGTTAGCTAAGTTAACCTAGACTAGGTCCCTCTTTCTCAAGTAGAGACTAAGTCAAATAGGCATGAATCAATATTTGCAACCATTAATTCTAAAATTAAAGCATGAACTAAGCTAAATAATCAACACACAATCATAAACAAACACTAAATTAGATACCCATAAGGTTTACACACTAGGGTTGGGTCACAACTCGAGTAAAAGTCTAGATACTCATAATGGAAATTGCAGAAAATAGAGAAGAAAAACTAATTAAACTCATAATGGAAGATTAAAATGATGAAATCTAATGTTAAAACACCAAAATAATGTAAAACTTCCTAAAATAGTAAAGAAAAACGGCTACAACAGCTTCAGATGTTCAAATTTACCCTAATTTTGTGAAACTCGTCTATTTATACAGTGCCTAAAATCACGTACAAAAATGCCCTTCGGGAGGTTCTGCAGCGGCACAATTCCATGTGCGGTCTGCAGATTTCTTAAGCTAGCAGGAAGTGGACTTCTGCGACCGCACATTTCTGAATTGCGGCCGTGAGGCAATCTTCTGTCGCTGCACATTTCTGGACTGCGGTTGCGAGGCAGTCTTCTGTGGTCGCACAATTCTTGTGCGGTCCGCATTTCACAAAGGCTCCTGGACTTGGTCTTTTTGCATACTCTCTAATCTTTGACTCTTAGCCTAGTTCTGCGGCCGCACAATTCATATGCGGTCTGCATATTACTGAAAGTTTTGTTAGATTTTTCTTTTTGGTTTGCGGCCGCAGATGGAATTTTGCGGTCCGCAATTTCTTTTGCCGCTGCAGATGGAATTCTGCAATCCACAATTTCTTTTACGACCGCAGAATTCCTTCTGCGGACCGCACATTTGTGCTTCTGCGCCCTTTATTGCCTTGTGCTTCGGAACACTCCTTTTTGAGGTCGGATTTTTTCTCGGGAGACCAAACTTCCAGCATTCCTATAATTTTGCACAATTTCATTAGTTTCGGGAACACAATTTAATACTTTTGGACTAAAACAAAAGCTAAAAGGTGCTAATAAGCAGTCAAAATCCCCACTTATCACCTACAATAATAGCTACCATTCCAGTATTAAAATGGCCCCGTACGAGGCATTGTACGGGAGGAGATGTAGATCACTAGTTGGATGGTTCAAAGTCGGCGAAACAGAATTATATAGGCTAGATTTGATTCACCAAGCCATTGAGAAGGTGAAAGTGATACAAGAATGACTGAGGATGGCGCAAAGTAGGCAAAAGTCTTATTCTGATGTCTGACGTTGTGATTTGGAGTTTGAGGTTGGTGATTTGGTTTTCCTGAGGATCTCACGGATGAAGGGTGTTATGCATTTTGGGAAGAAGGGTAAGCTGAGTCCGCGGTATATTGGGTTGTACAAGATTCTTCGACGAATTGGATAGGTTGCTTATGAGTTAGAATTACCATCTGAATTGGAATTTGTCCACTCGGTATTCCATGTATCTATGTTAAGGAAATGTATTGGAGAACCTTCTCGGATCATCCCTATCAAAGATGTACAAGTTACAAAGGATCTATCATATGAAATAGTGCCAGTGGCTATATTAGATCGACAAGTCCACAAGCTGAGAACAAAGGATGTAGCTTCTGTCAAAGTATTATGGAAGAACAAGAATACGGAAGAAATGACATGTGAATCGAAAGAGGAGATAAAGTCTAAATACCCTTACCTATTCTAGATTGAAGATAACGAGGATGCCAGGGGAACGCAGGATGCAATGGAAGCTGAAACGGCTATATGAGGTAAACAATAGCTTCAGAATACTCTTCCTTAATACAAAGTGGTGATATGCAGTTAATGTACATATCCATAATACTTTGCATAGCCTTGTGAGGTCATAGGTTTGGTTTAACTGCTTGCAAGTTTGGCGAGTGTCCATTTTATAGGGGAAACTCGGCCGTAAATTTTCGTCGGAATCCATGATGAGTTAGACGCCCCATAGTCGAGGACGAATGTTCCTAAGGGGGAGGGTGTTACAACACATATTCGCGTACGTTAGATCATGTCGTAAGTTATTCGACGTAAATCGGGGAAGCGATTATCTTTGAAATGATAAGAATCTAATCCTATTGGTCTTAGATGATACAAGGGTGTATAAGAGTGGTTAACAAGTATTAGAAGTTAAATGAATCAAGGATGTTGTAACCCGTATTTTCGGGTAAAACTAGAGGTTCTTAATATGCTAAGGATGTCGTGTTTTAAGGTATTTGAATCATATAATATCCATATCATAAGTCTTGAAGTCAAGCGAGTTATGAAACAAAAGTCGACAAAAGTTGTCGCAACTTGCGTTCATAATTTTACTTAAAATTTAGGTCTAATGTTACTAAGCTTTTATCTCAATGTACTTGGAATTACGGGGTGATCTACCCCCCCCCCCCCCAATTGAATATCTACAAGTCTAGTTTCCAACTCATTAAACCGTTCATCGATACAACATCGGAGTAGAGAGAAATTTGCATTTTTCACGAGACTGCACAAGCAGCTCTCTATGGGACCCACTTAGGCGGTTGAGATATATAGATATATATGAGACGCCTAAAACCGATTTTAACTCATTCATTTTCACTCTCTTCAGACCCTAGACACCTAAAAACTTTCTCTCAAAGTTCTCTCATGATCCAAGACCCAAACTAAGGGCAAACAACACAAATCAAGTGTCGGGAATCCCGTGGCGCTAGTGATTTTCTTGTTCTTCTTGTTGTTGCTGATTTTGGTGTGGTTCCAGCTCATATGGATTTTTTTTGTAAAGTGGTTAAGGTTCTTCAAAATACTCTCCAAAGGTTTTCATATCAACCCTAGGTGATTTCAAGTCTTCCAAAGTGATTCTAGTGCCGAGAAACCCGAATTGATTGCTAGTTTTGCTTTCTTGTTCTTGTGGTTACATAGGAAGGATATTTCGTGGTGAAGTAAGCTCAAATTGGAGTTGTGGCTAAGTCGTTGAAGCTAGAACTTGTGAGATATCTATCAAAAGGCTTGTTAGTAATGTTGTTGATTGGTGGACTATTTTGGGAGGCTTAATATGATTATTATTTATATTGTTTGGGTTGTTTGGTGATTGTTTTAACTTGTGGGAAGTCATATAAATAGGGGAAGTGTTGTCTTTTTCATCGTAGAATAGGTTGCGGTTGATATATACTAGTTATGATGCTTAAATGATAACAATAGTATCATTTCTTTTATTGTAGACTAAGGAGCCGTGAGATTTGCATAGCTTTAGGGTGGGAAGTATATACAAGGTATGTGAGGCTATCTCTTTCTTTCTTTTGCAAGACTCCAATTTTACATAATGTAATGAATGAGCTTCCAAAGATACTCCACTCTTAGAAGCTAGTAGTACTTACATTGTTTCCCTTTTCATGGAACGATTGATGTTGATGTTGCTTCTCTTATTCTTATGTTATCAAGGTTGTTGGTATTTCCTGATTCTTATAAGATTCATGATGAAGAGTTAGCCCTAATAACGTATACGGAGGTCACCGATCTTACATCGTTCCGAAAGGTTTAGAACGTGATCCCATGAGTCCAGCATGCATTATATATATATATATATATATATATATATATATATATATATTTTACTCTACCGAGCCATGCTATAGTCGGCCGGGTACGACACCTATTGTGCAACCACTGATCAGTTGGATTTTACCGAGCTCCACGTGGTCGGGTATGATTCTACCGAGCCTTATGATGGCTGGGTACATTTTTACCGAGCCTATTATGGCCGAGTACGATATGATGATGATTTTTCCCATAGAGGCATATGTTTTTAAAGGTATATGCATATGTATATGTATGTATGATGCATTTCATGTCAGTCGCCCTCAGAGGCACTCAGATGTTACAAGTTGTATATTCTCTATCCCTCTTTACATTACTATTCTTATTTATGTTTCTTGCCTTACATACTTTGTACTTTATTCGTATTGATGTCCCTTTTATTTGTGAACGCTGTATGTCGTGCTGCAGGTCCTGATAGATAGGTAGACGAAGCTCCCCCACCACAGTAGGCTACCCAGTTCAGCAGTCATTGGCGAGATCCCTTCTCCGGACTTGTCGTTGACTTGGTATGCATTTTTGTTATAGACATTATGGGTATGTCGAGGCCCTATTCCAGAAATGTTACAACACTTATGTTCCCTTAGAGGCTCATAGACAGGTGTCGTCTCCTATATAGTTTTGGGTAGCTTTGTCGGCTTGTTTTTGTTGTATAGTCTATCATGGAAGCCTTGTCGGCTCGTACCTTATATATAGTTTCATGACTGCCTTGTCAGCCCATGTTACACATGTACATGCCATTATTTTTTACTGTTGGTTGTTTATGATTTATGTCTACCATTTATGTTGATCTCGTTGGGCCTTTATAGATAATAAGAAATGTTAGATAAAATGTACGTCGGTGCTCGACAGGTATGGCCCGGGTGCCAGTCATGGCCCTCCAATTTGGGTCGTGACACAAGAATTCAAGTTTTTAAATAGGCAAGATTAATTCAAGTAGTATAGTTAAGGCGTAGTATAGTTAAGGCATGATGCAAGTCTAAGTCTACCCGGACATATCAAGAATCTAGCATGTGCATTGACACTCAACACATCGTACTTACGCAGCCTCCATAACACGTAGCACATAGCAAATAGATTAACTATGGGGGTAAATTCTCTCTTACAAGATTAGACAAGAGACTTACCTCGCTCCAAATCTGATGATCTGCTCCAACACCTCAAACTAATGTCGAACGACCCAAAACTAGCCAAAATAACGTGCAAATTAATCAAAATATACTCAAGAACTAATAATTTAACTATTAGAATCAATTCTCAGCCCCACACGAAAAGTCAATAAAAGTCAACCCCGGGCCCACGCGCTCGGATTTTGAAAATTCTCAAAAATAAATGTTACACATAACATCACAAACTCAAATATATATGTATATATTTTTCTTCCAATTTCATATCCAATTTCGTGGTCAAATCTCCTTTTTACCAATTCTAGGTTTTCCAATAAAATCCTACAATTTCTACTTATTTTCATGTACAAATCCATAAATAATCCAATTATTTAGATTAAAATAAGTAGGAATTACTTACCTTGTTTAGTAGATGAAAATGACTCCTCAAGAATCCCCCAAATTGCCCAACCAATGATAGAAATAGATGAAATCGCGTTCGCAAACTCCCAACAGCCTTCACGAAGGCCAAGTCCTGTCAGCCCCTCCTTTCCTTCTACCATTCGCGAAGTGGAGCCAAGTCCTCCATCGTATTCGCGAGGCATTTTTGCGTTCGCGATGTGCAACAACTTCCCCTCCCAATATCCATCTCCGTGATTGCGAAGCACACCAGTACCAGCAAAAGTCTGCCAACTTTGAACATGCTCTGGGTGGTTCAAAACTCACCCGAGCTAACCGGGATCCCATCCAATCATTCCAACAAGTCCATAAATATAATTTGAACCTACTCAAGGTCTAGAAATACATAAAATAACATCACAACCAAGAATCGCACCCCAAACGAAACTAATCAACTTTTCAAACTTTCAACTTCTTTCAACTAACTCCAGACGCGATAAATTATACTTAGACAACTGGGAATGGAACCAAATTTCACACACTAGTCCAATATGACAATATGAACCTATCCCAGGCTCAGAATATGAAACGGGATCTGATATCACCAAGTTCTGCTCCAAGTCAGACTTAGCAAATTCTAAGACCTTCAAAATACCAACTTCCAACAATAAGCGCCGAATCGCTCCCTGGCCACCCGAAGCTCAATCCAAACATAAACACAAGTCCAAAATTACCATACAAACCTATTGTAACCTTCAAATCCCGATTCTGAGGTCGTTTACTTAAAATATTGACTTAAGTCAAACTTAGCCACTTCGGGCCACTACCAAGGAACTAAGTATTCTGAATTCAACGCGAACCCTTCCAAAAACCAACCGACTCTGTAAGTCATTAAATAGGAAAACCACAAACGGGAAATCGCAAATAGGGGAATGCGGTTCTAGAAAGCAAAACGATCGATCGGCTCGTTACACTAACCCTCCTAACCACTTTAATACATTACACTCAACTTTCATGAACACATTCTTCAAAACCAATTCAACACCTTGGCATGGAACGATACACAATATAGCCCTTCTCGTTTAAGCACACCTACATCTTCACTAGCACAAATTAAGAAAAATGGGAGGTGAGTTCTCTCTTTTAGCTTATCAAAAAAACAAAAATTCCACATTTCTTTATTCTACTTTTCACTTCTTTATTCTTCTTGTACACTCTTCTTACATTGAATTTCCCAGATAGTTACCTTCATAACAATTTTGAACCTTTTGGCCCTACTATGGTTCTACACAAAAGCTAATCCCAACTCTCACCTTACTCTTCTAGCGATTTAATGCCTTCAGAAGTAAAGGTTCAACAAGCTTCAGTCAAGAACAAAAATGGGGATACGGCTTGTAATGTGGGTGCCAAAGAAAAAGTCTACAAGCTTAACTAGGCTAACTACAGATAAGTTTATCTGTGGTTGCAAAGTGAATCCATGATCAATCAAAGAAAAGAGTACATCATCTCTTATACCAGCACAACCTAATGATTTCACTTCGAATAACACATGGGGCAAGTTCTAGGCTCACACAAGATATCACAGAATGTCAACTAAACCTCACATCGCATAATACACATGACTTATCAGGACAATTCCATTCCAACTCTCTAGTCAAATCAAGTAAACACATAGTTAAAAAGCATTAAGCAATAAAGTACTAGATGGTGTATAAGCCGAGAAATTGAGAAGAGGCGTAACAAAGCAAGCTATTCATTTTTTCTAAGGCATCAATTTTCATACAAAACAAATCGAGACAGTGATTCACATACCACAATCTAAATATGCCAGCATCAAATACGTCAAAAAGATATCTAGGATCAATTCAGTTTTCCTTCCTATACTACAAAGATAGAAATACCTAGTTCAAATGAACATCTTTGGAAAAGAACCGATGCCCAAAGAAAAGCAAGGGAAATTATTATCTAACTTAGGCTAAATAAAACAAAAAGAAAAATCTTTTTGGTATTTTTAATTGGACCTTGATTCCTCAAGAAAGATGTCCAAGAGATCAATCATTGAGAAAAGTCCAAACTTTTCTTATTTTTTTAATTTTTGCATTTTTCGATTTTTTCTTTTTCATATTTTTATACTAACTCTATCTTTCTGCACTAACACAAAAACTAAATACAATAAAATAAACTACAGATTTCTAGATTATTCAACAAAGCATCAAATACAGAAAGTCCCCCATTCCACACTTAAAGGATTCATAGTCCCCGGTGCATAAAACAACAAAAATAATAGGTAGGGAGGAAAGAAAGACTCCTTATAATCCAACCCCTCCAGTTCATACTCAGATTGCTCTCATCTGACTGTGCTTTAGCGAAAGCTTCAGCCTCATCCTCATAATCACCAAGCGGCACTAGTGCCAATGTCCCTTCAACCTCCTCACTATCATCACACCCTTTTGTCAAGCTAATAGACGTATTTTCATCTTCAGAGGGGTGAATCGAACTGCCAGGTGCAACCCTAACATCTCCTTAGTTCCTCAGAAAGTGGGTATTCAGTGTTTAGCTGCCTCTTTTCCTCATCCGGCACCCCAAGCCACCACAATCAAATTTTTCAATCCACAAAGATAGCGATTGAAGTTCTCATCTCGTGCAGCCCTTGTAGTGGTGCTCAACTTGGTGGTGGTTTCCAACAATGCAGTGATATCCAGAACACCCTTGGGAGCATCCTCCACCTCATCATACCCTGGGTATTCTAGCACATTGAGAGACAACATATACTGGGCTGGCAGGTCTCCAAGGAAAAATCTTTTTACCTTGGGTCCAAACCTTGTGCGAGCCATCTCTCCCAGCATAATCTCTCTCATATTGATCAGCCTCCTAGTTATTAAAAAGTAGATCAAGCATACTCTAGCTCGGGTGCATGCAGAGTTATGCTCAACTGGCATGAGCCATACCTGTACTATGTTCTGCCACACCTTGGCAGTCTTGTTGAAATCCTCCCTCAATATCTCATTATATGTGCGAGCTTTTGTCTTCGTCCACTTGGAATTTGAGTTGATGCCACAAAGTGTGTGACAGAGGGTTGTGTAGCTCGGACTCTTCACAAACTTCTGAAGCTTCTTCGGGTTATGGTTTTCCACCCCTAGGAAGTTGAACAAGTCATCTCTTTCTAGTTTCACCTCTTTTCCTCTCACCCAAAATTGTCCCTTCTTCAAATTCCAATTCGAGTGCAACTCCTTGACCATGCTTAAGTTTGCAGGCCTAGGAGACCGTAACAATCGATTCATCTTCAAACTCCTTATCCGCTCAAGCACATGGAGGAATTTCCTATCCAAGGCGGCTAAATTTATACCCATCTCCGAGATGTATCGCCCATAAGGCACAAATATATTTAACCATTCAATATCATCCTCCCAAACCAACTTTAACTTTGGACGCGGCCATATAGGTGTGTTGCCGGAGCCCTCAGCTACTTGTTTACCTTTGGCCAGCTTACTCGAGTTATCATCACCTTGCTTATATTTTTTGGGTGGGCGATGCAGCGGTAGATGACTTTCCCATAGCCTTAGCTTTCTCTGGAGCATCATGAGCCATTTCAACCTATAGGATTAATCAAATAGCCTATTAGAAACTATCCAACATTTTAACCAAGCAAAAGTAAAGGTCGAGCACGACCCCACACTTAACACCGAAGGCCATAAGCAAAGTAAGCACAAACTTGTGTCACATAATCCATTCATAAGCGGCTCACATCAAGTGCAATGGGTACTCAAGAATTCCCCATGCCAAATAACACATGTTGCATTTAGCGCATACGTTAACAATTAAAATAATGCACTTGATCTTATTAGAGCCATATCAAATCAATTGTGAGAATCTCGGCCCCCAACTACTAAGGAATGACTAACATTACACTAAACTACCCTAAAAGACTATATAGGACTAAACACATAATGTACATTACAATTTCACGCATGTGGTTACAAGTGTAGCGCATGCACACATCATTCGTACGTGCACACACGACATTCATGCGTGAGTCGGCCATGGCATGGCATTCATGCATCACAACCCTTTGGCATTGTCAAAATACCCCACACTTAGTCCTAATCATCATATACATCGGCTACTCAAACTTTACCGACGAGCAAATTATTCTCTCATACAATTTATCAAATAGTTGGTGGGCATAAAGTGTGTTCAATGTTTTCCAATCATGGGGTATCAAGATTACCCTCCCAAATTTGAACAAGGTGGTGAGAATTATAGTTTACTACCTCGTGTAAATCAAATAAAGCAACACAGTCCATCCAATACTACATATTGAACCCTCCCCAACTAGTGTTCTTCAAGTTCTACACTAAGGGAATTCAATATTAGGGAATCACATTAGGGGTGGTAGGGAATTGGGGGGAGGAAGTGTTATATGAGGGGGGAAGAGAAAGAAAGAAAAACAAATAGAGAGAAAATATACTAACTTATAATGGAGAGCAAGACAAATAAGCGAGCAGCACAAAGGGAGAGAAACGAGAAAGAAAGAGATGATCAGCGAAAAATGGGGAGGGATTTTTTGTTTCTATTTTTAGGTTTATATTATTAAGGGGGAACTGGGTTGGGTTGGATAAAATGTTAAGGAATATGGGTTACAATGTGATATAAAATGAGAAATGAGTCAGGGTCAAATGGTTCAAAAAATTAAAAAGAGGACTTACCTGGGGGCCAGTGGGGCGCGACGCATTGGTCCTGCGTTACAACAGGGGCTTCATTGCCATCAGTAGCGCGAAGCTCTAGGCTGGAGACTTGACCCTCTTTCACAATTGATCTGAGTGCCACAGGTAGCGCCTTGTGCTGGCCTGGGCATTGGAAATTCCTTGTTCTATTTTGCAGCTTTCTCTCGTGTTGTGGCGTACCCCGTTCCGAGTGAGATTTTAGACACTACTTTCATTTGCTCGTCCCAACTCCTACCTACATTTTTCGACACAACAACTACAAATAAAATCAAAACATTATTCTACATTTTACCTAAAAATAAAAATAAATCTAAAAAAGCGATAAATATTGAGTTGCCTCCCAACAAGCGCCTAATTTAACGTCGCGGCACGACAAAAAGGCCTCGCCTACTCATCGGGGAGAATTAATTTGTCCCTCTGACGATCAACCACACCTTCCCAATAATGTTTATCCCTTTGTCCATTCACCAAAAAAGTTCCCTCACCATTTAAAGCGTGCAACTTAGTGACCTTCACCACCTCAAACGAACCAAGACACCTCGATTTCAACATCCCAGGAAACAACTTGAGCTTGAAATTGAACATTAGTACCTTTTGGCCTTATTCGAAGTAACAGGACTAGATACTCTTGACATACCATCTTTTGGTTTTCACCTTGTAAAGCTTGGCATTATCATACACATGTGTCCTGAACTCATCTAACTCATTCAATTGCAAAAGTGTCCTCTTGCCCGCATCTTCTAAGTCCATGTTCAACTTTATGACTTCCGAATAAACCTTTTTCTCTAGTTCAATCGGCAAGTAAAATGCTTTCCCATACACAAGCTTGAACCGAGAGGTTCCAATTGGCATTTTATATGCAGTTCTATATGCCTATAAGGCATCATCCAAATTTGCCGCCCAGTCCTTCCTATTCACACTCACAGTTTTCTCCAAGATCTGCGTTATTTTTGTATTTGAAACTTTAGCTTATCCACTTGTTTATGGGTGATACACGGTAGAGACCTTGTGGTGGATCTCATACTTTGATAGAAGGTTATATAACCGATTGCTAAAATGTGTTCTTAAATCAATATAGTCTGAAACCTCGAAGATATTTTCTTTTTCACAAAATTGGCCACCACCTTGGCATCATTAGTTGGTAAAGCAACAATCTCCACCCACTTTGATACATAATATACTGTGAGCAAGATGTAATTATTTCCTTTGGATAATGGGAAGGGTCCCACGAAGTCTATATCCCATATATCAAAAGTCTCAACTTCCAAGATACTAGTCAAAGTCATCTCATGCCTTCGTGTGATTGTTCACGTTCTCTGGCAGTTGTCACACTTCTTGACAAACATATAGGCATCCTTGAATAAAGTTGGCCAATAGAACGCTTTCGCAGCCATCCTATAGCCTCTGTGATGACCCCTCTAAGATGAAGTATGCCAATCATATAACACTTGTTCCACTTCTTTTTTAGGAATGCACATTCTCATCAACTGATCAGCACACTGTCTATAAATGAAGGACTCATCCCAATAGTAGAAGTTCACATCATTAAAGAACCTCTTCTTTGCTTCGGATCGGATCTCTGGAGGAAAAACTCCACTTACTATGAAGTTCATATAATCCGCGTACCGTGGAGCAGGATCATGCAAGATGGAAAAAATTTGCTCATCAGGGAATGTATTCTTAATTTTTTTCCTTCTTCCACATGCTCATGGTTCTCCAATCTGGACAAGTGATCCGCAACTTGGTTTTATGTGCCCTTTCGATCTTGTATTTCTACGTCAAATTCCTGAAATAATAAAATCCAATGCATCAAGCTAGATTTGAATTCTTTTTTTGAAAACGGATACCTGATTTCTACATGATCAGTGTGGCCTATGACTTTGGTTCCCACCAAGTAGGCTCGAAATTTCTTGATCAGCCATATAACCGCCAACAACTCCTTCTCAGTGGTGGTGTAATTTAATTGTGCATCATCAAGAATAATACTCGCATAATATATGGAGTGAAATATCGTGTCCTTTCTTTGGCACAATATTGCGCCAATGGCAAGGTCATTTGCGTCACACATAAGTTCAAACTACAAGGACCGGTCTGGTGCCACGATGATTGGTACCGCCACCAACCTCTTCTTTAGCTCATCAAATACCTTCAGACATGCCTCATCAAATTTGAATATCATGTCCCTTTCGAGCAACTTGTACAAGGGAGTAGCAATTTTATAGAAGTCTTCAATAAAGCGTTTATAAAAACCTGTGTTCCCCCAAGAAACCTTGAACACCCTTCACAGAGATGGGTGGCGGATTTTACAACTTCCTCTACCTTAGCCTTGTCAATTTCAATTCCACTCCTTGATACTCTATGCCCCAGAACAATACACTCTTGTACCATGAAATGATATTTTTTCCAATTTAGTACTAAATTCGTTTCTTCACATTGTGCTAGCACCTTAGCCGAATTCTTCAAGAAATCATTATAAGACGACCCAAAGACTGAAAAGTTATACATGAAGACTTCCACAAACTTTTTCACCATATCGGTGAAAATGGCCATCATGCACCTCTAAAAAGTGGCTGGTGCATTGCAAAGTGTGAATGGTATCCGCTTGAAATCAGAAGTCCTATAAAGGCATGTAAATGTAATTTTTTGTTGATCCTCTAGGGCTATGACAATCTAGTTGTACCCAAAATATCCATCAAGGAAGTAATAGTACTCATGTCCATCTAGCCTATCCAACATCTGATCAATAGATGGGAAAGAAAAGTGATCCTTTCGGGTATCCTTGTTGAGTTTCATAAAATCAATACAGACTCTCTACCTCGATTGTGTTCATTTGCCATAATAGTCATCCCACCCATTTTAGGCACACACTGCACCGGACTCACCCAATTATTATTTGAAATAGAAAAGATGATACCAGCATCAAACCACTTGATAATTTATTTCTTTGTGGCCTCCTTCATAATGTGATTTAGCCTCCTTTGTTGTTCGAAACTTGGACGATGCACATCTTCTAAATAAATTTGTTCATACAAAATGATGGACTAATTCATTTGATATTTGCAATGGTCCACCCAAAATCTCTCTTATTTTCATGAAGCACTCGCAATAGCTTTTCTTCTTGAAAATTAGTAAGGCTATAAGAAATGATGACCAACAACGTTTTATCACTCCCCAAATAAGCATTGCATAAGTGCGCAGGTAGAGGCTTAAACTCCAATTTCGGGGCTTCTTCAATAGATAGTTTAAGAGAAAGCAATATCATTGGTTGATCCAACTCCTCAAATCATCCAAGCCCATGAACATACTTGCACAACATGTTAAGAACTTGCTCAATTTCTTGCACTAACTCATATTCACTCTCTTTCTCATCCCCCAATAGAGCTCGTTCAAGGGGATCTGCGGGACTCATGTATGGCATCACTGTGGTCACATTGTTTCCCACAACTAAAATCCTGTCCAAATCTTCATAGTGAGCTGGAAACTTGAGTGCTTTTGTAAATATTGAAAACCTCTACTCGGTCACCACTCTCATTGTCATATGCCCTTCATAAACATCAATTATAGCTCTGGCTGCGGCTAAGCATACTTGCCCCAAAATAAATGGGACTTCCTGATCGGGCTCATAGTTCAAGATAATAAAATTAGCAAGAAATATGAAAGACCCCACTTGGACTAACACATCTTCTGCCATCCCTTCTGGGCTAGCCAGAGATCGATTTTCCAATTGTAATATCACTATGGTGGGTCAAGGCTCACTCAATCCCAATTATCTAAACACAGATAGCGGCATCAATTTGATGCTCGCTGCATGCTCACCAATCAAAATCTGAATAGTGAAACTCCCTGGATCCTTCAACTTCTAAGGTAACTTGCTTTAGATTCTCGAACTACATTCTTCCGTAAGTGGCACAGTTTCATACTCAGCCAACCTCCTTTTATTTGCCACAATATATTGGATATAGTTTGCATATTTTGGCACTTCCTGCAAGATATCTACCAAAGGGACATTAATTTGTACTTGCTTCAGAATATCCAAAATTTTCTTGTATGCAACATTGTCCTTCACTTTTTGCAATTTTTGTGAAAAAGAAGCTGGTGGCTTAGCCACTATAAGTGATGGTGGTCTCGCCACAGCTTCTTTTGCCCGCCTTTCTTCAACATTAGCATACGATGTCTAATCTTCTACATTACTCTATTTTTCAGCAAAAGTGACTTGTTTCCTCTTTCTGGAGGGTGTCGCGCCTCACTACTTCATCGGGGTTAGGCTCGACACTTACTGAGTACATTGGGTCGGTTGTACTCATACTACACTTCTGCACTTCTTATGCACATTTTGACGTTGGTACCAGTGGAGTCCCGAGAGGCACTTAGCAGATACCAGTCAAGGATTCAAGGTAGAGTTGCATTCTGTTCGCAGGCCTTAGAGTAACTTCCTATTTTTTGTATTGTTTCCATTTTATTTCGCACATTAATGTATTTCCTTCAAACCTTGTATTTAGTTGGATCTAGATGCTCATGTACTAGTGACACAAAAATCTTAGGATGGTTTATGTTATGTCTTTGATCAATTATCAGATACCTATTTCTTTTCTTTTTATATTATTTGTTGATGTTGGCTTGCCTGGCTTTCGGTGTTAGGCGCCATCACGGCCCCGCGGTTGGGATTTTAGATCGTGACAAGTTGGTATCAGATCCCTAGGTTGCCTAGGTCTCATGAGTCATGATCAAGCGTAGTAGAGTCTAGAGAAACGGTACAGAGACTTTCATACTTATCTTCTAGAGGCTATAAGGATTTAGGAAATTTTACTTCTTTATTACTCTATCGTGTGACTTTATTCTATTGTCAAAGTTTGAATCATTCTATTTTTATTTTCTCACAGATGGTGAGGATACACATCCACAGCCAATTAGAAGTCGGAGCCTCAGGTTGCTGCCACTACCACGGGTAGAGGCTGGGGCCGAGGCAGAGCTTAGCCTAGAGCCCGTGTAGCAGCACCTATTGCAGAGCCTCTAATCGAGCCGAAGGAGGAGTTCCATGTTCCGTCTATACCTGTTGGACCAGTTCAGGTCCCTGAGGGGTTCATTATCACCCCAGTACTTCAGGATGCTCTAGTCCGTCAGGTGGGTCTTATGGAGAGTATGGCCCAGGCCGGTGTGCTCCCTATGGCACCACTCGTCTCTCAGGTCGAGGAAGAGGATCAGACTCCCACTACTCACACACCAGAGAATATGGCTCACAGATATCAGACTCTGGTAGTTCCAGCAGTTAGAGCAGTTCAACATGTTATTACTGTACAGCCCGAGGAGGTACCCGATATGTCATCTGAGGGGCTGAAGAGATTGGAAAAAGCCACCAAATTATTTCCTGTTCACTTTAGTGGATCACCTTCAGAGTACCCCCATGATTTCTTCGACCGTAGCCATAAGGTATTGCGCAACATAGGTATCATGGAGTCCAACGGAATCGACTTTGCAGTATTTCAGATACACGGCTCCGCCAAGAGGTGGTGGCAGGAGTACATTCGGGACATACCCGATATGGCACCGATATGTGCTTTTAATGATTTATGACTTGCGGGGATGGTAGGTTCGGGAATTAGAAGTGTTTGGGTTAAAATCGGAACACTTGGATCCTTAAGTTGGCTTTAAAAGGTCAAGTTTGACTTCGGTCAATATTTTGAGAAAACGACCCCGGAATCAGGATTTGACGATTCCAATAGCTTCGTATGGTGATTTTGGACTTAGGAGCGTGTTCGAAATTTTATTTGGAAGCCCATAGTTAAATTAGGCTTGAAATGGCTAAAACAACAATTTAAGTTTGGAAGTTTGACCGGGGAGTTGACTTTTTGATATCAGGGTCAGAATCCAGTTTCGAAAATTTTCATATCTCCGTGATGTCATTTATGACTTGTGTGCAAAATTTGAGGTCAATCGGACTTGATTTGATAGGTTCCGACACAGAATGTAAAAGTTGGAAATATTAAGTTTGATTAAGCTTGAATTGGAGGATGATTCATGATTTTAGCGTTGTTTGGTGTGATTTCAGGGTTCGACTAAGTTTGTATGATATTTTAGGACTTGTTGGTATAATTGATTGAGGTCCCGGGGGGATCGGGTGAGTTTCGGACGGCTAATGGATCACTTTTGGCCTTTGGGAGACTGCTGATAGCTGCTGGTATTTTTCTTCTGATTTCCTTATACGTGATCGCGTAAGTTTGTTTGCGATCGCATAGGCTTAATTTGGGCAGCTGAAAATTTGTTCTATGCGATCGCGTGGGCACGTCCGCTATCGCATAGGTTGAGCCTGTGTGTTCATCGCGATCGCGTGGAATTATTTGGGATTGCGTAGGGGAAACTGGAGAGGAAGCTGGGCCACGCGTTTGCTCTATGCGATCGCGTGAAGAGGGATGCGATCGCGTAGAGTCGGGACCTTGTGCATCATGATCGCGTGGGACTTTATGCGATCAAGTAGGGTTATTTTCTGGGCAGAAAAATTTGTGCTACGCGATCGCGTGAGGAAGTTCGTGATCGCGTAGAAGAAATCACTGGGCAGAGAGTTTAAGTTCTGAAAATGGGACTCAATTTTTAACGATTTGGAGCTCGGATTTGGACGATATTTGGGAGATTTTCAGAGAAAATAATAGGGTAAGTGTTCTTAACTCAATATTGATTAAATTACCCGAATCCATCACTATTTGTATCATTTAATTGGTCAATTGAGTTGGAAAAGTTTGAAAAAGCCTCTTGGATAGATTTGAGGATTTGAGGGCCGAATTGTTATCGAAATTTAGTGATTTTGGTATGGGTAGACTCGTGGTTGAGTGGGCGTTCATATTTCGTAACTTTCGCTGGATTTGAGGGCCGAATTGTTATCGAAATTTAGTGATTTTGGTATGGGTAGACTCGTGGTTGAGTGGGCGTTCATATTTCATAACTTTCGCCGGATTCCGAGACGTGGGCCTCACGGATGATTTTTAAATTAATTTCGGACTTTTATTGAAAAATATAGTATTTTCTTATAGAATTGATTCCTATAATTTTTAGTGATTGTATCGAATTATTTTGGCTAGATTCGAGCTAGACAAAGTTGGATAATCGTGGAAAAGGCCTTCTAGTGGATTAAATTAGAGCAAATTGAGGTAAGTCTCTTGTCTAATCTTGTGAGGGGGAAATTATCCCATAAGTAATTAAAGTAATAATTGTTGCTAATTGTGGGGGCTACGTACGCACGTGGTGACGAGAGTCCGTGCGTAGCTACTATTAATGCTAAAGTCCGGGTATCTTAGGACTCAAAGCATGAATTACTTGTGTAAATTGTATTCTTTGTTTAATATATATATATATATATATATATATATATATATATATATATATATATATATATATATATATATATATATATATTATGAATTGTTAGATAAAAATATTAAAGGATAAAAATCTCATATGCTTGATTTTCTGTTTAAATTAATTAACTGTTAAAAGAAATTGTTCTTCCTCTCGAATTTATCTTATAATAAATATACTCTCTTTCCGGAGGTACATAAGAAAATGTCCTCCTTTCTTGTGGAGCGGGCCGAATGCCTCGGCAGGATAGATGCATCTATGGATCGTGCCGCACGTCCCTCGGCAGTGTACACAAGACTCTGAATCGGGTCGTACGACCTCGGCAGAAATCGTGCCTAATAATAATAATTACACGATACTTTGATAGTTTATTGCAGCTTGTGAAGCTAATTGATAAATTGGAAATCTTAGGAATTTAAAGAATTATTATCCTTGCTTGTTAAGGAATTATTGTTATTCCTGTAAATAAGACTAATTGATAAATTGAAAATTTATTGGAATTGAAGGAATTTAATTAATATATATTGAGAATTGTTGCAATTGAAGGAATTTAATTATTTCTGTTGGTTAAATAAATTATTGTTATATTCTGTGAATCATGCTGATTTAGATATTCTAGTTTTATTTCAATTATTATTATTGACCCATAGTGAGTGTCAAAGTCGGCCATCTCGTCTCTACCACTTCGAGATTAGGCTTGATACTTACTGGGTACACGTTGTTTACGTACTCATACTGCACTTGCTGTACTTTTTGTGCAGGATCTGAGGTAAGTACTAGTGGGGGACCTATCGTCTTACATCCACATTATCTAGGGGTATAGTGGTGAGCTGCCTTTCTGAGCCGTTCTGCAGCTACCAGTGTCTCTTCTTATATTTATATTCTGTCTATTTTATTTAAGACAATATTTGGAGTTTTATAAAATCTAATAGATGCTCATACACTTGTGACACCAGGTCTTGGCACACACATTGGTAGAATTTGGAATTTGTATTATTTTCTTGGATTTAAGTTAATCGGTATCTTTTCTAATTTCTTTATTATTGCTAGTAAAATAATAAGATTTCTTAGAAAATTATTCTAAAAATAATTGATATATGTTTAATTTATTTGTTGGCTTGCCTAGCTGTAGTGTTGGGCGTCATCACGACCTATAAGTGAAATTGAGTCGTGACAGTTCTTGCACCATAGTTGAAGTTGAAATTCGCTTCCTACCTTACTTGATACTTTGGGATGTTTCTTGGTGGGGAATAGTAAAAATCACGAAGGATATTGTCGTGCCATATTTGTGTATTGTTATCATTGATTGAGTGAATGTGAGGATTAAAAGCACGAAGGGTGATATCGTGCACATGCTTTATTTATATATTACATCGTGAGGATGAGAGTAAAAGTACGAAAGGTGATGTCGTGCAATTGCATTTATATTATATGGTGAGGATGAGGTAAAAATACGAAGGGTGATGCCGTGCAATATTAAGATTTCATTGCTTATACTTGATACTTGGATTGTGAATTTAACTTGGCGGTTCGTTGATTAGTTCGAAAAGAGACTTACTTGGTGATTATGTACTTATTGTTCTGATTGTTGCCCTTTTTTTATATGCCCCCACCCCGTTATATATTCTGCACAGATTTTTAGTAGGTGTCTTGTCTTAGCCTCATCACTACTTCGTCGGGGTTAGGCTCGACACTTACTGAGTACATTGGATCGGTTATACTCATACTATACTTTTTCATTTCTTGTGAAGATTTTGACGTTGGTCTAGTGGAGTCCCGAGAGGCACTTAGTATATATCAGTCAGTGATTCGAGGTAGAGCTGCATCCCGTTCACATACCTTAGAGTCACTTCCTATTTCTTGTACTGTTTGTATTTTATTTCGAACAGTGATGTATTTCTTTTAAACCTTGTATTTAGCTGGATCTAGACTCTCATGTACTAGTGACATCAAAACCTTGGGATGGTTTATGTTATGTCTTTGATCAATTATCGGATATCTATTGCTTTTCCTTTTATATTATCTATTGATGTTGGCTTACCTGGCATTCAGTGTTTAGCGCCATCACGGCCCCGTGGTTAGGATTTCGGGTCATGAAAAAAATTAAAGTGAAAAACAAGTATATATATATATATATATATATTTAAAGGCTGATAATAATAATAATAATAATAATAATAATAATAATAATAATAATAATGATAATGATGATGATAATGATGATAATAATGATGATGATGATAATAATAATAATAATAATAATAATAATAATAATAATAATAATAATAATAATAATAATAATAATAATAATAATAAGAAGTTCTCTAACGAGACTAAAACTTATTCCAACTAGTAGATATCATATACATGGATCTTTTTCTTTATTGTGCCATATTTTTAGCTAAGTTTGTAGTGATTTCAAATATTTGTAGATCTTCTGGGATAACGTTTTTCCAAGTGATTTTTGGTTTACCCTGTCCACTTTTAACTCTTTCACTCACAGCGCATCCGTAGGTCTGTGCATGACATGATAAAACCATCGCAAGCGGCATTCTCTCATTTTATCCTCAATATGTGCTACTTGCACCTTCTAGTGAATGTAGTCATTTTTAATCTTATCTAATCGTGTATGACCGCACATTTATCTTAGCATCCGCATCTCTATAACACTCATCTTGTGAATATAGACTTTAGCAGCCCAAGATTCATTATCTTAAAACATTACATATCTTATAATTGTCCTATAGAACTAACCTTTCACTTTGGTAGGTGTATAACCTAAAATCTGATTATTGATTAAGCAACTAAATTTATGTGATTAGGCCAAAAGCAACTTAATTAAACTAAGATATGATTCTTTACTGATAAAAATAATATAATGATAATAACAATTTTAGTAAATAAAATAATAAAATTAGCAAATAACGAGAGAAAGAGAGAGATTCTTAGCTAGCGTTTGGCCATAGATTGCCAAATTTGTTTTAAAAAATTTTATTTGGGTGAATTTTGGTTTGAAGATAAAAATCTGTTTGGACATAATTTTTCAAAACATATTTCACTTTTTGTTTTGAAAAAATATGAAATGTGACTTATACCCATGAGTTATAAAAACTATCAAAAATACCCAACAATACCAAACAAACAAACTTGCTAATCCTGTATATGCATAACCTTCATCGATGCCATTCATTATCACAAATCATAGTTCTGAACATAGATAAGTTTGGTACAAAATTATCATTTTTATAATGAATTACATAATACACTATTTTAAAATCATAACCTAATATTTTAATATCAACTGCTAATAACACAATTACTAACCAATATAATTCGTCAAATTGCAATAATATTACAAGATCCATCCGTCCAAATAAAAATGATAGTAATTAGCTGGTGGATTAGGTGGGTCATAATAGATGGTGATTTTTTTTTATAAAATACAAAAGTTTGGGATAATTTTTGAAATTGTTAAAAAATCTAACATTAATATTTTGGGCCAAAAACATGTCTAGAGCTAGTTTTGGGATTTGAAAATTTTGTTTTCAAAATTTGCCAAAATATGGATAAAATCTATAAACAAACATGTTTTGCCAAAAAACTTTTGAAAAATATTTGGCAAAATCTATGGCCAAATGGTAATCCTCGGTGGTCGAAAGCTGATGAATAGTAGGGACAATCAATTGAAAGAGAGAGAGAGTTGTAATAATAATTTTAGTATAGTAATTGAAAGAGAATCAGAATTGGGTTATAATGTTGGGAAAATAGTTAGGGTAACTAAGTTATAACTGTTCCCAAAAATTTCTCATACATGTTATGTCTGTTATTAGGAATATGTATGAATCACGTCCATTACGCATGATAGAATTGTAACTATTGGGGATGTAATAAAAAATTATGGATATCACGGAAATAGTTGGTTCGGGGAATATGTCTATCCGAACGCTTGTGATCTTCTTATCCGACGTGGGTAACTCGATCCCGTGATCGACTTCTTGGTCTTCAACCTTTGATCTAGATGACTTTTGCTGACTTGGAGCTGATTAGGTAATTCTTAATGTACATAATACATGTTGTCTTCTGCATCTACCACGTTCAGATATATTTTTTACCCATATAGTAGGCATCCTTCCATCACATAACACCTCAATAGAACTTCTCCATTTTAACCATCTGATTTTAATCATACGATTAACATCTTTATTCATCATTTCATCCTCTTAAACAATAAATCTAAACATCTGAATTATTTGTATTTTGGCATTGCAATCCCATTTAATCTCACCAAAGTCGCTTGTCTCATATTGACTAAACTTGCAGTTTATGTATTTATCCTTACTTTACTTATCCTAACCCTTACTCTCTAACATGCTTCTTCATAGTTTATGCTTTTGGCAGACACCTTTGCTAGTTTTCGTCAATTGATACAAGGAGGTTGTTTTGACCCGATATTGATCATGGTCGAACTCCCAAATTTTTTAACTTTACTAGTCTCTGAACCAGTGATCCAAAATACACCCAAGCCCATCGGGACCTCAACCAAATATACCAACAAGTCCTAAAACATCATATGAACTTAGTCAAAGCCTCGAATCACATCAAACAACGCTAAAACCACGAATCACACCTCAATTCAAGCCTAATGAACTTTGAACTTTCAAATTCTATATCTTGTGCAGAAATATATCAAATCAATCCGAAATAACTTCAAATTTTGCACACAAGTCATAAATGATATAACGAATTTATTCCAATTTTCAGAATCGAAATCCGACCTCGATATCAAAAAGTCAACCCCCGGTCAAACATCCCAAAAATTTAACTTTCGGCATTTCAAGTCTAATTCCACTACGGACCTCCAATTAATTTTTCGGAAATGCTCCTAAGTTCAAAATTACCATACAGAGCTATTGACATCATCAAAATTCCATTCTGGTGTCGTCTTCACACAATTCCGACTACGGTAAAAATCCTAAGACTTAAGCTTCCGTTTTGGGGTCCAAGTATCCCAAATTACTCCAAATCATCCGGTAACTAAATTCAACCATGCACACAAGTCAATACACATAATAAGAAGCTGCTTAGGGCCTTATACCACCAGACGGGGCTTAAATTCTTAAAACGACAAGTCGGGTCGTTCCAATTAGCAACTTTTAAAAGGAATTGTTCTGAATTATTCAATAAGTTACAGGTACAATTGTTGTATAGTTCTGCCTATCACCCTGAAACTGATGGGCAAATTGAAAGAGTGAATAAATGCTTAGAAAATTATCTGAGATGCATGTCTCGGCATAAGCCTAAGGAGTGGAACAAATGGCTACATTTGGCTGAATTCTGGTACAACAGTAACTATCACTCATCCTTGAAAATTACTCCCTTTAAGGTAATGTATGGGTATGATCCTCCACAGTTATCATTTGAATTGGTTGATCAATCCCCTATAGCTTCCATTGATCAAGTTTTGAAGGAAAGACAACTGATGACTATGATTTTGAAGGGTAACTTGGAGAAAGCTCAGAACAGAATGAAATTATTAGACAAGAAAAGAACTGAAAGGGACTTTGAGGTAGGAGATTGGGTATTCTTGAAGCTTCAATTATATAGGCAGACTTTAATTGCAATTTGAAAGAGGTTGAAATTAGCTTCCAAATTCTATAGACCTTATCAGATTTCAAAAAATTGATCCAGTGGCCTATAAACTGGAATTGCCTCCTACTGAGAACATACATCCAGTGTTCCATATATCTCAGCTTAAAAAGAAGATAGGATCACATATAGTGCCTGCCATTGACCCTCCAGTTTGCTCTCTTGAAGGACAACAAATTAGTGGAACCTAGAGCTGTACTTGATAGAAGAATGATCAAGAAAGGGAACAAGGCTGCTACTCAAATTTTGGTTCAGTGGGCTAATCTGTTGCCTGAAGAAGCCACTTGGGAAGATTATAACTTCTTCAAGTGCAGTTTTCAGAATTTGAACCTTGAGGACAAGGTTCTTAAAGGAAATAGATTTTCACAAGTCAGATTTTAGTATTATTAGAGTTTAATTAGTATTGTATAATCGAGTCCTTTGTTGAGGGCTTTAAATTATCAATTTAGTCCCTTATGTCTAGTTGTCTTATTTCAATCAAGTCTCAATAGTTTATTATCAGAATTGGGACAGGTGTCTCGCTAAGGCATAATGCCGTTAGAATCGTAGGATAGATATTTATATAATGACGACTGCCTTGTACTGAATTCTTATCGAAATATGAAATAACATTTTCCCTTTTCTCTCTTATCTTCTCCCTTCTCCTCCTTTCTTATTTTGTGTGCAATCGCCATTGAAGTAACAGAGCTTGACTCTCGTTACACAAGTTTAGACCATAGTGAGGGTATAATTCTTTCGAATACAATATAGTCCTAGAAATTGAGAAAATTAAATTATCTACAATTTTTGCAACTTCTTAAGGTAAAGTGCGGTATAAAATGCATTATAGAAGCAAAGTTAATTATCTAAACACTATGATTCAATATTGAGACGAAAAGTTGACTTCACAATAATTTTTAAAGTTTAATTCAAATTAAATTTAGCTTAATAAAAATAAAAAACCCTAGTCCTCCCCCGCCACAATACCCCCCTCTTCGCCTACTAATTCCAGGTTGCTTGATTACTTATGCATTTTTGACTTATGTTTTGGTTGTTTAAAGTGCTCGGTCTAGATTCTCTGCCTATCCCTTTGAAACTAGAATGGTTCATTTTTCTTTTCTTTTTGGCCGTCAATGATTTTCAATTACAAATTGACCATACGTCTTACTATACTAATTACTAATAGCCTATGCGTTTCTAACTTTCTCTTGGTCTCTTCTCTCTTTGACTTCGTTACATGAAAGATCCGACTTTATCATTCTAAAAAGAATTTCAATTATATTGGAGGATTAGAGAAGAGGAAGAGGGACAATGAGAAATTATTTTTCATAATAGTGACGATTATATAGGCATTTGTTATAATAGTATAATTGTTAATTACCGGGAAAAACAAGAGAAATGCTTTTTACTTTCAGGTTCTAAGACTAATTCTTTATTAACAAAAATTGATAAACATCGTCCGAGGTCGAAAAGAAAAAAGGAAAAAAAAGAAGAGAGTTTATTAATCACCACCACCGTCACCACAGTTAATAATCACCATTACTAGCTACCATTTACAATCATCACCACAATTAATAATCACCATCACTAGCTACCATTTACAATCATCACCACTAACCACAATTACTATACAGCCACCAATCTCTATTGATGATCACTATCATGTTCAACCATGAGTCCGGAATCAAAATGTGGTCTTTTTTTACTCAAACGACGGAAATGCGTGAAAACAAATTTAGTGACCAAAATACATATAGCGCCCTTTTAAAGGGAGCTATACCTTAACGTCCGTTTTGAACGTATAAAGCCTTTTATACATATGGCGTAGGAAAAGCAGATACATAGAGTTTAATGTATCAAAAAAGTGGCAGACAGCTAGGTGATGCTATGGTTAAAGGCTAGGAAATAAGTTTTTTTTGTCCTTGAGGTCCAAGGTTCAATTCCCTCTAGCAACATTATTTAGTTTTCTTATTTCTTTTTCATTTTTCATTTCTTTTCATTATTTGGTTTAAGTATTTAGATATAAATACTTGAATATTTATAATTACTTTTCAATGTAATTAAAATAATTTAATATTTATTAAAAAATAATGATTTTTGAATTCATTTAAAGTAAAAAAAAAAAGAGAAGCCTCTTATTATTTCTTTAAAAAATCTTCCGACATTTTTAATAGTTGTTATTTTGTATTATACGTAAAATAAAATTATTTTTTGTATTTTTTGATACAAAAAATATATGTATAGTTTAATCTACTTCTTGAATTTTTTTATTTTTTGATATCTTTATTTTTAAATTTAGTTATTAAAATTTTAGTTATATTTACAGTATATGAATTTTATTAATCAAAATTATAATTATAAATCTTATAATTTTTTTATTATTAAATATAAATTATTATAAATATTTAATCTTTAAAATTATAATCAAAGAATTATTATTATCTAAGTAATGGATTATGATTTTCATATTCTTATCAGGACATTTAATTAAATGATTGTTCATAAACTAAATGGTTATAATATATTTTAGTTTATGAAAATTTAGTATAGAAAAATTAATTAAATAGTCTTCCATAAATTAAATGGTTATATTTAGTTTAGTTTAGGATAATTATTATTAGAAAAAAATTTAATCTATGAGAAACCATTTAATTAATTTTCCTGATAAGAATATAAGAATTATATTCCATTACTTAGCTAATAATAATCCTAATGGATTATAAGAACAACCATATTCTTATTTAAAAGTTTTAAATGGATAATACAATTACAATAGCCAAGGAATAAAAGGAGAAATAAAAAATATATTTCAGGAAAAATATAAAAAATATAATTAGAATTTTGATTAATAACTAAAATTTTAATAAATAAATTTAAAAATAAAGTTATCAAAAAATAAAAAAAATCAAGCAATAGATTAAACTATAGTATCAAAAAATACAAAAAATAATTTTGCTAAGTAATGGATTATGATTTTCATATTCTTATCAGGACATGTAATTAAATGATTGTTCATAAACTAAATGGTTATAATACAGTTTAGTTTATGAAAATTTAGTATAGAAAAATTAATTAAATAGTCTTTCATAAATTAAATGGTTATATTTAGTTTAGTTTAGAATAATTCTTATTAGAAAAAAATTTAATCTATGAGCAACCATTTAATTAGTTTTCCTAATACGAATATAAGAATTATATTCCATTACTTAGCTAATAATAATTCTAATGGATTATAAGAACAACCATATTCTTATTTAAAAAATTTAAATGGATAATACAATTACAATAGCCAAGGAATAAAAGGAGAAATAAAAAAAAATACATTTCAGGAAAAATATAAAAAAATATATAATTAGAATTTTGATTAATAACTAAAATTTTAATAACTAAATTTAAAAATAAAGATATCAAAAAATAAAAAAAATTCAAGCAATAGATTAAACTATATATATTTTTTGTATCAAAAAATACAAAAATTAATTTTGTTTTACGTATAATACAAAATAACAACTATTAAAAATGCCGGTAGAGTTTTTAAAGAAATAATAAAAGAGTTCCCTTTTTTTTTTTTTTACTTTAAATGAATTCAAAAATCATAGTAATTTTTTAATAAATATTAAATTATTTTAATTACATTGAAAAGTAATTATAAATATTAGAGTATTTATATCTAAATACTTAAACCAAATAATGAAAAGAAATGAAAATTAAAAAAGAAATAGGAAAACAAAATTATGTTGCTAGGAATCAAACCTTGGACCTCAAGGACAAAAACAAGTTATTATCTATCCTTTAACCATTGTACCACCCAACAGCTCCTCATTTGGTACATTAAATTCTATTTATCTACTTTTTCTGTGCCATGTGTATAAAAGACTTTATACATATAGCGCCCTTTAAAAGGGTGCTATATGTATTTTGATCGCTAAGTTTTCGTTCCACGCATTTCGATCGTTTGAATAAAAAAAAGACCATATTTTGGTTCCGGTCAACCACCCCTATATATCGTCAATTACTGTTATCAGTCACCATTACCATTAGCAATTGCTATTATCCATGACAATTATTACTTCCACCTGTAGGCATTTAAAATTTGTTGAATATTAGTCAATAAAATAATTTGAACTAGTAGTAGCTACAGAACTAGCCTCAGCCATACCTCCACTGAAACTCTATCTTGGAGCTGGGAAATTATTGTTTGTGTTGCCTTTGACACCACAAGTATATCATGCATCGGTACCATAACATCATACCAAAGTGTCAATTTCCATATTTTTCACAAGGAAGTCGTTACTGTGACTATGTTCCCTCACGACTTTAAACATATAGAGGAGGTGCTATGTTACTCTGACTCTGCCAATAATGGCTCGACTATCTCTGGCTAGGCCCCGATGACCATGTACTGAGAGAAGACTGAGCAGTTGACTGACTTTTCTATACAATTACTTTCCACTGCCACCACCATAAGAACCTCCACAGTTACCTGTAGGCTGAGGTTTTTTGTTTTTCTCCCTTTCCATCCTACTATTTTTCTTGTGCAACTCGATTTTGCGCTAAATCCACCATCTTAGAATATGTCATGTTGGAATTCTAAGGCAGTTGTATATGACTCATTGATAACATTAACCGCTAGCCTCCATTCTAAGCAACATGTAGAGAGCATACCTAGAAAGCTGGGTGAGCTTCAAGTGCTACTCCAACACCCTCATAGTCCCATGCTTTAAATTCTCAACTCTCAATAGGTAAGAATTTATCTATAAAGGCCTCAGTGAATTCATCCTAAGCCCCCGGAGGGGCATAGTTACCATGTGATTCTTCCCACATTTTATACCACGAGGAGGCCACATCTTTCAACCGATAGGAAGCCAGTTCCACAGCTTCAATCTCGGTGGCATGTATAACTCGAAGGGCCTTTCCTATTTCGTCAATAAATTTCTAGGGGTCCTCTTCGGGCTTGGCACCCATGAACACACTAAATGATCTAACTTTAGAAACTTTTCCACTCTATAACTTGCATGTGTAGTTATCTTGGTGAATAGGCGAAGACAATATGACATTAAATTGTTAAGCTTGGGATGCTACAATTTGGGTGAGCAATTGAATATCTCCCGTAAGATCCACATTAGAAGAACTTGGTTCGGAAGAGAAGACTAGAGGTGAATCATGAATGGCATTGGAGGAGATGGAGGAGGCACTTGCTAGAGCATTTCACATGATTCACATAAAGACTAAGAAGTACTAGATCGAGTCCCATGATAGGTTCATTTTATATCTATAAATTCATAACACTTCTAGCTTAAAATTTTGCAAGTTCTCAATGCATTTTACTGGTTTTACTACACGATTTAATATAAATTTTGATCATATAAATTACAAAAACACAGTTATTCCGATAATATTGTTAATGACCCAAGAGGGGAAAAAGGGAGCTTTAAGATATATTTCCTGTTGAAGTCGATGCTATTAGTTATAAAGGAAGATCTCCAACAAGTTTTTTAGTATTCAAGTCCTATTAAACAAGTCAGATAAGTCAAAACCTCTAGGGGCTTGTGTATGATGATTGATGCGGTTTGGATAAATTAGAAGTTTCTTACTAATATCCCTCTCATTATGTAAGGTGCAGGGCGTCGAACAGTTGTTTGTAAAGGGATGCGCACCGCGATAGAGATAGTGAAACGTGGAACCTGTGAAGATTAAATGACAACATCACTTAATGACATTCTTGTTAACGTTTTCTTCTATCCTATTGCAACTGTAATTGGAGTTGAAACCCTTGTTTCGACACATTAAACTAATCTAACTTTTTTTATATATACGTACCCAGGAGGTACAAAATATGTAGAATAGGGGAGATAATCAACTCTTATTCAGCTCTTAAGGGGTCAATTAAATACAAAAGGTTCCCTAATTCCTTCACTGTATCCCCCATATTCTAAAAATACAAGTACTAAACATCTATCTTTTACAAATGCAATATGTTGTTTCTTTCCATCAAAACACCTATGATTTCTCTCTAACCAAATAGTCCAGATTATAAGGGAGGAATAGAAAGCCAGATCTTCTGCTTCTTCTTATCCATTCTCTGCCCCTGCTAACTGATGAGAGCTTGCTTCAAAGTACCTGGTACAACCCATTGTACTCCAAAAATGTTCAGGAACATGCTCCAAATTTGCCAAGTCTGACTACAAAGCAGCTAGATGATTTGCAAATTCCAGCGCACTTTCACATAAAAACATCTATTACACAACATGTACCCTCTTGTTTGCAAGTTGTATTTGGTTAAACACACTGTGAGTAGCAATCCATCCAAAACATGTAACTTTTGTAGGGACCCTCACTTTTCCAATCAACTTCCATGGCAATTTATTACTTTTAGTATTATCCTCTTCGAGCAGCCTTGCATAACAAGATTTAACAAAACAAATACCACTATTGCTTACTGCCTGTCCACACAATGGCATTTTATCATTCCTCCATCAAATTCGCTGCGCCCAGCTTTTGTAAAAGAAGATTGACCCTGTCAATTTCCCAAACGTTAAAGTTCCTTCTAAAATGTGTCAAGAATCTGATCTTCCTCCCATTGCCAACCTTCTATCTGCTATGCCTGTTGAATTTTTTCCCACAAACTTCTAATTGACTTCCACATAGCAAGACCATGAGGAGAGGTAACTGTTTTGGAGCACCAATCCTATATTTCACATTAACGACCTTCTAAAGTTCATTTCTGCTATCATTACATCTCCATAACCACTTGATCAATATGCTTTTATTATGAATTTTTAAGTTATTGTCGTTTTGACTCCCATACCTCCATCTCTCATATCCTTAGTCACAATGGACTACTTCACTAAGTGCATCCATTTCTTTTCAGTATTGCCTTCCCATAAAATATCACTTCTTAACTTACTCAATATCTTCTCAATCTTGGCTGGGATTCGAATCAGTGACATCAAATGTGTTGGCATACCATCAAGTATATTTCAAACCAAAGTAAGCCTTCCTCCCAGAGACAAATACTGTTTTTTTTCACGGAGATAACTTCTTCTCGACCCTCTCCACAACACTTTGCCAAATACAGCAATCTTTATGTTTTGCTCCCAGAGGTAGCCCAAGATATACAATAGGGAACTTCTCAATGTTGCAGCCTCAACATCAGGGCCATATCTTGTACCACATAGTGTACGTTGACTGAGAATATACTGTTTTTGGAAAGATTAACATGAAGACCTGCGACAGCTTCAAAAGCTAAAAGGATTACCTTTAAATGCGGTAGTTGCTCTTATTTTGCTTCACAAAACACTAGTATATCATCAACATACAACATATGTGAATTTACAACCTCATTACCTTCTCTGCTTTACTTTATCACCCTTCAATCCATCCTAGCTCCTCTCTTCTTAACATAAGGCTAAAAGCTTCTGTTACTATTACTAATAGTCTATTAGGAAGAAGGGAGAGAGAAGATCTTCCTGTCTAATTCTTCTCTGGGGACTGAAAAAGCCTTCTGGTGAACCATTCACTACTATGGACAATTTAAGTGGATATACAAAACTTAGTCCATGGTATCCACTTCTCTCTGAAACCCATACACTAAGTTTTTTAAGAGAAAAGACCAACTAACGTGGTCGTAGCTTTTTCCTGATCCAATTTACATACTACACCTATTATGCCTTTCTTCAATTTATAATCCAAAGAATCGTTGGCTACCAACATGGCGTTCTCAGTAAGTTTTTTAGCAAGCATGTTGTAAACACTTCCTAAGAGACTGATGGGTCTAAAGTCTTTGATCTGCACAACCCCTTTTCTCTTCGGAATCAGTGTGATGAAAGTGGCGTTAAATGTTTTCAAAAACTTCACTGTGGAAAACCCCCATTGTTCTCAGAATATCACCTTTCACTATATGCCAGCAGGTTTGGAGAAAAAAAAGGCATATTGAACCCATCTGGACCAAGGGCCTTATCGCCCGCTATTGTTTTATAACTGATTCTAATTCCTTCTCATCAAAGGGCCTTTGTAGCCAATCCTTCTCTTCCTCTGTAATTTACGCTAAATTTTCATCGAACCAAACATGCCTCCATACCTCCTTTCCAGTAAAAAGCTTTTCATAGAACTCCAATATATGATCCTTAATCATTTCAGGATCCCCTACCAGAGAACCATCAATCAGCAACTTATCAATATTGTTATATCTTTTATGAGCGCTGACTCTCCGTGACAAAACTTGGTATTTCTATTGCCTTGTTGTAGCCAAGAACACCTAGCTTCCTGGTTCCACAAAAATTTCCTCTGTATTGGCCACCTCTTCAAGCTTACTGAGCAGTGCATCTTTAGTTAGAATTTTTTCATCAGCCAATGCTCTTTCTGGTTCATCATGATCCAATTCAGCTAGCTTATCCAGGATCTTTGTTTTTCTATCTTTGATTCTGCCAAACACTTTCCAATACAACTCCGTTAGTTCATTCTTCAATCTTTTCAACTTTGTGGCAAGAACTTTATCTGCTCTACCTTTTCAATCAAATGAACTCCACCATTTTGCAACCATATCAACAAACTCTTTTTGTTCTAGCCACATATTTTCAAATTTGAAGATAGATTTTGCTTTGACCAATTAACACATTTTAATAAGATGGGACAATGATCCTAAACAAGCATTGGAAGCACTCTTTGTTTCAAAAAACCGAAAGTTCCATCCCAAATGTTAGACACCATAAATCTGTCCAATTTGGAGGCTGCACCATTATTCTTGCCTCTAAACCATGTGAAACTTCCCCCATGTAGTGGGAGACTGGGCGATTCACTAAAGTCAGCTCATTAATTATATTTGTGAAATCCCTCATAGCTCTAGTGTTCCTTGAGCTTCCAAATCTTTCTTCAGCAAACCTGAACATGTTGAAATCACCTCCAACCACCTAATTGTTTCCACCCATCCCTTTAATTGTTGCAAGCTCTTCCCATAGCTCCTTTCCATCTATTCTATCGCAAGGTACATACACCACAGTGAAGTCAAATTTGAAACCTGATATCTCTTACCAAAGTGTCAGCTTGATCTTTTCTCTCTTGTTTTTGTCATTTAACTCTCTTATATTCCAGCTAAGTAACTTTAACTTCATTTCTACTATCAGGATCCCTCCTGTCTTCACCTTTCCCTTCCACACTATCTGAAATTTAACATTGATTTTTAACAAATTTAATTACCTCTGGCAGCACAGTTTTGCAGATGGAGTGGAAATCTTTTTGACTCTTTCATTCTAAATTCTCGACAATAATTCAAGGATATCTTGTTCGCAGCCTTGTGACTGTGCCCTTAACTGCTCGCACATTCTCAACATATGTCTCTTGACCCACTTCAAGATTTTACATTTCTTTGTAGCTCGGCCCTTCCTCATTCCATGGCAACATGAGGATTTCTGTCGGAAGATCTTCCGAATTAATAGATGTACTCTCCTAATTTTTGATTAGGTAGCAAACTTCTAACATCGCACTCTGTTCAGGACCATCAACAATCTCTCCCCGGACTTCTTCAAGCTCTTGCGCATGAGTGTTGACGGTGAGAGCTTCCTCATACTGTAGATCGTAAGTGAAATTTCTTTGTCGCCAATCTGAGTTTTCCCCAAAATCTTCATTAATTCTAAGAGTTCTTTGACTCGTCTGAGCTTCCAATCCATTTGTCATAGCAGGAGATAAATCGATCAACTAACCAAGAAGTTAGCAAAGTTCAAGTATTTCCAATTACAATAAAGGCATACAAATCTGAGAGTCTCTTAATTACATAATTCTAAAATGGTAGATGTACATGAACAGATAACACTTGTACAAAATGAAGCCCTTGACAATAAAGGAAGAAAGAGCACATATACACTTGCACAACATGAAGCCTTGACTATAAAGGAAGAAATAACATAAATAGTACTTGAAAGAAATATCGGGCTCAATCTAAAAGAAGACATCAAAGTTCAATAAGTAAAAGTCCAAGAGTTAACTTCTTCAGAAAAAAGAAAAAAAAAGTCCAAGAGTTAGCTAAAAGGACTCAACAGGTGACAATTGTTATAGGTTAGATTTTTTAATTCTTTTCTTATTCATTTTTGTTTTTTGATTTTGTCGTGAGTAGGTAGTAAAAGGGAAAAATGCCTGGACGTCTCCAGGTGCAACCATTTAAGAACATCAAAAGAAGGCCAGTAAAGCATTTGAGATTACATGTTCGAGACTACAGAATACAAATCCTACATATCAGCTACTTACAGCACAGGGTAAAATCATAAGCAATAAGTTTAGGCTTTAGCCCATTCGCATGACCTAATATCAAATGTTTCATGAGACATACACAAATTCAATGAATGGTTTCAAAAAAACACAGATAGCTTCTTCATACTCAGTAAATCACAAAATTCTTACCACCAAATTCTATTGTATTCTCTTCTGCAGAGCTGGTGAATTGAAGCATAAACAATGTTTGAGTTGGTCACGAGGACCAGCACAAACAAGGGACGGATATACAGTACATGAATCTGTCCAGTCTGCAACACGAAATATAGAAAGTAATGATATAAGTGAAATCTCAATTTCGTGGTTTTCTTTTTTAATATGCCCCACATTTCTCAGGCACACAAATTCTTAAAAGGTAATTGATAAATTATATATTAGTTTGAAATTGGAAAAAAATGAGCATGTCACTGCCTCACAGTAGACAAGCATATCAATTAATTTTAGAAAACTTAGCTTACTTAGAAATATTTGGTAAGACCTTAAAACTAACAAATAGATACGTACTCTTGTTTCCAAGAGAGAATTTGTTATGGTGATTTAAAAGAGTCTAAAATTTCTAACTTTACTTGCATCAAATGACAGTTATGTAACTACATCCACTAGAGAAAAGTAAATATTTAAAAGAATGAAAGAATTGCCTTCATAAAAATCTCTGTTCCATTACAGAGTTCGGGATTCATCATTCACGGGACAGTACAATAATTTGAGAAGAACAAATAAATTTCCTACAACACCTATCCTTGAACTATGGGCACATGTTACCAGTAACTGTCATTACTGTCCAGAACTATGGGCACATGTTACCAGTAATCCCCACATGAACAAACACCATCCTTGAAGTGATGAAAGCGATTAGAGTCCCTCACAATAATCTCTCTCTCTGTTATCTTAGAAATAAGTTTAGTCACATTGTGGCAGTCTCCACAAACCCGCAAGTTTTTATAGATCCGTAAAGGACTTCTATGAGGAGTGTTAAGAATTCCATAAGCAATAGCCAATCTCTCACTATGACTGGTAAGGATTTGTTCCTTTTCGTCATCCTCAACATCTTGTAATACCAAAGTATAGTCTGGAGTATAACCTAGGGTCTTCATCTTAGCAGTTTAAATACTTAATTCCTTGTATATCTCATGGAACTGCGGATGAGATTGATTTCCTGTGTAAATGACTTCAATCTTATTGTTCAGTTCAATTGAGCTCTATCCAGGAGCTGACAATAGAGATAAAAATGTTACATGATCTGGTTTAACACCTTCACCCAGCATATCATCGAATAGTTTCAGAGAAACCCTGCCATTTACATGAATACCATGACATGATATTATGGCATTCCAAGGGACTGTACTTATCCTAGGCACCTCGTAAATCAAAAACATGGCATCATCCAGTTTTCCACATTTACCATAAAGGTCAATGAGGGAGGTACCAACAAAGACGTCCAAATTAAGAGCTACTCTGAAAACATGCCCATGAGTTCTCATTCCTTCTCGTAACGCACCTAGATGAGCATAAGCTGGCAAAATGCTAACCCAAGTTCCTTGGTTTGGTGCTACATCATCACATTTTTTCATCATGTTGTAAATTTCAATAGCCTCACTTGCAAGACCATTTTGAGAATAACCTGAGATCATTGAGTTCCAGGACACCACATCCTTAACCGGTATCTCGTCAAAAATCTTACGACTACAATGAATAAAACCCAATTTTGCATACATATCCACAACAGCATTACACACAATAACATCCTCCTGAATCCAATATCTTCTCAACATAAATCCTTGAACAGATCTGCAGCAATGGAAACTTTTGGTCTGAGCTGTACTAGAAGCTAAACTCAATATCGTCAACAAGTCAGGCTGAATCTCATTTACCATCATCTCATGAAAGTATTTCAGTGCCTTTTCAGGTACATTATTTTGCTCATACGCAGAAATTAAAGAGTTCCATGATATTAAATCTTTTACAATCATATCATCAAATAATTTTTGTGCATGTCTTAACTCACCAAATCTGGCGTACATGTTTATTAAGGCATTTGATACAAAGACATATAATTTTAGGCCATGCTTTATAACACACAAGTGAATTAACATCCCGTGCATAATATCATCAAGCTGGGCACATATAGGAAGTACTGTTGTGATAGTCACTGAATCCATTTTTATACCCTCTAATCTCATCTCATTCAACAGGCTCAATGCCTCTATAGCATTTCCATTCTAACAAAATCCAGAATTCATAGCATTCCAACAACCCATCTCCCGAAAAGGCATATTCTTAAAAATTTTAAAGGCAAAAGTAGATGATTGGAAACGGCAATACATATGCACCAAGGAGGCAGCTACAAACACATCCCACTCTAAGCCAAGTTTCGAAGCCCAGCAATGTATTCTTGCACCATCAAGTATATTACCGCAAGCTTTCAACACTGGAGGGAAAGTGTAAAAGTCAGGCTTAACATCAGCCGTGGACAACATGTCATTCAAACAATTCAGAGATTCACGGAAATGGCCATTACGAACATAAGATGATATCATGGAATTCCAGGTATAAGCATCTTTATTCTCTATCATGCAAAAAGTCTTCCGAGACAAAGAAACATCACCCAAGTGAGCATAAAGATTCCCAAGTCTAGTGCCGATAAAGATACTCTGAGCCTTCCCTGACACAGCGAGAAGGGCATGAAGGCACTTCAAAATGTAGATTTTGGTACAGGATTTGAATAAATGCTCAAAGTCGATCTCTTTTTTCCTGCTTGCAACACCATTTGATAACACCTCATTGCAACTTCTACTTGAGTATAACTTGCAACAGAAAGAGGAGAACGGTAGAGATTTTGTGGAACGCCCACCTTTGAACGACAGTAATAATCTGCACAAACAAAGCCAAAAATGAAATCAATATGAAGACCCAAAGATTACATGTTTGAATTCTTCCCCTCTTTGGAAAGTACAATAGGAAGAAGAAAACATCATATCAGTAGTCAAAAAGCCATGACAATATAAAGAACAGAATGGGAAGTTGAAGCCACCACTAATGCAAATATGATAATAAATAAACAATTGAATTATAAGCTCCTCAAGATAACATGCAGAATACCCAAATTGAGGTTAGAGATCACATGAAGCTAATGTGCATGCGGTAGATTTTGAGGCTAGACTTAATAGTTACATCTGAGAGTTCATAATGACTGCCCTCCTTCAAAAGCTAGATCTATTGGGTTAAGTAGTGCAACCAGGTATGCGGACAAATTACCTAAATTAATAGAATTTGAGACGGTAAAATTATTCTTAGGTGTAAATGAGACATACTTTCTTTGTAAATTAGACTGTAGGCATTTGAATGACTAAAATATTTGCTATCAAAATCATCACTAATATCCTTCTATGATCCCAACTTTATCCTAAAGGATAAATACACCATAAATTTCAAGAGGACTCATAGGATGTGCATATTTCTTGACAATCTACATGTTCCGATGCTTCCCAACTTACAAATCTTGGGATATGAATCTTTTTTCTTTCAATTATTCACTTCTTTAAGAACTTAAATGAAAGAGGAGAACAATCTCGGAGTCTCTTTGGCTTCTTGAGACCATACCCAACTATCAAGACACTTGCATTTGAAACTCGTATTCGACCGATTCATCACTTCACTATAACGACCCGACCGGTCGTTTTGAGAGTTGTAGCCTCGTTTCCCCATTTACTACTCATTTTGTACTTTGTAGCTGTTATGTGACTTGTCGGGGTAGTCGGTTCGAGTTTGGTATGATTTCAGAATGAAATGAGACACTTAGTCTCAAGGTTGAAAGCTTAAGTTGAAATGATTCCGCTGATGTTGATCCTTGAGTAAACGACTCCGGAACGGAGTTTTGATAGTTCTGTTAGTTCCGTTAGGTGATTTTGGACTTAGGAGCGTGTCCGGATTATGATTTAGAGGTCCGTAGTGGAATTAGACTTGAAATGGCGAAAGTTAAATTTTTGAAAATTTTGACCGGGAGTGAACTTTTTGATTTCGGGGTCGGATTCCGATTCCGGAAGTTGGAGTAGGTTCGTAATGTCATTTGTGACTTATGCGTAAAATTTGGGGTAATCGGATATGATTTGATAGGTTTCAGGATCGTTTGTAGAAATTGGGAGTTTAAAGTTCATTAGGCTTGAATCTATGTGTGATTTGTGTTTTTGATGTTGTTCGAGGTGAAATTGGGAGTTGCGGATCGATTTGAAGTTTGAAGGAAGTGCTGAAGCTCACCAGAATTAGGTGTAATCGCACCTGTGGAGTGGGGATCGCAGGTGCGATCTCGCAGAAGCGAGAGGTGAGCCGCAGAAGCAGCCAGGGAGGAGGTGAGAAGAGGTTTCAGGTGCAAGGTCATTTCTGCACCTGCGATGCCGCAAATGCGGTTGGGTTTATGCAGAAGCGGAGCTAGGCTGGCCTGGGCAGGGCACAGGTGCGAGGAATTAACCGCATTTGCGAGCCCGCAGGTCCAAGCGAGGCTCCGCAGATGCGGAATTGAGAGAGGGGCCTGTTTTTGCAGAAGCGGATGGAAGGCCGCAGAAGCGGCTCCGCAGATGTGAAACATGGAGCGCAGATGCGGGCCTGAGGAATTTAAGTGACTTCCACAGAAGCGGGGAATTGGCCGCATAAGAGGTTCCGCAGTTGCGGATATATTACCGTAGGTGCGAAAAGCCTGGGCAGATTATTAAAACAAGGATTCGCGATTTTGGCTTCATTTCAAACATTTCAAGCACGGTTTAGGCGATTATTGAGAGGGTTTTCGAGGGGATTCTTGAGGTAAGTCTCTTGTGCTTATTTTTTATCAATAATATTGCTTCCCCGATGATTTTACCACCTAGTTGGTGTGTATTTAAGGTGTAGATTGGGAGTTTGAGGCAAGGGATTTGGAGAGTTTGATTTGGGTATTTGAGTGGCGATTTGGTGTCGGATTTTGATAAATTTGGTATGGAAAGACTCGTGGTTGAGTGGGCTTTAGGGTTTTGTGACTTTTATCGAATTTCGAGACGTGGGCTCGGGCGCTGGCTTTTGAGCCATTTTTTTTTATTTTGATTAATAACTTAGTATTTTCTTATGGAGTTGATTCCTTTAGCCCGTATTGATTTTATCGCATTATTTATGGCTAGATTCGAGGCATTTTGAGACCGCTTCGCGAGGCAATGGTGTGTTGGAGTAGAGATATTAACCAAATTCGAGTTAGAATCATTTACCCCGATGAATTTCTTAAAATTCCCACGAAACATCGCCACAAACCAAGCTCCCAAAGTCTAAATATGAAATAATTCTCTAACCCTCGTTCATATAGTACAAAATCCAATCCCTCATTGTGCTGACTGCAAAAGGTTTGTGCGTTCCGCACATTCCAGGTTCTGCGGCCGCAATCCAAATTGTGTGGCCGCACTTCAGCAGCCACTGCACTACCATGCTTCAGCATATTGACCATCACTTTAGGTAGAAATGCCCAAATGATGATTGGTTTAATTTTCTGAAAACTAGACTCAAAGGGCTACAACTTTCATTTTTTGGTTCATCTCCAAATTCTTTGTAGATCAAAAGATATAAGCTTCTACAGACAGACCATCGAACCTGCAAATTCCTATTTCTGCGGCCGCAAGAGGATTTTTGCGGTCCACAATTTTCCTCTAAGGTCCGCACATGAGGCTTTGCCTCAGCACTCCAAAAGGTTCCCCCGCACTCCTACTGCTCCCAGAACATCATCAAAGTGTCGAAATGCCCAAATTCGTTCAAAACTCGCCCCAGAACACACCCGATCCAATCGGGACCCCATTCGAATATTCCAACAAGTCCCGTAATATAACACGAACCTACTCGTGGTCTCAAATCAAACCTAACAAAGATTAAAACACGAATCGCGCATCGATTCAAGCCTAAGAACTTATGAACTTCTAAATTTCACATTCGATGCTGAAACCTATCAAAGCACGTCCGATTGACCTCAAATTTTGCACGTAAGTCCTAAATGACACTATGTACCTATTCCAACTTCCGTAATCGGAATCCGACCCCGATATCCAAAAGCCCACTCCCGGTCAAACTCATGAACCCTCCAAACCTTCAAATTTCTAACTTTCGCCGATTGGTGTTGAAACATTCTAGAAATATCCAAATGAAATTTCGGGAATACGCCCAAGTCCAAAATCACCATTCGAGCCTAACGAAATCATCAAAACTCAATTCCGGAGTCGTTTATACATAAGTCAACATCCGGTCAACCTTTCTAGTTAAGATTTAAACCTTGAATTTCATTCTTTCAAACTAACTCTGAAATACCTGAAAACCAAAACCGAGAATTCACACAAGTCATAATACATCGTATGAAAATATTCAAGACTTCAAATAGTAGAAAGGAGCGTAAATGCCCAAAATGACCGATCGAGCCGTTACAAATACCCGGCTCTACACAAAAATATGTAGAAGTATAGTATGAGTACACCACGATCGGTACCCAGTAAGTATCAAGACTAACCTCGGTGGAGTAGTGACGAGGTGCAATCAAGTTACTCACTAGTCAAATATCCTGTGCAATATAGCAGTATACAATAGTACTGGAAACCAACTAGCAATGATAGCAACAAAAATCAACCAATGATGTAAACAACAAGGCAACAAGAACACCATAATTATTGCTCAAACCAATAAGGAACACAAGTATAACTAATTAATCAAGTCCTTCAAATATAAACCTTTCACATATGATTCTTTCGAATAAGTACCTTTCGAATATACTTCTTTCAAATAAATATCTTTTAAATATAATCCTTTCCAATAAATATCTTTCGAATATACTTCTTTCAAATAAATATTTTTCGAATATAATTCTATCAAATACATATCTTTCGAATATACTTCTTCAAATAAATATCTTTCGAATATACTTCTTCAAATAAATATCTTTCTAATATAATTCTTGCAAATAAATATCTTTCAAATATAAATTCTTTCAAATAAAAGTCACTCTATGACATGTCATTTCATAATCATAAAATACGGGTCTCAACCCACTTTCATATTTTCGTAACACGGGTCTTAGCCCACTTTCATATTTTCACGGCACCTCGTGCCCATATTTCTATCACAACCGCACAGACAACTCATGTGCCAAAATATTAATATATAAGATCCGCACGGATAATTCACGTGCCAATAATAAAATCATTATTTACTCACGACAACCCGTACCCGCATCTTATTTCACAACTGCACGGACAACTCACGTACAAATATCATAATCATTATATACCCACGGCACCTCATGCCTACATTTCATATCACAATCGCACGGAAAACTCTCGTGCCAATAACATATTTCGCCCGGCAATAGCCACGGACTCACAATTTAAACATGGATCAAACTATTATTAAATTTATTGAATTAACAAAACAAGTTGCACAAGGTATAAAATTTAACTAGCTGTGATGACACCTAACCTCACCCGCTAGGTAAGCCAAATAACAACAATCCTATTCAAATAATATTTAACTAACTCTAATACACTCTCCAAGGACTAGTAGTACAAATCATGAGCTTCTAAGATTAGAATTTACAAACTGGTGTGAAATAAAAATATGTCATTTGTTTGAAATATACTTGAACAGATTTAAAAATTTTAAAGCTACCTAGAACAAGAGGCAGTTGTGATTGTATCGTAGGTACATATTCAATGCTAGGTCCCGCCATGTACAGTAGCATCAACATCCAAAATCTGAATGCAAGGTGCAGAAGTGTAGTATGAGTACAACCGACCCCATGTACTAAAAAAGTAACAAACCTAACCTTAGGTTGAAAGTAGTGACGAGCTTGTACCAAGGTCAGAGTCCACACCAATAACCAATAACATCTCATAACAATACAATTTAAAGCAACACAAGTAATAACTCAATAATAAAATGCTTAGCTCCTATACAGTTCTGGAAAATTAAAATTTTCTTTTCAAGTATAACAGTAAAACTCAAATCTTTTGCCGAAAGTAACCGAAATATGAGTAAGTCTGAGATCTATGATTTATTTTTCTCAAAAAACCTTAACGACAGATAAGAAATTTCATTATCAGATGGCATGAGGAATAATACTTCTCTATGCCTACATATCAAGTATGCATGTCTAATGTAATGCAGCATAGTGATGAACTCATGTACTCACACTCTTAGAGTACTCAATCACTCAGTACTGCATATGGCTAATCCAGCCCAGGGAAGTTCCATCCCATATATATACGTAATAACTGACATTCAATCACTCAGTACTGTACAGGGCCAATCCAGCCTAGAGAACTCCATCTCAAATATAATAAATGATTCAGGCAAGATCCATGCCCAGAGAAGTCCATCCCAAAAATATAAATCAATTGCGCTCAATGTGAGGGGTGCAGACTCCGAAGGGGCTCCTTCAGCCCAAGCGCTATAATCCGCACGGACAACTCACGTGCTATAGTATCAATATCTGGATCCGCACGAAGAACTCACATGCTGCACGGACAACTCACGTGCTATAGTATTAATATCTCAAAATCAGGCCGTCGGCCTCACTCAGTCATCAATCTGTCCAGTCTCTCGGGCTCACAATGTCATGAAACTAACCCAAAATGATAATATGATGTATCAATAAATAACAACAATGATTGAGATATTACATGCAATGAATGTATATGACTAAGTACGAAATTACAATTTTAACATGTAATTCGACAACAGAAATGACCTCAGTGGATCCCAATAATACCAATATTTGCCTAAGCATGATTTCTAATATGAGTCATAGCTCTGTTTCTCTAACACATAAAAATACATGAAAAAATACAAATTAATTGACTATACAACTCTACGGAATCAACTGAGTCTCAATTTCTACAGTGCACACCCACACGACTGTCACCTAGCATGTTCGTCACCTCCAAACAATTCACATAACATGTATAACCAAGGTTCATACCTCAAATCCAAGTTTAGAAGTGTTACTTACCACGAACAAGCCGAATTCGATGCCGATCAACATAAATAATACTCCAAAAATTCCATTCCGCGCCTATCAACCTTCAAGCGCCTTTTTATCTCCTCAATTCAAACCAAACGATCGGTATCTATTCAAGCCACATGCAAATTAATCAATATATACTCCAATACTTACAATTTAAAAATTTATAAAAATTTCCAACTCTACTCGAAAAGCCGGTAGTGGGGCCCATATCTCGGAATCTAACAGAACTCACAAAATCCTATAACCCATTCAATTACGTGTCCAACCATACTATTTTCACTTAAATACGACTCCGAATCAACATTCAAATCCCAATAATTCGTTTTATGAAATTTCTACAATTGTTTCCAAATTTCTATCTCAAAAATACTAATTAAATGATGAAAACAATGATATATTCATGTATATTAACCAAATTCAAGTTAGAATCATTTACCCCGATGAATTTCTTGAAAATCCCATGAACATTGCCACAAACCGAGCTCCCAAAGTCCAAATATGAAATAATACTCTAACCTTCATTTATAAGGTACAATAATCTGATCTCCTATTGTGCTGACTGCACTGTTTTGTGCAGTCCGCACATTCTAGGTCCCGCAACCGCATTCCAAATTATGCGGTCGCACTTCAGCAGTGACTGCACTACCAATCTTCAGTAAATTAGCCATAACGTTCGGTACAAATATCCAAATAATGAATAGTTTACCTTTTGAAAACTAGACTCAATAGGCTACAACTTTTGTTTTTAGATCATCTCCAAATTCCTTATAGATTAAAAAATATAAGCTTCCGAAGTCAGACCATCAAATCTGCAGATTTTCGTTCCTGCGGCCGCAAGAGGATTTCTACGGTCTGCACATTTTCAATTGCGGTCCACATATTTTTCACTGCCTCCGCACTTTGGGAGTTTGCGTCCACACATCCGCACTCCAAAAATGTGGCCTCTGCACTTCAACTGCTCCAGGACATCATCAAAGTGCTGAAATGCACAAACTTGTTCAAAACACACCCCGAAACACACCCAAGCTGCTCGGGACCCCGTCCGAATATACCAACAAGTACCGTAACATAACACGGACCTACTTGAGGACTCAAATCACACATAACAACATCAAAATCATGAATCGCACCTCAAATCAAACTTAATGAACGTTGAATCTTCCAACTTCCAAAATGCATGCCGAAGCATACCAAATCAATCCGGAATGACTTCAATTTTTTCACACAAGTCATAAATGACATAACGAAGCTACAAAAATTTTCGGAACCACAATCTGAACCTGATATCATCAAAGTCAACCACTGGTCAAACTTATGAACATTCCAAACCTTCAAATTTCTAACTTTCGCCAACTGGTGTCGAAACCTTCTAGGAATATCCAAATGAAATTCCAGGCATACGCCCAAGTCCAAAATCACCATTCGGACCTACAAGAATCATCAAAACTCCGATCCGAGGTCGACTACTAAAAAATTTAAACTTGGTCAACTCTTCCAACATAAAGATTCAAACATGAAATTCTTTCTTCTGAACTAATTCCGAAATAGCTGAAAACCAAAACCGACGATTCACACATGTCATAATACATCATATGAAGTTATTCAAGAGTTCAAATAGTTGAAAGTAGCGTAAATACTCAAAATGACCATTGGGGCATTACATTACTGTAATGTCTACGTGTCTTAAGTGCTGATTTGAAATCTGTGCAGCATGTTTAGTTGAATTCTTGTCTTTACCTGATTTGTATCAACCTTACCTGTAGAACTCTTGCTATTAATTGTTGTTCTCCATCGATTCGAGCTATGTATTTGCTTTTCGAACTACAAGGCGGTTCCTCGGGAGATCCACCTGCATATTTACTTTTGAGACTATGAGGCGGTACCTCGGGAGATCCTCCTACACATTTACTTTTGAGATTACAAGGGGTTACCTCGGGAGATCTCCTTGAACATTTACTTTTGGGACTATGAGACGGTTTCTCGAGAGATTACCTGTAGAGTATTTACTTTTGGGACAATGAGACAGTATCTCGAGAGTGCCCTTGTCGTTTATCTCATTGTGCTATGTTGTTATTTCTCCTTGAATTCCTTTTTGTTAAATTCTCAGTCTTTTCACCTTATTATATCTTCTGTCTTATTGTTATATCCCAGTAGGGCACCGAACTTGACCTCATCACTAGTCTACTGAGGTTAGGCTTGGCACTTACTGGGTACCGTTGTGGTGTACTCATACTACCCTTTTGCACATGTTTTGTGTGCAGATCCAGGTACATCTTACCAGTCCCGCTATTAGCTGAGAGTACTTGTTGTTTCTACGGAGACTTCAAGGTACATCTGCAGCGTCCTCAGGCCTCAGAGTCCCCCTCCAATACCTTCTATGTTGTTTTCTTTCTGTATTATCATTAGACTTGATATAAAAACACTTAGTTATATCCTAGAATTTTGTGACTTATGACTATCGGGTTTTGGGAAAAGTTTTTATACTCGAGTGTTTGGCTTTCTTGTACATGCCGAGGGACATTTTATCAGTATATAGTTATCTGTTAAAGTTTAGTTGTTAATTACTACTTTTATTTTTGTTATTCCGCAATTGTTAGGCTAACCTAGTCGTAGCGACTAGGTGTCATCACGACGCCTTACAGAGGGAGAATTGGGTCGTGCCAAGTTAGTATCATAGCTCTAGGTTCATAGGTGTCGTGAGTCACAAAGCAGGTTTATTAGAGTCTCGCGGATTAGTACAGAGACGTCTGTACTTATCTTCGGGAGGCTATGGAACTATTAGGAAAATTACACTTCTTGAATTCCTTGTCGTGCGAAATTGTTGACTTCAAAATTTTAAACTTCTGTATTCTATTCTCTCACAGATGGTGAGGACACGTACAGGCGAATATGATGACCAGGCACCCACGCCCTCTGCTAGAGCCACGAGAGGCTGAGGCCGAGGACGTCCACATGGTGCACCCAGAGCACCCACATGAGCTGCTACAGCGGAGCCCCCGGTAGCTCCAACTGGAGGGCAGGTACTTGAGGTACTTGTTGCTGCATCAGCCCTCCAGGAGACTCTAGCCAAGTTTCTGAGCATGTTCAGCACCTTAGCTCAGGATGGAATGATTCCACTTGCTCATTCCATATCTCAAGCCAGGGGAGGAGCACAAACTCCTGCCGCCCGTAACCTAGAGTAGCGGGTTCAGGTCTACTAGGTTCTAGAGATCATATCGATGCATCCGGTAGCTCCAGTTCAGCCCGTGGTCATGGCAGCAGTTTTTGAGGCAGAGCAGCTCAGGCTTAAGAGGTACAAAAAGTACCACCCTCCTACCTTCAGTGGATTGGATTTAGAGGATGCCAAGAGATTCCTTGAGGAGTGTCACTGTATCCTCCGTACTATGGGTGTAGCGGAGTCGAGTGGGGTTTCTTTTACTACATTCCAGCTTAAAGTAGCAGCCTATCAGTGGTGGCATGCTTATGAGTTGGGTAGTCCAGCTGAGGCATCTTCACTTACATGGACTCAGTTCTCGGATATATTCTTGAGGGAGTATGTTCCCCAGAGTCTCAGAGATGGATGGCGTGCAACAGTTACGTCAGAGTTCTAGGATTGTGTCAGAGTATGCAGTCTGCTTCAGTGATTTTGCTAGACATGTACCAACCTTGGTTGCTACAGTTCGAGAGAGGGTCCATCGATTTATCGAGGGGCTCAACCCTAGTATACGACTTAGCATGGCCCGAGAGTTAGAGATGGATATTGCATACTAATAGGTTGTGGGTATTGCTAGGAGATTGGAGGGTATACTTTCTCGGGAGATGGAGGGAGGGAGGCCAAGAGGTCTCGAGATTCTGGCACTTATAGTGGTACTCGTGCCCCAGCTACAGTTCCTCATAGTAGGGGCTATGTGAGTCGCCCCGTTCATTCATTACTTCCATCCGCCAGTGGTATTGCGGCCCGTTCTTGGCCCTAGGAGCCTTATTATGCACCGCCAGTATCTAGTATACCTCTTGTACGGGGTGCTTGCAGCGGTCAGTCCAACAAACCTAGCCCGAGCCAACCACAGCAGTCACGCCATCTGAGAGCTTGTTTTGAGTGTGGTGACACATGCCACGTAGTGAGGGATTGTCCCCGACTTAGGAGGGGTGCACCTTCATAGACTTCTCAGGCACTGCGTGCTCCACCGAGTCCACGGGCTATGATTATAGCACCAGCTACCACTCCACCTGCTCAGCCAGCTCGAGGTGGAGGTCGGGCAGGTAGAGGTCGCCCTAGAGGGGGAGGCCAGGAAAGATATTATGCTCTTCCTACTCATACATAGGTAGTTCCTTCCAACTATGGCATTACAGGTATTGTTCCGGTCTATCATAGAGATGCATCGGTTTTATTTGATCCATGCTCCACTTATTCCTATGTGTCTTCTTATTTTGCCCCGTATTTGGGCGTATCGCGCGATCCTTTGAGTTCTCCTGTTTATGTGTCTACACTTGTGGGAGATTCTATTGTTGTTGACCGTGTGTATCGGTCATGTTTGGTGGTTCTTAGTGGTTCTGAGACCATAGCTGATATATTATTGCTCAGTATGGTAGATTCTGATATTATTTTGGGCATGGACTGGTTGTCGCCCCATTATGCTATTCTTGATTGCCACGCCAAGACAGTGACGCTGGCTATGCCAGGATTACCGTGATTAGAGTGGAAAAGTACCTTAGAGTATACTCCCAGCAGAGTTATTTCGTTTCTTAAAGCTCAACGAATGGTTGAGAAGGGCTGTGACGCGTATCTAGCTTATGTGAGAGATGTCAGTATTAATACCCCTACAGTTGACTCAGTTCCAATAGTGAGGGATTATCCTTATGTGTTTCCAGATGAACTTTCGGGCATGCCGCCTGACAGGGATATTGACTTTGGTATTGATTTGTTGTCAAGCACTCAACCCATCTCTATTCCTCCATATCATATGGCTCCTCCTGATTTGAAGGAGTTGAAGGAGCAGTTACAGTAATCCCTTGATAAGGGCTTCATTCGGCCCAATGTGTCACCTTGGGATGCTCCGGTCTTGTTTGTGAAGAAGACGGATGGTTCTATGCGTATGTGAATTGATTATCGCTAGTTGAACAAAGTTACAGTGAAGAACATGTATCCATTGCCTCGTATTAATGACCTATTTGATTTCTTACAAGGTTCTAGAGTGTTTTCCAAGATTGACTTACGTTTAGGCTATCATTAGTTGAAGATTCTAGAGCCAGATATTCCAAACACTGCTTTGAGGACTCGATATGGTCACTACGAGTTCCTTGTGATGTCATTTGGGCTGAACAACACCCCAACAACATTTATGCATTTGATACACAGTGTGTTCCGGCCCTATCTTAACTCTTTTGTCATTGTGTTTCTTGACGACATTCTGGTGTACTCCCGGAGTCGGGAGGATCATGGGTAGCACACGAGGACTATGCTTCAGTGGCTAGATTCAGTGGTATTTTTGGGTCATGTAATGTCGAGTGAGGGGATCAAGGTGGATTCGATGAAGGTGGGAGCAGTGCAGAGTTGGCCTAGATTGTCCTCAGCTACGAAGATCCATAGTTTTCTTGGTTTGGCGGGGTATTACCGTCAATTTGTAGAGGGTTTCTCATCTATTGAAGCACCTATGACCAGGCTAACCCAGAAGGGTGCTCCGTTCAGGTGGACAGGGGAGTGTAAGGAGAGCTTTCAGAAACTCAAGACAACTTTGACTACATTCCCAGTATTGGTATTGCCTACAGGTTCAGGGTCTTATATTGTATATTGTGATGCATCACGGGTTGGTCTCGTCGCGGTGCTGATGCAGGACGGTAAGGTGATTGCCTATACAACTGAAGGTGCATGAAAAAAACTATCCTGTCCACGACCTTGAGTTAGCAGCTATTGTTCATGCCTTGAAGATTTGGCGGCACTATTTGTACGGTGTCCCTTATGAGATCTACATCGATCACTGAAGTTTGCAACATCTGTTCAAACAGAAGAATATTAACTTGCGTCAGCGGAGGTGGTTGGAGCTGCTTAAGGATTATGATATCACCATTTTGTACCATCCCGGGAAGGCCAATGTGGTGGCCGATTCCTTGAGTCGCCGGGCGGAGAGTTTGGGGAGCTTAGCATATCTACCAGTAGCAGAGCAGCCATTGGCGTTGGATGTTCAGGCCTTAGCCAACCAATTTGTTAGATTGGATATTTCTTAGTCGTGTCGAGTGTTGGCTTGTATGGTTTCTCGGTCTTCTCTTTATGATCGTATCAGGGAGCGTCAGTATGATGACCCCTATCTGATTTTCCTTAGGGACACAGTTCAACACGATGATGCTAAGGAGGTCACTATTGGATATGATGGTGCATTGAGGATGTAGGGAAGGCTATCTGTGCCCAATGTTGATGGTTTTGAATCTCTAGGAGGATCACAGTTCATTGTACTACATTCATCTGGGTGTCGCAAAGATTTATCAGAACTTGAGGTAGCATTATTGGTGGAGGAGAATGAAGAAGGACATCGTGGAGTATGTAGCTTGCTGTCTAAATTGCCAGAAGGTGAAGTATGAGCATCAAGGACCAGGTGGATTGCTTCATAAGTTAGAGATTCCGGAGTGGAAATGGGAGCAGATCACTATGGATTTCATTGTTGGCCTTCCACGGACTCGGAGGAAGTTTGATGTAGTTTGGGTGATTGTGTATAGGCTAACCAAGTCAGCTCATTTCATTCCTGTGATGACTACTTATTCTTCCGAGCAGCTGGCTCGAGTTTATATCCGTGAGATTGTCAGACTTCATGGCATGCCGATATCTATCATCTCTGACCAAGGTACGCAATTTACATCATGGTTCTGGAGGGCCGTACAACATAAGTTGGGTACTCGGGTTGAGTTGAGCATAATATTTCACCCTCAAACAGACGGACAGCCCGAGCACACTATTCAGAAACTGGAGGATATGCTCTGTGCATGTGTGATGGAGTTTGGTGATTCTTGGGATCAATTCTTTCCACTTACGGAGTTTGCCTAGAATAATACTTATCAGTCGAGCATTCATATGGCACCGTATGAGGCTCTGTATGGTAGGCGGTGTCGGTTTCCAGTGGGTTGGTTCGAGCCGGGCAAGGCTAGATTATTGGGTACAGACTTGGTTCAGGATACTTTGGAGAAGGTTAAGGTGATTCAGGATTGAATTCGCACAACCCAGTCCAGACAGAAGAGTTATGCGGATTGGAAGGTTCGCGATGTTGCATTCATGGTTGGGGAGCGGGTCTTGCTCCGGGTGTCACTGATGAAGTGTGTTATGAGGTTCAAAAAGAAGGGCAAGCTGAGCCCAAGGTTTATTGGCCCATTCGAGGTGTTGCGACGTGTTGGGGAGGTTGCTTATGAGCTTGCCTTGCCTCCTAGTCTAGCAGGAGTGCATCTAGTATTCCATGTTTCTATGGTCCAGAAGTAACACGGCGATCCATCTCATGTGTTGGATTTCAGTTCAGTCCAGTTGGACAAGGATTTATCTTATGTTGAGGAGCCAGTTGCTATTTTTGACAGGCAGGTTTGAAAGTTGAGGTCAAAGAACATTGCTTCAGTAAAGGTTCAGTAGAGGGGTCAACCAGTCGAGGAGGCGACTTGGGAGACCGAGCATGTTATGCACAACCGTTATCCTCATCTTTTCACCCCTTCAGGTATGTCTTTATACTCGTTCGCGGACAAACGATATTTGTAAGAGGGGGAGGATGTAACGACCCAGCCGGTCGTTTTGAGAGTAATAGGCCCAATCCCCTATTTACTGCTTTCCCCATATAGTTTTTTGCTTATGAGACTTGTTGGGAGATTTTGTGTGTGGTTTCAGAGTTATTTGGGATACTTAGTCCCTAAAACAGAAGCTTAAGTTCTAGGATTTTGACCGTAGTTCGAACTATGTGAAGATGGCTCAGGAATGGAGTTTCGGCAGTTCTGTTAGCTCCGTTGGGTGATTTTGGACTTAGGAGCATGTCCGGATTATGAATTGGAGGTATGTAGCTGAATTAGGCTTGAAATGGCGAAAGTTGAATTTTTGGAAAGTTTAACCGGAAGTGGACCTTTTGATATCAGGGTCGGATTCCAATTTGGGAAGTTGGAGTAGGTCTGTAATGTCAATTATGACCTGTGTGCAAAATTTGAGGTCAATCTGACGTGATTTGATAGATTTCGGTGTCAGTTTTAGAAGTTTGAAGTTTCAAAGTTCATTAAGTTTGAGATGGAGTGCGATTCATGTTTTTAGCGTTGTTTGATGTGATTTGAAAGCTCGAATAAGTTTGTATGATGTTTTAAAACTTGTGGGTATGTTTGGTTGAGGTCCTGGGGGCCTCAGGTGGATTCCAGATGGTTAATGGACTAGTTTGGGACTTGTTGAAGTTACAGAATTTCTGGTGTTTTCAGTTACTAGTTTCCTTCTTTGCGTTCGCGAGGGGAATTTGCGTTCACGAAGAGGAACTGGAGGCAGGAGAGGATTTGTGTTTCGCATTCGCAATGAAGGTCCCGCATTCGCAAAGCTCTGAGGTAATAAGTCTACGCGTTCGTGATGAGGGTCCCACATTTGCTTAGAGAAAGCTGGTCAACTGAGTCTTGAAGTTATTTACCTACGCGTTCGCGATGATGGTCCCGCGTTCGTGTGGGGTCCAGCTGAGTAAGCTTCACATTCGTGATTAGGCCATCGCGTTCGCGATGAAAAATTTTGGACTGAAGCAATTTTGTGCTTCGCGAACGCGAGGCTTCTTCTGCATTCGCAAAGAAGGGATCGTCGGGCAGTTATAAACATTTCCAAAACGAGGGTTTAGCTATTTTTATCAAAACTTGAGATAGAGAGCTCGGATTTGGATGAAATTTTGGTGGATATTCAAAGGAAGCTATTAGGTAATGATTCTTGACTCATTTATGGTTATATTCCATTAATCTATAGTTAATTCCATCCTTTAATTTTGGATTTGGGTTGAGAAAGATGGGAAAAAATGGGAAAAGTTCTTGAACCAACATTTTGGGTTTTCATTGAGATTTTGACATCGGATTTGAGTAATTTTGGTACACGTGAACTCGTGATTGAATGGGTATTCGTATTTGTTGACTTTTACCCGATTCCGAGACGTGAGCCCAGGTTGACTTTTTGGGGCGAATTTCTAATTTCTCGCTAAAGTCTTGATTATATTAATTAGATTAGTTTCTTATAGTTATATTTATGGTATGTAATTGCTTTTGGCTTGATTTGGGCCATTCAGAGTCGGATAATCGAAGAAAGGGCATTCTTATTGATTGATTAAGCTTTGTTCGAGGTAAGTGGCTTGCCTAACCTTGTGTGGGGGAAATCCCCTTAGGATTTGGTATTGATATGATACTTCCATGATTTGTGAGCACCGTGTACGTGAGGTGACGAGTGCGTACACAGTCTATTTGTTGTAAAATCCGATTTTTCACTACGTAGTAGCTTGTTACATCTTAATTAAGTTATACCAGCATGTGTAGTTATCATGTTTAGTCTAATGTCGCATGTCTACATGTCTTAAATGCTTATTTGAAATATGTGCAGCATGTTTAGTTGAATTCTTATCTTTACCTGATTTGTATCCACCTTACCTGTAGAACTCTTGCTGTTAATTGTTGTTCTCCATCGATTCGAGCTGTGTGTTTGCTTTTTAGACTACGAGGAGGTACCTCGGGAGATCCCCCTACACATTTACTTTTGATACTACGAGGCGGTACCTCGGGATATCTCCTTGCATATTTACTTTTAGGACTACGAGACGGTATCTCAGGAGATCCCCTGTTGAGTATTTACTTTTGGGACTACGAGACGGTATCTCGGGAGCTCCCTTGTTGTTTATCTCATTGTGCTATGTGGTTATTTCTCTGTGAATTCCTTTCTGCTAAATTCTCAGTTTTTTCACCTTATTATATCTTTCATCTTATTATTATATCACAGTAGGTCCCGGACCTGACCTCGTCACTACTCTACCGAGGTTAGGCTTGGCACTTACCGGGTACCGTTATGGTGTACTCATGCTACTCTTCTGCACATGTTTTATGTACAGATCCAGGTACCTCTTACCAGCCCCACTATTAGCTAAGAGTACTTGCTGCTTCTATGGAGACTTCAAGGTACATATGTAGCATCCGCTAACCTCAGAGTCCCCCTTCATTCCCTCCTATGTTGTTTTCTTTCCGTATTATCCTTAGACTTTGATGTAAAAGACACTTAGTTATGTCCTAAAAGCTTGTGACTCATGACTACCGGATTTTGGAAAAAGTTTTTATACTCGAGTGTTTGTCTTTCTTGTACATGTCGAGTGGCATTTTATCAGTATATAGTTATCTGTTGAAGTTTAGTTGTTAATTACTGCTTTTATTTTTGTTATTCAGCAATTATTAGGCTTACCTAGTTGTAGCAACTAGGTACCGTCACAACGTCTTACGGAGGGAGAATTGGGTTGTGACACATTTGCGACACGACCATACTCACTATTCCACGTCTCTTCTAATTCTTTTATCATGAAAAGACAGATATAGGTTGGGAAATGCACCCTCTTCTGTAGGTCTGCACATAAAAATCATAAAGTTACATAAAAAAAACATGACTCGTATTTAGGCACTTGTTTCTTGCTTTTTCTTTCTCGCAAAAGGTTTTGGGAGATTGAGACTTCCCCACCCTTTTCTTCTTAGAGTAGATGTACTTCTCTTATAGACCACACATTTATAATATACCACATTTCTCGCAACCTCAATCTCATGACGTCATTCTTCCACATAGGATTGTTGCTAACCTTTAATCATTTATATCTAACATTCCTTTTATCTATTTTGGTCTTAGGATACCACTTATCTTATCAGTTTCGCTATATCAATTTGTCCACTCGGCCCTCTGCCCACTTGATTGTTACGAATAGAACTACTTCTAAACTTGTGACAATATCTAACTTTGTGAGTTATATGCTCTACGGATGGGTTATTATCTATCTTCATATAACTTGTGACAAGTGTTGCAACATAAACTCTAGAACATCTATATATATTCTTCATCTTCTCATCTTTTCTAATTTATGGAAATCACCCAAACACATGATGGTGATCTTCTGCTATGATTGGGATTACTGCAGTATAACGCCTGCCATGCCCCACTTATTGACACCATTCTCAAGTTTACCACGCAATCCACTGCATGATATACACATGTGAAGGGTACGACATCACATAGCTTAGGCGCACTAGTATACTCTGCTTTAGCTTTTGCACCAAAAATTTTATATACTTGTATGCATCCTCACATAACTCTTTAACGAATAATACTCTAGTGCTATTGTAGCCTCTCATGCTATTAACACTTTAAGAAATTCACTCTGTGGTCTTGATCTATATGTGCGCTCATGATATCCCTTTTCTATGGCATTCCTTATCTGGCTCTCTTAGTCCCTTGATACACTCTAATCTACTACAACTTCCATGGTGCCATTATATTACTTTTTGTATTTAATCTGCATGATACAAGCACCTTTAATATTTGTGTACATACTTCGACCTGTCCTATGTTTCGATGATTATTTGCTATCCAATGATAAATAGCTTTGGCCTTGATCCTTAAAGAGGATGTTAATTCGCTTTCTAGTATGAGACTATATATGGGTCTGACACCACAAACATTACAATTATATGTACTTACTATATATTTATTTCTCAGATGGATGAGGTCTTTTCTTGTTGGGACAATCTCATACTGTTTTTACTTATCACGATTCACCTTTGAAAGGATTGGACTTGTTCTTTACCCTTATTTGTGCTTCATAGGATTCTTTCTTAATTGCAGATGTTTCACTTCAGTAACCTAGTAATCAATCACTATTCTCATAAGGAGATATGCTCTTTCATGCATCCATCTTCTTGGAGAAAAGTGCTCTCCATTTACTTTGATATTAACCTTGCATATAGGTCTGTCAAGTACTAACCATTGGTCTAGATTTATCCTTGTATCATCAACATTTGTTTAAATTTTCTTTCCACGCGCATTTAATCCTTTCAGAATATTCAAGACTTCTTTGAATGCTTTGTAAATAAACCCCTTCCTGATTCATTACTCGCATATCTTAATACCACTAGTTAGTCATGATCTCATATAATGGCCATTTTTCTTTTTGTTATCCTTCTCTTTAGGATATATCTTCTTATTTCATGGTTTAGCTTGTACAATACCTCATACCTGACAACTTATTTGATCAATTGGCTCACACATCCTTGGCCCTCTTGGTTCTTATTGAATTCGAACTTTAAGATACTTCAAAACTACTAATCTTATGTCTAAACATCATATACCATCCAATTTATTGCATTAGGTTGCACACTTCACATGCAAATCACCGTGAACTATTTATTGTAATGTTCTATTCTATTTTGAGTCATATTTAGCCGAACTTAAGAAAATGAGTCTCTTCGAGATACTCATATGCCAACTCTCAAAATCTATATTGCATTGATACAACTATTTGTGTTCACCATGGAAAATATATGTTTTATGTAATCTTACCCCTTTGATATCATACATTTACGAAATTTCTTAGGGTATCTCGAAATTAAACTTCTAGCGCGAAGGCTAACATTTCTGATATATTTCCCCTTTGGGCTTGACTTTTCTGAATCTTTCTATGATACTATGGTACCTTAGCCACACTGAACATCTATCTTATTAAAATAAATAAAATTATATATTCTTATTATGTATATGCCTATATGCTATAAATTTTGGTCTTAGCTTGTTGACGTGCAATTATTCTCAAGCTCAACCTTAAGTCATATAAAGTACATCTGGCGACGATCTAAACATTATATAGTTGAGATTCGAGTCCCTTTATCCAATATCTCTGAATATTTCATAACTATTCTAGCTTCAAAATGTTTCGGTATCACTTTAAGAACTCTAGGGCCTTTCACTCTTGTATCTTGTTGAAAGTATATTCTTCACTTCATCCCATTGTCTCTAGCATACGTTCTCTCCATAATGCAAGGATGACTTTCTGAGTTTTGTGAGTTTTATTTTCCTTTTTGTAATGACCTGACCGGTCATTTTAAAAGTCATAGCCCTGATCCCCTATTTATTGCTTCTCCTATATCTATTTCTGCTATTGTGACTTGTCAGGAGGTTTCATTTTGGTTTTTGGAGTATTTTGGCACACTTAGTCCCTAAATGGAGGTTTGAGCCTTAGGATTTGAACCGTAGTCGGAACTGCATGAAGACGACTCCGGAATGGAGTTCCGTCAATTCCGTTAGCTCCGTTAGGTGATTTTAGGCTAAGGGGCGTGTCCAGATTGTGTTTTGGAGGTCCGTAGCTTATTTGGGCTTGAAATGACGAAAGTCGAATTTTTGGAGATTTGGACCGGTAGTGGAAATTTTAATATCGGGATCGGATTCTAATTCCGGAAGTTGGAGTAGGTCGGTAATGTTAAATATGATATGTGTGCAAAATTAGGGGTCAATCGGACGTGGTTTGGTTGGTTTCGGCATCGGTTGTCAAATTTGGAAGTTTCAAGTTCTTTAAGTTTGAATCGGAGGATGATTTATGATTTTAGCGTTGTTTGATGTGGTTTGAGGGCTCGACTAAGTTCGTATAGTATTTTAGGATTGGTTTGTATGTTTGGTTGAGATTCGGGGGCCTCGGGTGAGTTTCGGGTGCTTAACGGGTGAAAGCTTAGACTTAGAAGAATTTCTGACATGCTGATTTGTGGTGTTTTCGCACCTGCGGTGGGGAGTCCGTAGGTGCGGCCCCGCAGAAGCGAGGCTGGGATTGCAGGTGCGCCTTTAGGCCTGGGAGTCAGTGGTCGCAGATGCGACGAGTGAGCCACAGGAGCGGAGCCGCATCTGCGGAAGGGTAGTTGCAGGTGCGAAGATGAGAAGGACCCAAGGTTCCACAGAAGCGGACGAGTAGATGCAGAAGCGCATCCGCATATGCGAGCTTAGGCGCGCAGGTGCAGACTCTGGAGTTTTAATGAAAACTCATAGGTACGGAGTCCTAGCCGCAGAAGCGGCACCGTAGGTGCGATGATGAGGTCGCAGGAGCGGATTCACTGGGCAGAAAAGAGAGAATTTCGAGGGCTTGACTCATTCCTCCATTTTTGGACTTGGGAGGTAGGAAATTGGCGATACTTTGAGGGATTTTCAGAGAGAACTTTGGGGTTACGATTCCTAACTCGTTTTTGGTTTGTATTTTATTAATCTATAGTTGTTTTCTCCATTTAATTTCGGATTTGGATTGAAAAGTTGGAAAAATGGGGGAAATGTTCCCTAACCGAATTTCTAAGTTTTGATTGGCATTTAGACATTGGATTTGGATAATTTTGGTACGAGTGAACTCGTGAGTACATGGGTGTTCGTATTTTATGACTTTTACCTGATTCTGAGATGTGGGTCCGGGTCGACCTTTTAGGGCGAATTTTGGAATTTTTGTTAAAATATTGATTTCATTAATTAGATGAGTCTATTATGGTTGTATTCATGATATGCAATTGTGTTTTGCTATATTTGGTCCATTCGGAGTCGGATAATCGAGAAAAGGGCATTCTTGCCGATTGATTGAGCTTGGTTCGAGGTAAGTGGCTTGCCTAACCTTGTGTATGGGAACTCCCCATAGGATTTGTATTGTTTTGATATATGAGCGCCGTGTACGTGAGGTGACAAATACGTACACACACTAATTGTGTAAAAACCCAATTTTCTACTAAGTAATAACTTGATTTCTTTCTTATTTGAGTTCCATCAGCATGCGTAGTATCTGGCTAGACTAGAATAGCATGCCTACTTGCCTTAACTGTTTACTTGAACTACGTGCAGCATGTTTAGTGAATTTACTTATCTTTTCTTAACTGGTACTTAGGTTGAACTGTAGAATTTCGTGCCGTAACTATTGAATTCTATTGTTTAGCTGCATATTTACTTTGGGACTACCGAAAGGTATTCCGGGAGATACCCTTGTACTACATATTTACTTTGGGACTACGGAACGGTATTTCAGGAGATCCCCTTGTACTGTATATTTACTTTGGGACTACGAAACGGTATTCTGGGAGATCCTCCTATACTGCATATTTACTTTGGGACTACGGAACGGTATTCCAGGAGATCCCCTTGTACTACATATTTACTTTGGGACTACAGAACGGTATTCTAAGAGATCCCCTTGTACTGCATATTTACTTTGGGACTACGGAACGGTATTCCAGGAGATCCCCTTGTACTGCATATTTACTTTGGGACTACGGAACGGTATTCTGGGAGATTCCCCTGTCTTGCATATTTACTTTGGGACTACGGAATGGTATTTCGGGAGATCCCCCTGCACATTTACATTAGGGACTACGATACGGTATCTCGGGAGATCCCCTGTTGTATTTCTGTGTGCTGAGCTGTTACCTTCTATGAATTCTTTCTTGTTAAATTTCAGTCTTTATTTTACTGTGATATTCCATTCCTGCCTTGCTTTATTATTATATATACTAGTAGGGTCCTGACCTGACCTCGTCACTACTCGACCGAGGTTAGGCTTGGAACTTACTAGGTACTGATTGTGGTATACTCGTGCTACTCTCTGCACATTTTTGCCGTGTGCAGATCCAGGTGCTCCTCATCAGCCGCACTATCAGTGAACCGAGACAGCTTTGGAGACTTCAAGGTATATTTGTCACGTTCGCAGACCTCGGAGTCCCCTTCTAATCTTTCCCATGTCCATTATCTTCTGTATTTGTCTTTTGTTAGACTCTGATGTAAAGAGATACTAGATTTTCCTTCTGTAGTTTGTGATTCACGATGTTTCGGGTTTTGGGATTACTGTGTATTTTTGAATAGTTAGTTATTGTACATGCCAAGTGGCATGGTACCCAGTTATGTTGTTAAATTTATGTTTTTATTTTATTATTTCGCAAATGTTAGGCTTACCTAGTCGTAGAGACTAGGTGCCGTCACGACTTCATAAGGAGGGAAAAGTTGGGTCGTGACAAGTTGATATCAGAGCTCTAGGTTCGTAAGTGTCGTGAGTCACAAGCCAGTTTATTAGAGTCTCGTAGATCGGTACGGAGACATTTGTACTTATATTTGGGAGGCTATGGAAATGTTAGAAAAATTTCACTTCTTTGATTCCTTGTCGTGCGAAAATTGTTGACTTCAAAAAATTCTAAACTTCTGTATTCTATTCTCTCACAGATGGTGAGGACACGTACAAACGGATATGATGACCAGACACCCGCGCCCCCTGATAGAGCCGCGAGAGGCCAGGGCCGGGGTAGAGGTCGAGGACGCCCACGTGGTGCAGCTAGAGCACCCGTACGAGCTGCTACAGAGGAGCCCCTGGTAGCTCCAACTGGAGGGCAGACACCTAAGGTACCTGTTTTAGCACCAACCCTCCAGGACCTTAGCTCAGGCTGGATTGATTCCACTTGCTCCTGCCACATCTCAGGCCGGGGGAGGAGCACATACTCCCTTCGCCGGTACTCCAGAGCAATGGGTTCAGGTCGACCAGGTTCCAGATATTGTACCAATACAGCCGGTATCTCCAGCTCAGCCCAAAGTTAGGGCAGCAGCTTCTGAGGTGGAGCAGCTCAGACTTGAGAGGTACAAGAAGTACCACCCACCTACCTTCAGCGGATTGGCTACAGATGATGCTCAGGGTTTTCTGGAGGAGTGTCATCGTATTCTCCGTACTATGGGTGTAGCAGAGACGAGTGGGGTTTCTTTTACCACGTTCCATCTTAGAGGAGCAGCCTATCAGTGGTGGCGTTCTTATGAGTTGAGTAGTCCGGATGAGGCAGTTTCACTTACATGGACTCAATTCTCAGATATGTTTTTTTAGAGATTAAGTCCCTCAGAGCCTCAGGGATGCATGGCGCACAGAGTTTGAGAAGTTTCGCCACGGTTCTATGATTGTGTCAGAGTATGCAGTCTGCTGCAGTGATTTGGCCCGACATGCACCGGCCTTGGTTCCCACAGTTCGAGAGAGGGTTCGATGGTTTATTGAGGGACTCCACCCCAGTATTCGGATTAGTATGAAAAGGGAGTTGGAGATGGATATTTCTTATCAGCAGGTTGTGAGTATTGCCAGGAAATTGGAGGGCATGTTTGCCCGAGATAGAGAGGAGAGGGAGGCTAAGAGGTCTCGGGAGACTAGTTATTATTCTGGAGCTCGTGTCCCAGCAGTTCGCCATGGTAGGGGTTATGTAAGTCTCCCCGTTCATTCAGCTGTTCCAGCCGCCAGTGGTGTTCCAGCTCCTTCTGGGCCCCATGAGCCTTATTATGCACCGTTAGTATCTAGTGTGCTTCCTGCATGGGGTGTTCCTAGAGGCCAGTCCAGCAGACCTGGCCCGAGCCAGCCACAACAGCCATGCTCTCCCAAAGCTTGTTTTGAGTGTGGCGACACTCGCCATATGATGATGGATTGCCCCAGATTTAGGAGGGGTGCACCTCCAAAAACTTCTCAGGCATAGCGTGCTCCACCGGGTCCTCAGGCTATAATTACAGCACCAACTGCCACCCCACCTGCTCAGCCAGCCCGAGGTGGAGGTCGGGGAGGTAGAGGTCGCCCTAGAGGGGGAGGCCATGCCAGATATTATTCCCTTCCTGCTTGTACAGAGGCAGTCGCTTCTGATTCTGTCATTACGAGTGTTGTTCCGGTCTGTCATAGAGATGCGTCGGTATTATTTGACCCAGGCTTTACACATTCTTATGTTTCCTCTTATTTTGCCCCGTATTTGGGCGTATCTAGGGATTCTTTGAGTTTCTCTATTTATGTGTCTACTCCTGTGGGAGATTCTCTTGTTGTGTACCGCATGTATCGGTCATGTTTGATTGCTCTTAGTGGTTTTGATACTAGAGCCAATTTATTATTGCTCAGCATGGTGGACTTTTTATTTTGGGCATGGACTGGTTGTCACCCCATTATGCTATTCTTGATTGTCACGCTAAAATCGTAACACTCTCTATGCCAGGTTTACCGCCATTAGAGTGGAGAGGTACCTTGGAGTATACTCCCAGCTGAGTTATTTCATTTCTTAAAGCTCAATTAATAGTTGGGGGGGGGGGGGGGGGTCGCGTATCTAGCTTATGTGAGAGACGTCAGTATTGATACCCCTACAGTTGAGTCAGTTCCAATAGTGAGGGACTTTCCAGATGTGTTTTCAGCTGATCTTCCAGGCATGCCGCCCGACAGAGATATTGATTTTCGCATTGATTTGTTTCCGATCATGAGTTGAAGGAGCATTTACAGGAGTTGCTTGATAAGGGCTTCATTCGGCCCAGTGTGTCACCTTGGGGTGCTCATGTCTTATTTGTGAAGAAGAAGAATGGTTCTATGCGGATGTGTAACTATTACCGCTAGTTGAACAAAGTCACAGTAAAGAACAGGTATCCATTGCCTCATATTGATGACTTATTTGATCAGTTATAGAGTGCTAGACTGTTTTCCAAGATTGACTTGCATTCAGGTTATCATCAGTTGAAGATTCGGGACCGTATCTCGGGTGATCCTCTGTTGTATTTCTGTGTACTGAGTTGTTACCTTCTATGAATTCTTTCTTGTTAAATTTTAGCCTTTATTTTACTGCGATATTTCATTCCTGCCTTGCCTTATTATTATATATACCAGTAGGGTCCTGACCCGACCTCGTCACTACTCGACCGAGGCTAGGCTTGGCACTTACTAGGTACCGATTGTGGTGTCCTCATGCTACTCTCTGCACATGTTTTCGAGTGCAGATCCAGGTGCTCCTTATCAGCTGCACTATCAGTGAGCCGGGACAGCTTTGGAGACTTCAAGGTATATCTGCTACGTCCGCAGACCTCGGAGTCCCCTTCTACTCTTTCCCATGTCCATTATCTTCTGTATTTGTCTTTTGTTAGACTCTGATGTATAGAGACACTAGATTTTCCTTCTGTAGTTTGTGATTCACGATGTTCTGGGTTTTGAGATTACTGTGTATTTTTTAATAGTTGGTTATTGTACATGCCAAGTGGCATGGTACCCAGTTATATTGTTAAATTTATATTTTTATTTCATTATTCCGCAAATGTAGGCTTACCTAGTCGTAGAGACTAGGTGTCATCACGACGTTATAAGGAGGGAAATTTGGGTCGTGACACCTTAAGAGGATGCCTTATAATATATATATTTCCCCTCTCTTCTATCTCCTCTTGTTCTTTGGTACTCATGACCATACATCGTATCTTTAAAAACTTGGTGTTGCTATTCTACCGTGGTTCGCTTCATGGTGGTGATTTATCTCAACTTTCAAATCCCGAGTCGTGTCTCTTTGTAACTCTTAAACTCTAGTAGACCATGCATGTGCTTCAAAATATCTATTCATTATGTTACTCATTGGTTCTCATAAAAATAATAAACTATCCGTTTTTTTACCAACTTCATCATCTAAAGGACATTCTTTGATAGGAGCCACAAAGTACTCGCTGCAACTACCATAAGTTTCACCCTAAGAGTATGCACAATTCTTATCTGACCCCCGTACATAACTTATTATCCTCGTTGTTTTGAACAAAATTTGATCTCAACTCAAGGACGAAATTTGGATATGTATTTCATCTGCCTAATCTCTTAACATTAATAGTAGCATATTCCATGGCTGACCTCCTTGGTATATAAGTTAAATCTCGACATAGCTTAGGGATATAGTCTTCCGTCATGTTATTACTAACTTTACTAGCACCAACTCCTCGTGAGTTTCATGATAACTCTGACCTTATTGAAGACATCATCACCCCATCTCTTCAGTACAAAGTCTTTGGCACATTTATGATAGCTCTAATTTGTTACAATCTTGAATTAGGTCATCTAGGTATTACCTTATTCTCCCTTTTGGGATATACTTTTCTTGGTCAGTTCCCGAATTAGGCTCATTCTCCCTCAGTTCCTGACTTAGCCTTGAATTAGGTCATCTAGGTATTACCTCATTCTCCCTTTTGGGATACACTTTTCTTGGTCAGTTCCCGACTTAGCCTTCATTCTCCCTTAAAGGAAATTAGCATCGTAAATTACCTCATTTATGGACGACGATGTCTCGCTAGCTTTTTTTCTTAAAGTATCTAATCGAATCGGTATGTTAATCATTCTATTGATTGACGGAAATAGGAGTCTGATTCTCACATTAAGCTTTAACGCACGATCTAGTGTAAGGAAGAATGGAAAACTTTTCTAAAATGTTTGTAGACCCTCATTTATAGAAGTGGGGCCCTCACAACGATAAACGAGACTCTACTGATACGGCTTTATAGACCCCTAAGACTCTTTAAACCTGCTGCTCTGATACCAAGTTTGTCACTACCCGATTTCTTACCAAGTCGTAACCGGTACTTAATGCCTTAAATTGATCGAGCGAACCATCTTGGCTTCTCTATTATTTTTTATTTCTGTTATGCAATGCATCTCAATACAATTCAATATGATTTAGAGTAAATACTTTTCTGAAGCTTCAAATGAAATAATATTCTGAAAAGAAATTCATTCTTTTATCTTGAATACATTGAAAAACAAATATAATGCAAAGTGCACACCCATGACTATGTTCTGACTCTGTCTATGAAGCCTCTAAGAAATACTGAAATAATAAGACAAATTTCTGGAATCAACGAACTTCACGAACTACAATGGAGCTCACCAAATCTTCTGGTAATGGGAGGAGAATATCCTAGCTCGTAGCCTGCTTACCTACAAAATCTGTGGTCAATGTAGATCCCATGAAGAGAATGTCAGTACACCATGATGGTACTCAGTAAGTAAAGAAATCCTCCCTCTAAGAAGTATGTATGCATGATATAAGAAAATTCTAAAAGCTTTTGATGAAGAGTTGAAACAAACAACTCATATATCTAGTATAAAGTTCTTCTTGATGCCATTCATAAAAATTCTCTTTTTTCTTTTCTCTTCTTTTCTGAAAAGAAATAATAAAAAAATTCAAATTTGATAGATATATAAACTTTCTTGAAACAATCCTTGTAAATTTTCCTAGGCATTTTGTTTACTTTTCTGGGGAGTTCCGTTCATTGTGACATTCTTTTTTATTCTGATTTTGAAAATGTCACCATATGATCGGTATAGTGGACGATCCCAGCCCGATCGCCTGGACCCCATTCATGCGGTGCCTCACAGTTTAATATTCTAGCATGCTCGCGTTCTTGTGCCTTACCAGGGCACTTCTATTATAGTGCCCTAACCAACGGTATACTAATCTCCTACTCTGGCACGAGTAGTTTTGGGGTAACATAAACCAATAGAGGCTATGAACCCTTCTTAGAGATCTAAGAAACCTCCCAAAACGTTCTTCTAAGTAATTCTTGCATCACAAAATTTCAAACAATGATATATCTTCATATTTCTCATCAAAACAGTTCCATAAAATCATGTAAAAGAAATTTTCAATATAGTCTATACATTAAAGAAATATTCAAGTCATTAACCATGATAATCATCTAAGATTGTTTCTACAATTCTAATGGATAATGTGAGTTCACTCGTTCCATTCAGAGCCCACTTTAACACTATATACAGTCTAACAATAACTTATGGCATGATCTTTGAGAGATAATAACTTTAGTAAAAGCATTGTCTCTACTCACCTTGATTCCTTGCTTTTGAATATATTCGTTGCTCCAATCCAATGGGTTCAATTCACCAAACAAATCTATGCATAGTTAATTTATAGATCAATACTAGAAGTTTCAAGATTTCTAAAATATAGAAACCCTAGGTTTGATTCTTCTCTCCTTCTAGGACTCATCGTTAATCTAAGCTCTTGTAGTAGTTTATAGGAGCAAATATCAACCATAAACCTCTTTAACAATCGTGGTTGAAAATGTTTACGAAACTTACCTTGAATCGTAAAACCCTAGGTTAGTGGAGAGACTTTGTTCTTGAGTTCTTGTTGAGAATCTAGCAATTTTGAGATGGAATATTGTTAGAATTGGTGTTTGGAAGTAGTATTCTAATGCTAATCGCATTGAAAACTCACCTTAGGTAGTATGAGAACCCTTGGATGACTTGAGGATGAGAGGGGAGGTTTAATCTTTACAGAATGATGTTATTTTCTCTCTCCCCGTCCTTTTTATTTCAATTTCACGCATTCGGTGTCACGGTCCGCGCCCAGTGCCACCCAAACCACCCAAAAAAATTTACTTCTAATTTTGGCGTTTTGATTCATGCCTGGCGCCCTCCTGGGCACCCAAAACGCTACATATTTTTCTAATAGGATAGTTTTCAGTAAAACGCCAATAACGTTTTATAGGAACATTGAAATGATAAACGGTTTGAAGTGTTAGATACCCCAAATATCAATTCAATGTATATTGATATATATGATCATCTATTAAGTCAAGTGCGGCTAAGGACATTTTCCTCCCTTAAACAACTCTAATGGATTCCAATTTACTCCACTCCTCTTATAACAACCATCCATTCAACCTTCTAAACATAAGATTTATGTATTTTATGCTTTCATAACTTTTCTCACATCTTTGTGTCCCACTTAGAGCTTGAGCGAGAATATACTACTTAGCAAAAGTTTTTTTCCCGGGACTTTACAATCGGAAATAATTTCGGATAATAAAATGTTGACTTAAAATTTTATTCTAAAATGTCAACGCGGAACTTGCCTCTCGAAATCCGACCGAATTTTCACGAAATGCGAACACCCATTCTGATACGAGTTCAACCATACCAATTTTATCAATTTAAGGTATAAAATATTTCTACCATTTTACCCAATTTGCTAATTTCATGATAAAAACAACAATATAAGCGTATATTTTAACCAAAATCGAGTTAGCAATTCTTACCCCAATATTTTCCTTGAAAGACTCTCGAAGAATTGCCTCACCCGAGCTTTCTTCATCCAAAATGGAAGAATGAGACGAAGTCTCAACTTTTTTGACTTTATTCTGCTGCCCAGGGATTTGTTTTTCGCATTCGCGACCCCCCCCCCCCCCCCCGGTCCGTGATGAACAAATTCTTCAACAGCCATTTTCAAACTCTTCCCAGATAGCCTCTAGTATGATAGTCATAATTCTTTGTACAAAACTCCAAATGATAAATGGTTTGACTTTTTTTAAGACTAGACATTAAGGGCTACAACTTTCATGTTTTGATCATCTCTCAATTCCTTATAGATTGCGAGATATAAGCTTCCAAAGTAAGCCATGTGCAGCAGAAATTTCTTCTTCGCGATTTCCAAACTCTTCCCGGACAGTATATAGTATATCAACCATACCTTTGTTTACACAACTCCAAATACCAAACGGTTTGAGTTTTTGAATACTAGATACAAAGAGCTACAATTTTTATTGTTGGATCATCTCCAATTTCCTTACAGATTACAAGATGTATGCTACCAAATTCAGGCGACAGACATATAGAATTCCTTCTTCGCTAACGCAAAGAACAAAATCCCAGAAGTCAAATCTTTCTTCGCGAACGCAATAGGCTCCTCGCGAACGCGAAAAATAAAACCAGACATCAAAAAACCAACATCCAAAGTAGTCAAAAATGATTCGATAACACCCGAAACACACCCGAGACCCCCGGGACCCCAACCAAATATACCAACAAGTCCTAAAACACGATATGAACTTAGTTGAGGCCTCAAATTACATCAAACAACACCGAAACTACGAATCGCACCTCGAATCAAACTTATGAGTTTATAAAATTTTCAAATTCTATAACTTGTGCCGAAATATATCAAATAAATCTGGAACGACCCCAAATTTTGCACACGAGTCATAAATGACATAACGAAACTATTCAAATTTTCGGAATCAAAATCTGAGCCCGATATCAACCAAGTCCACTAGCGGTCAGACTTATAAATATTTCAAAACTTTAACTTTTCGATTTTTCGCCGAAATGCTTCAAATTATTCTACGGACTTCCAAATCCAAATCCGGACATATACCTACGTCCGAAATCACCATACGAAACTATTGGAATTATCGAAATTCCATTATGGAGTCGTTTACTCAAAAGTCAAACTTCGGTCAACTCTTTTCGTTTAAGCTTCAAAAATAAGAATTGTTCTTTCAATTTAATCCTGAATCATCCAAAAACCAAATTCGACCACACACACAAATTATAATACGCATCACAAAGTTGCTCGGGACCTTAAGTCGCAAAACGAAAAGCTAATTCACAAAAGGACTAAGTCTGAGTCGTTACAAAATGCTTCTACATTAATGTGTGTTTTTGTGATAGATAGAGTATATAATGAACCAGATGTTGCAAAAGGACACATAAAATGCAACAAAGCACTCATTACCCCATAAAACACATATACGTGTACAACTGCCATTTTGTACACACAGCTTTAGACAATACTAGTAAATTTGATCGATGAAAAAGGCTCAATTATGTAAAACACAGCTTTAAGTGAAATGACTAATATCATTATGGTACTTTTGCTCATATAATATCTTAGTCTTCTTGGAATAGTAAATGGAAACAAATCTGAAACAACAAAATTTTTCTACTCAAACATCAGTCAAAATTTCTCTCGCATAACTAACATCTAGGAGTGATGAATGTCAAAGCATTAAGACATGACTTGGTGAGACCATCCAATAATAATTTACTTTTCACTATATAAAAAGAGATAACATAGAAAATATATCTAAAGAATTTTACCGTTACTTATTTAAAATTAATTTTAGTATTTTGCATATAATTAATTTATATGTCAAAATTTTATTTTAATTTCTTAAATTTTGTGGTCAAATCCTTCACATATAATGAAACAGGTGAAGTAATTAATTGTGGCAGACAAACATAAAATTCTATCCTATTAACTATACCTTCTTATTTCAAAATTAGTTTTTCGGAGGGGTGATCAAGAAATAAAGAAAAACAGAAATGGAGACAATTATTTTTCAACTGTCGGTACATAAGAAAATTACTTTGGTGCTTGGTTGACAGAAATTATTTTTCAAGCAATTTATTTTCTGTAATGAGGAAAAATGATTACCTTCACTTATGCGAGAAAATTATTTTCCTTACAACTATTTAGATTTTAAGTTTCGTATTACTTGTTTCAACTAACACAACATTATTATTCATCTTTAGTACTCACAAATTTAATCAAAACATCCACACATTTGCTAGTAATATTGTTACTCCATCCATTTTTCTTTATGTGTACCGGACATAGATTTTAGGAACGTAAATAATACTTTTGAATTGGAGAAACAAATTAAAGGTGTGTATATAATATATCAAAAAATATCCTTTAGATCTTGTGATCCTAAACATGTCATATTAATTATTCTTATATATAAAATGAGACATCAAAAGTAAAATTGAAATATTGAAATTAAGAACTTACTAAATATAAAAATGTAACATTTTTTTTCAAACAGATTAAAGAAAAGTAAGACACATGAGCATTTGAACAAGTAACTATTTCACTCTCAAGAAATCATAAATTCCTTCTTCTCCAACCAGGAGTAGTTTAGGTGGCTGTAGATCTCGAGACTGTAGTGATTTTTGGTTTTGTTCTTTATGTAGTCTGTTGTTTTGCAGACTCTTAGGGGTTATTTGTTTTGTACAGAAATATTTTCTCTGGTAATGAAAAAAATTAATTACCAAAAAAAAAAAAATTGGGATCAACTAATTAAACAAAGATAACACCAATTAGTCAATACAATCCTAAGGTGTAAGAGCATCAACTAAACAAGTTAACAGCTAACAACTAGTTTGGTGTTTATAAATAGGTTTTATATTGGACATTGTAAATTGACTTGCTCTCGCTAGAAATTGTAAGTTAAGACCTAACCCTTCCTATTTGTACTGTTCCGTTTAATATTTTTCGTAGTTGATAAAATAAGTCACTAAAGAACACCATTTGGCTGTACATTAACTGAAAATAATAATCGTGCATTGTAGTTACAACATTCGCATCTAAACTAATAGAGACTTCTTGCCATGTTAACTTGGTTTTACTCCATATATAATACGCTGTAAAGTATAGAAAGAAGTAAATTTATCATTCCATTACGCTCGATTTAGGGATGGGCGTTCAGACAGTTCGGATTGAATATGAAAATTTCGGTTTGAATATTTGATTTTCAAATTAAATAAATTACAATCCAAATCTAATCCAGATACACTCGATTGGGTTGGATTTTTTAAGTTTGGTTTAGGATTAGTCGGTTTGGATATTTCGGATTTTCTGTTTTGAGCCTATAAGTTTACATGTTTTTTCTTCTTACAAAAATGAACATCCAAATAAAGTATTCATATTAAATTACCTAAAAGGTTCCTCGTTCTCACTGCAAACATCCAAATAAAGTATTCAAGTAATGAAATCATTATCAAGGAAATACAACAAAGATATTAATAAGGCCGACAAAAAGTAGCAATAGTAAAACTATATCCAAATAGAAAGTATTCTGACAGTAAATTAATAATTAGTATTCAATATATGAAAAAATGTCTAATGGGTAAAGTCTTGGACTTATAATTATTAACATATGGATAAAGAACTAAATATAAAGTATACAAATTTTGAATTTTCGGATATCCACTAATCTGAAGTACCAATGTAACGACCCAGCCGGTCGTTTAGAGGATTTGCATTCCGTTAAGCTATTTGAAGTCTTGAACAACATCGAATGATGTATTATGACTTGCGTGAATCATCGTTTTTGGTTTTCAGGTTATTGGGAATTGATTTAGAAGAATGATTCTCAATTAAGAAGCTTTAAGTTGGAAGAGTTGATCAAGTTTGACTTTTGAGTATTTGACCCCGGATCAGAGTTTCGATGGTTCTGTTAGGTCCGGATGGTGATTTTGGAGTTGGGCGTATGCCCGGATTCGCATTTGGATATTTCTAAAAGGTTTCGGTACATCTTTGCGAAAATTGGAAGGTTAAGGTTTGGAAGGTTAAAAGGTTTGACCGAGAGTTGAGTTTATTGATATCGGATTCAGATTTCGATTCCGAGAGTTGGTATAGCTCTGTTGTGTCATTTGGAACTTGCATGCAAAATTTGACGTCATTCCGGGTTGATTTGATATGATTCAGCGCGAGTTGTAGGAGTTGAAAGTTCCTAAGTTCACTTGGTTTGATTTGAGGTGCGATTCGTAGTTTCGACATTTTTTTTATGTGATTTGAGGTTTCAAGTAGGTCTACGCTATGTTATGGAACCTGTTGGTAAGCTTGGACGGGGCCCCGGGTGTATTTCGGACGAGTTTCGAATCATTTTGATGCTTTGGGCATGTCTGGTTCTGGTGCATCGCAACTGCGATATTTTGGAGGCAGGTGCGGCTTTGCTTCTGCGTTAGTCTGGTCACTTCTGTGATGATTTAGGCTTGTGAGGAAGGTCGCTTCTGCGGAGTTTTGATGGCCGCTTTTGCGGCCCAGTGATCGCATATGCGAAGATGTTCACTTTTGCGGCTCATTTTACATTTCTGCGTTGTCGCTGGTGCGACTATGTTTTCCACAGATGCGGATCCTAGCCTGGATTTGGGAAAGTTGGAAATTTGGGAAAATTAGTAAAAATCTTTCAAAATGTAAAATGAGGATTTGAAGGCCGATTCAATATCGGAATTTGATAATTTTGGTATGATTGGACTCGTATCGAAATGGGTGTTTGGGTTTTATGAATTTTATTGGGTTCTGAGGTGCAGGCCCAGAATTTGACTTTTGGGTTGACTTTTTAGTTTTAATTTAAGATCAAAGATTTATTATCCAAAATTATTTTCTATGGTTTTTATTTATAATATTAAGTTATTTTGGCTAGATTTGAGTCGTTCGGAGGTTGTTTCACACGAGAGGGTCATTTTAGATTATTGGTTTAGCTTCTTTGCGGTAAGTATCTTATCTAACTTTGTGTGGGAAAAACTACCCCTTAGGATTCGAGTTGAGTGTGCTATTTATTTTATGTGAAAGCCGTGTACGCAAGGTGACGAGTGGGTACGCGGGCTATATGTGGTATTTGACCGGTTTAGGTTATCTAGACTCTTTCCATGCCTTTAATTGAATTATCATGACATGTTATATCTCTCATTGTTAATCTACTCTTACATGCACTATTTGATGTTGTTAGCCCTTATTGTACCTCTTACTTGTTAGTTTGCCCTTATATACTTGAGTTGAAGTTATTGCCTTCCTTATTGTCTTGTTACCTCTTAATTGTTGAGTCCCTTCCATGACTCCGTGCCTATTACTACTTGTCTTAAATTTTTTACTTGCACACCTTAGTTGTCACATGCTTATTTGTCCTGTTATTTTTGTAATATTTGTTGCATTCCTTTGATTATTACGTGGTTCCTTTATTGTTGTGTACTCATACCTTTGATTGTAGAAATTTTTTGTAAATTGAGTATTGGATTATTGATGTTATTGATTTATTTATGGATCGTATTGCACGCCGCAACAGGTGGAATACGAGTGGATTTATATTGATACGGTGGGATCAGGTTGCGCGTCGCAACAAGTGAAATAAGGGTGGATTGATATGGTGAAATAAGGAAGAATTATGATATTGACTCTGATTATATGGTGGGATCGGGTTGCGTGCCGCAACATAGATATTTACTTATTATTATTGGTATTTAGACGTTGGAATAAGGGATGATCGTGTTGTATGGTGGGATCGAGTTGTACGCCGCAACAGTTTACGTGTTGGTATTCCTTGTTGTACTGTGTTGGTTTCGGTTCTTTCGTACGAGACTTTGAGGATTGGTATTCCCGGTTTTTACTGGTTTTTCGAGGATTGAGTTATTTTCATTAGTTACTACTTTGCCTTCATTTTCTGTTGTAACGATCTAGTCGGTCATTTTGAGTATTCCAGCCATGTTCCCCCATTTACTGCTTATCCTGTGTTAAATTATAATTATGTGACTTGTCGTAGAGGTTTAAGAATGAATTGGAACACTTAGTTTCAAGATTTAAAGCTTAAGTGAAAATAGTTGACCGGATGTTAACTTATGTGTAAATGACTCCAAAATAGAGTTTGATGACTCTAATAGCTCTGTATGGTGATTTTGGACTTAGAAGTGTATCCGAAAAATTATTTGGAAGTCCGTAGTTAAGTTAGGCTTGAAATGGCTAAAATAGGAAATTTAAGTTTGAAAGTTTGACTGGGGAGTTGACTTTTTTATATCGGGGTTGGAATCTGATTCTAGAAATTGGAATAGGTCTCCTATGTCATTTATGGCTTGTGTGCAAAATTTGAGGTCAATCGGACTTGATTTGATAGGTTTCGGCATCAAATGCAGAAGTTGGAATTTATTAGTTTCATTAAGCTTGAATTGGGGTATGATTCATGCTTTTAGCGTTGCTTGATGTGATATGAGGCCCCGACTAAGTTTGTATGATATTTTTGGACTTATTTGTATATTTGGTTGAGGTCCCAGGGGTTTTGGGTGAGTTTCGGATGGTTAAAAGATCAAAACTTAGACTTAGAACAATCATGAAAATTTCAGTCTTCTCGTGCAATCGCACCTGCGAAACTGTGGTCGCAGGTGCGAGTTGTGGAGTGCAAAAGAGGAAAAGGGAGAGTGGGGTAGTTGCCGCAGGTGCGAGGGAAAATTCCGCACCTGCGTGATCGCAGATGCGAACGAGGGGTCGCAGATGCGTGTGTGACTGCATAAGCGGACTGCTTCTCATAGAAGCGGGAATGCGACCGCAAAAGCGGAGGAAGGCTAGCCTTGGCAAAAAACCGCAGATGCGGGATTCTCCGTAAATGCGGAACCGCAAATGCGGTTATGTGTCCGCAGGTGCGAAAGCACTGGACAGATTACAAAACAGAGAGGTTCCGACATTTTTGTCATTTTGGACCTTTCAAGCACGATTTGGGGCGAATTTTCATAGGGAATTCATAGAAAAACTTGAGGTAAGTCACTTGTGATCATTGTTAGTCAATAATATTGAATTATCATCGATTATTTCGACTAGATTACGTTTTTTTGAGGTGTAATTCAAGGAATTGGGCCTAGAAAATTCAAAATAAGAATTTAAGATTTGGAGGTCAAGCTGATGTCGGAATTTGGTATGGTTGGGCTTGTGGTTGAATGGGCGTTCATATTTTGTAACTTTTATCGGGTTCCGAGATATGGGCCCCAGTGACGATGTTTGAGTTGAATTTCGAACTTTGTTGGAAAATTAGTATTTTCATATGAAATTAATTCCTATAATTTGTGCTGACAGTATAAAATTAATTGTGACTAGATACGAGGCTTTAGGATGCCAATTCGCGCGGCAAAGGCATATTGGAATAAAGAGTTTTATGGTTTGAGGTAAGTAACACTTCTAAACTTGATTTTGGGGGTATAAACCCCGAAAATACGTGTTATATGATTTGTTTGGAGGCGACGCACATGCTAGGTGACGGGCGTGTGGGCGTGCACCATAGATATTGTGACTTAAATAAATTCCGTGGAGTTGTATAATTAAAGAATCATGTCATTATCCACATATCCGCCATGTGTTAGAGGAAATTGAGCTGAGACTCATGTTAAAGATCATGTTTAGGTTATGTGCCGATATTTTGGAACCCATAGGGTCATGTTGATGTTGAAATTTTGTTTGAATTGTAATTTTTGTACTCAGTCACATTTATCATTTGCATATCATATCTCAGTCTATGTTGTCATTCATTGATACATCATATCATCATGTCGGGTTGATTTTCATGTCATTGAGAGCCCGAGAGACTGGAGATTTTGAGTGATATTATATGGGATCGGGTTGCACACCGCTTCATATTTTATTTATGTATGTCTGGATCTAGCTATTATAGCGCTTGGGCTGAAGGAGCCCTTCCAGAGTCTGCACCCCTCCACAGTGAGCGCAGTTCATTTATATTGAGGTATGGATCTTCCCTGGACATGGATATTATCCGAATCATTTATATCTGGGGATGGATCTTTTCCTGGGCTAGATTGGCTTTATACAGTACTGAGAGGCTGATTGTCAGCTGATGTGTGTGTGTGTGTGTGTATATATATATACATATATATATGATGGATCTTCCCTAGGCTAGATTAGCCATATACGGTATTGAGTGATTGAATATTTTGAGATTGTGAGTACACGATGTTTCTACGTAGGTGCATCACATACAGCATGTACATTGTCATGTAGATATAGAGATGTCATAGTCCTCATATTATTCTGAATTGATATATTTTATTTGTACTGAGTTTAACTGTTGAAGTTGAAGCATGCCTACATTTTTGTACTAATATTTCTATATTAGAATGTACCTATTGAGCTTGTCACTACTTTCAGCCCAAAGGTTAGTCTTGTTACTTATTAAGTACATGGGGTCGGTTCTACTCATACTATACCCTACACTTCGTGTGCAGATCCAGGTACTTCCGGACACGACGGTTGCTAGTTTTTGGGAGATTATCTGTTGGAGACTATCGAGGTAGTTGTTTGACGTATGCAGACCTTGACTCTCTTTCCTTTCAGTTATTTGTATTGTTCTATATTTTCGGACAATGTTTGTATTAGTCAGACTATGTTATCATTTAGATGCTCATGTACTCAGTAACACCATATTTTGGGAGTGTATCTATATCCGTATGTGTGGGGGTTTTCTATTAAATTTAAATATTATGTTTCCAAACTTAAAAAAATCGTGGCTTATTGAGGTTGTCGGCTTGCCTAGTATTGAGATAGGCGCCATCACGACATGCGGATTTTGGGTCGTGACAAGTTGGTATCAGAGCCCAGATTACATAGGTCTCATGAGTCATGAGAAGGTTTAGTAGAGTCTTGTGAATCGGTACGGAGACGTCTGTACTTATCTTTAAGAGACTGCCGAACACTTAGGAAATTTCACTTTCTTGTACTCTGTCATGCGAATTGTTTGATTCCGGAAAATAAAATTGTTGTTATTCTATTCACTTACAGATGGAGAGGAAACATACTACCGGATCAGGCGGTCAGCCACCAGTGCCACCAGTTAGGGCCGCGAGAGATCGGGGCAATGGTAGAGACCGGGGTCGTGGTAGAGGTCGAGGTTTAGCTCGTACAACAGTTAGAGCAGCACCTATAGAACTACCAGTTGCTCCAGCTCAGGAGCAGGTTCTAGATATAGTCGAGCCGGCGGGGCCAACTCAGGCACCAGTTATGCCTATTGTGATTCCAGGCCTTCAGGAGGATTTACCCTAAATATTAATTGTTTGCACTGCCTTGCTTAGGAGGTTTCGGCTCAGGCCACACCAACCACTTCTCAAGCCGGGGGAGGTACTCATACCCCTATCGCCTATACTCCATAGCAGGTAGTACAGGGACTTCAGATATCGGGGGCACTACCAGTCCAGCCGGTTGCAGCTGCTCAGGCCTAGGTGGGTCCTGTTATGAATGACGAAGAGCAGAAGAGATTTCTAACTTTCAGTGGAACTGAGTTAGAGGATGCTCAAGATTTCTTGGATAGATGCTAGTGGATGCTTCGTACAACGAGTATTCTGGAGACCAGAGGGGTCTCATTTACTACTTTTCAGCTGACCGTAGCAGTCTTCAGATGGTGAGAGACTTATGAGAGGAGAAGACAAGTTGGTGCAGCACCACTATCATGGCATGAGTTTTCCTTATTATTTATGGAGAAGTTTGTGCCATAAACCCGCAGAGAAGAACTGCGCAAGCAGTTCAAGTATTTATGTCAGGAGGACCTGTCTGCGATCCGGTATGAGATGCAGTTTTCAGAATTGGCTCGTCATGCAGTTTGGTTGGTTCCCACAGAGAGGGAGAAGATTAGGAGGTTCATTAATGGCCTCAACTATCAGTTCTATTTTGTTATGGGGAATGTAGGAGGTGCTAAATTTGACGAGGTGGTTGACAGTGCTCGACGACTAGAAATAGTCAGTATTCAGGAGCGTGAGGAGAGGGAGGCGAAGAGGTCTCGTGGTCCGGGTAATTCCAGTAGTGTTTCTTCTAGGGGGCAGCCCTATCACAATAGGGGTCGACCTTATAGGCCTGCTCAGATGGCTCGTCCTCAACGTGGCGCATCAGCTAGCCATGGTTCATATAGTGCTCGACGGAGTCAGTCTTCTCTTAGTGCACTTCCAGTTTAGATTTTATCTCATGCACCATCAGTTCAGGGTTCATCTGTACCAGGTTCTTCTGGTAGTTATTCTGGTTCTCGAGTTCCACCTTAGTACTTGCCGACATTTTCAGAGAATGGTTGTTTTGAGTGTGGAGATTTGGATCACATAAATATATATTGCCCCCGCCATATGAGAGGTTCAACTCAGAAGAAGAGTCAAACTACGACTTCAACACCAGTTGTTTCACCACCCGCCCAACCAGCTCGGGGTGGGGCTTAGTCAGCAAGGGGTCACCCAAGAGGGGGAGGCCGATCAGGTGGCGGTCAGGCCTAATTCTATGTTATTCCTGCTAGGCCAGATGTCGTTACTTCAGATGCAGGGATCACATGTATTGTCTCAGTGTGCTACAGGGAAGCTTATATATTATTTGACCCTAGTTCCACATACTAGTATGTTTCATCATATTTTGTTCGTTATCTAGATATTCCCCGTGAGTCGTTAGTTTCACTTGTTCGTGTATCTATACCGTTAGACGATACTATTATTGTGGACTGTGTGTATCGGTCGTGTATGGTAACTATTGGGGGATTGGAAACTAGAGTTCATCTCTTATTACTTAGTACGGTTGATTTCGATGTAATCTTAGGTATGGATTGGTTCTCTCCATGTCATGCTATTCTGGACTGTTATGCAAAAACTAGAGAGGTTCTCTAGATTATGTTCCCAGTAGGGTAATTTCTTTTTTGAAGTCCCAACGTATGGTTGAGAAGGGGTGTTTGTCATATTTGGCCTTTGTGAGAGATGTTGATGCAGACACTCCTACTATTGGTTCTGTACCGGTAGTAAGAGACATTCCGGATATATTTCCTTCAGAACTATCGGATAAGCCACCCTACAGGGATATTGATTTCGGTATTGACTTAGTGTTGAGCACTCAGCCCATTTCTATTTATCCGTATCGTATAGCACTAGATGAGTTGAAGGAATTGCAAGAGCAACTTCAGGAACTTCTTAATAAGGGGTTTATTAGGCCTAGTCTGTCTCCTTGGGGTGCATCGGTTCTATTTGTGAAAAAGAAATACGGTACTATGTAAATGTGCTTCGACTACAGGCAATTGAACAAAGTTACAATCAAGAACAAGTATCGTTTGCCAAGTATTGATGATTTATTTGACCAGCTTCAGGGAGAAAGGGTGTTCTCCAAAATTTATTTGAGATCTGGGTATCACCAGGTGACAATTTGGGATTCGGATATTCTAAAGACGACATTCAAGACCCGTTATGGTCACTATGAATTTCGCGTGATGCCTTTTGGCTGACCAACGCCCCAGCAGTATTTATGCACTTGATGAATAGTGTATTCCAGTCATATCTTGATTTGTTTGTCATAGTATTTATTGATGACATCTTGGTGTACTCACGTAGCCAGAAGGAACATGCACATTATTTAAGTATTGTACTATAGAGGCTGAGGGAAGAGAAACTTTATGCCAAATTTTCTAAGTGTGAGTTCTAGCATAGCTCAGTGGCCGTCTTGGGACACATAGTGTCTAGTGAGGGAATGAAGGTGGATCCGAAGAAGATAGAGGCAGTTCAGAGTTGGCCCAGGCCATATTCAGCTACTGAGATTCGGAGTTTTCTCGGCTTGGTCGGGTATTATTGTCGCTTTATAGAGGGATTCTCGTCTATTGTGGCGCCTATGACTAAATTGACCCAGAAAGGTGCTCCATTCAGGTGGTCGGATGAGTGTAAAGAGAGCTTTTAAAAGCTCAAGACTGCCTTGACCACAGCTTTAGTTCTAGTTTTGTCTTCAGCTTCAGACTCTTATACAGTGTATTGTGATGCCTCTAGGATTGGTATTTGGTGTGTCTTAATGTAGGATGGTAGAGTGATTGCTTATGCTTCGCGTCAGATGAAGCCACATGAAAAGAACTACCATGTTCATGATTTAGAATTGGTAGCCATCATTAATACATTAAAGATTTAGAGGCACTATCTCTATGGTTTTTCTTGTGAGGTATTTACAGATCATCGGAGTCTTCAACACTTATTCAAACAGAAGGATCTAAATTTGAGGCAGCGGAGATGGTTGGAGCTACTAAAGGACTATGATATTACTATTCTGTATCATCCCGGGAAGGCCAATATGGTGGTTGATGCCTTGAGTAGGAAGGCGGTGAGTATTGCTTTCATTCATGTAGGGAAGAGGCCTCTTGTAGTTTATGTTCATGCCTTGGCTAACTAGTTCGTGAGATTAGATGTTTCGGAGCCTATTCAGGTTCTAACTTGTGTGGTTTCTCGGTCTTCCTTATATGACCGCATCAAAGAGCACCATTGTGATGATCCAATTTGTTTGTTCTGAAGGAAACAATTCAGCACGGTGATGCCAAAGATGTTACTATTGGAGATAATGGGATGTTGAGGATGCAGGGTCGGATTTGTGTGCCAAATTTAGAAGGGTAGCGTGAGTTGATTCTTGAAGAAGCTCATATTTTGCGGTATTCCATTCATCTAGGTGCCGCTAAGATGTACCAGGACTTGAGAAAAATGATGGTTTTGTAGCTCAGTGTTTAAATTGTCAACATGTGAAGTACGAGCATCATATATCGGGAAAATTTCTTCAGAGACTCGAAATTCCGAAGTGGAAGTGGGTGCGTATCACCATGGACTTCGTAGTTGGACTCCTACAGACTTTGAGGAAGTTTGTTTCTCTTTGGGTGATTGTGGATCGGTTGACCAAGTCCGCGCATTTTTTTCCAGTCAGTACTACTTATTCTTCAAAACGGTTGGCCGAGATTTATATCCGTGAGATTGTTCGCCTACACAGTGTGCCAGTGTCCATCATTTTAGATCGAGGCTTGCAGTTTTCATCACAGTTTTGGAGAGCAACGCAGCGAGAATCGGGAATGCAGGTTCAGTTAAGTACAACATTTCACCCTCAGACGGACGGAAAGTCTGAGCGCACTATTCAAACCTGGAAATTTCAGTCTTCTGGTGCAATCGCACCTGCGGAACTTTGAACGCAGGTGTGACTGTGGAGCGCAAAAGCGGAAAAGGGTAAGTGGGGCAGTGGCCGCAGATGCGAGGGAAAATTCTGCACCTGTATGATCGCAGATGCGGACGAGGGGTCGCATATGCGCTTGTGACCGCAGAAGCGGACTGCTTCTCACAGAAGCGAGTCCGCAGAAGCGGGAATACGACCACAGAAGTGGAGAAAGTCCAGCCTTGGTAAAAAAACGTAGATGCGGTTATGTGTCCGCAGGTGCGAAAGCACTGGACAAATTACAAAAGAGAGGGGTTCCGACATTTTTGTCATTTTGGACCTTTCAAGCATGATTTGGGGTGATGTTTCAGAGGGAATTCACGGGAAAACTTGAGGTAAGTCACTTGTGATCATTGTTAGTCAATAGTATTGAATTATCATCGATTATTACGACTAGATTACGTGTTTTTGAGGTGTAATTCAAGGATTTGGGCCAAGGGATTTCAAAATAAGAATTTAAGATTTGGAGGTCGAGTTGATGTCGGAATTTGGTAAATTTGGTATGGTTGGACTCATGGTTGAATGGCCGTTCTTATTTTGTCACTTTTTTCGGGTTTCGAGATATGCCCCCACTAACGATTTTTGAGTTGAATTTTGGATTTTGTTGGAAAGTTAGTATTTTCATATGGAATTAATTCCTATAATTTGTGTTGATTGTATCGAATTAAGTTTGACTAAATAAGAGACTTTCGGAGGCCAATTCGCGAGGCAAAAGCATATTGGAATAAAGAATTTCACGGTTTGAGGTAAGTAACACTTCTAAACTTAGTTCTGAGGGTATAAACCCCGAAACTACGTGTTATGTGATTTATTTGGAGGTGATGCACATGCTAGGTGACGGGTGTGTGGGCGTGAACCATAAATATTGTGTCTTAAATAAATTCTTTGGAGTTGTATAATTAATGAATCATGTCATTATCCACATATCCTCCACGTGTTAGAGGAAATTGAGCTAAGACTCGTGTTAAAGATCATGTTTAAGCTACGTGTTGATATTTTGGGACCCGTAGGGCCATGTTGCTCTTGAAATTTTGTTTGAATAGTAATTTTTGTACATAGTCACATCCATCATTTGCATATTATATCTCAGTCTCTGTTGTCATTCATTGATACATCATATCATCATATCGGGTTGATTTTCATGACAATGAGAGCCTGAGAGAATGGAGATTTTGAGTGATATTATATGGGATCGGGCTACACGCCGTAACATGTTTTATTTATTTATGCCTAGATTCGTCTATTATAGTGCTTGAGCTGAAGGAACCCCTCCAAAGTCAGCACATCCCCAGAGTGAGCGTGGTTCATTTATATTGAGGAATGGATCTTCCCTGAACATGGAACTTGTCCGAATCATTTATATCTGGGGATGGATCCTTCCCTAGGCTAGATTGGCCTTATACAGTATTGAGTGACTGACTGTCAGTTGATGTATATATTTGAGATGGATCTTCTTTGGGCTAGATTGGCCATATACATTACTGAGTGATTGAATATTTTGAGATTGTGAGTACACGAGGTTTCCACGGTGCATTATATACAACATGCACATTGGCATGTATATATAGAGATATCATAATCCCCATACATTTAGAATTGATCTATTTTATTTGTACTGAGTTTAACTGTTGAACTTGTGTCACGACCCAAAATTCGCATGTCGTGATGGCGCCTATCTCAATATTAGGCAAATCGACAATCTAAATAAACTACAATTTCTCTTAAGTTTGAAAAAATAATATTTAAATTTAATAGGAAACCCCCACACTTACTGATATAAAATACACTCCCAAAATCCGGTGTCACCTAGTACATGAGCATCTAAATGATAACATAGTCTGACTAATACAAACATTGTCTGAAAAATGTAGGACAGTACAAATAACTGAAAGGAAAGAGAGTCAAGGTCTGCAGACGCCAAGCAGCTACCTCAATAATCTCCACCAGATAATCTTCCAAAAACTAGCAATCGCCGTGTCCGGAAGTACCTGGATCTGCACACGAAGTGCAGAGTATAGTATGAGTACAACTGACCCCATATACTCAATAAGTAACAAGACTAGCATTTGGGCTGAAAGTAGTGACGAGCTCAATAGGTACAATCCAGTATACAAATAACAGTACAGAAAAATAGGCATGTTTTCAAGTTCAACAATTAACTTAGTACAATTAAAATAGATGAATTATGAATGATATGGGAGTGCTGAGCGAATGGATGAGCTGAGTGACTGTGGTCATGAGAGGACGCATTGGATTTCATTCTTATTGTACTACAGTTATCATATATCACTGTGTTGGAAATTTCTGAGAGATATTATCTTATGTTTCAGTTGAACTTGATATGAAATTGATGTTTGGGCCTTAATTGTTAAACTTGCAAGCATGCCTACTTTCTTTGGTTAGAAATTACTGTAATTGGACTTAGTTGTGAAGCTCGCCACTACTTTCAATTCTTTAGTTATTATTGTTACTTACTGAGGTGGTTGTACTCATACTACACCCTACACTTCGTGTGCAGATCCAGGTACTACCGGACACAGTGGGTGTTGACTCTTTCGCACGGTTGATTTTTATGGAGATTTCGAGGTAGTTGTCGTATTTCGCAGACCTTGTCTCCCCTTCCCTATCTCCTTATTTACTGCATTAGATCTCAGACTATTATAGATCGTGTTTTCCAGACTTGTAATGTATAGATGCCTATGTACTCAGCGACACCGGATTTGGGGAGTGTTTGTATCAGTATTTGCGAGATTTTTTTGTATTGTATTTAAATATTATGTTTTCAAACTTAAAGGAAATTGTGGGTTATTGATATTATCGGCTTGCCTAGTATTGAGATAGGCGTCATCACGACAGGTGAGATTTTTAGGTCGTGACAAGTTGGTATAAGAGCCTAGGTTACAAAGGTCTCACGAGTCATGAGCAGGTTTAGTAGAGTCTTGAGGATCGGTACGGAGATGTCTGTACTTATCTTCGAGGGGTTGCCGAACCCTTAGGAACATTTCACCTTCTTGTATTTTTTCATGCGAATTTGTTGATTCCGGGAACCAAATTTCTGTTATTTTATTCTCTCACAGGTGGTGAGGACACGTACTACCGGATCGGGAGGTCAGCCACCAGTTAGGGCCGTGAGAGGCCGGGGCCATGGTAGAGGTCGGGGTCGAGGTAGAGGTCGAGGTGCAGATCATATAGCAGTTGGAACAGCACCTGTAGCACCACCAGTTGCTCCAGCTCAGGAGCAGATTGTAAATATAGCTGAGCCGACAGGACCAGCTCAGGCACCAGCTGCACCTATTGTGATTCTAGGCCTTCAGGAGGCACTAGCACAGATATTGACAGTTTGCACTAGTCTTGCTCAGGTGGTTTCGGCTCAGGCCGCACCTCCCCAACAGAAATGATATCATGTATCAACAAGGAGCAACAAAGACTGAGATTAAATAAACAAGTAAACTGTGACTCAGTATAAAACAACAATTTAGCAGATAATTCAACATGTGTACGACCTCTATGGGTCACTATAGTGCCAACACATAATCTAAAGATGATTTGTGGTTCAATATCTCTACTGCATGGAGAATGTACATATAAAAACAGATTATTCAACTACACAATTCCATGGAATTTGACCAAGTCACAATTCCTATGGCGCACGTCCACACGCCCGTCACCTAGCATGTGTGTCACCTCAACACTAATCACACAATACATAATCCGGGTTTTCATACCCTTAGAATCAAATTTAAAACTGTTACTTACCTCAAACCGTGTAATTTCTTACTCCACTATGCCTTTGCTTCATGAATTGGCCTTCAAACGCCTCGAATCTAGCCATAAATAATCTGATTCAATCATTAAAATTGGTAGGAATTAATTCCATATGAAAATACAAAATTTCCATAAAAATCTGAAAATTTCACCCAAAAATTGCCCATGGGCCCTACGTATCGAAACCCGACAAAATTTACAAAATTCGAAATCCCATTCAATCATGAGTCTACCCATACAAATTTTACCAAATTCCTACTTCAACTCGACCCTCAAATCTTCAAATTAAACCAAGAGGGTTTTCAAAAAATTTCAACTTAATTCACCCATTAAATGATGGAATATGGAAATGAACCAAAACTAGGTACGAATCACTTACCCCAAACACCCACACAAGAATCTCTCCAAAAATCGCCTTCTACCGAGCTCCCAATTTGATTTTATGTTATGGACTCAAAACCCCCGTTTTGGATCTTTTAATTTTTCCCAGATATGCCTTCATCGCGAATGCGACTTCACCCTCGCGTTCGCGTAGAACAATCTGACTGCCCCTCAAATTAACCCTTCGCGAATGCATCCCAAGGCACGCTAACGTGAAGCTTCGCTGACCCCTCTCTTCGCGAACGCGACAACCTCTTACGCGAACACGAAGGCCAAATGTATGGGCCCCCCAGCTGCCTCCTCTCTTCTACGCGAACGCGTCGCCCTTCATGCGTTCGCGATGCATTCACTGTCCAAACCTTTACGAACGCGAGCCCCTCTTTGCGAACGCGAAGAACAATTTCTCATACACCTCTAGGTACACTCCGCGAACGCGAGACACTCCTTGCGAACGCATAAGATGACATACACCACCAGTCTTCAACCATCAAGCCAAGTCCAAAAATGATTTGTGACCCTTCCGAAACTCACCCGAGGCCCCCCGGGACCTAAACCAAACATACCATCATGCCCCATAACATCAGACGAACATATTAGTACCCTAAAATCATTTCAAACAATGTTAAAACCACGAATCATACCCCAATTCAAGCCTAATGAAACTAAGAACTTTCAACTTCTACTTTCAATGCCGAAACCTATCAAATCACGTTCGATTAACCTTATATTTTGCATACAAGTCATAAATGACATATCAGACCTATTTCAATTTCCAGAATCGGATTCTAACCCCGATATCAAAAAGTCAACTCCCCGGTCAAACTTCCCAAAAATGCAACTTTCGCCATTTCAAGCCTAATTTCACTACAGACCTCCAAATCATAATCCGGACATGCTCCTAAGTCCAAATTCACCCAACGGAGCTAACAGAATCATCAAAATTCAAATCTGGGATCGTTTACACATAAGTCAATATCCGGTCAACCTTTTCAACTTAAGTTTTTAATTATGAAACTAAGTGTCCCAATTCACTTCGAAATCCTTCCGGATACGAATCAATTAACCCGGTAAGTCATAAAAATACTGTAAAGCATAAATTGAGTAGTAAATGGGGGAACGGGGTTATAATACTCAAAACGATCGGCCAAGTCATTATAGACGTGATGGCGCCTATCTCAATACTAGGCAAGCCGACAACCTCAATAAGCCACGAATTCTTTTAAGTTTGGAAACATAATATTTAAATTTAATAAAAAAACAACACATACTGATATAGATATACTTTCAAACCATGGTGTCATTGAGTACATGAGCATCTAAATGTTAACATAGTCTAACTAATATAACCAATGTCTGGAAATGTAGAACAATACAAATAACTACAAGGAAAGAGAGTCAAGGTCTGTGGACGCCAAGCAGTTACCTCGATAGTCTCCAACAGATAATATCCCAAAAACTAGCAAACGCCGTGTCCGGAAGTACCTGGATCTACACACAAAGTGCAGAGTATAGTATGAGTACAACTGACCCATGTACTCAATAAGTAACAAGAATAACCTTTGGGCTGAAAGTAGTGGCGAGCTCCACATGTACAGTCTAATATATAAATAACAGTATAGAAATATAGGCATGCTTTCAAGTTGTAATGCCCCGACCGATCGTTTTGAGTATTACAGCCTCTTTTCCCCATTTACTGTTCAATTTGTGATTTATAATTATTATATGACTTGCCGGGATAATTGGTTCGAGTCCGGTGAGATTTTAGAATGAATTGAGACACTCTCAAGGATGGAAGCTTAAGTTGAAAAGGTTGACCGGATGTTGACTTACGTGTAAACGACCCCAAAATAGAGTTTTGATGTCCAATAGCTCCGTATGGTGATTTTGGACTTAGGAGTGTGTCTGGAAAATTATTTGAAGTTCGTAGTTAAATTAGGCTTGAAATGGCAAAAATATGAAATTTAAGTTGGAAGTTTGACCGAGGAGTTGACTTTTTGATATTGGGGTCGAAATCCAATTCTGAAAAGTTCATGGGTCCGTTATGTCATTTATGACTTGTATGCAAAATTTTGAGGTCAATCAGACTTGATTTGATAGGTTTCGGCATTAAATGTAGATGTTGGAAATGATTGGTTTTTATTAGGCTTGAATTAGGGTATGAATCATGTTTCTAGCATTGTTTGATGTGATTTAAGGTTCCGACTAAGTTCGTATGATGTTTTAGGACTTGTTGGTGTATTTGGTTGAGGTCTCGAGGGCCTCGGGTATGTTTCAAGTCAGTTTTGAATGAGTTTGGTCATTTCGGCACTCTAATGATGTTCTGGGAATAGTAGGAGTGCGGGAGCACATTTTGGAGTGCTGAGGCAAAGCCTCATGTGCGGACCTTAGAGGAAAACTACGAACCGCAGAAATCCTCTTGCGGCTGCAGAAAGGAGAATCTACAGGTTCGATGGTCTAACTTCGGAAGCTTATATCTTTTGATCTATAAGGAATTTGGAGATGATCCTAAAATGAAAGTTGTAGCCCTTTGAGTCTAGAACTCAGAAAGATAAACCGTTCATCATTTGGACTTTTTTACAGAATGTTATGGTCAATTTACTAATGCCTTGTAGTACATATACTGCTGAACCGCGACTGCACAATTTGGGTTGCTGCCGCAGAGACCATAAATGTGCGGACCGCACAAAGCTTTTGTGGTCAAGTCAATGGGAGATCATATTTTGTACTATATGAATGAGGGTTAGAGTACCATTTCATATTTGGAATTTGGGAGCTCGGTTTGCGGCAATTGTTCGAGGGATTTTCAAGATATTCATCGGGCTAAGTGATTCAAACCTGGTTAATATACATGAATTTATCATTGTTTTCATCATTTAATTAGTATTTTGAGATGGAAATTTAGGGAAAATATTAGAAATTTCATAACACGACTTTTTGGGGTTTGAATATCGATTCGGAGTCCTATTTGAGTGAAACTAGTATGGTTGGACTCGTAATTGAATGGGTAGTAGGATTTTGTGAGTTTCATCGGATTTCGAGATGTAGGCCCCGCTGATGATATTTGAAGGGAATTTCAAATTTTTTTGGAAAATTAGTAATTTCATATGGGATTAATTCCTATAATTTGTATTGACTGAATTGAATTGTTGTGACTAGATTCGAGGCGTTCAGAGGTTGATTCGCGAGGCAAGGGAATATTGAGGTAAGTAATACTTCTAAACTTGGTTATGAGGGTATAAATCCCTGAATTATGTGTTATGTGAACTGTATGGAGGTGACGCACATGCGAGGTGACGGGCGTGTGGGCGTGCACCATAGAAATTGTGACTTAAATAAATTCTGTGAAATTGTATAATTGAAGAATCATGTCATTGTCCATACATCCTCCATGTGTTAGAGGGAATTGAGCTCATACTTATGTTAAATATCATGTGTAGGCTACGCGTTGATATTTTGGGACCCACAGGGTCGTGTTGCTATTGAATTTTTTGTTTAAATTGTAATGTTTATACTCAATCACATTCATCATTTACATATCATATCTCAGTCTCTATTGTCATTCATTGGGACATCATATCATCATGTCGGGTTGATTTTTATGTCATTGAGAGCCCGAGAGACTGGAGATTTTGAGTGATATTTATGGGTCGAGCTGCACGCCGCAACATGTGTTATTTATTTATGCCTGGATCTAGCTATTATAGCGCTTGGGCTGAAGGAGCCCCTCCGGAGTCTGCACCCCCCACAGTGAGCGCGATTCATTTATATTGAGGTATGGATCTTCCCTGGACATGGATCTTGTCCGAATCATTTTTATTAGGGATGTATCTTCCCTTGAATGGATTGGCCTTATACAGTACTGATCGACTGATTACCAGTTGATGTGTATATATACGGGATTGATCTTCCCTCTGCAGGATTGGCCATATAAAGTACTGAGTGATTGAATATATGAGATTGTGGGTGCATGAGGGTTTCCACAGAGGTGCATCACATCGGCATGTACAATGGCATGTAGATATATAGATGCCATATTCCCCATATCATTCATAATTCATCTATTTTAATTGTACTGAGTTAACTGCTCAACTTGAAAACATGCCTATTTTTCTGTATTGTTATTTGTATACTGGACTGTACCTGTTGAGCTCGTCACTACTTTCAGCCCAAAGGTTAGTCTTGTTACTTATTGAGAATATGGGGTCGGTTGTACTCATACTACACTCTGCACTTCGTGTGCAGATCCAGGTACTTCCGAAAACGACGATTGCTAGTTTTTGGAAGATTATCTATTGGAGATTATCGAGGTAGCCGCTTGGCATCTGCAGACCTTGACTCTCTTTCCTTTCAGTTATTTGTATTGTCCTACATTTTCAGACAATGTTTGTATTAGTCAGAATGTGTTATCATTTAGATGCTCATGTACTAGGTGACACCGGGTTTTGGGAGTGTATTTTATATTAGTAAGTGTGGGGTTTTTATATTAAATTTAAATATTATATTTTCAAACTTAAGAGAAATTGTTGTTTATTGAGATTGTCGATTTGCCTAGTATTGAGATAGGTGCCATCACGACATATGAATTTTGGGCTGTGCAAGTTTTATCAGAGCCTAGGTTACATAGGTCTTACGAGTCATGAGAAGGTTTAGTAGTCTTGTGGATCGGTACGAAGACTTCTGTACTTATCTTCGAGAGGCTGCAGAACTCTTAATAAAATTTCATTTTCTTGTATTCTGTCATGCGAATTTATTGATTCCAAAAACTAAACTTTGTTATTCTATTCTATCACAGATGGTGAGGACGTGTACTACTGGATCGGATGGTCAGCCACCAGTTAGGGCCGCGAGAGGCCGGGGCCATGGTAGAGGCAGGGGCTGTAGTACAGGTCGAAGTTTTGCTCGTACAACAGTTAGAGCAGCACCGATAGAACCACCAGTTGCTCCAGCTTAGGAGCAAGTTCCAAATATAGTTGGGTCGGCGGGACGAGCTCAGTCACCAACTGTACCTATTGTGATTCCAGGCCTTCAGGATGCTCTAGCACAGATATTGACTATTTATAGTGGACTTGATCAGGTGGTTTCAGCTCAAGCCGCACCAGCCACTTCTCAGGCCGGGATAGGTACTCATACCTCTGTCGCCCATACTCCAGAACATGTAGTGTAGGGACTTCAGATACCTGGAGCACTACCAGTCCAGTTGGTTGCAGCTGCTCAGGCCCAGGTGGGTCCTATTATGAATGACGAGGAGAATAAGAGATTAGAGAGATTTGGGAGACTCCATCCTCCAACTTTCAGTATAACTGAGTCATAAGATGCTAAGGATTTCTTGGACAGATGCCAGCGGGTGCTTCGTACATCGGGTATTCTGGAGACTAGTGGTGTCTTATTTACTACTTTTTCACTGACCGGAGCAACCTTCAGATGGTGGGAGACTTATGAGAGTAGCAGACCAGTTGGTGCAGCACCACTTTCATGGAAGGTGTTATCTTTATTATTCCTGGAGAAGTTTATACCACAGACCCGCAGAGAGTAACTACAGGCAGTTCGAGTATTTATGTCAGGAGGACTTGTCCGTGACTCAGTATTAGATGCAGTTTTTAGAATTGGCTCGTTATACAATTTGGTTGGTTCCCACTGAGAGGGAGAAGATTTTGAGGAGGTTCATTAATGGCCTCAATCATCAGTTCCATTTTGTTATGACTCCGGGAAATATAGTAGGTGATAAATTCGACGAGGTGGTTGATAGTGCTCGACGGCTAGAGATGGTCAATATTCAGGAACGTGAGGAGAGGGAGGCCAAGAGGTCTTGTGGTCTGGGTAATTCCAGCGGTGTTCCTTCTGGGGGACAACCCAATCACAGTAGGGGTCGACCGTATAGGCCTGCTCAAATAGCTCATCCATCTCATCGTGACGCATCAGTTAGCCATAGTTCATACAATGCTCAACAAAGTCAGTCTTATCTTAGTGCACTTCCAGTTCAGAGTTCATCTCGTGCACCATCAATTCAAGGTTCATCTATACCAGGTTCTTCTGGTTATCGGGGTCCACTTCAGTACTTGCCGACATTTTTAGAGAATGGTTGCTTTGAGTGTGGAGATTTTGGTCGCATAAAGAGATATTGCCCCCGCCTTACGAGAGGTTCAGCTCATCAGAGGAGTCAGTCTATGACTTCAGCACCATTTTCTTCACCACCCACCAAACCAGTTCAGGGTGGGGCTCAATTAGCTAGGGGTCGCCCAAGAAGGGGAGGCTGATCAAGTGGTGGTCGGGCCCGATTCTATGCTATTCCTGAGAGGCTAGATGACATTGCTTCAGATGCAGTGATCACATGTATTGTCTTGGTGTGCCACAGGGAAGCTTCTATATTATTTGGCACTAGTTCCACATATTCATATATATTATCATATTTTGTTCATTATCTGGATATGCCCCGTTAGTCCTTAGTTTCATCTGTTCGTGTATCTACACCGGTGGGCGATACTATTATTGTAGACCATATGTATCGGTCGTGTGTAATAACTATTGGGGGACTGGAGACTAGAATAGATATCTTATTGCTTAGTATGATTGATTTCGATGTAATCTTGGGTATGGATTGGTTGTCTCCATGTCATGCTATTCTGGACTGTCACGTGAAAACCATGACGTTGGCAATGCCAAGGTTGCTGAAGGTCCAGTGGAGAGGTTCTTTAGATTTTATGTTCCCAGCAGAGTAATTTCTTACTTGAGAGCCCAACGAATGTTTGGGAATGGGTGTTTGTCATATTTGACCTTTGTAAGAGATATTGATGAAGACACTCCTACTATTGATTCAGTTCTAGTAGTACGAGACTTTCTGAATGTATTTCCTGTAGACCTGTCGGGTATGCCACCTGACAGGGATATTGATTTTTGTATTGCCTTGGTACCGGGCACTCATCCCATTTCTATTCCTCCGTATCGTATGCCACCAACTGAATTGAAGGAGCTGAAAGAACATCTTCAGGAACTTCTTGATAAGGGGTTTATTAGGCCTAGTATGTCGCCTTGGGGTGCACCAATTCTATTTGTGAAAAAGAAAGATAATATTATGCAGATGTGCATCGACTACAAGCAGTTGAACAAAGTTACAATCAAGAACAAGTATCCTTTGCCACATATTAATGATTTATTTGACCAGCTTCCGGGACCGAGGGTATTCTCTAAAATTGATTTGATGTCTGGGTATCACCAGTTGAAAATTTGGATTCGAATATTCTAAAGACGACATTCAGAACCCGTTATAGTCATTATGAATTTCTCGTGATGTCTTTTGGGCTGACCAACGCCCCAACATCATTTATGCACTTGATGAATAGTTTATTGCAACCATATCTTGATTTATTTGTCGTAGTATTTATTGATGACATCTTGGTGTACTCACGTAGCCAGGAGGAATATGCACAACATTTGAGTATTGTACTACAGAGGCTGAGGGAGGAGAAACTATATGTCAAATTCTCTAAGTGTGAGTTCTGGCTTAGTTCAGTGGCTTTCTTGGGACACATAGTGTCCAGTGAAGGAATTAAGGTGGATCCAAAGAAGATAGAGGCAATTCAGAGTTGGTCTAGCCCATCTTCAACTACGGAGATTCGGAGTTTTCTCGGCTTGTCTGGTTATTATCGTTGCTTTGAGATGGTTTCTTATCTATTGCATCGCCCTTGACTAAATTGACCCTGAAAGGTGCTCCATTCAGATGGTCAGATGAGAGTGAAGAGAGCTTTCAGAAGCTCAAGACTGCCTTGACCACAACTCCAGTTCTGGTTTTTCCTTCAGCTTCAGGCTCTTATACACTGTATTGTGATGCTTCTCGGATCGATATTAGGTATGTCTTAATGCAGGAGGGTAGAGTAATTGCTTATGCTCAGCAGAGGAGTCACGCTACGACTTTAGCACCAATTGCTTCACCACCCGCCCAGCCAACTCGGGGTAGGGCTCAATCAACTAGGGGTTGTCCAAGAGGGAGAGGCTGATCAGGTGGTGGTCGGGCCCGATTCTATGCTTTTCATGACATGCGAGATGTCGTTGCTTCAAATGCAGTAATCACATGTATTGTGTCGGTGTGCCACAGGGAAGCTTTTATATTATTTGACACTGGTTCCACATATTCGTATGTATCATCATATTTTGTTCGTTATCTGTATATGCCCCGTGAGTGCTTAGTTTTATCTGTTTGTGTATCTACGCCGGTGAGCGATACTATTATTGTGGACCGTGTGTATCGGTCGTGCGTAATAACTATTGGGGGACTGGAGACTAGAGTAGATCTCTTATTGCTTGGTATGGTTGATTTCGATATTATCTTGGGTAAGGATTGGTTGTCTCCATATCCTGCTATTCTCGACTGTCACGCAAAAATTGTGACATTGGCAATGCCGGGGTTGCTGAAGGTCCAGTGGAGAGGTTCTTTAGATTATGTTCCTAGCAGGGTAATTTCTTACTTGAAGGCCCAACGGATGGTTGGGAAGGGGTGTTTTTCATATTTGGCCTTTGTAAGATATGTTGATGCAGACACTCCTACTATTGATTCAGTACCGGTAGTACGAGACTTTCCGGATGTATTTCCTGCAGACCTGCCGTGTATGCCACCCGACAGGGATATTGATTTTGGTATTGAAAGTGCAGTTGAGAGGCCAGCCAATCGGAGAAGCTACTTGGGAGACTGAGCAGGAGATGCAGGGCAAATATCCATACCTATTTGAGACTCCAGGTATAATTCTAAACCCGTTCGAGGATGAACGTTTGTTTAAGAGGGGGAAAATGTAACGACCTGGCCGGTCGTTTTGCGTATTACAGCCTTGTTCCCCTACTTACTTCTCAATTTGGGCTTTACTGTTATTATGTGACTTGCCGAAGAAATTGCTTCGGGTCCGTTGAGGTTTCAGAATGAATTGAGACACTTAGTCTCAAGGATGAAAGCATAAGTTGAAAAAGTTAACCGGATGTTAACTTATGTGTAAATGACCCCGGAATAGAGTTTTGATGATTCCAATAGTTTCGTATGGTGATTTTGAACTTAGGAGTGTGTCCGAAAAATTATTTTGAAGTCCGTAGTGAAATTAGGCTTGAAATGACGAAAATAGGAAATATAAGTTGGAAGTTTGACCGAGGAGTTGACTTTTTGATATCGGGGTCAAAATCCAGTTCTAAAAATTTTATGGGTCCGTTATGTCATTTATGACTCGTGTGCAAATATTTGAGGTAAATCGGACTTGATTTGATTGGTTTCGGCATTGAATGTAGATGTTGGAAATGGTTAGCTTTCACTAGGCTTAAATTGGGATATGAATCATGTTTCCAGCATTGTTTGATGTGATTTAAGGCTCCAACTAAGTTCATATGATGTTTTAGGACTTGTTGGTGTATTTGGTTGATGTCCCGGGGGCTTCGGGTATGTTTTGGGTAAGTTTTGAACGAGTTTGGGCATTTCGACACTCTACTAATATTCCGGGAGCAGTAGGAGTGCGAGGGCAAATTTTGGAGTGCTGAGGCAAAGCCTCATGTGCGGACCTTAGAGGAAAATTGCGGACTGCAGAGGTGAATTGTGGACCGTAGAAATCCTTTTGTGGCCGCAGAAAGGAGAATCTACAGGTTTGATGGTCTGACTTCGGAAGCTTATATCTTTTGATATACAAGGAATTTGGAGATGATCAAAAAATAAAAGTTGTAGCCCTTTGAGTCTAGGTTTCAGAACGATAAAGCATTCATCATTTGGAAATTTGTACAGAAAGTTACAGTCAATGTATTGAATTTTGGTAGTGCAGATGCTGTTGAACTGCGACCACACAATTTGAGTTGCGGCCGCTGAGACCTTAAATGTGCGTACCGCACAAAATTTTTGCGGTCGGCACAATGGGAGATCAGAGTTTTTACTATATGAATGAGGGTTAGAGTATTATTTCATATTTAGACTTTGGGAGCTCAGTGTGTAGCGGTTTGTCGTGGAATTTTCAAGAAATTCATTAGGGTAAGTGATTCTAACTCGGATTTGGTTAATATATATGAATATATCATTGCTTTCATCATTTAATTAGTATTTTGAGATGAAAATTTGGGGAAAATTGTAGAAATTTCATAAAACAAATATTTGGGATTTCAATGTAGATTCGAAGTCAGATTTGAGTGAAACTAGTATGGTAGGACTCATAATTGAATGGGTTGTTGGATTTTGTGAGTTTCGTCGAATTCCGAGACGTGGGCCTCACTAGCAATATTTTAAGGGAATTTCGGATTTTGTTGGAAAATTAGCATTTTCATATGGAATTAGTTCTTATAATTTGTATTGACTGAGTCGAATTATTGTGACTAGATTCGAGGCATTCGGAGGCCGATCTGCGAGGCAAGGGCATATTGGAATAAAGAATTACCCAGTTTGAGGTAAGTAACACTTTTAAACTTGATTCTGAGGGTATAAATCCCTGAATTATGTGTTATGTGAATTGTATGAAGGTGACGCACATGCTAGGTGACGGGCGTGTGGGCGAGCACCATAGAAATTGTGACTTAAATAAATTATGCGAAGTCGTATAATTGGAGAATGATGTCATTATCCACACATCCTCCACGTGTTAGAGTGAAGTGAGCTGAGACTCATGTTAAATATCATGTTTAGGCTACGTACCGATATTTTGGGACCCACAAGGTCATGTTGTTGTTGAATTTATTGTTAAAATTGTAAGTTTTGTAGTCTGTTGTCATTAATTGGAACATCATATCATCATGTATGGTTGATTTTCATGTCATTGAGAGTCCGAGAGATTGAAGATTTTGAGTGATATTTATAAGACCGGGCTACACGCCGCAACATATTTTATTTATTTATGTATGGATCTGGCTATTATAGCGCTTGGGCTGAAGGAGCTCCTCTGTAGTCTGCACTCCCCACAGTGAGCGCAGTTCATTTATATTAAGGTATGGATCTTCCCTGGACATGGATCTTGTCCGAATCATTTATATTAGAGGTGTATTTTCCCCTGGCTGGATTGGCCTTATACAATACTGATCGACTGATTACTAGTTGATGTGTATATATACGGGATGGATCTCCCCTGGGCATGATTGGCCATATACAGTACTGAGTGATTGAATATTTGAGATTGTGGGTGCATGAGGGTTTCCACAGAGGTGCATCATATCGGCATGTACATTGGCACGTAGATATATAGATACGGGGGCACTACCAGCCTAGCCATTTACAGTTGCTCAGGCCTCGGTAGTCCTCGTTATGGTAGATGATGAGCAGAGGAGACTTGAGAGATTTGGGAGGCTTTGACCTCCATCATTTAGCGGTGCTGAGTTAGAAGATGCTCATGGTTTTCTGGATAAGTGTCAGTGGATGCTTCGAACTGCTTGTATTCTGGAGACCAGTGGGGTCTCGTTCACCACTTTTCATTTTTCTAAGGCTGCCTTCAGATGGTGGGAGGCTTATGAGAGGCGCAGTACTGTCGGTGCAGTACCACTTGCATGGAAGGAGTTCTCCGTTCTCTTTTTGGAGAAGTTTGTGCCGCAGTCTCGCAGAGAGGAGCTACGTAGATAGTTTGAACAGTTACGTCAAGATGGTATATTTGTGACGCAGTACGAGATGAGATTTTTTGAGTTGGCTCGTCACACAGTTTGGTTGGTTCCCACTGATAGGGAGAGGATTAGGAGCTTCATTGATGGCCTCACATATCAGCTGCAGTTACTTATGACTAGGGAAAGTGTATCTGGCGCCACTTTTGATGAGGTGGTTGACATTGCTTGGCAGATAGAGGTGGTCTGTAACTAGGAGCGTGGTGAGAGAGAGGTCAAGAGCCCTCGAGGTTTGGGCAGTTTTGGTGGGGTACCTTCTGGGGAGCAGTCCTACCACAGCAGGGGTTGCCCTTATAGGCCCGCTCATACTAACCGTCCAGCTCATCGTGGTGCATCAGCTAGCCATTGTTCTTACAGTGCTCACTCAGGCCAGTCTTTATTCAGTGCACTGCCAGTGCAGAGTTCTTGCCATGCTCGTCCTATCAGGCTTCTACAGATAATTCCTCGGGTTATCAGGACCAGCAGTTCCACCAGATGAGGGGTTGTTTCAAGTGCGGAGAATTTTGTCACATCAAGAGTAGGGCTCCATAGCAGAGTTCTCGGACGACGGCACCAGCACCAGAAGTTACACCACCCGCCCAACCCGCTCAGGGTGAGGCTCATCCAGTTAGGGGTCGCCCAAGATGGGGGGCGATCAGGTGGCGGTCAGGCCCGATTCTATGCTTTTCCTACCAGACTAGATGTTGTTGCTTCAGATGCAGTGATTATAGGTATTGTCTCAGTGTGCCACAGGGAGGCTTCTATATTATTTGACCCTGGTTCCACTTATTCGTATGTATCATCGTACTTTACTCATTATCTGGATATACCCCGTGAGTCCTTAGTTTCACCTGTTCGTGTATCTACGTCGGTGGGCCATACTATTATTATGTACCGTGTGTATCGATCATGTGTGGTAACTATTGGGGGACTGGAGACTAGAGTTGATCTTTTATTGCTCAATATGGTTTATTTCGATGTAATTATGGGTATGGATTGATTGTCTCCATGTCATGCTATTCCAGACCGTCACGCAAAAATCGTGACGTTGACGATGTCGGGGTTGCCAAAGGTTAAATGGAGAGATTCTCTAGATTATGTTCTTAGCACGGTAATTTCTTATTTGAAGGCCCAACATATGGTTGGGAAGGGATGTTTGTCATATTTGGCCTTTGTGAGAGATGTTGATGTAGGTACTCCTCTTATTGATTCAATACCGGTAGTGCGAGACTTTTCGGATGTATTTTCTGTAGACATGCCGGGTATGCTACCCGACAGGGATATTGATTTCGGTATTGACTTGATGTCGTGCACTCAACCCATTTCTATTCCTCTGTATCGTATGGCACCAGCTGAGTTGAAAGAATTGAAAGAACAACTTTAGGAACTCCTTGATAAGGGGTTTATTTGGCCAAGTATGTCACCTTGAGGTGCATCGGTTTTGTGTGTGAAAAAGAAAGATTATATTATGTGGATATGCATCGATTACAGGCAGTTGAACAAAGTTACAATCAAGAATAAATATCACTTGCCGCGTATTGATGATTTATTTGACCAGCTTCAGGAAGCAAGGGTGTTGTCAAAAATTGATTTGAGATCTGGGTATCACCAGTTAAACATTCAGGATTCGGATATTCTAAAAATGGCATTCAGGACTCAATGGCCACTATGAATTCCTCGTGATGTCTTTTGGGCTAACCAACGCCCTAGCGGTATTTATGTACTTAATGAATAGTGTATTCCAGCCATATCTTGATTCATTTGTTATAGTATTTATTGATGATATCCTGGTGTACTCAAGTAGCCAGGAGGAGCATGCACAGCACTTGGGTATTGTATTACGGAGGCTGAGAGAGGAGAGATTGTATGCCAAATTCTCTAAGTGTGAATTCTGGCTTAGTTCGGTGGAATTCTTGGGATACATAGTGTCCAGTGAAGGGATTAAGGTGGATCTGAAGAAGATAGAGGCAGTTCAGAGTTGGCCCAGGCCATCTTCAGCTACTGAGATTCGGATTTTTCTCGGCTTGGCCGATTATTATCGTCTCTTTATGGAGGGTTTTTCGTCTATTGCATCGTCTTTGACTAAATTGACCCAGAAAGGTGCTCTGTTCAGGTGGTCGGATGAGTGTGAAGATAGCTCTCAGAAGCTCAAGATAGCTTTGACTACAACCCCAGTATTAGTGTTGCCTACATGTTTAGAGTCTTATATTGTGTATTGTGATGCGTCACGTATTGGTCTCGGTGCAGTGCTAATGCAAGACGGTAGGGTGATTTCCTATGTGTCCAGACAGTTAAAGGTACATGAGAAGAATTATCTTGTCCACGACCTTGAGTTAGCAATTGTTCATGCCTTGAAGATTTGGCAGCATTATTTGTACGGTGTCCATTGTGAAGTTTATACCGATCACCGGAGTCTACAACATATGTTTAAACAGAACGATCTTAATTTGCGGCAGCGAAGGTGGTTGGAGTTGCTTAAGGATTATGATATAACCATTCTCTATCATCCCGAAAAGGCCAATGTGGTGGCCGATGCCTTGAGCCATAAGGCGGGGAGTTTGGGCAGCTTAGCATACATATCGGTAGCAGAGAGGCCTTTAACCTTGGATGTTCAGACCTTGGCCAACCAGTTTGTTAGATTGGATGTTTCGGAGCCGAACCGAGTTTTGGCTTGTGTGGTTTCTCAGTCTTCTCTTTATGATCGTATCAGAGAACGTCAGTATGATGACCCACATCTGCTTGTCCTTAGGGACACAGTACAGCACGGTGATGCCAAAGAACTCACTATTGGGGATGACGAAGTATTACAGATGCAGGGTAGGCTATGTGTGCCTAATGTAGATAGTTTGCATGATTTGATTCTCTATGAGGCTCACAGTTCGCGGTACTCCATTCATCCAGGTGACACAAAGATGTATCAAGATTTGAGGCAGCACTATTGGTGGAGGCAAATGAAGAAAGATATAGTTGGGTTTGTAGCTCGGTGTTTAAATTGTCAACAGGTAAAGTATGAGCATCAGAGACCGGACGGATTGCTTCAGAGACTTGAAATTCTGGAATGGAAGTGGGAGCGTATTACCATGAACTTCGTAGTTAGGCTTCCACAGACTTTGAGGAAGTTTGGTGTTGTGTGGGTGATTGTGGATCGGTTGACTAAATCTGCGCATTTTATTCCAGTTGGTACTAATTATTCTTCGGAGCGGTTCGCTGAGATTTATATCCGCGAGATTGTTCGCCTACACGGTGTGCTAGTGTTCATTATTTCAGATCGAGGCACGCAGTTTACATCACAGTTTTGGAGAGCAGTGCAACGAGAATTGGGCACACAGTTTCAATTGAGTATAACATTACACCCTCAGACGGACGGGCAATCAGAGCGCACTATTAAAATATTGGAGGATATGCTATGCGCTTGTGTCATTGATTTTGGGGGTTCTTGGGATCAGTTGCTGCCACTCACGGAGTTTGCGTAAATAACAGCTACCAATCGAGCATTCAGATGGCTCCGTACGAGGCTTTATATGGGAGACGGTGTCGATCTATGATGGGTTGGTTTGAGTTGGGAGATACTAGGCTATTGGGTACTAACTTGGTTCAGAATGCTTTATAGAAGGTTAAATTGATTCAGGAGCGGCTTCGCACGACAAAGTCTAGACAGAAGAGTTATGCCGACAGAAAGGTCTGTGATGTTGTTTACATGGTTGGAGAGAAGGTTATGCTCAAAATTTCACCCATGAAGGGTGTGTTGAGGTTTGGTAAGAAGGGCAAGTTGATCCCTCGGTATATTGAGCCTTTTGAGATACTTAAGAAGATTGGAGAAGTGGCTTATGAACTTGCCTTGCCACCTAGTTTATCGGGTGTTCATCCAGTGTTCCATGTATCTATGATCCGAAAGTATGTCGGGGATCCGTCTTATATTTGGGATCTTAGTAGTGTTGGACGGTAATTTGACGTATGATGTGGAGCCGGTGGCCATTTTAGACCGGCAGATCTGAAAGCTGAGGTCAAAGAACATAGCGTCAGTGAAGGTACAGTAGAGAGGCCAGCTAGTCGTAGAGGCTACTTGGAATATTGAACGGGAGATGCGTAGCAAATATCCACACCTATTTGAGACTCCGGGTATGATTCTAAACCTGTTTGAGAACGAACATTTGTTTAAGATGGGGCGAATGTAATGACCTGACTGATAGTTTTGAGTATTATAACCTCGTTCCCCCATTTACTACTCACTTTATGCTTTGCAGTTATTTTATGACTTACCGGGTTAGTTGGTTCGGGTCCGGAAGGATTTTGGAGTGAATTAGGACACTTAGTCTCATAATTGAAAACATAAGTTAGAAAAGTTGACCGTATGTTGACTTATGTGTAAACGACCCCGGATTTAAATTTTGATGGTTCTATTAGCTTCGTTGGGTGATTTTAGACTTAAGAGCATGTCTGATTGTGATTTGGAGGTGTGTAGTGGAATTAGGCTTGAAATGACGAAAGTTGCATTTTTGGGAAGTTTGATCGGGGAGTTGACTTTTTGATATCGGGGGCGGAATCCGATTCTGTAAATTGGAATAGGTCTGTTATATCATTTATGACTTGTGTGCAAAATTTGAGGTCAATCGGACGTGATTTGATAGGTTTCGGCGTTGAAAGTAGAAGTTGAAAGTTCTTAGTTTCATTAGGCTTGAATTAGGGTATGATTCGTGGTTTTAGCGTTGTTTGAGATGATTTTAGGGTTCGACTAAGTTCTTATGATGTTGTGGGACTTGGTGGTATGTTTGGTTGAGGTCCTGGGAGCCTCGGATGAGTTTCGGATAGGTGACGGATCATTTTTGGACTTGACTTGATGGTTGAAGACTGCTGGTGTATTTTTCTGGTTTCCTCTTATGCGTTCGCGAGGAGTGTCTCGCGTTCGCGAAGTGTACCTGGAGGCGGATGAGAAATCTTTCTTCGTGTTCGTGAAGGTTTGGACAGTGAATGCATCGCGAACTCGTGAAGGGCGACGCGTTCGCATAGAAGAGAGGAGGCAGTTGGGGCCCCGTGCATTTGGCCTTCGCGTTTGCGTAGGGGCTTGTCGCGTTCGCGAAGTGAGGGAACAACGAAGCTTCACGTTCGCGAGGCTTGGGATGCATTCGCGAAGGGTTAATTTAAGGGGCAGCCAGATTGTTCTACGGGAACGCGAGGGTGAGGTTGCGTTCGCGATGAAGGCATATCTGGGCAGAATTAAAAGATCCAAAATGGGGGTTTTGAGTCCATAACATAAAATCAAATTGGGAGCTCGGTCGAAGGCGATTTTTGGAGAGATTCTTGTGTGGGTGTTTGGGGTAAGTGATTCCTACCTAGTTTTGGTTCATTTCCATGATTATGCCCTTTGATTCCATCATTTAATTGGTGAATTAAGTTGAAAAATTTTGAAAACCCTCTTGGTTTAATTTGAAGATTTGAGGGTCGAGTTGATATCGGAATTTGGTAAAATTGGTATGGGTAGACTCGTGGTTGAATAGGCTTTCGTATTTTGTAACTTTTATCGGGTTTCGATACATGGGCCCCACGGGCGATGTTTGGGTGAAATTTCAGATTTTTATGGAATTAATTCTTATAAATTTTATTGATTGAATCGGATTATTTGTGGCTAGATTCGAGGCGTTTGGAGACCAATTCACGAGGCAAAGGCATAGCGGAGTAAGACATTACACGGTTTGAGGTAAGTAACAATTCTAAATTTGATTATGAGGGTATGAAAACCCGGATTATTTATTATGTGATTGGTTTTTAGGTGACGCACATGCTAGGTGACGGTCGTGTGGGCGTGCACCGTAGGAATTGTGACTTGGTCAAATTTCATGGAAATGTGAAGTTGAATAATCTATTTTTATCTGTACATTCTCCATGCAGTAGAGAAATTGAACCACAAATCATATTTAGATTATGTGTTGGCACTATAGAGACCCACAGAGGTCGTACACATGTTGAATTATCTGCTAAATTGTTGTTTTGTACTTAGTCACAGTTTATTTATTTATTTTATCTCAGTCTTTGTTGCTCCTTGTTGATACATGATATCATTTCTGTTGGGGCTGAGTTTCATGATTATTGAGAGCCCGAGAGACTAGAGAAATTTATGACTGAGTGAGGCCGAGGGCCTGATTGTGAGATATTATAATATAGCACGTGAGTTGTTCGTGCGAATTATAGCGCTTGGGCTGAAGAAGCCCCTCCGGAGTCTGTACACCCCCCAGTGAGCGCAGGTACCTACTAAATGCAAGTGTTGAGTGGTGAGTGCTGAGTGTTGAGCGAGTGGATGAGATGAGTGATTATGGTCCTGAGAGGACGCATTTGATTTCATTTTTATTGTACTACAGTTGTCATATATCACTGTGTTGAAAATTTTTGAGAGATATTATCTCCTGTTTCGGTTGAACTTGATATGAAATTGTTGTTTGGGCCTTAGTTGTTAAAGTTGCAAGCATACCTACTTTCTTATGTTGGAAATTATTGTAATTGGATTTAGTATTGAAGCCCGTCACTACTTTCAGTTATTTATTTATTATTCTTACTTACTGAGGTGGTTGTATTCATACTACACCCTGCACTTCGTGTGCAGATCCAGGTGCTCCCAGACATAATGGGTGTTAATGCTTTCACACGGTTGATTTTTACAGAGATTTCGAGGTAGCTGATGTGTTTCGTAGACCTTGTATCTCCTTCCCTAACTCCTTGCTTACTATATTTGGTCTCAGACTATTATAGACCGTGTTTTCCAGACTTTTAATGTATAGATGTTCATGTACTCAGTGACACCGGGTTTTGGGAGTGCTTGTATCGGTATTTGCGAGATTTGTTTTGTATTGTATTTAAATACTATATTTTCAAACTTAAAGGAAACCGTGGGTTATTGATGTTATCAGCTTGCCTAGTAATGAGATAGGTGCCATCACGATAGGTGAGAGTTTTGGGTCGTGACAACGACATGCAGATTTTGGGTCGTGACACCTGTTTTCCTTTCATATTATTATTATTTTGGTGAATTGATTTTCAAGATGAATTTAGTACGTTGAGTCATTATCTCATACCCTATTGGGTTGTTGGTAACATAATAGTTTTAAATAAAAGAACTATTAACATGCTTACCTTATGTGACTCTCAAGTTAAAACTCGTCGTTTCATTCGATACTTTACTATTTTTAATAGTTGTCATATTTCACTTTAATTAATTTCTCAACTTAATCTCCTTGTCGTGTTTGATGTTATTACTTTACTTAAAACAAATTATTATTATGTTTTAATTTAGTAAATTCTATATTAAATGCTTATACGATGCTTTATTTTATTTAAAAATGTTATTTTCTTCACCCAAATGATTTTTAAAATAAACTCATTTTCTCATTGATTTCCTACTTGGTTCAGAAACTGAAATTTTGCTTTACCGTATATAAATAAATCTCTCGAATATCTTAATCATCCTTTGACACAGATATTATGTACCGGATAGCACGTGAATTTTGTCGTGTAGAAGTGATTTGGAAAATGTGGGCATAGGGTGCCTTGTGTGTATAGTTTGGAAATTGGGACAAATGATCTGAGATTATGAGAAGTGGTATCTGGGATAATTCTTGTTGAAATTCGTGCATTAAAATGATTTAATTGATTGAGTTATCATCGATCTCCCTTGCTTGGACACATTCATATCTCACATGTACCCCAGTTGTGTTATTGCTTAAGTATTTGGTTGTTTCTCGTTGCTATTCGTGCTCCCATTATTTTCACTGTTGATTGTAATTTGTAATGCAGGTTTACATGTCTGGTAGGTGTCCTAACATGGCCTCGTCACTACTTTACCGATGTTAGGATTGAGACTTACTGGATACCATTGTGGTGTACTCATGCTATGTTTTTGCACATTTCTGTGCAAAACCAGGTACTTTAGATCGAGTTGGTTTTGAGACTTATGCTTGTGCGGCTGGAGACTTCAAGGTACACCTGTTGGACGTTCGCAAGCTCCGAAGTCACGTTCTGTTGTATTTATTTCTATTGTTTCCTATTATTCCGGAACAGTGATGTAATCATTATATATAGTTACTCTTAGAAAGGCTTATCACCTGTACTACCGGTTTTGGGATATTGTATCATGTTGAGATTATTGGCTTATTTAGAAATTTTCTGTTCATGTTTAATAGTTGTTTAGTAGAACATGTTTTCATTTCGGTATGTGTTAGGCTTATCTAGTTTTAGAGACTATGTGTCATCACGACTCATTCGGAGGGATTTTGGGTCGTGGCAACCAAATCTAACATCCAATCCGAAATCCAAAAAATTTAAAAATTAAATCTGAAATTCAAGCGGTAATCCGAAAATCCAAACCAAAAATTCAAAAAATTCTTATTTCGGTTTGGATTTGGGGTTTGCCCAAACTATATCCACCCCTAGCTCGATTCAAAAACTCGAGAACACGATCTTCACTATCTACTACAGATAGGTTGAAGTTGAAACCATTTAGGTGAAAGCCAATTATCGATGACAAAATGAATTTGATAATTTAAAATTATTATTAATGATATTGATCCGATTCAACATCATCGGAAGTTAATAAAACAGATCTATGAATGGAATCAAATTTGTAGTATTTAGGGACAAAAGTATTCAGTAAATTTATTTAGTACCCAAAAAAACACTCTTGGCGAAAAGTTATAAGATCCACAAAAAAGAAAATTGATAAAGTAGATCAGAGGAACCATGCATTGTATGAATTATTGAATATTTCAACTGATTATTATGAATAGTCACTAGAATATTCCTTACAAAATTAAAGTGGTTAGGCTCATTATTCGGTAAAGAAACTTATGGATTATATGTCAAATATAGATATTGATGTTACAGATTCATTTGCAGAGCAGAGTAAAATAAAAAGAAAAAGAAAAAAGTAAGCTTTAACTTTCGGAGTAAAAGGCATACATATAGATAAATACTAGATGAAGGTTACCCGTGCAATCCCAACATATTAAGCCTTCTGCTTGGAATAGTGTTCCTGCAATGGAATAGTGTTTCATTTATAGATAAGAAATTGGACTATCATAACCCGTAGATTTTTCGATACATCATACAAAATGATAAGAAGGTACAATATTTGAACATAAAAAGAAGGGCAAAGGTCCAAATATGTCTTTATACTATACGAAATTGAGCACATTTGCCCTTCGTTAATACTTTAGCTCAAATATGCCCTTACCGTCACATAGTTGGTCCATATATGCCCTTAAAATTACACAGTTGGCCCATATATGCCCTTTTTCGAAATGTAATTCACCCAAACTAATTAGCTCTTTCTTTAATTGTATTAAAGTGTATTACAAATATATTTTTTTTATTAGTATTTTTTTTCTTTATCTTTCTCTTTTATTTCATCTTTTTTCTTTTCTTCTCTTTTTTTTTTTCCTTTTTCTTTCTCCCTTATCCGATTTCCTCCATTACTGATGTCTTCTCCATTTTTATCACCAATTTCACTTGACAAAACTCATAAATTCCAATTACTAAGAAAATTCTCTCATAAGGTAATCAAGTTCCAATTTCACTGGCCCTCTAAATAAATGAAATTAAATTATATCAAAAATTATGGTTTAAACTTTAAAATAATAAAAATATCTCAACCTTTAACAATACTCAAAAGACCAAAATATTTAAATTATTTTCAGAAAGATAATTTAATGATTAAAAGCCTAGAGTTCAAGTTGTAGTGTTATAAATTTGAGTTGTTACATTTTCTATTTTTTTTATTAACTATGTAATTAGGGATGTACATGGAACGGGTTGGTTCGATTTTTTATCAAAATCAAACCAAACCAATTATATCGGTTTGGATTGTTCGATTTTATTGGATTTTCGGATTTTTTGTTACATAAATATTATTTCAATCTTACTTTGTTAAATTTTTTAGAACTAAATATATGTTCAGTAAAAATTAAAAAAATTGAAAAACCTATTATCTATAAAAATATTCTTATGGGAGAATTTTCTTAGTAATTGAAATTTATGAGTTTTGTCAAGTGAAATTGGTGATGAAAATGGAGAAGACATCAGTAATGGAGGAAATCGGATAAGGGAAAAAGAAAAAGGAAAAAAAAAAGAGAAGAAAAGAAAAAAGATGAAAGAAAAGAGAAAGGTAAAGACAAAAAAGTACTAATAAAAAGGAAATAGTGTTTGTAATATACTTTAATACAATTAACGAAAGAGCTAATTAGTTTAGGTGGATTCCGTTTCGAAAATGGCATATATGAGCCAACTATGTAACTCTAAGGGCATATATGAACCAACTATGTGACGGTAAGGGCATATTTGAGCTAAAGTATTAACGAAGGACAAATGTGCTCAATTTCGTATAGTATAAGGGTATATTTGGACCTTTTCCGTAAAAAGAATGTACAAAGCTACCAATATCCAGTCAATCACAAGTAACAATTACAACCAGGTAGCTACCATGTCCGGACAATCAAAATGTGTTTGCAGCTGTAAATGATCATATAATTTTACTTCTATTTCTCCATAAAGTATCAAGTATCAACAAGGAAATGGCATTAAGCAAGTAAATATTGTAGAATTGACCAAAAAATGATTAACTTCAGGAAATGCAGGATTATTTTTCATAATCTGTACTAACACCCTTATGAAAGACATTAAGGGTAATGCAGTATGTGTTGACCACAAAATTAGATGAACAAGAGGGCTAATTTTTACATCAATAAATATCCATCATACAAGAAACTTAAAAGAAAGTGTTATTAGGAAGGACCGGACAGTCCGTGTCTATCCACCAGTTCCAACAAAACGGCACGAGCTACTTATAGAAGGCATCAACGAACAACAAACAGAGATGTAACAAGCTAATGTATATGATCTTCTCATTTAAGATGCATCATCAGATAACCCAAAGGACGGTAACAACCAGCTTCTTTCTTGAGCATGCTCCACATAAAACGTGAATTTATCCTTTGCTTTCGGAATGTCAAGAGCCAGATCATCAAGCCAATTCTTGATCCTCCCTAAGCCTTTAGTCATCTGGTTGATGGTGATAAGCCCCTCATTAAAGCACACTTGCAGCAAAATCCAGCATCCTATCATTCTTCTTCTCGATTGCCATAACCGACGCTTTCTTCACTACCTCATGATTGAAGAATGGCATTCCGAGATCTCGTATGCACTGGCAAGCTTCACTGAGAACACCACTACTTTCAAATTCCTCAAGGAGCTTTTGTATCTTATCCTTAGCATCCTCCACAGCCATCCAGTCCCACCACCCCAACACCTCAGGATTCTTTCTCCAGTATGACGTGCAGGTAGAAGTGATCGAGCAGTAGACGGTCTCCAATCCACTGCTGCAATTTGGTGGCAGCCTGTTCGATATCTCTTCTAAACTCAGTGGAACAAGGACATCATCTATTACGGCCGTAGCAAGGAAAAACAAGAAAAAGGAAATGGCATCTGTTTTGCTTTCTGCACTTCATATTGAGATTTTTTCAACTGAAGACTTAGTAAATGGATTTGTGATGCTACTGGAATCTGCAGAAGATACAACACTTGACATTTTAGATGCTTCCACTATAAACCAGCAGGATAGTTTAAGTGGTCCTTTCCCTTAAAACAAAGCTTGGGACTTGTAGATCTGAAGAGCTAAGGAAGGCAGTGCAACTGATATTGCTTTTTCAAATATTAAAATACCAATCTTTAAGAATAGGCAATTTGTAAGGATTTGAGGTATCTTTGGATTACCTGAAAATCTTGAAATTGTCTCTACTATATCTACATCAATTTGGACTACTTGAAAATCTTAAAATTGTCCCCTACATCTAAAGCAATCTTAAACTCTACTGTGAGAGATCTATGTTTTTTTCATTAATAAATAGAATTGTGAAAAAATGAAGCATCCCAACAATGAAAAACACAAATCCATGAAATATGAAAAACAAAAACAGTTGTACCTATTTAGAGTAATGCAAAGTAAATGAGAATACAACGTATCTGCACAAGTGAAACACAAATTCACTAATAAAAAAAATTTCCAAGTAAAGAAGCATGAGGAGTAGCTAATTACACTCTCGAGTATCAGAAAGGAGAAATCCCCTAACGGCTAGTCGGAAATAAAAATTGTTGACTTCACTAAAAAAAAAATATCATCAAACACTTGGGTGCATAGTCCAATTCAATGATAACTATTAATAATCGCATTTTGAAAATAAAAAAGAGGAGAGAAAGTGAAAGAACTGCACAAAAATATACATTTGCACTTCATTTTTTCCCAGTAGAGAAGAGATTCTCTAGCTGAATAGTAATCATACCAGGCGCATATTGGCGGTAACCACAGATCAACCATCCTCCCTCTTTCCTTGTTCTGTTGTTCGTCTCTCATTTCAGAAGGTTGAGCAACTATGTAAATCTGAAATAGGGCAACGTCAAACAAATTTTTTCTCTAAAACACAAATGCCAACCAAATCAGGAGCGGAGATGAAGCTTCGTAGTATAGATCAGTGAAGTAAATTGATAATCAGTGATTACCTTGATGCAACAAAGTTAGAGCAGTGAAGAAGGCCAAACCCCAATTTATCTTGAGCTTCCACAAACGGAAGTTAATTAATTTGAGTTATGAATGCAAACGTAGTGCAAAATCAGGCTTTGATATTTGCTCTCCAAAATAGCTATTTTTATTATTGCTCGTTAATGACTAATACTTAGTTTAGGTGGGTGGTCATTCAACTTTGTGGCCATTATCCAAAAGTTATTTTTTTTTCTTTTGTTACGTAAAAGTCATTCAACTTTGTGTTAATTACCTAAAGTTATTCTTTCTTTTGTATCACAAAAATTATTTTACTATGCTCTTGTTATCACAATAATCACTTTGACCAAATTTTACAAATATTTCACCTAAAAAATCTGTTATGCCCTTGACATTATAAATTCTCTCATTTATGTAATACCTTAATATTGTATGGTATATAGTATACTTTTACCCAGGTATTTTACTTATAATTAAACTAACTTAATACTATTTTACTTATTATTTTTATAATATATTCGTACATTATTTTTTTCTTAATATTAATTTTCAAGATATATAACTAGCATTATTAAATTTGTCAGTAACATTATTTTGAACAAATCTCAAGTCCATGTACTTAATTATGCTTAATAAAATATGTAATAAAAAATAAAAAGTCAAAGCTCATTGATTTATCAGCCAAGTCATACCCATTAATTTAATAAATAAAATGTCCACATTTAGCCAAGCCATACTCATTGATGTATAGTTATTTTGTTCGATGACACGGTCAACGTATGAACAAGAAACTATGGCAGAAGGCTTATCACTTTTGGTTTTAAAAGGAGAAGCAGGAATAACGATATTGGAAACTGGGATTTTTATCCCTTCGAGAGGAGGAGTGACAGACTCAATAACTTTATTAGTGGTTGTATACCACTTGTTGACAAGGACTTGAAGAGAATCCTTTTGATTATCGAGTTTGCCGGATATTTCAAACCACTTAAAGAATTCGATTTCGCTCGATATTTATACATATTTATCCAAAGAGATGACTCCCAAGACGGTCAACAAACCTCTTAAAGAGGCTTCACCTCCTACTCCCAACCGAGCATCCCCTTCTAAGCAAGCTTTAAAACAAAAGCTAAAAAAGGCTTTAGAAGATATGGATAATGAAGAAAATCTAGATGAAGAACTCGTTATGCAGCTCCATCAGGAAACAACAACAATGGAGATATGCTTGACCCACAAGGGATAGCAGTCACCTATTTGGACCCCTATTAAGAATAGGGAAATAACCCTTGAAAAAAGTAGAGGTTCAAAGAACCGGAATTACTTTTCCAAAAGGCACTCTACTATTCTTAAAAGGAATCCAAAAAATGACGGTCACTAAAGTCGGCCAAAGGTCATCATTAAAAAGGAATCATATCCTTTCAGCAATACTTTATTAAAAGTAACTACCCCACTTTACTTTATAAAAAGTATTTGTCGGCCACATGTTAGGCCTTTAATTCTGTCGGTCAGATCTAGACCTTCCACTTGTAAGCCTAAGATTCAAAGGCATCTTCTATATAAGACTCCCCATTCCCCATAGAAGAGGCATCTTCTATATAAGACTCCCCATTTGTACTCTTTTCTTCTTTCCTATTGTTAACGTTGTGTGTGAAATATCTACAGACAAGACTTCTTCTATTGTCCAGAGAGAATTGAGAGTAATATCAAGTAGAAAAACTAACACAAATATGGGGATTGAGAGTCAAAATCCGCGCCCACAACTTTTGAAACCTAATGGTGGAACATCTTTCTTCATAACATGCTTCAACGGCATAAATGCATTATCAGGTTAATGCCATTATTTTTAAGAAAGAAGTAGTACTTGGTTTCTTGTATGAATATTTGGAATTTATTTTTACTATGATTACTTTTTTCCCTTTTGACAATGTTGTCGGTGTATTAGACTGAAACTCTTTTTTTTTCTTACATCCTTTCATAAGTGTTGGACTGACAAGAGTGGGTTGCTCTAGTGGTGAGCACCCTCCACTCCCAACCAAGAGGTTGTGAGTTCGAGTCACCCCAATAGCAAGGTGGGGAGTTCTTGAAGGGAGGGAGCCGAGGGTCTATCGGAAACAACCTCTCTACCCAGGGTAGGGGTAATGTCTGCGTACACACTACCCTCTCCAGACCCCACTACTGGGATTATACTGGGTTGTTGTTTCATAAGTGTTAGACTGATATCCATTATGCACTCTCGCATGGAGGATGGTTGAGTTTAATAGTTCTTATCTCGGTAGCAGCTGTGTGTTGTTATACGGGATTTCTATTACAAAAGTGTATGAATGCTGCTCCAACACTAATCATGACGTATCCGGACATTGGCCAATTAGCCTTTGGGGAAAACAGGAGAGTGATAATATCAATATTTATGTATCTTGAATTATACCTAAATGCAATTGAATTCCTCATATTAGAGGGTGATAATTTGCATAAACAATTTCCAAATTTCCATGTTGGTGGCCTTAAACTTGATTGAAGAAAACCCTTTGTAATTATAGTTGGTTTAATTATATTACCAATAACTTGGCAAAGAAACTTAGGGTTATTAGTGTATCTGTCTGTCGGAGGAGTTATGGCCTCTGTAATTTTAGTTGCTTCAGTTTTTTGGATTGGTACCATGGATGGTGTGGGTTTTTGGGAGAGAGGTATGCTTTGTAGATGGAACGGTTTGGCAACCACAGTGAGTATGTTCACATTTTGCTAGTGCGGTCATGCCGTTTTCCCAACATTGTGCAATTCTATGAGGGACTAGAGGCAATTTCCTAAAGTAAAGAGATATCGGCGTGCGGACAGTTTTCCAACACTATATTATTCTGGTCATGTAGTTTTACCTATGCTATACCAATTTATTTAGGAAAATTTTTAACTTATAATGGTCCATAATGCAGTTAATTTATTTAACCTCTATGGACCTGTTCACGAGATCAAGAATTCCTATTTGTAAAGCCATAGAGTTCTCTTCTAAATTCCCTAACGAAATTACTGATAAGACTCAGCTTTAAAAATTCTTAGGAAGTCTTAACTATGTAGTAGATTTTATTCCCAATATTAGACAAATCTGTGAATCTTTATATAAAAGACTTAGGAAGAATCCTGTCCCTTGGAGCCCTCAACAAACTCAGTCGGTCATCCAAATTAAAGATTTAGTTCAAACCTTCCATGCCTAGGAATTTCTAACCGAGAAGCCTTTATGGACGTAGAAACAGATACTTCTGATATAGGTTACGGTGGAACCCTTAAACAAAGAGTGACCTTAGAGTCTCAGAAATCTGGAATTCTGTCCAAAAATATTATTCTACGGTTAAAAAGGAAGTCTCGTCTATTTTTTTGAAATGGAAAAAGAAAATCTTATATTTAGTGTTATGTATCACAAAATTTCAAGACGATCTTATTTAATGCCTAGGACTTTCAATTTCACATTTGTCTTGAAATAAGATCTTATTCTACGACATTAAATAAGATCGTCTTGAAATGTTGTGATACATGGCACTAAAGATAAGACTTCATTTTTCCATTTTAAATAAATAGATAAGACTTCCTTTTTAACCGTAGAATAACTTTTTTGGGCGGAATTCCAGATTCCTGAGACTCTAAGGTCACTCTTTGTTTAAGGATTCCACCGTAACCTATATCAGAAGTATTTGTTTTTACGACCATAAAGGCTTTTGGGTTAGAAATTCCTAGGCATGAAAGGTTTGAACTAAACCTTTAATTTGGATGACTGAATGAGTTTGTTCAGGGCTCCAAGGGACAGGATTCTTCATAAGTCTTTTATATAAAATTTCACAGATTTATCTAATATTGGGAATAAAATCTACTACATAGTTAAGACTTCCTAAGAATCTCTGAAGCTGAGTCTTATCAGTAATTTCGTTAGAGAATTTAGAGGAGAACTCTATGGCTCTACAAATAGGAATTCTTGATCTCGTGAACAGGTCCATAGGGGTTAAATAAATTAACTACATTATGGACCTTTATAAGTTAAAAATTTTCCTAAATAAACTGGTATAAGCATAGGTAAAACTGCATGACCAGAATAATATAGTGTTGGAAAACTATCCGCACGCAGATATCTCTTTACTTTAGGAAATTGCCTCTAGTCCCTCATAGAATTGCACAATGTTGGGAAAACGGCATGACCGCACTAGCAAAATGTGAACATACTCAATGCGGTTGCCAAACCGTTCCATCTCCAAAGCATACCTCTCTCCCAAAAAACCTCATCATCCATGGTACCAATCCAAAAAACTGAAGCAACTAAAATTACAGAGGCCATAACTCCGACAGACAGACACATACACTAATAACCCTAAGTTTCTTTGCCAAGTTGTTGGTAATATAATTAAACCAACTATAATGACAAAGGATTTTCTTCCATCAAGTTTAAGGCCACCAACATGGAAATTTGGAAATTGTTTATGCAAATTATCACCCTCAAATATGAGGAATTCAATTACAATCAGGTATAATTCAAGATACATAAATATTGATATTATCACTCTTTTTTTTTTCCCAAAGGCTAATTGGCCAATGTCCGGATACGTCATGATTAGTGCTGGAGCAACATTCATGCACTTTTGTAACAGAAATCCCGTATAACAACATACGGTTGCTACCGAGAAAAGAACTATTAAACTCAACCATCCTCCATGCGAGAGTGCATAGGGAATGGATAGCAGTCCAACACTTATGAAATAACAACCTAGTATAATCCCACTAGTGGGGTCTGGGGAGGGTAGTGTGTATGCAGACCTTACCCCTACCCTGTGGTAGAAAGGTCGTTTCCGATAGACCCTCGGCTCCCTCCCTCCGAGAACTCCCCACCTTGCTATTGGGGTGACTCGAACTCACAACCTCTTGGTTGGGAGTGGAGGGTGCTCACCACTAGAACAACCCACTCTTGTCAGTCCAACACTTATGAAAGGATGTAAGAAAAAAAAAGAGTTTCAGTCTAATACACAGACAACATTGTCAAAAGGGGAAAAAAGTAATCATAGTAAAAATAAATTCCAAATATTCATACAAGAAACCAAGTACTACTTCTTTCTTAAAAATAATGGCATTAACCTGATAATGCATTTATGCCGTTGAAGCATGTTATGAAGAAAGATGTTCCACCATTAGGCTCCAGAAGTTGTGGGCGCTGATTTTGACTCTCAATCTCCATATTTGTGTTAGTTTTTCTACTTGATATTACTCTCAATTCTCTATGGACAATAGAAGAAGTCTTGTTTGTAGATATTTCATACACAACATTAACAATAGGAAGGAAGAAAGGAATACAGATGAGTGCCAAACCGATCCTATTGTTTATATAGGCAAAACTAGCTATATTCTTTTGTCTACGTCCTTACTTACTTTTAAGGTATATACTGTGTTTGGAAAAACTAGCTCACTTATTTTCAACCTCACTTACTTTAAGATTCACACACACAAACTAGCCATTGATCCATAAGTGATGGTACTTAGAATAAAGCACAAGAGTAAAATCTGTTCACAGGAAAAGGAAAAGGGGATTGTAGCAAACTGTTAATTAAAGTTGGATGAATTATCTTTATATGTAGTGAGATAGGAGCGTCTCAACAAAACGTGTAGCCTAGATAAACCTTAATAAAATATTTTAAGTAAATTTAATAAAATTAGCTTCTGTGTGCATCGCCCGTGCATCCCGTGCATCGCCCCTGCATCACGTATTATCAAACTATACCATCATTCTTCTAAAAGTGCATAGGATATCGATAGTATTCCAACACCTAAACACATTGGTGAGGAGTAGTGAAAGTTTAATTTCACACGTGTGCTCCCACATCAGTAAGTTAATTTGCAGCACATGAAGTGTTGTCTAATTTGCAGCACATGGCTTGTTGTGTACCTGCCAGTCAACTAGGAGTAAGGATATATTGGACGACAAAAATGGTACGACGATAAACCATTGTTATTACATTCAGGCAGAATGTGGGAAAAACAATGTTGCATTTGAGGTCGTCTTTTCAATCCAAGCCGACAATACAAAATTAAATTTTTCCCCATATCCCTACCTCCAATTTGTTTCTTACTCGCTTTCCTAATACCTGCCGGCACTCCTTTCTCTCTTCACCATCCTAAGTCAGCCACCAATGCCGTCGTTGCATTAACATCACTGTAGTTGACGCTGTACAACCATTTGATTGCACGAGACTCAAAATTGCCATAGTTGGCTTTTGCAACTTTGGTCCGTTTCTTGCTAAAACTTTTATTCGTCAAGGCCACTGTGTATTTGCTTACTTGCGCACTGATTACTCACACATTGCAGATTCTCTGGGTGTTTTCTTTTTTCAAAATTCACATGACCTTTTGACCCTGATATTGTTATACTTTGTACTTCAATTATTTCTACTTGATCATGTCCTAAGATCACCGTCATTTCAAACGCTTAAGAGCAACACACTATTTGTTGATGTTTTATCCGTTAAGGAATTCCCCAAGAACCTTTTGCTTCAAGTTCTGCCGAGCCGTTTTTATATCCTCTGTACTGATCCCATGTTTGGACCTAAAAGTGGTAAACATGGTTGGAAAGACTTACCCTATGTATTTGATATAGTCCATGTTGGCGAAGGCAATTCAAGCAAGGGTCCATATGTTTCTTGATATATTTGAGAGAGAAGGTTGTCAAATGGTTCCAATGTCGTGTGCTGAACATGATAGGCATGTTGTGCATTCATAGTTTGTCACACATACAGTTGGGAGGGTATTGGAAAAGTTGGAGTTGGAGACAACTCCTATCAATACTAAAAGCTACGAAACCTTGCTGAAATTGGTGGAGAGTACAACCGGTGATAGCTTGGACACCTTTACCATGGTCTATTTATGTACAACAAGCATGCACTGGAGCAGCTGGAAAGGTTTGGTTTGGCTGTTGAGGCTCTGAGGAAGGAGTTATGTAATTATCCCAGAAGAACTACCCTAAATTGTGAGGAAGAAGATGAAGCTGTGAGAAGAGAGACAATCTCTGATTATATTATATATATTTTCTTTTTGATTAAAAGCTCAGGAAGAATGAATGTACGTACATATATGAGTACAAAGCCAATATCTATACACAGTGACTAACTAACATTGGGAAATGTTGATCACTTAATTAACTAACTTAAACTCACTTAATTAACTAACTTAAACTCACTTAATTAACCACCAACGGCTATCGTGTGAACTGACTTATGTACGAGTGGTGATATTGCTAGAACTTTATTTTACTACAATTTTGATGAGAACAAATAATTATGTTGATCCGTGATTATGTTTGAGACTAGTAATTTGCTGATACATTGCAACAGACCCAGTTTTAGTTCCATTTTGATTATTATTATTATTTTATTTTTATTTTTTAAATGGTTCATTAAAAACGTTAGCAATTTATCTGATGGAAGATAGCTGAGGAAGCAGGCATTTCAGTAATTCTCTTGATATCTTTTGGCGAATGCCTTCTGACATTATAAGGTTTGGCATAACTAACATTCTGTCTTCTGCACAGTCAGAGGTTTTACTTCACTTCCCATATCTGATGCAAACAATTATTGAAGGTGCAAGTTGGTGCAAACAATATATATATATATATATATATATATAAAATCCACCATTTATTATTCAAGTATTCCGAAACTTGGAAAAGACTTACTCCTTATAATGATTGATACATGCGTTATCTCATGTAATAATTTGTAATATGATACTACGAAAAACGAGTATATCTATTAGCTGGTGCAGAGGCGGAGTTAGGATTTGAAGTTTGTGGATTCTGAACTTGACACCGAACCCATAACATGTTTTAGTTACTGGGTTCGCAATTATACATTAATACAAATACAGGGTCTATGCAAAAGCTAGTCGGTTCGTCCGAACCCGTAAAGAATACCCTTCCTCCGCCCGAGAGTTGGTTTTAGGATTAGTTAAATTGCAATTTATCGTATCTTATTGCTCCAAACCTTCTGTATATTTCTTTTAGGATAAATAAGATGCTGATGTTAGTGCAATTTATTCACACTAGTTTCTGGCAACGTGCGTTGCACGTGTATTTCATATTAATTAGTACAAACTTCTTAAAAATTATATAAATATTATTAAAACATATGTGAGATATAAAATAAAATGTAAAGGAAAAAAGTGCAAGTTAAAAATGATGAAAGATGATCATGTTTAGCAATCTGGTGGTTGAACTCGAAAAGATTAATAGGATATCCTCGGAACATGAAAAGGTGAACAACGATTCAATTAGGTATATAAGATTGTCTCTTATGGTTTTCATGCATAATGTAATAAAAGAAGAAAACAAAGTAGCACAACACGAGAGACTTCAATCTGGAGCCAATGGATCCAGTTTACCTTTTCTTCCCCCTTTTCTTTCTTGCCTATTTATCTTTTTTTATTTGTAATCTTTTTCTCAAAAAATTTAAATATGTTTATAACATTTCTTATGTACTTATATTAAATATTAATTTAGATTTTGAACTACATTTTTCCTTTACTACCATGAAGAAGAGGAAAAAGGGGTATGCCCATGGATCAACATGCCAAGGATTTTCAAACTTTCTAATATACAATGAAACAATTTGTAGGAGTACTTTTTTTATTTATACTTTTGGAATAATGTATGTCAAAGTTGGACTTCCAAGCGGGGATTCGAATTAGTCGGATTTTAAATCAAATACCGAACACCATTCGAATTCAGAACAATGAAATGATGAATGCCTCAAAACAATCAACGTGCTATTTCCGTTGAATAAAAAAAGAGTATTCTCATGATAAGCCCAAATTAAAAAACATAGGAAAAAAAATCGTTACCAACATTTTCGACAAGAAAGATAATCAAAATTGAAAATCAGATGTGCCACATCGAATGAAATTCAGGTAACTTGATTGTCACAATTTCATTCAATGTAAAAGAAAAGCAAACGGATAGCAAATATTAACAAAACATCAAGATTAGGTGAAGCAACCAAAAATACTAATGCATAACCTTCTTTAGCTACCTTGTATCTCAATATTGGCACATTGAAGAAGTCTTGTATGCTGAGTTTCCTAAGACTATAAGAGACACTAACATTTGAAGTATGAGGAGCGATAGAAGAGGACTCTGAAAGAATGTGGGAGTCCTTTCGTTTTGGCAACACATATTTTTTATTGCATCATTGAATATATCAATGAATAATTACTATTCAAGTACAATCAGATGAATTCGGTCTTTATAGAACCAATTATGCAACTCTTTAAATTCCTTGTTAATGCATTGGTTTGTAACGGGGTGATATTTGAAGGGTATAAAAGTTCATCGCCATTATTAGGACATTTTGGTCTTGATTAGAATGTGTATTTCCATCTTTGTACTAAATTATTATTGGAGTAGTATTTGCAGCTTGAAGGGTAGAAGAGTCATTCAGCTTTTAATGGGTAATTCGGTAATTCAATTCTTCACTTTGGATATCATACTTATAATATAGTATGATACTATGATCATATATGCACACACAAAAATTGACAAGAAAACCTTATAGAAAAGATAATATATAACGGTTATTATGAATTATCTTACTTTTTTGTACTTCTGATTGATGTTCGTTTCTAAACAAAGAGTAAATTTTGTGGGTGGTCATTCAACTTTGTGTTAATTACACAAAAGTCACTTTTCTTCTTTTTGTTACATAAAAATCATTCAACATTGTGTTCATTACCCAAAAGTCGATTTTCTTTCTTTTGTTACATAAAAATTATTTTACTTTGCTCTATTTATCACAAAAGTCACTTTGGTCAGATTTTATAATACTTTTATTTGAAAAGTCTATTATGTCCTCAACATTATAAATCCTCTCATTTATGAAATACCTCTATATTATATACTATATAATATATTTTTATTACCTAGGTATTTTACTTATAATTAAAATAACTTTAAATTATTTTATTTATTATTTTTATAATATATCAATATTTTTCATGGCACTCAATTTGTTTAATCATATTCAAACATGAACATATTTTAAATATAAAAATGATAAAAAAATATTTATTTTTAAATATTTATTTAAAATAATAAATGATAGTTGTTTATAGTCAATAAAAAATTAAAAAAAGTTTCAAAGATATTTGTGTTTAATATTAAGTTTTTTAAAGCTTGATCTGTTAATATTATTTATTTAAAAGTATTAATCGGATGTGTCATTTTGTTAAATATGGATATTTTATTTATTAAATTAATGGGTATGGCTTGGCTGATAAATTAATAAGCTTTGACTTTTTAATTTTTATTACATATTTTATTAAGCATGATTAAGAACATGGACTTGAGTTTGTTCAAGATAATGTTACTGACAAATTTAATAATGCTAGTTATATATCTTGAAAATTAATATTAAGAAAAAAATAAATGTACGAATATATTACAAAAATAATAAATAAATTAGGTTATTTTAATTATAAGTAAAATACATGGGTAAAAGTATACTATATACCATACAATATATAAGGTATTACATAAATGGGAGGATTTATAATGTCAAGGGCATAACAGACTTTTCAAGTGAAAGGTTTGTAAAATCTGGTCAAAGTGATTATTGTGATAACTAGAACATAGTAAAATAATTTTTGTGATACAAAAGAAAGAAAAAGTGACTTTTGGATAATTAACACAAAGTTGAATGACTTTTACGTAACAAAAGAAAAAAGTGATTTTTGGATAATGAACACAAAGTTGAATGACCACCCATAAAATTTACTCCATTTTTTCATTGTTACTAAAAGTTCTATTATAATATACAAAGTTGAATTAGAAGAAACCATCTATAATTGTGATTGATTTCTAATGTGTTGGTCCATCAATTATGAGCCTGACTCTTTTCGACTTTGTTCTTGCAAATGTGATATTTTCTATCTCTTGGCCGAAGTTTCACACAAATGGTACTTATTGATCTATCTCTTCTTTTCCCGCTTTGCTAATCTTCTCCTCTAACGCGAGCCGGGCGAAGATAAAAGAGTTCAACACCTGAAAACTCCGAAACAAAGCCCGTATTCTTCCTAAACCCCCTATTCTTAGCATGACGGATATTGAATATGTATTAAAAATCTTACTACTCGGAATAGTAAATAAGAAAGTTTCATTCCAAAAAGCGTACTTATTGATTCAATTCATTCAAGTTAATGGGTTTTTACAAAATAATACAAATCATATTTTTTATTCTGGTAGCTTTCCGTTAGGTGGAGGGTGTTTTAAAAAGTTTGATTAACGGTAAGGGTAGATATGACCCAATAGTATAACGAAGTGTAGATGTAAACAATATACCAAAGTAGAGGGGTAATTTTGGCCCTTTTCCTGAAAACAATTGATGATAAACTTTACGAAAAAGCACTTACTATTATGCCATGGGCTCCACGATAATAGCTGCTAGTGATGGTCCTAAACCGTTCTTGTCCAGATGTATCCCACTATATGGTGCCAAAATATAAAAAACACCAGGATCTTTATTCCAGTTAACATGAGCAATTACATGTATTAAGAACGTGATGGTAGAATAAGATCACAGAAGACTATATAAATGAAGAAGCTCATCAACTAAAATGGTATTTACTTACAAAATCAACTCCAATAGTGCTTATGTAACTTTCCAGGTATGTGTCGTCCTGATGGCAATACAAGACAAACAGTCGATGCCATTTGCAGAAGATAACTTTAGCCACATTAAACTATATTCTGATAAATTTCAGTGCAAGGTGAGAATATCCAAGAACAAAATTTAAAAATCTCTAACAATGAAGCTCCATAAGCAGAGCAAGATGCATCATCAATTATTCAGAGATTTACATTGCAAACATGAAGTAGAAGAGTGTATCAAATTAGTGCTTAGGAAGAAGGGACAAAGTTGATGCCAGAAGTAGTTTACCAAAGTAAACAAGAATGATCTCAACACGCAAGATTGATTAAGGTGAACGCCTAAAGACTAGAACAACTCCATGAGTTTTAAGGAGATTCTAGGTTATAACTTTGGTGGCTATCTTCATATCTTACCTTCTAAAAAAGATATTGGTGACTATCTTCAGTGTTCAAAAGGTTTTAGTCAATAAAGAGAGACCCAGGAACAGTGCAAAAATGGAACATTGCTGGTGGGAGAGCATCTCGCATTTTCCACCCATTCAACTAAACACTATGAACCGAAAAGGAGAAAGAAGAAGAAAAATATCTCTAAAATAACTGGCAAACAAAATGAAGTAAGAACAGAAACTGCCCATTTTTTACAGACCTTTCTATCTTTTAAAATTCCCATAAAGAGCAACAGTAGTGATTAATATGATTTTAGGCAATGAATTGCATTGTTCAAAGTCATATTTCAAAGTTACTTCATTTTACTCTATATTATATTCTTCAGTGGCACCTTTCTCTGTAGGCATAGCCCGTGCTTAGGCAATACTTTCACGAGACACCCTAAAACCATACTTACCATATAAAGGGCAGCCCGATGCACTAAACTCCCGTTATGCGGAGGGTTCCACGTAAGGGCCGGACCACATTGGGTCTTATGTGTGCAGCCTTACCTTGCATTTTGGTAAACATTTGTTACCATAGAAATGATATTAAATAAAACGCAGTGTTCCTAAACAGAAAAGAGAAATTGTTTTGTTAACCAAACATCATCAAATTGGTGCAAAGGAATGATATGATCCCATATGGTAGTAAGCCTGGATATTTTAATATCAAGAAGGCTGTTCCTCTTATCATGGTCATCGTTCACATTCTCATGTTTTAACTTGAATGAAAAACCACTCTGTTGATCAAAATGGTTTTCTTCACAGCTTTCTTGTTTACAACATTTAACACATGAGGCAAATGCCATAGCCAATAATTTGCAGTTGAACTACTGATTCATAATATCTTCTTCATCATGGTTTTACTATTGGTATCTATGATCCTAGATATGAAAATTAGGTGTGCCCAAGAGTATGGTTTAATGATCAACGAAGTGAGTGCAAATCTTAGAAACCAGGGTTCAATCCAGCAAAGACGAAGCACTAGGTGATTTCTTCCCATCCGCTCAAGCATTAATGGATAAAGTTATCCGGTACCTTTGTTGGTGGAAAGTAACAGGTACTCTAAGGAATAGTTGTGGTGTGTACAAACTGGCACAAACACTGTCGTTATAAAAAAATAATATATGGAAATTAGATGAACTAGTCAGGATTTTCACTGAGATGCAACGAATTTATTCCTTCCAGGTTTGAAAGTATTGGTCGTCGGAAGATAGAATAACAGCAGCTCAATTACAGTTATTGATTAGCTTTCCAAGTCAAAAAGCAAATCAATATGAAACTGTTTTTGAATAACAGAATAAGGAAGATCAACAAGAAACTTACTAAAGCAAAAGAATGGGGAAGTGCCAAGTGCTAAAGCAATAGTGTTAGTCAATAGCTCATCGGTGTTGTAAAAGGCTCGGCTAAGGCGTGCTTAAGCGTTAAAGCTTAGTGTAAGTTGACCGCTTCTCCTTGGTTAAGTGACTCCAAGCAGGGGCAGAGGTAGTATAGTAGCTACAGGTTCGGACGAACCCAGTAAATATTAAATAAGTTAAAATATTTAATTGCGAACCCAGTAATTACAACGAGTGAGGGTTATTGATAAGATCAGAACCCTTAACTTTCAAATCCTGACTCCGCAAATTGTAGTTTTTCCAATTACTTTAACAATATAATTGTTGTTTCTTATCATAATTATCTTTTCTTGTATTACAGCAAATTTTGTAATTTCTTTTATTTTTTCCTTTATGCCTTTCTTCGCGAAGATACACGTTTTAATGAGCTTTGTGCTAGAAGTCCCACCAGATTTTGGCAATTGTATATGCTTTTTGGCATTGACACCGCTGTAGCTCATACATAACTGATAAAAGCTCACGAGGAATGGAACGGGCATGCATATTGCCAACATGCTCCCTATGACTTCAGTCATCCATTTGTTTTCTTAACAGAAGATATCAGCATTTATGTTTTACAAAGCAAGAAAAAGAGATACTACAGTCGTACAACTAATTTCATGATAGAAAAACTTACCGCAAACCTCAGAAGAAGACATGATTTCCCAACGCCAGAATCACCAATGAGCAAAAGCTTAAAGAGGTAGTCACTGCACCGAAAGAACAACAAATACAATCATCATATAATTTATTAGCTTGCTAGCTGTTGAAAGTATGGCTCTCTATAGTACAGTACGCTATGTGTTGTGATTAGCTTTTCATTTTAATCCTATTACTCCTTAAACAACATATTTACACTGCTATAGCATTTGTATGGTTATAGTGACTACTAAGATAACTGGGATTCTAGAAAGAGAGCATTTATGGATTTTATCCCATTTGATAGGGTAAAGTAATCTAAAACAACTAGTTGCAGTTGCGTGTAAGAATCCTCAATATCCATTCCTATCTTATGCTATCATGTTTAATCACGCATAGTTAACACTGTATAAATAACACCCAAGCAAATCATGCACTAACTCTGGCATATGTTAAATTTGCGTCAGGGCTTAACAGAATCTAGTTCATTCCCACTCTTCCCTGGAGTGCACCTGATGCAGTTTAAGACTATGTTAGGTGAAAAATCATCCAAGTTTTCTAGAACGAAGCTTTGCTTAAATAGGATCAAGAACTAAGATCGAACTGGTTTCCACTTGAACGACTTTACCCTCTTCCCCAAAGACAACAACTTCAGAATCATTATTTATCCAAAACAATATCATTGAAACAATTTCAGCCAATTTCGGGGTAAGAATCAAAATCTACGACTCTGCCTAACAAAGTCTCGAAACATCGAGCTATCGAGAAGCAATACAGAAAGTAAGTTATTTAGGATAAGTAGGAGCAAGATAGAGTACATGCACCACAAGTTTAGGCGGCGAGATAGGAATAAAGTTAAGTGAAATTGGACGGAATTTCAGTACCTAAATGTAGATAATTTAGATATATATAGGCTTTATATTCCAGAAGAATGGAATAATAGTTGAAGATGTTATGCATAGGATAAAAGTAGAATGGTAAAAATGGATGAGTGCCACAGGGGTGTCATGTGATAGGAAAGTACCTATCAATGTGAAAGGCAAGTTTTATAGAATGCTTGTAAGGCCAGCAATGTTGTATCTATGTGAATGTAGAGCATCTAAATCGCAACATATCCACAAGATGAGTGTCGTGGAGATGCGAATATTAAGATAGATATGTGATCGTACAGAATTAAATAAGATCAAAAATGATCACATCCATCAAAAGGTGCAAGTAGAAACATATAAATGATAAAATGAAAATTTGTTTCTTGAGATGGTTTTGCCACGTGTTACATAGGCATCAAGATGCACCGGTTCTCGGATGTAAATATATGATGAGTGAAGAGGTTAAAAGAGGAAGAGATAGACCTCAAATCACATGGAAAGAAGTTATCTCAAAAAATCTAGAATATCTCAAAATCCAGAGAGATCTAAAAAAAGATAGAAAACAATGAAAGTTGAAACTAATATATATGATACCAACTAGAGCTAGTGATTATTAGAAGACTATTAGTATATTAGAGATATAACCACTAGAGTATAGATAATCTTTAAGGATGATGTATTAGAACATTATGGACCCAAATAGAGCATTTATGATCTTCATGACTCATACAACCAGGGGCAATCTACGTTGCAATATATGGCTTTTAACCAGAACTCTATATATATTAAGAAATTTACTAAATATTTATAAATATTTGTTTGTGAACCCAATCATTAATGTACATTAAACAAAGTTGTTCGGACACGAGTGCAGGTGTCCGACACGGGTGCGGATCTAGAGGTCGGATCCTTTGAGATGTAAATTCTAAGATTCGAGAATACGGATCCTAGTATGAAATTATGAATACAGTTATGGGATCCGGGTAAAAATAATTCAAAAAAATAAAAATATAAAAGTAACTCTAAATTATGAGAAATTTTATGGAATACTTATGTATAACTTGTTAAGTATGGAGTTCTTTTTTATTCTCAAGTTGTAGATAAGTAAAAAAGTGATTACCTAGATAAGGTATTCTATTTTCTTCAAATTCACACTAGTTTTGGTTCTAATTTCAGGAATCAAATTTTATTTCGTCTCGAATTTTTCCGTCTGTCGTGGTCAAAGTACCCAAAATCGTTTGACCAAATCCGATACGAATCCCATACCCGTACCCACACAAGTGTCATGTCGACACGGGTATGGCACCTAAACTGCCGTGTCAGAGCAACTTAGATATTAACTTGAAGCCGCAGTAAGAACTCATACCGCCAAACCCAACACGCTTGGGATTCATATGGTGTATACCTATGAAAGGTACATGAGCTATCTAAGAGAACCTCTAGTTTTTTATATTACAGTGTTCAACTATCATCTTTTGTGCACCAAAAATCAAGGAGGGATTTGGTTGAGGCATATTACGATAGGCGTATTAGCAGCTAATTGTGATTTTAATGAATTAGGGTTCACAGGTAACTTCGCTATTATAAGATACATAACGATGCTATCTCAAATGAAGCACAAAATCCATGGCTCGAAATTTAATGTTAAATGATAACTAAACATAATGAAATTTATTCAATGCTTCAACAATGATACAATATTAAAAGCACGAGGAGAAGGAAGAGGGCAAATGGTACTGATGTGTGGCTATAATTTCATAGTTTCGTATATTATGTGCCTTGCATTTTACATGCTTTAATGATAAATTACACTTTATTTGCGCATAATGGAGTCTATTTTATGTGTAGGTGAATTGGGGATGAAAGTAGAGCAAAACGGATACTTAACCGTCGAAGGTGTGCTCGAGAACAATAAAAAGGAGAGACCTGGTGAGGCCAGCCAAAGGCCAGGCTGGACCAAGCTTTAGCCTGGCGAGGCCAGCCTAAGGCCAGGCTGAACCAGGCTTTAGCCTGGCGAGGCCAGCCAAATTCCAGGCGTTAGGCTGGTGACGCCAGGCCTGAGGCCAGGTCCAATCCGAGTTTTGAAGACTTAATTCATTCCGGGTTTGACTAGGACTCGGCCCACATGTTTAGGGTTTCTTCTACACATATAAATAGACCTAAAACACCACTTGGAAGGACATTTTTTTTTGGCAGCTAGAGGCAAGAAGAGCTCGTGGAATCACTCCTTGTAGTTAGAATCATCATTTTTACATCTTTTCATCTTTACTCTCTATTGTAATTATGCAAAATATTTGGGATATTGTTATTATAACTATGAGTAGCTAACTTCCTAATCTAGGGTTTTGATGGAACCTATTGAAGGATGATTTTCTTGTTATGTTAATATAGATTTGCCGTAGTATTTTCTCTATTTGTTCAACTATATTATTCTTGTGGTTGATTGAAGGGCCTTCAATTAGCTGTGCCTATTTAGTATGTGTTACTCGGGAGAGAGTGCATATTTAGATAGTTGTTGAACAACATCACTCCTAAACGTATATGAGGGATCAATACGGAGGTTTAAAGGTGGGTTTAGGGATAACGAAACCTCGGTGCGATCTGAGTGAGCTGTGCTTAATGCTAGCTAGTGTAATTCGGGAGAATATGTCTAGTAATTGTGGTAATTACTCGGGAGAGAGTTACGACAGTTAGAGTGCTCATGATCGGTAGAGAAGACTTAGGCAAATTTGCAGAAAACGTAGCGAAAAAGATTCCGACAATAGAGGAAATCACAACCTTAGATCATTCCAATTCTTGTTTATAACCTGTTCGTAGTTAGTCGTTAATTATTATATTTTAATTACGTAATATTTAGTTAGTAAAAACCAATCTGTTACTTAAATCTTTCTGAAGATTGATTGTGTGAATTTGTGCGAGTCTAGTAGCTGTATTTGATAGGTTAATTCCTTGTGGGATTCGACTCTGGACTTATTAGCCGGAATATATTTGCAACGACCACTTACTCCTTTTTATAAGGCATAGTTGGGCGTGATCAAATTTTGGCGCCGTTGCCGGGGAGTTAACGGTATTAATTACAGCTAAATGAAGTGCTAGAATTCTTAGTGTAGTCAATTTTTCCCATTCTAAACCAAATACATTGAAATTTTAACGTTTGTAGTCTTGGGTGTTACAGGTGCATGCCTAGGAATTCCTCAAGAACTGGTGAATTGCTTAAAGCGATATCAGATCCTGAGAAAGTTTTTAAGGCACTAAATCGTGCAAACAAGAGAAGCAAACAACAACGAAACTCGAGAGAATAAATCGAACCAAACATGGCTGATGGAATAGAAAATCCAATAAACAACAGAAACAATGAGAATGAACCAAACATTCGGGGTGTGGTGCCTCTTGTACCAGAAACAGCATTATATGATTGGGCACAACCCATCGCCGATAATCTGGCAACCGCAATTGCAGTCCCTCAGATACAAGCAGAATCATTCCAAATCAAAAATAATATGCTATATTTGTTGCAGAATAAGGGACTGTTCTCTGGGTCACACATTGAAGATCCTCAGCAGCACCTGAAGAATTTCATGTCAATATGTTTAATGCAAAGGCAACCCAACGTAACACCGGACACAATAAAGCTTTTGTTGTTCCCATTCCCGCTGACAGGAGAAGCTCAGACTTGGCTTAATTCACTCCCCATAAATTTCATCACTACTTGGGAGGAATTAGTCAAGCAATTTTTGAACAAATTCTACCCACCAAATAAAACTGCCCAACAGATTGATGATATATTGAGCTACAGGCAGAGACCAACAGAATCACTACAAGAAACATGGGAGAGATTCAAGGGCATGTTGGTTAAGTGTCCACATCACGGTATCCCAGATCAGATGTTGGGGCAGAGATTCTACATGGGACTGGCTGACAGCTTAAAGGCCAATGTTGATGCTTCAGCGGTGGAGCATTTCTGAGTAAAACATTCCCAGAATGCAAGATCCTACTTGATAAGATGGCATAAAACTCAGGATGGATGTCTAGAGCTTCCACGATCACTCTGGTAGTTCACTCAGTGGCGTTGGATCCAAACTACTCCATAGCTGAGAATGTGGCCACCCTAATGACACAAATGAGTATCCTCACCAAAAAGATTGATGAATCAGGCCAGAAGCAGCAGGTTCACATAGTTGACACAACTAATGGGGGCTTATGTACACCATGCATTAACCAACCATATGTTTGCTCGTGGAGTGCGGAAGGTGACAACCAGCAATATCTTGAAGATATGAATTATGTAGCCAACTATGGGGGACAGAGGCAAGGTGGTTTGAATTGGGGTCAACATAATCACCAATATAGACCAGCGCAGCAGCAGTACAATAACAATAACAATGCTGGAGCTATGCGACCAATGGGTCAAGTTGCGCCTTACCAAAGGCAACAAGACTACATCCAGCAAAATCAGCAGCTGACTTATCAACAACCTCAACAACAACAGATTATGAGACCAGAGGATGGGTTTACTAAACTTGAGGGAATGCTGCAACAATTGATTGGGTCCACGGGAAAAATGCAACAGAGGGTAGACTCACATGAATCAACAATAAAGGGTATTAATATTCAATTAGAACAGATTTTTATGGCCCTAAACAATCATCCCCAAGGGGCGTTACCTGCAGATACACAAGTCAATCCAAAAGAACAGGGCCCGAAACAGATTATGGCAGTGAGTCTACGAAATGGTAGAGACCTAGATCTGGAGCAAGAGATGGCTCGCGAAAGTCGGCCTACTGAAACACTTGTGCCTGTACCCATCGAGATAGATGACTCAACAGGGTTAACAGAGGTGATGGTACAACATGCGCCAGCCGAAACAAGCAAGGAAAAAGAATTCGTGAAGGAAACTGAGTTAGAGCAAGAGAAGGCAGCAGAAACAGTGCCAGAGCAGCTTCAAAATCAAATCACATTAAAGAAGCGGCCTCCAGCACCCTTCCCCCAAAGATTGGCCAAATATCAAAAAGATGAGTAATATAAGAAATTCTTGGAGATGTTGAAGCAAATTCAGGTAAACATTCCATTGATTGATGCCTTAAAGGAAATGCCTGGTTATGCAAAAATGATGAAGGACTTGATGTCTCGTAAGTTTGACTTTCAAGACTTGGCCACGGTTACACTGACTCAGACATGTAGTGTTGTTGTGACAAGACCTATAGCTGAGAAGTTATCTGATCCAGGGACTTTCACAATCCCATGCACAATAGGCAACTATGCATTTGCTATGGCACTTTGTTATTTGGGGGCAAGCATAAACTTGATGCCCTTGACTATCTACAAAAGGTTAGGCATTGGAAGAGCTAGACCCACGTCTATGTTGTTACAGCTGGCCGACCGGACAGTGAAGAGGCCCGCTGGTATCATTGATGATGTATTAGTACAGGTGGGGAAGTTTGTTTTCCCAGCAGATTTTGTCATTTTAGACTGCCAGGTTGACGAGGAGATTCCCATAATTTTGGGAAGGCCATTTTTGGCCACTGGGAGAGCCCTAATTGATTATGAAACTGGATAGCTAAAGATGAGATTGAACGATGAAGAGATAACGTTTAATGTGCAAAAATCTATGCGGCGACCTGGTGAGTTTGCTAACTGCTCTCTGATAGAAGTTGTGGATGTGATCTTGGAGGAGGAATATGAGACTCTGAATACAAAAGACCCTCTAGCAGCATGTCTTATGAACTTAGAAAAAATGAATGGTGAAAACTTGACAGAGTCGGTTTTGTCTCTTGAAGGGCGAGGGTACTGGAAAAGAGAGCTCGAATTCAAGCTCTTACACTTGGAAGAAAGAAAAACACCTCCAGCTAAGCCGTCAATTGAAGAGCCACCACAGTTGGAACTAAAACCGTTACCTTTTCACCTCAGGTACACTTTCTTGGGACTTAAATCCACTTTACCTGTTATTATCTCATCCAGTTTGTTAGATGTGCAAGAAGAACAACTTTTGCAGGTGTTAAATGAATGCAAGACTGCAATTAGCTGGACCATTGCAGATATTAAGGGGATCAGCCCAACATTTTGTATGCATAAGATTCTATTGGAAGATGGGCACAAACCTTCCAGAGAACATCAAAGAAGGCTGAACCCCAACATGAAAGAAGTGGTGAAGAAAGAAGTGATCAAGTGGTTAGATGCGGGAATCATCTTCCCAATCTCTAACAGTAATTGGGTTAGCCCAGTTCAGTATGTGCCAAAGAAGGGTGGAATGACTGTAGTGCCCAATAAGAATAATGAGTTGATCTCAACTCGTACAGTTACGGGTTGGCGAATATGTATGGATTATAGAAAACTGAACACAGCCACCCGAAAAAACCATTTTCCTTTACCATTCATTGACCAAATATTGGATAGACTGGCAGGGAGTTCTCACTTCTGTTTTTTGGATAGGTATTCGGGTTACAATCAGATTTCCATAGCCCCTGAGGATAGAGAGAAGACATCATTCACTTGCCCGTATGGCATCTTTGCCTTTCGGAGAATGCCGTTTGGCCTATGCAATGCACCGGCTACCTTTCAGAGGTGTATGTTAGCCATTTTTACTAACATGGTTGAAGATATTATGGAAGTCTTTATGGATGATTTCTCTGTGGTAGGGGATTCATTTGAAGACTGTCTGCACAATTTAAGAAGAGTGTTAAAAAGGTGTGTGGAGACAAATTTAGTGTTGAACTGGGAAAAGTGCCATTTTATGGTACAAGAAGGTATAGTGCTGGGGCATCGAGTGTCCAGTAAGGGTATTGAAGTTGACCATGCTAAGGTTGAGGTGATTGAGAAGTTGCCACTGCCCACTTCAGTTAAGGCAGTAAGAAGTTTCCTTGGGCACGCCAGGTTCTATAGGCGATTTATAAAGGATTTCTCAAAAATTGCTAACCCCTTATGTAAACTCCTTGAAAAGGATCATTCTTTTGTGTTTTCTGATGACTGCAGGTTAGCCTTTGAGGAGATGAAAAGGAGACTGGTGACTGCACCAATCATCGTTGCACCCAACTGGGAGCAACCATTTGAGCTCATGTGTGATGCAAGTGACTATGCTATAGGAGCAGTCATGGGGCAGCGGAAGGACAAACTGGTGCACCCAATTTACTATACAAGCAGAACGTTGAGCGGTGCACAACTCAATTATATCATGATTGAGAAAGAGATGTTGGTTGTGGTGTTTGCATTCGACAAATTTAGGTCTTATTTGATTGGTTCAAAAGTGATTGTTTATACTGACCATGCAGCATTTAGGTACTTGATAGCAAAGAAGGAGTCAAAGCCATGCTTAATCCATTGGGTTCTTTTGCTACAAGAATTTGATTTGGAGATTCGCGATAGAAAAGGGTCAGAGAACCAAGTGGCAGACCACCTTTCAAGGTTGGAGGGAGCTGAAAAGAAAGTCGAGGTAGAAGATATAACTGAAACATTCCCAGATGAACAATTACTAGTAGTGATATTGGAGGAAGCGCCATGGTATGCAGACATTGCAAACTACCTGGCAAGCGGTATTATCCCCTATGATCTTTCCTCTGTTCAAAAGAAAAAGTTCTTTCGTGACTGTCACAAGTATTATTGGGATGAGCCTTACCTGTTCAGAATTTGTGTTGATAACATGATCCGGAGATGTATCCCCGAGATAGATCAATCTTCTGTTTTGCAGGCTTGTCATGCATCACCATATGGTGGCCACTTCGGAGGAGTAAGGACCGCCGCAAAAGTGATGGAATCAGGCTTCTACTGGCCGACAATGTTCAAGGATGCACACTTATGGGTGAAAGGTTGTGACGAATGCCAACGAACTAGGAATATTTCCCGTCGACATGAGATGCCTATGAACCCAATTTAAGAGGTAGAAGTGTTTGACGTGTGGGGAATCGATTTCATTGGGCCTTTCGTCAGCTCATATAGCAACAAATACATACTCGTAGCTGTGGACTACGTGTCAAAATGGGTGGAGGCTGCAGCGCTCCCGACAAATGATGCTAAGGGAGTAATTGGCTTTTTGAGAAAGAATATATTCACCCGATTTGGCACTCCAAGGGCGATAATCAGTGACGGAGGCACTCACTTCTGTAATCGAGCCTTTGCAAAGCTGTTAGAAAAGTATGGTGTACGTCACAAAGTTGCCACCCCATATCATCCTCAAACGAGTGGGCAAGTAGAAGTGTCGAACAGAGAGATAAAGAGTGTTTTGACAAAGACTGTGAATGCTACAAGAACGGCTTGGGCAAGAAAGTTAGATGATGCACTCTGGGCCTATCGTACAGCTTTCAAAACTCCGATTGGTATGACGCCATATAAATTGGTATTTGGGAAGGCATGTCACCTACCAATAGAGTTGGAGCATAGAGCTTTATGGGCACTACGACAGTTGAATCTTGATATAGAAGCTGCGGGCACAAGTAGAGTCACAGAGTTGCACGAGCTTGATGAATTTCGTTACCATGCTTTTGAGAGCACAAGATTATACAAGGAGAGAATAAAAATAATGCATGATAAAAATATTCTTGAGCGGAGTTTTAAACCCGGAGATAAGGTATTGCTATACAACTCGAGGTTGAGGTTATTCTCGGGTAAGTTAAAGTCATGATGGTCGGGACCATTTAGTGTGGTGGAGATTCACCCCACCGGAGCCATAGAGATTGCTGCATCAAATGACTCTCGCACGTTTAGAGTCAATGGGCACAGGTTAAAACATTATGTGGGCATGAAAGATGTGAAGGTAGTGTTGGTGACTCATTTGCTCGAGCCACCAAGGTTAAGCGAGCCTTAAGTGCAATTATCTGCGTTGTTCCACGACGTTAAATCAGGCACTCGTTGGGAGGCAACCCAATTCGTAGTTGATTTTTAGTGTAGTTAGAATTTTTCCTTGTTTTGGTTTTGTTTTTAGGTACTAACAAGTTTGCAGGTGAGTTGGGCAAGTCGAACAGGGTTTCAGCATCACCTAACGGATAACAGGCGCTGGGGCTGGCGATGCCTGGCTAATGCCAGGGTCTGCCTGGCCTTAGGATGGCGACGCCTGGCTAACGCCAGGGTCTGCCTGGCCTTAGGATGGCGATGCCTAGCTAACGCCAGGGTTTGCCTGGCCTTAGGCTGGCGACGCCTGGCTAACGCCAGGTACTAGGCCAGGCGATGCCAGGTAAGTTATTTCGGCCCAGCTCACGTTATTTTAGTCAAACCTCCTCACATTACACCCCTTAAACACTGAACACAATACACACAACCCTAACCTCACTTAAACCAAAAACATATCAAGCTTTAGAAAAGAAATTCACAAACACACACATCTTCTCATCAATGTTGCTCTCAACCAAACACACTGCATGAATTGCCCTCACCCACAAACACTCAACAACACACTGCCATAGTGGTATCCCCCATCCCCATTGAAGTCAAGTTTAGTCTTGCTATGCTTTCACACTAATCAGAAATTCTCAGGCAGCTTCTTCCACTCAAAAGCTTCAAAGGTATGATTTCACTTCTTCCCTTTGTAGTTTCGACAGATGTACATGTATAATATTACACACAAAAATTGGTGGTTGTTCTTCATTGTGATATTGAGTTTGTGTGCCCCAACCCCATGAAACCCCATAGGAATGGTGCTGCAATTATGAAAACATGTGGTAGTACGGAACCCCCAAGCCGATTTGGGAGGATGAGGCAATCCCTCATGTCCATAAGAAATACCATGGCAATAATGCACGTTAATTGTTTGATATAATGCCTCAATGGCATTCCTTGTCCCCATTGGAGCCCGAGTCTCCGGGATTAATAGACTAGTGTTATAAAGTCATACACCACGATAAAATCTTAAGTGTGGGGTGGCTCGCGAGTAGCCCATGTATTGTTCTTTGATTCTAATATTAAGGAAAGACGAGGTGAAGTCTGAGTAACCTCGGGAAGTCAAAAAAAATTATGTGTGTAGTGTGTAATACAGTTTTATCTAACTACTGCTTATTTGTGTAGGAATAACGATGCCTCCCAGAAAAGACACCGGAAAAGCCAAGGCTACTTCCACTGCGCCGGCTAAAGTAAAGGCGACCTCAGAACCTCCCCCAAAGAAGAGAAAGAAGAGAAAAGGGGGGGAGCTACCTCCAATCTAAGTGGAGTACAAGTTGTGGCAGCTATAGCAGCTATGCGTCAACAACCACAAGGCCAAAGGGAGTTTGGCATCAACAGCATACCACCGCACACTAAGGATTGGTACAGGCATTGTAGGCCTAAACATGTACACCCGAAAGCAGCTATCAATGAATGCAGCTTGAAAGCGAAGTATCAGGCAATTTGGAGGGGCATTCAGGATATGGGGTTGAGCTATGTATTCAAGAACACAAGGAACATTAATCTCAACTTTGTCCGAGAATTTTGTGCAGGGTTTGATCCGCAGAGTACTAAACAGCTAGTGCCGATTCGTGGACGATTGATAGATTTCTCACCCACGGCCATATGTAACTTTTTAGGTGCTCCAAATGTTCCTGTGGAGCCATTAGACCACTTCATTCGCCGGCCTACATACAGAGAGTTGAGACACATGCTTTGTGGTGCCGATTCTACAGCAGCATGGGTCCGGGATAAGATAACTAATCGGCACAAGAGGTTTCCCAAAAAAGAAGATGAGGGCGGAGGCTCAAGTGTGGCTTAAACTGATAAATGCACGGCTCCTACCATGCAATCATGACACACTCATTAGCCGTGAGAGGACCTGTGTACTCTACTTCCTCATGACGGGTCAAAGGATAAATGTGGGTCATCTGATCCACTACCAGATGTCTGTAGTCAGAACGAGTAAAAAGATCGATCGAATGCCATTTGCCAATTTTCTAACTCAGTACTTAAGACACGAGGAGGTTGAGGAGGAGCCAGAGTTTGACCACACCATTGATCAGCCCCTTCGACAAACGGACATCACTAGCCTTCGACTGAAAGAAGAGACTGCCATGACATCATTGACAAGTACCAAGCGCAATGCTCGGGAAGATAGTTTTATGGCCCATCTCTATGGGATGATGGATTTGCAGCTAAGGATAGGAGGTAGACATGCCACATCTGAGGAGAGGACTGAATTGGAGCATCGGTACCCGCTCAATGCTCATGCCCAGCAGCTGGTTGGGTTAGGAGATGGATACAGACTACCCAATGATGAGGATATCAATACACCGGAGCAGTCTGAAGCTGAGCCAGAGCAGTCAGATGGTGAGGGAGATGAGGAGGAGGAGGATGAACATGATGAGAAGTGGAGATCTTCAGACGATGAAGAGGTTGCTTGATCAGGGAGTTTCTTCACACCCTACTCATTTTTTGTGTTTTGTCACTTTGTGCATGCACTGAGGACATTACATGATCTAAGTGTGGGGTGGGGACTTGTACATGGTTAATTTTAGTCATTTAGTTATTTAATGTTAATTGTGTTAGTATGTTTTTTTAGTAGTTTAGTAATTGATTTGGCTAAAAAAAAAAATCTTTAAATTGAGTTGGACTCATACCGACGATGGATCTCCCAAACGGTTTTCTTGAGGGAAGTAAGTCAAAAGAAAATACCAAAAAGATTTTTTTTTTTTTTTGTGTGCAGGTAGTGTAGTAATTCCCCCTTGATTTTTCTTTGGGCCGCGGTTCTTTTCCATAGGCTTTTAGTTGAACCGGGCGTAGTTAGTTTTAATTTTTAGGAGTAGGAACCATGAAGCTATGCGTTTAATTGTAGAAATATCTCTTAGCTTTGTTATGCCTTGAGAATAGTTAGTACTAAGGTTGTGACGCTTAGGCTCGGTTTTTGACTCTCGCATAAGTACCTTAAATCGTAGATTCCTAATTTTGCTTAGCTGCTTTGACTGGAGTGTCGCGATGAAACCAATCCTGAGTTAGTTATGTGTCATGCGTGTGTGAGTTTTGTATGTATTCTGTGCACTGAATTTGATGTCTAGAACTTGCCATGTGTGTGTGCAAAGCGAAATAGTAGTCTTGTTCAGTCTGAGAAGTGATATAGGCATTTCTTTGTTAAGCCAGATATATATAGTTTACCCACCTAAAAGTTATGTAACGTAGTAAACCCCTTTGAGCCTGTAATCCTGTTTCTTTGGCAACCACCACACTACAAGCCTTACCCAATTGTTTGAATTAACTGTCTATTTGAACCTTTTCACCTCGAATGAGCACTTGAATTGTTATGAACTTTGTAAAAGTTAAAGTGTGGGATGATTGGTTTGGTTTTTGAGTAGAACCAATGAAATAAGGAGAAAGGTGAACTGTTTTGAAAAAGTAAGAGCTGCTTGAATCGGGAAAAAAAAAAGAAAAAAAAAAGAGAAGAGAATATTCGTTGAAAAGTGGCGACTCTTAATGTAATTATGCTTAAAGAAATATGGGGTAATATAAATTGAAGTGAAGGTGGAATGTTTGGTTTGGCACAAGTATGGGATGTGTGTTAAAGTATATGTATTAAAGTGCTAAGGGAGGTGTAGTCACTCATATCCAAATGTATCATACCTGACCCGCAGCCTACATTACAACCAATAAAAGTCCTACTTGATCTTAGACTGAATGAACTCGATTCATAGAGTATTACACTACGGGCAAGCCTATGGTGCATCATTTGTAGCATATGAATGTTATTTCTGAGAGCGAGTGAATTTTGTCTATCTTGAGTTCCTATGTTCTTAAAAATTCATTGTGTGTGGAACTAAGCTCTTTGATTGGGTGAGGGCACATGACTCATAAAGGAAAGGTAATGTTGTTGATATCCATGTCAGAGTAAGTAAGTAAATTGTGAATAAAGCATGGTATTTGTGAGTCGAATCTTGAGGCGAAGATGTCACACTTGTGTGATTAAACTGTTTTAAAAATTCTTGGTATAATGAGTTAGGAGAATTGCTTTAAAAGGTCGTATCTATAAGTGTAGTTTGATTGCTCGAGGACGAGCAATATTTAAGTGTGGGGTATTGATGTGTGGCTATAATTTTATAGTTTCGTATATTATGTGCCTTGCATTTTACATGCTTTAATGATAAATTATACTTTATTTGTGCATAATGGAGTCTATTTTATGTGTAGGTGAATTGGAGATGAAAGTAGAGCAAAAAAAATACTTAAACGTCGAAGGTGTGCTCGAGAATAGTGAAAAGGAAAGACCTGGTGAGGCCAGCCAAAGGCCAGGCTAGACCAGGCTTTAGCCTGGCGAGGCCAGCCTAAGGCCAGGCTGAACCAGGCTTTAGCCTGGCGAAGCCAGCCAAATTCCAGGCGTTAGGCTGGCGACGCCAGGCCTGAGGCCAGGTCCAATCCGAGTTTTGAAGACTTAATTCATTCCGGATTTGATTAGGACTCGGCCCACACGTTTAGGGTTTCTTCTACACATATAAATAGACTTAAAACACCACTTGGAAGGACGTTTTTTTTTTTTTGCAGCTAGAGGCAAGAAGAGCTCGTAGAATCACTCTTTGGAGTTAGAATCATCATTTTTACATATTTTCATCTTTACTCTCTATTGTAATTATGCAAAATATTTGGGATATTGTTATTATGACTATGAGTAGCTAACTTCCTAATCTAGGGTTTTGCTGGAACCTATTGAAGGATGATTTTCTTGTTATATTAATATAGATTTGCCGTAGTATTTTCTCTATTTGTTCAACTATATTATTCTTGTGGTTGATTGAAGGGCCTTTAATTAGCTGTGCCTATTTAGTATGTATTACTCGGGAGAGAGTACATATTTAGGTAGTTGTTGAACAACATCACTCCTAAACGTATATGAGGGATCAATACGGAGGTTTAAAGGTGGGTTTAGGGATAACGAAACCTTGGTGCGATCTGAGTGAGCTGTGCTTAATGCTAGCTAGCGTAATTCGGGAGAATATGTCTAGTAATTGTGGTAATTACTCGGGAGAGAGTTACGACAGTTAGAGCGCTCATGATCGATAGAGAAGACTTAGGCAAATTTATAGAAAACGTAGCAGAAAAGATTCCGACAATAGAGGAAATCATAACCTTAGATCATTCCAATTCTTGTTTATAACCCGTTCGTAGTTAGTCGTTAATTATTACAATTTAATTACGTAATATTTAGTTAGTAAAAACCAATCTGTTACTTAAATCTTTCTGAAGATTGATTGTGTGAATTTGTGCGAGTCTAGTAGTTGTATTTGATAGGTTAATTCCTTGTGGGATTCGACTCCGAACTTATTAGCCGGAATATATTTGCAACGACCGCTTAGTCCTTTTTATAAGGCATAGTTGGGCGTGATCAGGAACTTACTACTCTGGATTCATTGTGATCGAGGGAAGATGGAATTCGCCGGTGTACGAGGGATTTACCGGTGAGAATTGACCGGAATGTGAATCGGAATCTTTTGTGGGATAATTAAGATGCAAAAATGTGAGCAAACGATATGGAATGAGAGCGCACCTGTGATGAAGACACAAAAGGCGTTGAAATTTGAGAAGGAGATCCTTCCTATTTTTTCCTTTAGCTTTTACTAATGTACCCGACCCACAATATGAAATTTAAGATTTTTTATAGCGATCTACAATTAGCGAATCTATCGATCTCTATATATATATATATATATATAAGGGTTTAAAAAAAATGATGTGGCATATCTCTTTACCCAAGAAACACACCTAACTTTTTTCTCCTTTTCTTGAAATTTCTCTTTTTTCTTTTAGTCTTTTCATTCAATCCAACTTATTAAAAGGCTACAACGTTTATTAAGGAAATATTAGTGCTTACCGTTTACTTTCCCCTATTCTTTATTGCGTATTATGTTACACCATAACTATTATTGTTTTAATATATGTTCTTCCTTTTTAAAGTTTTGTTTCATTTTCATATTTTCAGATCTTCCTCTACCTAATGTGAAGGTGTTCGATATTAAAAGGTAAGCAACGAGTTCATTTTGTAACTTTTGTTATTTAATTTTCTGTAAGGTTTTTCTTATAAATTTTGTTGAATCTTCAAGTCTTTGTCTATTCACCTTACTATATATATCCTAATATTTGGGGTTGTTTAAGAGGAATACATACTATATTTTAGAGGGATGAAACTGCTCGCATGTATTTATTCCTATAGATTGTCAATCAAAAGTTGTGATCTTCCTCTGCCATGGAGTGCAATATCTCAATGAAAGGTCATCATCTCAACATAACGAAACTTTTTTTTTTCCTTTTTGCGTTGTAATCACTATATGTAACTGGATTACTACAACCAATATTGGGTATATGAAATCAAATCGATATACTTTTGCTTGTGTATTATAATATTTCTTGAATACTTTGTGTCTTGTATTTGAACAAATATCAACTTCTTTTGGTAACTAATTGTTTTGCAAATTGAACTTTTTTTTGTGTGTGTATTATTTTGTGGGTATTTTAAATTGGATAAGATTTATGTCTCTTTTTGTATATTATGGTGTTTTCTTGGTTTTTGTCTTATTTTTCATGTATATGAAATTTAGTTAAATTTATTTTTTGCTTTTCAGTTTATGGTGTTTTCATTTGAATTTTGATATTTATGTTACCACAGTTGAATCAAATGAGAAAATCAGAGGGAAAAAAGCTCAAACTCAGGCTGGTAAAGGCAAGACTAAGGGGAAAAGATGATAGTTTGACTCCTGGTTTTTATCATTTCAACTATATAGCTATGAATGAAAAATGCCCTAAGCCACATTGTCGTTAGAGGAAGTTACTAGATTGAAATGTCAAAACATTGGAGCATTTTTTGGTTCATCTATTTGTTGAGTTAGAAGATGATGACTGTAAATTTCTTTTGTCTTATGGGTTTTCTCTCCGCTCGATGTATATCGATTCTTGCTCTTTTTCTAAGGTAGTTACATTTATATTGTATTTTTTAGATAGATTTTTTGATGAAATATAGTTCCATCATTTTCCTCATTTTTTTCATTCATGAGCTATTGCATGGCAGCTTCAAGGTAGAATTTGAAAAGACTAAAATGTTATTTATCTTTTTCCTCTTTTTCTGTGTGCCTTTTCTCCTATTTTGTATTTACAATTCTTAATTAATATTACTTTTTTAATCATAATTCTTAATTAAATACTACGACCTTTTTGCTATTTTAAAGCTTAAGTGTCAATTAGTAAAGACTTTGGGTTTGAGTCCTATAAATGAAAGAAATTATTGGTATGACGACATTCTCTTTACAAACCTTACCAAATTCAACTTAGGAAACCGAGGCTTCAACGAGCTGGACAATACTAAAAGACATACTTATAATATATTAAGAATGACAACTGTGTCCTGGTCCATTCTCAACGGGTCTTTCGTTTGGATACAAGTTATATAGAAATTAGTAATATAATATAAAGATTATCTTTATCTGTTGTTGAACATTTAGTTTGATATATATATATATTACAAAATAAAATTAGTATACAAATGTGTTTACTTTTTAAACAAAATAAGAAGTCTTTTTTGCTATTATAAGAGTTAGGTTTGTTATTTTAGTGTTTTTAACTCATGTATTACCTAATACTCAGCATTCTAATTTCATATCTATGTGCATAAATTAATATATAAATCTCCTTGTACCCTTGGCAGCCTTCCTATAGCTCTATCATTATTTGTGGTAATGAAAAACTATTAATATCATATATAGTTGTCATGACCCAATTTCACCTATAGATCGTGATAGCGCCCAACATCACAACTAGGCAAGCCAACTAGTGAATTTAACATATAACTATTATTTTAATAAATTTTTCCGAATAATTTAACTATTCTTACTTGTAATATTTAAGAAATGTAAAGATTCTGATTAAATAAAAATTCCAAGAAAAATACTTAAACCCAAAATTCTACCAATGTGTGTGCCAAGACCTGATGTCACAAGTGTATGAGCATCTAGTAGATTATACAAAGAAATCCAAAATATTGTCTGAATACAAAATAGACAGAAAATAAATACAAAGAGAGACACTAGGTGATGCGAAAAGGCTCAGGAGAAGCAACTAACCGCTAAGCCTCATGATAACGTGGGTTCGCACCGGTAAGACTAGTAAGATTCATGTTTCATATCCTACACAAAAAGTGCAACAAGTGTAGCATGAGTATGTAAACAACATGTACCCAGTAAGTATCAAGTCTAATCTCAAAGAAGTAGTGACGAGAGGTCGACTTTGACACTCACTATGGGTCAATAACATTAGGATAGTAATATTTAAGTAAACATGATTTATGTGAACATCAATAATCTCCTTAACCAGCAAATAAAATAATCAATTCTTTAAATTCCAATAAATTCTAATTTATCAACTAGCTTCACAACTGCAATAAAATATCAAGTTATCGTGCAATTATTATTATTAGGCACGATTTTCGACGTGATCGTACGACCCGATCCAGAGTGTCATGTACACTGCCGAGTGATGTGCGGCACGATCCATAGATGCATCTATACTGCCGAGGTGTTCGGCCTGCTCCACAAGAAAGGAGGGCATTTTCTAATGAACCTCCGGAATGAGAATTTATATATATATATATATATATATATATATATATATATATATATATATATATATATATATATATATATATAAGATTAACACAGCTTTATAGAGCGGTGGTTAGACCGGCCATGATGTATGGGGCTGAGTGTTGGCCTGTTAAGAACTCACATATCCAGAAGATGAAAGTAGCAGAGATTAGGATGTTGAGGTGGATGTGCGGGCACACTAGAATGGATAAAATTAAGAATGATGATATTCGGGAGAAGGTGGGCGTGGCTCCCATTGATAACAAGATGCGGGAAGCGAGACTTAGATGGTTCGGGCACGTTCAGAGGAGAAACCCAGACGCTCCGGTAAGGAGGTGTGAGCGGCTGGCCTTGGAAGGGTCGAGAAGAGGTAGAGGGCGGCCTAAGAAGTATTGGGGAGAGGTAATCAGGCAGGACATGGTGAGGCTTCAGATTTTCGAGGACATGGCCCTTGGTAGGGAGTTATGGAGGTTGAATATTAGGGTTGTAGGTTACGAGGTAGTTGAGTCTTTCCTTAGTTCGTACATTTGTGAGGCTAGCTTGGTAGGGTTTTTGTCTAAGACAGCTAGTAGCAATGTTGTGTCTTACTACTCTTTCATTTTTCATAGAGACGACTCTATTTAATGGTTACCGCTTTTGCTCTGCACCTATTTTCTGACTTTCATGACGTTGTTAATTTTTTCTTATAGTATCTGTTGGTGGTACTGATATTGTCTCTTTTCTCTTCTTTTCTTTTCTTCTTCTTGAGCCGAGGGTCTTTTGGAAACAGCCTCTCTACTCCTCGGGTAGGGGTAAGGTCTGCGTACACACTACCCTCCTCATACCCTACTAGTGGTATTTTAGTGGGTCGTTGTTGTTATAAGATTAATACATGAGGATGTACAAATTTCTATTAAGAGATAAAGATTTTGCCACAAAATTCAAGTATGTAAAATTTAAGTATTTTATAATTTTCTCTAACAATTTACAATATAATCTTAATACTTTAATTAAACAAAAGATACGATTATCACAAGTAATTCATGATTTGAGTTCTAAACTACCCGAACTTAGCATAATAGTAGCTACGTACGGACTCTCGTCACCTCGTGCGTACGTAGCCCCCACAATTAGCAACAACTATTAATTTAAATCACATATGGTGTAAATTCCCTCTTACAAGGTTAGACAAGAGACTTACCTTGTCTCAAAGTCCACTTCCCGATCACAACATCGCGTTAAATTCTCAATTTGATACCGAAAAATCCGAAATTATCCAAATGTTATACAAAATAATTAATACATGCTCAATAATTCTAAATTAGACTATTAAATTAATTATCCCAACCCAAAATGGTATAATTCCTAAAATTCATCCCGGGCCCACGTGATCGAATTCCGAAAATTATCGGAGAAAACTATTATCCATAATCTTAGAAACTCAAATATACAATTTCTATCCAATCCCATAATCATTTTCGTGATTAAAATCTCATTTTTATAAAAACCTAGGTTTTTATCTAAACCCTCAATTTTCACGATTTACAGATTATAATCTACCCATAATCTATGTCTTTAACTCAAGGTGTGTAGAATTAACTTACCTTCAAGTTGTTAGTTGAAATCCCCTCTAACAAACTCCAAAATCGCCCCAAAATGGAGGAAAAACGGACTAAAATGGCTGAGCCTCGCCCCCTTTTAACATTTTGTCCAACAATATTTTTGCACCTGCGAAGGGTTAGCCGCACCTGAGGAAAATGCCTCGAAGGTGCGAGTTTCCCTCGCCTGGCCAAGCTCCGCATCTGCGGAAAAATGGCTTGCTTATGCGAAGCCGCTCCTGCGGCTGACGAGCCTCACATGTGTTGGCTCCCGCTTCTGCGGCCCTTGGACCGCTTCTCCGGTCGCGCATCTGCGCCCAGCTCGTCCGCATTTGCGCATTCTGGCTACCTTCACTTGGCCGCTTCTGCGAGCTCGCACCTGCGGCTGGCCAAGCACAGGTGCGATTGTAGCAGAAGCTGGAAGCTTTAGATGCTGCTCCAATTTCCAAAATTGGTCCGAGCCTCGTCCGGTTAACACCCGAGGCCCCCGGGGCCCCCGCCCGAACATACTAGCTAGTTTGAAATCATAACACGGACTCGCTCGAACCCTCGGAACGTGTAATACAACTTCAAAACTAAGAATCATACCTCAAACCAAATTGATTTAACTTAAGATTTTTAAATTCTTCAAACTTACTCCAAACGTGCCGAAACATACTTAAACTACTCGGAATGATACCAAATTTTGTTTGCAAGTCTTAAATCACCATACGGGGCTATTCCTAGGCTTGGAATTTCAAACGGACCTCGATTACTCCAAAACCTACTACAAACCAAATTTAAAGTACCTTAAAACCTTCAAATAACTTGTTTTCACTATTAAGCGTTGAAACACTCTCGGGTTGTCCAAAACCTGATTCGAACATACGCCCAAGTCCAAAATCATTATACGAATCTATTGAAACCGTCAAATCCCGATTCCGGGGTCGTTTTCTAAAAATGTTGACCGAAGTCAAACTTGGCCTTTTAAAGCCAAACTAAGGAACTAAGTATTCCGATTTTAACCCGAACACTTCCAAATCCCGAACCAATAATCCCCGCAAGTCATAAATTGGTTAAAGTACATACGAGGAGTCTTATTTAGAGGAACGGGGTTCTAAAAGTCAAAATGACTGGTTGGGTCGTTATATTCTCCACCTCTTAAACAAACATTCGTCCTCGAACGAGTTTAGAATTATACATGGAGTGCTAAATAGGTGTGGATATTTGCTCCGCATGTCCTCCTCGGCCTCCTAAGTCACTTTCTTAACTGGTTGGCCCCTCCACTGAAATTTTACCGCAGAAATCTTCTTGGACCTCAACTGGCAAACCTGTCTATCAGCAATGGCAACTGGCTCTTCTTCATAACCCAAGCTCTTATCTAGATAAACTGTGCTAGAGTCTAACACATGTGACAGGTCGGTATGATACTTCCGGAGCATATATACATGGAAAGCCGGATGAACTCCCGATAAACTGGGAGGTAAAGCAAGCTCGTAAGCAACCTCCCCAACTCGTCTTAACACCTCAAATGGGCTTGCATACCTTGGGCTCAACTTGCCCTTCTTCCCGAATCTCATGATTCCCTTCATCGGCGAAACTTTCAAGAGAACTTTTTCACCCACCATAAATGATAAATCATGCGCTTTCTGATCCGCGTAACTCTTCTGTCTGGACTGTGTTGTACGAAGTCACTCCTGAATCAACTTTACCTTTTCTAAGGCATCCTTCACCAAATCAGTACCATATAATTTAGCCTCACCGGGCTCAAACCATCCTATGGGTGAACGAAATCGACGACCATATAAAGCCTCAAATGTCACCATCTCGATGCTGGATTGGTAATTGCTGTTATAAGCAAACTCGGCCAAAGGCAAGAAACGATCCCACTGACCTCCAAAGTCAATCACACATACCCTGAGCATATCTTCCAAAATCTGAACTATCCGCTATGACTGCCCGTCGTTCTGCGAATGAAAGGTCGTGCTGAGCTCTACGTGGGTCCCCAATTCACTGTGTACTGCTCTCCAAAAATGTGGAGTAAACTGAGGGCCTTTATCCGATATGATAGAAATTGGCATACATTGCAATCGAACTATCTCCTAGATATAAATCTGGGCCAACCTCCCTGAAGTATACGTAGTCACAACCGGAATGAAATGTGCCGACTTGGTCAACCCGTCGACAATGACTCAAACTGCATCAAATTTTCGTAAGGTCCGCGACAACCCAACTACAAAGTCCATAGTAATGCGTTCCCATTTCTACTCCGGTATAGTAATCTGTTTAAGTAGTCCGCATGGCCTCTGGTGCTCATAATTAACTTGCTGACAATTTAGGCACCTAGCTATATACTCAAATATGTCCTTTTTTATCCGTCGCCACCAATAATGCTGCCTCAGGCACAATATATTTTTGTGGCACCCGGATGAATAGAATACCTAGAACTGTGCGTCTCCTCTAGGATCTTTTCCCTTAGCCAATCTATATTAGGAACACATAGACGATCTTGGAGTCGTAGGACACCATCCTTGCCAATAGTAACTTCCTTGGCACCACCCCCTAGTACCGTTTCTCGAAGAACCAATAAGTGTGGATCATCAAACTGGCAAACCTTAATCCACTCAAATAGTGAAGACTGGGCAACAACACATGCGAGAACTCGGTTAGGCTATGAAATATCCAACCTCACAAGTCTGTTAGCCAAGGACTGAATATCCAAAGCTAATGGCCTCTCCTCTGCTAAAATAAAAGCCAAACTACCCATACTCTTTGCCTTCCTACTCAAGGTGTCTGCAACTACATTTTCTTTGCCCGGATGATACAGAATAGTGATATCATAATCTTTTTGTAACTCAAGCCATCTGCGCTACCTCAAACTTAGATCCCTCTTCTTGAACAAATGTTGCAAACTGTGATGATTAGTATAAACCTCACAAGACACCCCATAAAGGTAATACCTCTAAATCTTAAGAGCGTGAACAATCGCAGCTTAACTCCAAATCATACACCAGATAATTCTTCTCGTGAGGCTTTAGTTGACGTGAAGTATATGCAATAACTCTCCCCTCCTGCATCAATACACAACCCAAGCCAACGCGTGAAGCATCATAATACATTGTATACATCCCCGAACCGGAAGGCAACACTAACACTGGTGCCGTAGTCAATGTTGTCTTGAGCTTCTGAAAGCTCACCTCACAATCGTCGGACCATCGGAACGGAGCACCCTTGTAGGTTAATTTGGTCAATGGTGCTGCAATAAATGAAAAACCCTCCACGAACCGACAATAATAACCTGCTAACCCTAGAAAACTCCTGATCTCAGTCGCCAAAGTGGTACGATGTCAATTATGAACTGCTTCGATCTTTGTGGGATCAACTTTAATACCCTCGCCCGATACCATATGCCCCAAAAATGCTACAGAATTTAGCTAGAACTCACATTTGGAGAACTTAACATATAGCTTTTGTTCCCGCAAGGTCTGAAGCACCACTCTCATATGCTGCTCGTGCTCTTCCTTACTGCGCGAGTAGACCAAAATGTCATCAATGAAGACAATGACAAACGAATCAATATATGGCCTGAATACCCTGTTCATCAAATCCATAAACGTCGTCAGGGGCGATAGTCAAACCGAAAGACATCACTAAAAACTCATAATGACTATATCTAGTCCGGAAAGCAGTCTTGGGAACATCCGAATCCCGAATTTTCAACTAATGGTACCCTGACCTCAAGTCGATCTTAGAGAACACCCTACCACCCTCCAACTGGTCAAATAAATCATCAATACGCGACAACAGGTACTTGTTCTTAACTGTAACTTTGTTCAATTTGCGATAATCAATACACATTCGCATAGTTCCATCATTCCTCTTCACAAATAATACCGGTGCACCCCAAGGCGATACACTCGGTCTGACAAATCCTTTGGCTAGTAACTCCTCAAGTTGTTCTTTCAATTCATTCAATTCTTTCGGAGCCATGCGGTACGGTGGGATAGATATAGACTGGGTATATGGATCCAAGTCAATACAAAAATCAATATCATGATCTGGTGGCATGACTGGAAGATCAGAAGGAAATATATCGGAGAACTTCCGGACTACAGACATTGAATCAATCGCCAGAGTCTCTGCAGTAGTATCCCGAACATAGGCTAGATAAGCCAAACAACCCTTCTCATGTCTCTAGCTTTTAGAAAGGAAATAACCTGATTAGATGCACTAACGGACAAACCCTTCCACTCCAACCTAGGAAATGCTGGAATAGCCAAGGCAGCAGTCTTGACATGGCAATCTAGAATGGCATGATATGAAGATAACCAATCCATGCCCAGGATGATCTCAAAGTCAGTCATCTCAAGCAACAGAAGATCTGCTCCAGTTTCATAACCACAAAATATAACAATGCAGGACCGGTGGATCTGATTCACAACAACAGAATCGCCCATATGAGTGGACACATAAACAGGAGTACCCAAGGTCTCACGAGAAACACCCAGGAATGGAGCAAATAGAGATGACACATAGGAATATGTAGACCTTGGATCAAATAATATGGAGGCATATTTGCCGCTAACGGAAATAATACACGTGATCATGACATCTGAGGACTCTTTATCTGGTCTGGCCGAAAAAGCATAGAACCGAGCCGGCGCGCCACCTGGCTAGCCTCCACCTCTAGGACGGTCCCTACCCACCTGCCCTCCACTTCTGGGTGGACGGGCAGCTGCTGAAGCAACTGGTGAAGTAATTATAGGCTGCTGACCCTGCTGCACTGGTCTACCCTGAAGTATGGGGCAGAATCTCCACACGTGACTAAAATCCCCTTACTCGAAACAACCCCTCGGTATGATGGGCTGCTGACCCGAAGTCTGGCCTTGATGACCAGAATACCCACTGTAAAAAACTTGAATAGCTGGTGGGCGGTATGAACTCTCTGCATAGCACTGAACTAAAGCCGCATTGGATCACCCCGAGGAGGCGGGGGTGCTGGATACAGGGGCCTGCTGGACTGGCCTCTCACGAACTGACCTCTACCCCTAGACGGGGCACCTCTGAACTCTCCAGAATATCTAAACCGCTTATCTCTTATAACCTGCTCTCGGCTATGCTGACGCACACCCTCAATCCTCCGGGCTATCTCCACAACCAACTCAGCATACGGCCTATGACCTCCTGAAATCCTGGTGCGGAGGTGAAATCCATCGGAGCTGGCTCTGCTGTGGGCATCGCGCCCTGCTCCTCGATAATAGGATCCTCTACTGGTTTCACTAGTGGTATAACTGAAATAACTCTGGGACGTCCTCGTCCCCTACCACGTGATGGAGCTCTCCCTCGGTCTCTGCCTCGGCCTCTAACAACTGGGGGAGTAGCTCTTTCTTGGTCAGGAACCTCAATAGAGCGTGTTCTCACCATCTGTGAGTGAATAAGAGAAAGATATTTAGTACTATATAAATTTCAAGATGGGAGATGAAGAAAAGTATTTTCTAACACCCTATAGCCTCTCGAAGATAAGTACAGACGTCTCTGCACCGATCTGCAAGACTCTATTAGGCCTGCTCATAATTTGTGAGACCTACATGAACCTAGTGCTCTGATACCATGTTGTCACGATCCAATTTCATATATAGGTCGTGATGACTCCCAACATCACAGTTAGGTAAGTCAACTAGTGAATTTAACATATAACTATTATTTTAATAAATTTTTCCGAATAATTTAACTATTCTTACTTGTAATATTTAAGAAATGTAAAGATTCTGATTAAATAAAAATTCCAAGAAAAATACTTAAACCCAAAATTATACCAATGTGTATGCCAAGACCTGGGGTCATAAGTGTATGAGCATCTAGTAGATTATACAAAGAAATCCAAAATATTGTATGAATACAAAATAGACATAAAATAAATACAAAGAGAAACACTAGGTGCAGCAAGCATAGCATGAGTACGTAAACAACATGTACCCAGTAAGTATCAAGTCTAATCTCGAAGAAGTAGTGACGAGGGGTCGACTTTGACACTCACTATGGGTCAATAACATAAGAATAGTAATATTTAAGTAAACATGATTTATTTGAACATCAATAAACTCCTTAACCAGCAAATAAAATAATCAATTGTTTAAATTCCAATAAATTTTAATTTATCAACTAGCTTTACAAACTGCAATAAAATATTAAGTTATCGTGCAATAATTATTATTAGGCACGATTTTCGTTGTGGTCGTACAACCCGATCCAGAATGTCATGTATACTGCTGAGAGACATGCGGCACGATCAATAGATGCATCTATACTGCTGAGGCGTTCGGCCCGCTCCACAAGAAAGGAGGACATTTTCTTTTGAACCTATATGGTACCCAGACTCGGAATTTCAAACGGACTCCGCAAGGCATAAATTAGTAAAAGCACATACGGGGAGTCTTATTTAGAGGAACATAGTTCTGAAAGTCAACAAAATATAACAATGTAGGACCGGTGGATCCGATTCACAACAACAGAATCGCCCACATGAGTGGACACATAAACAGGAGTACCTAAGGTCTCACGAGAAACACTCAGGAATGGAGCAAATAGAGATGACACATAGGAATATGTAGACTCTGATCAAATAATACAGAGGCATCTTTGTTGCTAACGGAAATAATACATGTGATCACGGCATCTGAGGCCTCTTCATCTGGTCTGGCCGGAAAAGCATATAACCGACTCCATCTCTAGGACGGCCCCTACCCACCTGCCCTCCACCTCTGGGTGGATGAACGGTTGGTGGAGCAACTGGTGCAGTAATCATAGGCTGCTAACCTTGATGCACTGATCTACCCCGAAGTCTGGGGCAGAATCTACGCACGTGACTGAAATCCCCGCACTCGAAACAATCCCTCGATATGATGGGCTGCTGACCCGAAGTCTGGCCCTGATGACCAGAATACCCACTGGAAGAACCCTGAATAGTTGGTGGGTGGTAAGAACTCTCTGCATAACACTGAAATAAGGTCGCACTGGAGCACCCCAAGGAGGCGGTGGTGCTGGATATGGGGGCCTGCTGGACTGCCCTCTCATGAACTGACTTCTACCCCCAGAGGGGGCACCTCTGAACTCTTCATAATATCTAAACCGTTTATCTCTCATAACCTGATCTCGGCTACGCTGACGCACACCCTCAATCCTCCAGGCTATCTCCACAACCAACTCATAAGAAGTCCTTATCTCAACCTCTCGGGCCATAATGGCCTGAATTCCAGTGTGCAAAACCGCAACAAACCTTCCGTACTCTCTCCGCATCGGTAGAGAGTATCATAAATGCATGGCGAGACAACTCAGAGAATCTCGCTTCATAATCAGTCACTGACATCTAACCTTGCTAGAGTTGCTCTAACTGAAATCGCAACCCTTCCCTCTGGTAGGGTGGAATATACCTATCTAGAAAAATATAGGTGAACCTGTCCCAAGTCATGGGAGGAGAATCTGCTGGTCTGCCCAGAAGATAGGACTTCCACCATGTATGGGCCCTGCCCTCCAGCTAAAAAGTAGCAAAGTCTACCCCATGAGACTCCAATATCCTCATGTTGTGCAGTCTGTCCCTGCACTGACCAATGAAGTCCTGAAGGTCCTCATGTCGCTCAACCTCAAAGACAGGAGGATGTATCATGGTCTATCTGTCCAATAGCTTCTGCGGCTCGACGGCCGTAGCCGGTCTAGGCTAAGGTCTAGCTGCTGCTACTGGCTGGGCTCCACCCACGGGTAGTGCACCATGAGTCTGATATACAGCAGTTGCCTGCCCATGAGCCTGTGTAGTAGGGGTTTGTGCTCCCCCTCCTGCCTGAGATGTGGCTGGGTCTACCGGGAATAAACCGGCCTGAATCATAGTGTCCATGACTCGCAGCATACGGCCTATGACCTCCTAAAATCCCGGTGCGGATGTGAAATCCACCGAAGTTGGCTCTGCTGCGTTTACCTCACCTTGCTCCTCGATGATAGGATCCTCCACTGGTGGAATAACTGGAACAACTCTCGAATGTCCTCGTCCCCTACCACGGGCTGGAGCCCTGCCTCGACCTCTGCCTTGGCCTCTAACAACTGGGAGAGTAACTCTTCCCTGGTCTGGAACCTCATTAGAGCACATTCTCACCATCTATGAGAGAATAAAAAAAATATACTCAGTACCACATCAACTGCACGATAGGAGATGAAGAAAAGTAGTTTCCTAATACCCTATAACCTCTCGAAGATAAGTACAAACGTATCTGTACCGATCCGCAAGACACTATTAGGCCTGCTCATAACTTCTGAGACCTATATGAACCTAGTGCTCTGATACAATGTTGTCACGACCCAATTTTACCTATAGGTCGTGATAGCGCTCAACATCACAGCTAGGCAAGCCAACTAGTAAATTAGACATATATCTATTCTTTTAATAATTTTTTTTCCGAGTAATTAAACTCTTCTTACTTGTAAAATTTAAGAAAATAAAAAGGGTCTGATTAAATCAAAAATCAAGAAAATAATAAAATCCAGAGAGGCAGCTCACCACTAGGCCTCGGAGTATCGTGGATGCGCTCCAGTAGGACCACCTAAAACTCCTATCTTAGATCCTGCACAAAAAGTGCAGCAAGCATAGCATGAGTATGTAAACAACGTGTACCCAGTAAGTATCAAGTCTAATCTCAAATAAGTAGTGACGAGAGGTCGACTTTGACACTCACTATGAGTCAATAATATTAAAATAAAAATATTTAAACAAACATGATTTATGGGAACACCAATAATTTCCTTAACAAACAGAAAAAATTAATTCTTTAAATTCCAATAATTTCCAATTTATCAATTAGCTTCACAAGGTGCAATAAAATATCAAGGTATCGTATAATTATTATTATTAGACACGATTTCTGCCGAGGTAGTTCGGCCCGGTCTAAAGTGTCGTGTATACCGCCGAGGAACGTGCGACACGATCTATAGATGCATTTATATCGCCGAGGCGTTCGGTCCGTTCCACAAGAAAGGAGGACATTTTCTCCTGAACCTCCGTAATGAGAAGATATTATAAGATTAACACATAAGGATATACAATTTCTATTAACAGTCAAGTAATTTGCACAAAAATTCAAGTATGTGGAATTCCGGTCTTTTACTATTTCCTCTAACAATTTACAATATAATTCCAGTACTTTAATTAAATAAAGGATACAATTATCACAAGTAATTCATAATTTGAGTCCTAAACTACCCGGACATAGCATAATTAGTAGCTACGCACGGACTCTCGTCACCTCGTGCGTACGTAACCCCCATAATTAGCAACAATTATTAATTTAAATCACTTATGGGGTAAATTCCCTCCTACAAGGTTAAACAAGAGACTTACCTTATCTCAAAGTCCATTTCCTGATCACAATGTCACGTTAAAGTCTCAAATCGATGCCGAAATATCAGAAACTATCCAAATATTATACAAAATAATTAATACATGCTCAATAATTCGAAATTAGATTATTAAATTAATTATCCGATCCAAAATGGTAAAATTTCTAAAATTTATCCCGGGCCCACATGCCCGGATTCCGGCAATTTTCGGAGGAAATCGATACCCATAATCTCAAGAATTCAAATATATAATTTTTATTTGATTCCATAATCATTTTCATAGTAAAAATCTCATTTTTATCAAAACCTAGGTTTTTCATCTAAACTCTTGATTTCCACGATTTACAGGTTATAATCTACCTATAATCTATGTATTTAACTCAAAGTGCATATAATTAACTTGCCTTCAAGCTGCAAGTTGAAATTCCCTATAAAAAAACTCCAAAATCACCCAAGAATGGAAGAAATGGGGTTAAAAATGATGGAATCCCATTTTTAAGACATTCTGCCCGGCACAGTAGGCCCCTTCTTCGCGAACGAGGTCAGTGCCTTGCATTCGCGAAGACAAAAATTCCTCAGCTTTAAAAATACCCTTCGCAAACGCGACATGGGTCTCGCGAACGCGAAGGCTTACTGGCCTGCCCTTCGCGAACGCGTAGGGAAATTTCACCCGGTCCCAGTCCTCCTTCGCGAACGCGAGTAGACCTTCGCGAACAAGTAGGCCTAAACTCCAGGGCTTCGCGAACGCATCGCCTGTCACGTAAACACGAAGGGAAAAAACCTAAGACTTCGCGAACGCATCGCCATTCACGCGAACGCGAAGGGAAATTGCCGAGCCCCATTTTTCCTTCTTCGCGAACGCGAGGGACCTTATGCGTTCGCGAAGAAGGAAACCAGAACTGGAATTTTTGGTTTTTCCAACTTAGCTCCGGATGGTTCAAAATACACCCGAGGCCCCCGGGAGCCCGTCCAAATTCTCCAACACTCGAAACACGTAAATCAACAACGAAGCTAATAATCGCACTCCAAGACCGAATTGGATCAAAATATGGACTTCAAGTTTCTAAATTCCTCCGAATGTACCGAATCATACTTATACTACTCGGAATGATACCAAATTTTACGCGCAAGTCTTAAATCACCATACAGAACTATTCCCAGACTCGAAATTTCAAATGGACCCTGATTACTCTAAAACCTACTCCAAACCAAATTTAAAGAACCTTAAACCTTTAAATAGTTGATTTTCACTATTAAGCGTTGAAACGCCCAGGTTGTCCAAAACCATATTCGAACATACGCCCAAGTCCAAAATCATCATACGAACCTATTGGAACTATCAAATACCGATTCCGATGTCGTTTTATAAAAATGTTGACCGAAGTCAAACTTGGCCTTTTAAAGCCAAACTAAGGAACTAAGTGTTCCGATTTCAACCAGAACACTTTCAAATCCCAAACCAACTATCCCTGCAAGTTATAAATTATTAAAAGCACATACAAGGAGTCTTATTGAGGGGAACAAGGTTCTAAAAGTCAACAAACATAAAACAAAGTTAAACTAAATCGAATCGAAGCAAACCAGGCCACGTTGGACACCATCAGGCTTGATCATGATGAAGGTCTGCTCCATTTTTTCGGTTATTTTGTTGTCCTGAATTTTGCACTCACAAAACTTAGTGAGAGTGGAAGTAGCTGTGTTTCTACCGAATGTGGGAGTATGGCTACTTTAACAATAAAAAAATTGATTCTATTTTGGGAAATGCTATGTGCAAAGTAATCTGTGGGGTTGTAAAACTATCCAACCAGGAAATTCCACGTTATGTTTGGTTTCCTTCTCTTCATCTTAACACAAATTTCACAATATATATGTACATATTTTAAGCCAAAAATTTTGTTCACCTGCGTTGGTTTGGGGTACCGTCAGCCCTCCGGGAGGATTGCCCACCCAATTCGAAGTTTTTTTCCTCGAAGTTTTAACCTTGTTCACTATGACAACAATCACAACTATAAACAGACTCGTGACTATGTCAGGGCAGTAAGCTCTGCTCTCTCGACTCTCGCAATCCCTACTCTAATCAGAAAATTAAAGGACCCTACTGAAGATAGGCTGTCAAGCTGCTAAATCTCCTCGATTAAGAGAGGAATTTGTTGAATTGCAGCAGAAATGAAGTAACAGAAATGGAGCTCGAAGAGGAAAATTGATAGAAAAGAAAACAGAGAGAAATCAATTCAAATTTTGCTTCTATCTTGGTTAACTAAGAAATGAGTTCTTACACTAGCATATATACACGTAACTACTAACCTCCACTAACTGAATCAATTAAATTAGAGCTTTATAACTATGATTTACACTAACTAACTATAGTTAACTAATGATTGACTACGATTAAGTGACTTCAGTGCATGCAGTATCCTTTACAGCCCCTCAAGCCAGGGGAAATGAAGACATTCTTCATCCTTAACTTGGATACCACGTAGTTGTGTTGACGAATTGTGAGGCCTTTAGTGAGGACATCAGCAGGTTGTTTAGAAGAAGCCAAGTAGAGGATGTGAACTAAGCCTTGTTGAACTTTCTCTCGGATGAAATGACAATCGATGTCGATGAGTTTTTTGTGCTCATGAAAGACGGGATTTGCAACAATCTGAATAGCAGATTTGTTGTCAAACAAGGAAACTGGCACCTGAATGTTCACGTCAAGCTCCCTAAATATCCCAACCAACCACACAATTTATGCGATGGTAGAGGCCAAACTCCTATACTCAACTTCAGTAGAGCTTCTGGAAATAGTGGACTATTTTTTTGATTTCCAGAACACCAAAGAATTTTCAAACTTCAGTAGGTACATAGTGACAGAACGCCTGGTGTTAGGGAAACCTGCCCAATCAGCATCACATAAGGCACTTAGATAAAAGTAAGAGGTTGATGGCATAAGGATCCCTTGCCCTGGTGCATGCTGAACATATCTCACTAGACGTAGGGCTACTTCCAAATAGGACTGCTTAGGTGAATGAATGAATTGGCTGAGGCATTGCACAAAAAATGCAATGTCATGCCTAGTAATGATCAAATACAACAATCTTCCAAGTAGTCTCTGATAAGGACCAGGATCATCATGAACTCCAAAGTGAATGTCAAACTCAGCAGTAGTGAGCATTTGATTGAGCTCAAAAGGAACACCTACAGGCTTTGCTCTAGATAAGCCCAAGTCTGAGATGAGCTCAAGAGCATATTTTCTCTAATGTATAAGTATTCCATCTCTTCCTCTTGCAAACTCTATTCCCAAAAAATACTTCAAGGCACCTAAGTCCTTGATCTTGAAACTCTACTGCAAGTTGGCCTTAGTTTCTTGAATCAGAAGGGAGTCATCACTAAGGCTGTCCAACGGGACGGGACGTCCTGACCCATCCCGGTCCCGTACCGCATTTCCCGTCCCACTTAATTTTAAACGGGATGGGCCCATGTTAAACGGGACACGGGATGGGACGGGATGGGACGGGATGGCTATTTCATCCCGTTTATCCCGTTTTATTTCGTCCCATCCCGTCCCGTCCCGTCCCACCCGTCCTGTCCATCCTGCGTCCCTTTTTTTTGAATTATAGTCGTTGGACAACAGCTATAATTGCAAAAATAGTCGTTCCCAACGGCTAAAAACGGCCATATTTGGCCCCCACTCCCCCAAAACACCCCTACCCTTCCAACCTCCCCCAAAAATTTTAATATAATCCCTAAGTTTATTAAATTACACTTTGGCCCTATTTTCTACTATAAATACCCTCATCCTTCTTCATTTTTTCACAAAAAATAAATCATTCTCTCTCAAATCTCTTACATTCTATCTATATTATTCTCTCAATTTTCTCGCAATCAAGTGATAAGTTTCAAGTATTTGGACAAAAGTTTGGAGCAACTTTCAAGCTTCAAATTAATTCGTCAAGTATTTAGAGCAATATTTTGGGCAGTTTCTTCAAGTTTTAATATTTAATCACGGTGCACTCGTTCCATCTCCTAATTTTAATATATATTTTTTGCGCATTATTTTAGTGCTTAATTTTTGTGTTTACTTTACGTGTTCTATTTTCGTATTTCATTTGTGTTTTTAATTTTTGTGTTAACTTTTTTAATTTAATTTTGTATTTAAATTATGGCACCTAAAAATGTATTTGGTGTATTTAAAAAAACTAGTAAAAAAAGTAGTAAAGGTGAAAGTAGTAGTAATCCTAATCCTAGTCCTAATCCTAGCCCTTCTCCTATAATTAGAAAACATATAGATGAAATGACTCATGTTGATGAAACTTCATTTTTTCAACCCCCCGCATATTATAATATTAATTTCGGAGAACAACTAGATCATAAAATTTTACAAAGATAATTTGGCAATGATATTTTTATTGAGGACGAAGAAAATGAGGATGAAGAAAATGAGGAAGAAGAATTAGATGAAACACCCACTAGTCCAGCAACACAAGCTCCAACTCAGAGTCAATCTCGGTCTGGAGCTTTACCCCTTGTACCTCCTGTAAGGGGTAAGCTTAAGGGTGAACGTCCCAAAACATCACTTGTATAGAAATATTTTAAACATGATAAAGTCAATCAACGTGCTACATGTGAAATATGTAAGCAACGATTTGCGCATACCAAAAGTGGTGGGACGGGGGGCTTATCTAGGCACTTAGGTAGGGACCACAAAGCTTTATGGATACAAGCTAAAATAGACTGGTGATTCATGGGTTTGATGAATTTGGAGACCGGACAAATACCGGATCCTAGCACCGGTACTAGCACTCCTAGTGGATCTGGCGGGGGTTCTAATTTTTTATAACAGCAGCTTAACCCTGCTTCTGGTACTATTTTATGCCCCTATAACAAAGATAGAGATCGTGAGAACTTAGCAAAAATGATGGTTGTATGTGGCTTACCTTTTACTTTTCCTTCTCACTCTGCTTTTGTGCATTATATATAAGAAACTTATAATCCTGCTTTTCAGGGTTTTCCTAAGACTACAGTTAGAAATGATGTTTTTAAATTTCAAACCGAATATCTTCAGTATATTCGTTGTGTATTTTTTCACTTAAATTGTAAAGTGTCTATCACATCTGATATAGGTCGTAGTCTTAATGGTTGTGATTATTTAACTGTTATATATCATTGGGTTGATCATCACTTGAACATGTAAAAACGTATTATTGGTTATAAATTTGTTGATTCAAAACACATTGGAGCATATATTGCAACTACTGTTCTACAAATACTTGATTTTATGGACTCATTGATAAAGTTTTAACTATCACCTTAGATAATACTTTTGCTAACACAACTGCAGCAATTAGCTTAAGAACTAGACTTTGTCCAATTAATCCGGTAATTTTTCATGTTAGATGTGCATGCCATATTTTTAACTTGGTTGTAAAAGATGGTATTAATTTATTTTCTGATGCTTGTAGTAAAGTACAACATGTTTGCGGCTATATTTTTCGTGCTAATAAAGCGAGTAGAATTCGTGAATTTGCTCAACAATGTGCTAGTGCTAACCTTCCATATAGAAAAGTTCCAAAAGATATTTGTACTAGGTGGAATTCTACTTATGAAATGCTTAAAGTTGCTTATGATTATCGGGTGCCTATACAAAAGGTATTTAATATGCATAATGGTATCCCCGCTGATCAAATTGTTGATTCTGATTGGGATCAGATCAAAGAGCTTAATAAATTTTTAGAAAAATTTTATTATGCTACAAAATAATTTTCTGGTATATATTATCCTACTATTACACAAATATTATGGTATATTTGTGAAATTTTTGTTATATTTGGTAAGTATAAAACTAATCCAACTTATGCATCGGCCATTAATGAAATAATTGCAAAATTTAAAAAGTATTTTTTCCCTATTCCCCAAGTTTATTTAATTTCTACTATACTTAACTCATCTTTAAAATTAAGAGGTGCAAAGGGACTTGTTCGTAAAATTTATGAGAATTTAGCAATTCAAGAAAATGAACAACCATCTCTCGAAGAATGCCAAACTAATATATATTCTTATGTTAGATCAATGTTTGATAAATATAAATCTATGGAAACAACATGTGGTGAAACTGCTCCTTCTACTTCTAAGTCTAGAGTAGAAGTTCTATAGGGAGATATGGATGATATAACAGGTTTTGATTCCTCTATTGATGATGAACTTGATTCTTATCTTAATCAAGGATTGGAAAGTATTAAAGACGAAGAAGGCAACGAACAACTTTTGGCATGGTGGAGGGAGCGTGGCAAGGCTTTTCCAAATCTTTCAATAATGGCCCGAGATATCCTTGCTATTCAAGCATCATCAGTAGCATCGGAGAGTGCTTTTAGCGCGGCAAAATTTCAAATAGGAGATCATAGACATTCATTAGCGGAGGACAGCCTAGAGATTTCCGTATTATTCAGAGATTGGATTAATTCAGAAAGAAGAAATCTTGGTTTTGAAAAATTAACCACTAGGGAAGAAGAAGAATACAATGAGATACTTAGCACTGGGAGCGATGATGGCATAGAACTCATGGAACATCAATCTACATTGCCAATTCCAGAATAATGTTCGAGAGAAATTATAGATAAGTTACAACGAAGTTATATAGGAGCTTACAAATATTAGTATGATAATTTGTAATTGGCTATTAAGAGGCCTAGTTCAAACACAACCCTTCCTAGAAGGTGGCTGCGTAGATTAGGTGCTCTTCAAAAGAATTATAGTTGTATGTGAGATTTGAAAGTTCTATTAATAAAATAAAAGGCAAGCGTTGAATTTGTTTTATGAATTGTCTTACACTCTTACTTAGTTACTTAATGGCTTGAAATTATATTAAATAAATTATAACTCTATTATAAATTTATAATTACTAGAATATTTCATTACAAGTCTTTTGTTTTAATATTTTATAATTCTTTACTTAGTTTCCTAATTTTCGTTTAATTTTTAAGTTTATTAAATAAGTCAAAAAATTAGATGTTGCAAACTTTAAAAACTTAGTCATTGTCAAAATAATATCTGTTGCCAAACTCAATATTTAAATAAATTTTTTTAAAAAATGGCACTTAAGGCCCGCCAACCTGTCCCGTCCCGTCCCATCCCGTTTGTTAGCGGGACGGGATGGGCCTACCGTTTCGTCCCGTCCCATCCCGTCCCGCCACCGTCTCGGCTAAATATCGTCTCGTCCCGTTCTGTCCCGTTAATTTTGTCTCGTCCCGTCCCGTCCTGTTGGACATCCATAGTTATCATTAGTGATCAATAGGTCATCCACACAGACCAACACCACCACAATATTGCCAATAGACTTTTTAATGAATAAGGAATAATCCAAGTGACTTTGAGTGAATCCATAGGACAAAAGGGTATGGGTAAGCTTGATGTTCCACTGCCTTGAGGCTTGCTTGAGTCCATACAAGGACTTAAGTAACTTGCACACCTGAGACTTTCCCTGTGGATGACTGAATCCTTGAGGCAAGATCATGAAACCTCTTTATCTTAATCTCCTTGTAAAAAGGCATTATAGACATCCATTTGATGAATGTCCCAATGCTTAGCTGCTGCTACAGAGATGATTGCTCTGACGGTAACCATCTTAACGACTGGAGTGAAGGTTTCTTGGTAATCTAGACCCTCTTGTTGATTGTAGCCTTTGGGAATTGTGAGCACCTAATTTTTGACCATGTTTGAATTTTTCACCACTTTTAGTATGTAGATATATTTTAAGTTTCAATCTACATATTTTAGCTCTTATTTCACCTTTTATAGTTATTACTTAAGAAAATTATATCACACATATTACCACCAACACAATTATTCCCTCACAACTCGCACTCCCACTCTTCCTCTTTAACAACTCCCACTTTTACTCTTCTTCTTTAACAACTCACACTCCCACTCTCTCTTACTTATATAAAAAAATACTCTATCATACACATATGGGGGGCTCTCAGCAGACTCAAAAAGAAGACAAAGCTTGAGAACTTTGAGGAAATTTTTCAGAGAGCAAAAACCTTCCAAAAAACATACATAGTTTTTGAAGTCGTTTTTGACTTCTTTCTCATTCGAAAGTTATTGTGTTTCCGAGTTTCATTACCGCCGAGTTCACTGCTTTTTACTGCTGTTGCTGTTCCGTTTTGGTTGGAGTTTTGGCTTGTTGGTTCACTGTCTTGTCATTTCCCTTCTATTTTATGCAAAATATTATTTTTCCAACTCTATATTTTAATTCTTAGTTGCATAAAGCTATGGCGATGAATGTGTTGATATGTTATTACTGTTTCTTTAACTCATAAATGAAAGAATTAATGTTCAAACTTAATGAAACATATGTTCTCTTTTTCCTTTAAGTTCCAGATTCTTCTAATTTCTTTGTGAGTTTAAAAGTTGTATATGATTTGTCTCAATTGGTAGACCTAATTGAGAGACTGTTGGTAGACCTAATTTGTATAATAGTACAATTTAGTTTAAGGAACAAGTGACTAAGATCAATTTTAAAATCTTCTGATAGTTTATAGCTTAGAGTAAATGTTTGTGTCTAGTTTAAAACCCCGTCAGTGAAACATACTTAGTACTTTGAGATACTGTGTTACATAAATAAAATATTAGCTTCTTTTGTTCTTCTTTTAGTTTAAATAGAGGGTGCACGTTAAAAGTTTTCTTTTCCTTTTATAAGTTTCTCCAAGGGTTCTTAAGTAGAAATGAATGTTTGAAGATAAAAGAAGACTGTGTGTGACTATTGGGAATTTCGTTTATTGCCATTTGAGAATTAAAATGTTTGAACCACGTCCTTGCTACTGTTTGAGAAAAGTTGTCTTTTCTTAAATGTTTCATTCTTCTTAAGTACTGAAAATAATTTCAAGTGATTGCATATTGTGACAGGAAAAATTATGTGAAGTTTTTTTAGAGTAAGTGACTGTTTTGTTGGAGTTATTACTATAAGAGCTTGGTTAAAAAGCACGAATTACACCTCAATTCAACCCTAATAAAATTAAGAAATTCTAATTGCTACATTCGATGCCGAAACCTATCAAATCAATTCCGATTGACCTCAAATTTTGCACACAAGTCATAAATGACATAACGGACCTATTTAAATTTTCGGAATCGGATTCCGACCTTAATATCAAAAAGTCAAATCCGTGGTCAAACGTCGGAAATCTTTAGCCTTTAAATTCCTATAAATGGCCATAACTTGAGCTTGGTACCCCCAAATTAAATTACGGGCATTCGTCCAAGTCCCAAATCACGATACGGACCTACTGGAACTGTCAAAATACTGATTCGGGTCCGTTTGCTAAATTTATTGACTAAAGTCAATTTAATTGAGTTTTAAAGCTCAATTTCATATTTTAATCAATTTTTCATATAAAACCTTTTCGAAAAATTATACATACTGCGCACGCTAGTCGAGGAATGATGAATAGTGCAATTTGAGGTCTCATAACACAGAAATAATTATTAAATTTAAAGATAACCTTTTGGGTCATCACATTCTCCATCTCTAAAACAAACGTTCGTCCTCGAACGGAATTAGAAAAGTACCTGAGCTGGTGAAAAGGTGTGGATATTTACTCTGCATGCCCGACTCGGACTACCAGGTAGCCGTCTCAATTGATTGACCTCTCCATTGCACCTGAACTGAAGGATAACTCTTAGACCTCAATTGTCGGACCTGCCGGGCTAGAATAGCTACCGACTCCCCTTCGTAAGTCAAATCCTTGTCCAATTTGACTGAGCTGAAATCTAACACATGGGACGGATCACCATGATATTTTTGGAGCATAGACACATGAAATACTGGATGAACCACTGATAAACTAGGTGGTAATGTAAGTCTGTAGGCTACTTCGCCCACCCTTTCAAGAATTTCAAATGGTCCAACATACCTAGGGCTCAACTTGCTCTTCTTTCCGAATCTCGTTATGCCTTTCATAGGTGAAACCCGGAGCAATACTCTTTTTCCAACCATGAATGCAATATCACGAACTTTACGGTCGGCATAACTCTTTTTCCTAGACTGAGATGTGCGAAGTCGATCCTGAATAATCTTGACCTTATCCAAGGCATCCTGTACCAAATCAGTACCCAACAACCGAGCCTCTCCCGGTTCAAACCAGCCAACTGCGAATGACATCGCCTTCCGTATAATGCCTCATATGGAGCCATCTGAATGCTCGACTGGTAGATATTATTATAGGCAAACTCAGCAAGTGGCAAGAAATGATCCCAAGAACCTCCAAAGTCTATAACACAAGCGCGAAGCATATCTTCCAATATCTGAATAGTGCGCTCTGACTGTCCATCTGTCTGTGGATGAAACGTTGTACTCAACTCAACCCGCGTGTCTAACTCACATTGTACATCCCTCCAGAAGTGTGAGGTAAACTGCGAAAAATAATTTAATAAGTAAAATTTGAGTATTTTAAAGTTTTAAATATTATAAAATAATTTAAAAATATAATTTTATCCAATGTAAAATTAAATTTTAAATAGTAAAAAAGAAGAATAACAAGTCGGTAAAAGGTTTCATACTTTTAATATAAGCTGGTGTCACAATTTACTATCATTACCAATACAACCTCTTAATGTCTTATGCTAACGATGTAAATTCTTTTAACACAATTAAATAAATTATAATATAAATTATGCTAACGACGTAAAAATTATTTACAAATTTAAATAAATTAGTGTCACGACCCAAAATCTCACCCATCATGATGGCGCCTATCTCAATACTAGGCAAGCCGAAAATCTCAATAAACCACAATTTCTCTTAAGTTTGAAAATATAATATTTAAATAAAATCCACAAATCTTACAAAAATCGATACAACCACTCCCAAAATCTGGTGTCACCGAGTACATGAGTATTTAATCTGAATAGAAGTATGAAAAATATGGTCTATAATAGTCTGAGACCAAATATAATAAACAAGGAGATAGGAAAGAATAGATAAGGTCTTCGAAACACAACATCTACCTCTGAATCTCCGAAAAGTCAATTGTGCGAGAGAATCAACACCCGCTATGACCGGAAATACCTGGATCTGCACACGAAGTGCAGGGTATAGTATGAGTACAACCAGCTCATTAAGTAACAATAATAAATAAAGAACTGAAGATTGTGACGAGCTACACAACTACAGTTCATATTCAGTAATTCCAGCAAAGAATAAACATGCTTTCAAATCCGGCAGTTTAAGTCAAATCAATTTTATACAGATCAAGTTCATATAATCCGGATATAGAATCTTTCAGGAATTTCACAATAATAACAGATAGCAACTAAGTGCATCAACAAATAAAAAGTAAGTACAACCTCTCAGGACAACAATCACTCACTAGGCTCCCAGCCCTCAACACTCACACTTAATGGGTACTCGCGCTCACTAGGGGTGTACAGACTCCAGAGGGGCTCCTATAGCCCAAGCACTATAATCTGTACGGCCAACTCATGTGATGCACGGACAACTCACATGCCATAGTATCAATATCTTGATCCACACGACCAATTCACGTGTTGCACGCATAACTCATGTGCTATAGTATTAATATCTGGATCTGCACGGCCAACTCACGTGCTATAGTATCAATATCTCACAATCAGGCCCTCGGCCTCACTCAGTCATAAATCTCTCCAGGCTCTCGAGCTCTCAATAATCATAAAATCAACCCAAACAACAATGATATGATACATCAATAATGAACAATAGAGACTGAGATAAAATAAACAAGTAAACTATGACTCAGTACCAAACAATAATTTAACAGATAATTTAACATGTACCCGACCTCTGTGGGTCCCAGCAATACCAACATATAGCCTAAACATGATTTTCTAACATGGCTTACAGTCAAATTTCTACAACACATAGAGAGCATATAGCTAACAACAAGATATTCAACTTTACAGTTTCACGGGACGAACCAAGTCACAATCCTCTCGGTGCACGCCCACACGCCCGTCACCTAGCATGTGCGTCACCTCCAAAGTAATCACATGATACAAAAATCCGGGGTTTCATACCCTCAGGATCAGATTTATAACTGTTACTTACCTCAAACCGTGTAATTCTTTATTCCGTTATGCCCTTGCCACGAGAATTGGTCTCCGAAAGCCTCGTATCTAGCCACAATTAATTCGATTCAGCCAATACCAATTATTATAATTAATTCCATAAGGAGATACTAATTTTCCAATAAAATTCGAATTTAACCCAAAAATCACATGTGGGGCCCACGTCTCGGGACCCGACAAAAGTTACAAAATATGAACGCCCATCCAACTACGAGTCCAACCATACAAATTTTACCAAATTCCGACATCAACTAGACCCTCAAATCTTCAATTAAAATCTTTGAAGATTTCTACCATTTTCAACCCAATCTTTACCCATTTGAATTCAGCAATCTTTCCATAAACCTTATTGATATGTATAAATAATACTATTACACTCAAGAATCATACTCTTAATCACCCATCTTTACCCAAACTCGAAATTGAAGACTAGGGGTTAGAACCTTACCTCTTGAGTGAAGTTTTTGTGATATTTTCTTGTTGGATTTCAAAGCTTGAACAAGATCTTAATGAACAAAGCACTTGAACTTCTTCCTCTCTCTAGAACACTCTCCCTTCTCTCTAAAAATGTCATATTTTTGTTCCAAAATGAGTCCCAAAGCCTATTTATCAAAATGGGATCGAGTTATGAAAATAAAAAAATTAACCTTCCAAAAGCAGATTTGTCGTCGCATAATGAACCGCAGAATGGGTATGCGGGCCGCAAAGTTTATTGCAAAATTGGTGCCCAGAACTGGGCTCTTCTGGTCCATTCTGCGACTAGTTTGCGGTCACATAAGTAGTTTTGCGATCGCATAATTGGTCGCAAAATTGCATTTTTCCAGCCTTTGGTAATTTGGTCATAACTTCTTGTAGGAATGTCCAAATGATGAACGGTTTAAAGAGTTAGAAATTAGACTCAAAGATCTTTCATTTATATAGGTAGTACCATATAACACTTCGTATCATGAGAGTTATGCTCATTTGAAGTTGGGTCGTGTGCGAACTCACTTGAAACTTTAGTCTATTATGAAATTTCCAACTTCTGCCGAAACCTATCGAATCAAGTTCGATTGACCTCAAATTTTATACACAAGTCATAAATGACATAACTAACCTATTCCAATTTCCGGAATTGGATTCCGACCCCGATATCAAAAAGTCAACCCCCCGTCAAACTTTTCAAAAATTCAACTTTTGCCATTTCAAGCCTAATTCTACTACGGACCTCCAAATAATTTTTCGGATATGCTCCTAAGTCCAAAATAACCATATGGAGCTATTGGAATCATCAGAATTCAATTCTGAGGTCGTTTACACATAAGTGAATATCCGGTCAACGTTTCCAACTTATGTTTTCAATTATGAGACTAAGTATCTCATTTCACTTCGAAATCCTTCCAGACCCGAACCAACTAACCCGATAAGTCATAATTAAATTGTAAGGTATAAATTGAGCAGTAAATGGGGGAACGGGGCTCTAATACTCAAAACGACCGGTCGGGTCGTTACATTCTCCCCACTTAAACATATGTTCGTCCTCGAACGTGTCAAGAGTTGTTCTTAACCTTCAAATCTCTATTCCACCTTACCATGCACATACCTGGGGTGATCCCACGCCGCCCTATTCTATGTAAATTGTATAGGCCTCACAACACAACATAATTAAAAATCATTGCTTCAACCTTAGCCCATAAACCTTGGAATTCAATTTCCAACATTCAGAATTTATTTTCAAGACCTGAATCTCACATCATCACGTTGTATGAGTCTGAACAAGCTGTATTGAGCCATAACCATAACCCCAGATATAATTACTTAACATACTACACAAATCGCATGCTCGCATCACCATTTTCTATCACATTAACTACTCCAAAGTAATCCGGTAATAGTATTAAACCCCATATCAAATAAAATCTCGTTCTAAAACCTTCGTACAGTGCCAAAGATGAAAGAAACAATCAAAAACTCATAATCACTCATCAGATCAACTAGTCATGGAGCTCTCTTGCCCCAACCAAAACCACAATCCTTTCCTAAGCCGACTTTCAATATTATCCTCCCGAATATACCATGATCAAGCCTGATAGTACTCATTCTAGGTCCAACGACTTTATTTTATTAAACGCAACTATCCCACAAACACGCCACATCAATATAACTCAAGCCACAACTGCGCACTCCATGTACCCAAATATGGGAGATGTCTCAAGGAAGAGAACCGTATTGCAAGTTCCACAAGCACCACCACAACCGCAATGTTACAACCAACTACTCAAATTTTGTGAAGAGGATAACCATAGGTACATGTGCATAATTGTAGAGGAGGGAAATTAATGAATCAGATAAATTATCATGGAAATGAAATTCCCACACACGACACGGACAACTCACGTGCCAATAATATGAATTGCCCGACATGGTCGCAGGCCTCCAGTCCCAGCATATCATACAGGAGCAATTAAACAAGTACACTTGTATATAATAATGAAATAAGATTTCCATGCTCCTGGACTGGTATAAATAGCACACCATAGTGTAAGCATGTGCAAAGTCTACTATCATACTCCAAATCGACAAGTTAACGCAGAAATAATAACTACCCCGTTTATTCAGGGAAATTAGCCTCTTGGTAACCTCAATTGTAGCCTAGATAGTCCTCAACAAAGGTACGAGCACGAGAAACGTTATAACTTTACGTTTAACAGTCAACTCTAGGCATATCATAGCCTAAGCATTCTTTTGAGTATAAATACTTGCCCCGATTCCCGCACATTGGCTCAAGCCTCACATATATACACACTTATAGCGCGTAGCTATCACAAATAATTAGCGCAACTAGTGCCTCCACTGAGTTAAAATAAAATACTCGCCTCAAACAGGCCGCAACCCGAAACAATATACTTCTGAGAACTCCAGTTTCCAAATTCATCGAACACATGAATCACCGTAACTGATCCCAACTCCAGCACTAGAATGACTAAAACATCTTCCATTCGCAATTTTCCCATAAGAAATACTTTCATAATTCGTCCGTGCCACATAGCAATAATTTAAATATCAGCAGTCTTTCAACCAGGTGAGTACTGCAATACTAATGAAGGTCCGTAAGTCAAAACACAATGCGCCTTTTTAAATGCGCACCTTTCTCAGGGATTACCGAGCAGTTGTAACATTCATCTAATTATCTGAAATTGACCATGCTGTCTAAAATTCGTGATCTTCCTTTCAAGAATGAACGGCCACCTTGCACAGGTAAATCTCAATCCCACACAATACACCGCGTTTACCATGCCATCCTGTGAAGAGTACAAGAATCTCGTAATCACTCTGAGTCACAAGCAGAATACATACCCGATCAATCAGAAACCTTCCATTTGATCTCCTCCCGGAGAAAATCCCAATACGCAACATATTCCTCACGCCGGCAGGAAATATACTCCTCAAACCGTGGTAAAAACTATTGAGAACTCTTCGAAATCCTTTTGCCCACAGCCAAGCCATTAGAACCGAATTCTTCTAACTCCACCAAGCCACACAGGTTGCCAATCCGAGAGTATTGCCACAAAACACTCGTAAAGCCCCACCTCATCTTAAGAACCAAAAGAGCCGAGCATACCATTACCATACTGATCCATCTTGTTACCCATTTGTCCTAGTTTCTCCGAGTTTCTTCTGAATTACCCTCAAGTTGACATTTCTCCTTGTCAGAACACTTCTATCCTTACCCAAAGCTAACTACAAGATATCCTAACATAAAACCACATCGCCCTAAGGCCCATAAGCCATTGTATTCTTCTTAAGCACCTTCATAAATACTCCAATCGTAACACTTACTCTGAAAATACCTAATGCGAATTTAAAATTGTTCCTCTTCCCCTTCTTATACTGAAATATAGAATCCATACTCAAACAGAATTACCGCACATCCCGATACCATCTAATGTAAGTAACTGATTCTAGTGATATACAAATTCGAAAAATTTTCAATTTCCACATATACATTTTGAATCCATTAGAACCCTCTCGATAGTCATCCACTCTGCTCAAATCTCATTTACTCCGCCCCAAACGGGCCGAAAGACATGTGCTCCTTTAGCACAATCAACACTCAAATAAGTAACCCTGCCTTAACACGACCAATCAAATTCATACTTCGTGTGCACTACATCCTTTTAAAATAACAACTTAATCATTCCATAATTTTCATATTTTCATAAAGTGCAACGTAACCCATATCCAGGAATTTACTTAACCGAGTCATCCTCGATCTCCATCTCTGCAAGTCATAACTGATCCACATGTATGTCTTCAACCAAAACTAAAATTCAACACATAACCATGAAATCAAATTGTCAATAGCAGGCTCCCTCGCTTAGCTTTAAGCTGAAGTTATATAAAATTTAAAACACGCAAGGATTTCTCCTTCTCAATTACCAAGATCTCGCACCGTTAACCCGCTAGACTTCTCGAAATCTTTTGTTAGGCTTTTCATGAACATTATGAATCACCAGCCACCGTCACACACTCGACCTCTTACCGGGTAGCAAGTAATATTCCTCGTAGAAGCTTCATCAACATCATGCCACCGCTAACTGTTCACATGAGATAACCCACATGTGGAATTCCTTATCGACATCTTCCAACGACGCCGCACTGGGTGCAACGACTACGTAATCAGTAAATTCTCCTGAGCTCGTGCTCGCCCACTATTTGAATAAGTCTGCACTTTCCCTATTGACATCAACTGAAAGTTCAACAATACTTTCCGAACTCAAGTCATATTGCGCCTGAAACGATAATCAGATCTTCACATCCTTCTTCATTTCAAACAAACTCCTTTCTGCCCTATTCAATCTTTCTGCGTATAGTAACCATCACTCTAAACAAAGTTTGCAGGCCAAATCACATTCTATCATGATTCCAAACCGTTCTACACTTTCTCAAGGTGCACGACTACCCTACTATTGAATTCATATGCTAATCTGCCACTCTTACTTCGGTTAAATCATCTCCTTTAAGACACTTATCAAACTCTACTTCTCCTACTTGACCTGCTAGTACTTCAACCACCGCGAAACACTTCCCGTCATATCTTCCCTCATACTTTGCTGCCCAACTGTTGCATCAAATCAAAATGCATCTCTGTCTCATCTGAACCAATAAAATGTTACCGACTCTAAGTCTCTTCGAAGATCATCTTTCTCGATCCATCAACATCACAAATACCCATTCGCAACCAAAATTACTACACAATCACTTACTCTTCTTGAGTTCAAACTCATTCACAAAACATGAGAATTTAATTTGTCCCAAAATTTAACAACATGAAAGATCCTTCAAAACATTCATACTCGAGACTCTATGTCAAATCGAGACAGAAATCAAATACCTAATAGTCCCTTGTTTACATCCCTTTTTCCCGTCACTTTCAAAAAATCTGAATACATCCCGCGGTCACAATAAAATCATCATATGGTCACCCAGCATTCATCGAGCTACAAATTCCACTCATAGGGACACTGCCAGACATATGAGTCCAATTGTACAAGTTCATACAACTGAAACTACCGAGCCTAAGCTGCGGTCTAATCCTAGCCTCAAGTCCTCCAGACTGGCCCATCACCAAAACACAGAATACACCGCTCGAACCTCGTTCATAGAATCAAAAATCGGCGATGCACAACTGATACCGAGCGCTCATGTGCGCATACGAATGCGTGGAAGGAATTCAAAGAGTTATGTTTCAAGCTGAATCTATTTCGCACGATAGAATACAAGAAAGTGAAATTTTCCTAAGGGTTCGGCAGCCTCTCGAAGATAAGTACATACACCTCCATACCGATCCGCAAGACTCTACTAAACCTGCTCATGAATCGTGAGACCTATATCACCTAAAGCTCTGATACCAACTTGTCACGACCCAAAATCTCACCCGTCGTGATGGCACCTATCTCAATACTAGGCAAGTCGAAAATCTCAATAAACCACAATTTATCTTAAGTTTGAAAATATAATATTTAAATAAAATCCATAAATCTTACAAATACCGATACAACCACTCTCAAAACTTGGTGTCACTGAGTACATGAGCATCTAATCTTAATACAAGTATGGAAAATACGGTCTATAATAGTCTGAGACCAAATACAATAAACAAGGAGATAAGAAAGAAGAGACAAGGTCTGCGAAATATGACAACTACCTCTAAATCTCCGAAAACTCAATTGTGCGAGAGAATCAACACCCGCTATGACCGGGAATACCTGGATATGCACACGAAGTGCAGGGTATTGTATGAGTACAACCAATTCAGTAAGTAATAATAATAAATAAAGAACTGAAGATAGTGACGAGCTACACAACTACAGTTCAAATTCAGTAATTCCAGCAAAGAATCGACATGCTTTCAAATCCTACAGTTTAAGTCAAATCAATTTTATACAGATCAAGTTCACGTAATCCGGATAAAGAATCTTTCAGGAATTTCACAATAATAACAGATAGCAACTAAATGCATCAACAAATGAAAAGTAAGTACAGTCTCTCAGGACAACAATCACTCATTGGGCTCCCATCCCTCAACACTCACACTCAATGGGTACTCGTGCTTACTGGGGATGTATAGACTCCGGAGGGGCTCCTACAGCCCAAGCGTTATAATTTGCACAGCCAACTCACATGCCATAGTACCAATATCTGAATCCGCACGGCCAACTTACGTGTTGCACGGACAACTCACGTGCTATAGTATCCATATCTGGATCCGCACGGCCAACTCACGTGCTGCACGGACAACTCACGTGCTATAGTATCAATATCTCACAATCAGGCCCTCGGCCTCACTCAGTCATAAGTCTCTCCAGGCTCTCGGGCTCTCAATAATCATGAAATCAACCCAAACAACAATGATATGATGCATCAATAATGAACAATAGAGACTGAGATAAAATAAACAAGTAAATTGTGACTGAGTACCAAATAACAATTTAACAGATAATTCAACATGTACCTGACCTTTGTGGGTCACAGCAATACCAACATATAGCCTAAACATGGTTTCTAACATGGCTTACAGTCAAATTTCCACAACACATAGAGAGAATATAGCTAACAACAAGATATTCAACTTTACAGTTTTACGGGACGGACCAAGTCATAATCCCCTCGGTGCACGCCCACACGTCCGTCACCTAGCATGTGCGTCACCTCCAAAGTAATCACATGATACAAAAATTCGGGGTTTCATACCCTCAGGACCAGATTTATAATTGTTACTTACCTCAAACCGTGTAATTCTTTATTCCGCTATGCCCTTGCCACGAGAATTGGTCTCCGAAAGCCTCATATCTAGCCACAATTAATTCGATTCAGCCAATACCAATTATTGTTATTAATTCCATAAGGAGATACTAATTTTTCAATAAAATCCGAATTTAACTCAAAAATCGCCTGTGGGGCCCACATCTCAGAACCTGACAAAAGTTATAAAATATGAACGTCCATCCAACCACGAGTCCAACCATACAAATTTTACCAAATTCTGACATCAACTCGACCCTCAAATCTTCAATTAAAGTCTTTGAAGATTTCTACCATTTTCAACCCAATCTTTACCCATTTGAACTCAACAATCTTTCTATAAACCTTATTGATATGTATAAATAATACTATTATACTCAAAAATTATACTCTTAATCACCCATCTTTACCTAAACTCGAAATTGAAGACTAGGGGTTAGATACTTACCTCTTGGGTGAAGATCTTGTGATATTTTCTTGTTAGATTTCAAAGCTTGAACAAGATCTTAATGAACAAAGCACTTGAGCTTCTTCCTCTCTCTAGAACACTCTCCCTTCTCTCTAAAAATGTTAGATTTTTGCTCCAAAATGAGTCCCAAAGCTTATTTATCAAAATGGGATCGGGTTATGAAGATAAAAAAATTAACACTCCGAAAGCAGGTTTGCGGTCGCATAATGGACCGCAGAATGGGTATGCGGGCCGCAAAGTTAATCGCAAAATCGGTGCCCAGAACTGGGCTCTTCTGGTCCATTCTGCGACCAGTTTGCGATCGCAGGAGCAGTTTTGCGATTGCATAACTATTTTGCGATCGCATAATTGGTCGCAGAATTGTATTTTTTCAGCCTTTGGTAATTTGGTCATAACTTCTTGTAGGAATGTTCAAATGACGAACGGTTTAAAGCGTTAGAAATTATACTCAAAGATCTTTCATTTTATAGGTAATACACCATATAACACTTCGTATCATGAGAGTTATGCTCATTTGAAGTTGGGTCGTGTGCGAACTCACTTGAAACTTTAGTCTATTATGAAATTTCCAACTTCTACATTCGATGCCGAAACCTATCGAATCAAGTTCGATTGACCTCAAATTTTGCACACAAGTCATAAATGACATAACGAACCTATTTCAATTTCCAAAATCAGATTCCAACCCCGATATCATAAACTCAACTCCCCCCCCCCCCGTCAAACTTTTTAAAAATTTAATTCTACTACGGACCTCCAAATAATTTTTTGAACACGCTCCTAATTCCAAAATAACCATACGGAGCTATTATAATCATCAGAATTCAATTCCGAGGTCGTTTATACATAAGTGAATATCCGGTCAACTTTTCCAACTTATGTTTTCAATTATGAGACTAAATGTCTCATTTCACTCCGAAATCCTTCCCGACCTGAACCAACTAACCCGTTAAGTCATAAATCAACTGTAAGGCATAAATTGAGCAGTAAATGAGGGAACGGGGCTGTAATACTCAAAACGAACGGTCGGATCGTTACAATTAGGTATACCTTATGATAAGTATTAATTGATTACGTGATAAAATAACCACTTATTATATGTTAAATGCATGAATTGTATAGAAAAACTTGCATTACTCTATAGTCTATGTGGGCGTTTGGACATAAGAATTATAAAATTTCAAAAAAAAAGTTCAAGTGAAAATCGTATTTGAAAATTAGAGTTGCGTTTGGACATGAATATAATTTTGGGTTGTTTTTGAAATTTTGTGAGTGATCTGAGTGAAAATTTTGAAAAATAGCTTTTTGGAGTTTTTCAAATTTTCGAAAAAATTCCAAAATTCATCTTAAAGTGAAAATTGAAAATTTTATGACCAAACACTGATTTCGAAAAAGTAAAAAAAAAATCGAAAAAATATGAAAATATTCTTATGTCCAAATGGGCTCAATTAAATAACATAAATCATTGTGGTTCATACATTTGTTAGACTCTGCTATATTACAACTATAACAACAACAACAAAAAATAATCAGCTTAATTTTGGACTGCTATATTATATCAAAAAAATGTTTGCTACTACTAAATTTCACAACATAACATGGTCCCCGGCATAATTTTTATTATTGCGCGCCGAAGTTTGTATAGTAATTGCAATTTCTTCCTCATTTGGTCATGTTGTCAGAAAACTTTCATACATAAGTTGTCTGGTCCCAATATATTACTACTCCTATATGAAAGGAGTATTACTCAATCATCAGAATATACATATGGTGGTCAAACTGTGAAAAATCTTTTCTTTTGGACACTTGATGGATGTATTGTACTCTCACTCTTTATTATCCTTTGAGATCAATTAATGCCTTTTCTATTCAAATTATGTATATTAAGTACTACACTTTGCGTCAGAGACGGACCTAAAATTTAAATTCTATGAGTTCAACTTTTAAAATTATGAGTTTATATCTATTATTTTTGCAATTTTAATAAATTTTTACACATAAATTTTTACTCAGCGTCAAAAGTTAGGGGTTCAATTGAACCTGATAGTAATAGACGACTACATCCGCCACTGTTTTGCGTGTATCTCCCATATTTCTAACGTGCAATTGTTACGAGTCATTTTGAATATATATTAGAATTTAATATTGAGTATATACTAGTTTTTGCACATATGCGTCGCACATGTGTCCCGTATAGGAATATTTAGATTATTTTAGATAAAAGTGCTAAAATTATCATGTCGTTTTTCTATCTTGCATGTTTCTTCTGTAGCCTTAAAACCTTGGCTTTTTCTTCAAACCTTTCACGCTTAACCAAAAGTCCAAAACTTAAGTAATTCAAACTTCACACTAGTCATAAACTAAAACAAACAAAACAAAAAAGGACAAAATATCATTTGTTTTATAGTTGTAGAGTCGAGAAAAAGCTGGTGCTGGACAAGAACTAGGGAAATACCTCTTTCTTTTTAGATGTGTCTGCAGTCTCAAATTAAATGCTCAATAAATAAAGGCAAAGTGAAGCGAAAAATGAAAAATGAAGGAAAAAATAAATAATTAAATTGAAAGGAAGATATGGAAAAGTAGATTCATCCTATGAATCAAATACACTCTTTTATTCAAAAGTATAACCAACAAATGTCATCTAAAAACAAATTTTCAAATTCAGACCTCAACGTCCAAAACACATTTTTGCAATATGAATTTCAACAGTTTAGATGTTCTCTAATATGCAAACCTATCAGACCAAGAAGCAGAAAAAAAAAAAATCATCAGCAATATTAATCTGATATTGAAAATTCTAATCAGTAAATTATGTTCTTCCTCAACACTATCAAAAGGACCTCAATCAGGCTCATATCACTAGAAATCAACGGCGCCGTGAGCCACGTGTCTGCCAGTCAAATCCCCTCTCCCCTATAAATTCCGCTCACGATGAACTACTCGCCATAGGAGGAGGAGCTGGTGGGATTTCCATTCCCCAAGTAGATAGAGAGCATAAGAGAAGTAAAAGAATCAGATTTTATTTACACCTAGAATAGGGGAAATGGGTTGACCCATTCACCCATATTTATTGCGGTTTAAATGGGTTGAGCCATATTTTACCCATGTGAAATTTTGCCAGCACTACATATGGATGAAGTTTATGATCGATGACCGTGTGATTTAAGTTTGAATAATTTCTTTAAACCAACAAAACTACAGGTTGTCAGTACTTGAGGTCTCACTTCATTTGAAGTTGTCCTATCAATTGTACTACATACAACATTCGGTTGTATGTAGATGTCCTCTCACAAAGGACTACGTGCTCCATCATCACTTGGCAGAAAAGCAGCAATTTCGAAAAAAGATTTTTTCTCAATGAGAGAAAACCTGTTAGGGGATGCAATTCAAGCTGCAACTGAGTAACATAGTCCACATGCTTTCTTATGCTTGTCATTATCTACGTGTAGGCTAGGTACTTTTCTCCAATTGAACTAATTATGCCATTTTATCTGGGGAAAAACTTAACGAGCATGCAAAATGCTTCCCTTAACTCTTACAATTCTTTATTACCTAATTATCAAAACAAATATAGTTCTTTACCACCTAGCCAAGAAAGAGCAAGAGTTGCTAACAACTAAAAAAACCATGGATTATCATTTCCGTGTTTGAACTTTGTATTCCTTCGAAATTCAAATTAATGTCGGCAATTAAAATCTAAACAATGTTAGATAGATGTCTTGCCACACATCTTCAATCAAACAAGAATAATTTAGATAAATGTTTGCAGTACTATTATACGGATCCAGCAGAGAAAAGTTAAACCACATTGTTCTTACCCACCTCTGTGACATAGCAACATTGACCTCGGCGCTGACATGGCACTGTTGATCCTGACAAGATATTGGCAATCTCTTTGCAAGCGCCTCTTTGCGCAACCAAAAAGCAGCATCAGCTGTTTCGGCTAAATTTACATTCTCCAAATGACAGCATTTCCATTCCTACACACTGACCGAAGAATTTTTTTTTATTTTTTAATTTTTGAAGTAAGAGCATTATCATTGAAAGGCATCAAGAAAATGCAAAGTAGTTACAAAAAACAAAAGCAATGCTAGCTCCAGTACAATGTTGGCTAAGCCAAGTTCAGGGAGCTAACAAAATCCAAAAAATTGATTGGGCAACTTACAGGGGTAAGGAAATTCCCCCTGTACTGAAGAATGTTCAGAATGTTCGCATCACATTTTTACAAACCACATCATGATCACTAATTTTTTTGCGAATGGTAAGGATAAACCACATTATAATCACTATATGATCAGTCAAACTTCTATTTTCTTTGCAAATCAGAATAAATATGCATTAGCTGCCAAATCAGGAAAGAGAAAGACTAAGCAAAGAAGCTTGTCGTTTGTTTTCCTGTTTAAATCAAGGCTGGAATTTAGGCTTGTTTAAACCTTTGGCTGGAGCTAATCACCCAAACCTTATCTCTTTTTTTTCCCACTGTCCTGTCATGAATATTCTTGATTTAGATTAACTCTTGCAATATAAAATTAAGATTATGGAAATATACAGGAGAATTCTGCCCTTCAGCAGCTGAATTACTACTTACCGGTACTATTCCCTTATTGCAGTTGAGAAAAAGGCTAAAGGCAAAACATTTGTCAAAGCATTGTTTATAAAAAAATAAAATCAGTGAATAATAGTAGGCCTCCGAAAGGTAATTTTTTTTACAAACAAGAAAAGCATACAAATCTCATGATAGATGTATGAAGTTTGTTCATTTCTCGAAGAATTTGCACAGTATTCACACCCATGTTACTCATCAAAAAGCAGGTTTTGTCCATCTCTGGATTATCAACTGCTCGATTGATTTCTAAATAGGAGTGAGCAAGATAATCTACGAATGTCCTTAATCCCTGTCATTCATATGCCAAAATAAAGAGAAAAAAAACAAACAACCAGAAAACTAACCAACCAAGGCATAACGCAATCACTACAAGGTTGTTTTATCTATAGAAATGTGAAACGACCAGCTCAATTTCCATCCCTGGACTGGTTGCACATAAAATGGTTTAACAAAAAGAATCTCTACATGAAAGATGTTTCTCAAAATAATTCTAGGGTTTGGTCAACAAAATGACATCATCCTTCGAAATGTGCAACCATTGTTTTTTCCTAAATGAAATGGAAAAAAGAAATGAAGAGCACACAAATCCAACTGCCCATAAAAGCTTTCACTTTTACCAGCACTACAGTATGTCAGCATCACTACTTAAAATAGCATCTCATGATATATCACATCGAGTGTTATTCAAACTTGCCTAATATAATCATCAAATGTAAAATATTAACGGGAGAAAGAACTTTTAACAATTCTACGGTATAAAATGCAAATGTAAAACAGAAAAATTTTGAGGCTCGGACGCCAAAGAACAATCGAATGTATAGATTCAACTGCTTATGATTTCAAGCATAAAAACTGCGACAAAATGAGCTGAAACTAAAAAAAGAGGCTCAAGCCAGTATTATCAACAAGGTCTTCAATTCTCTGCTTATTACTCAAGAAAGGACCCAACAATAAAACAGAAAACAAGTATAATGGCTAAAAAAACAACTTCTAAAACAACAAACAGCAAAATATAGTTTATATTATACATTTACTTTAAGTTTACATCCATTGACCGGGCAAAATTTGAATCCATATAAAGACGAGACCTTTAGACACTAGTTAGCAACAAAAAGGAGTAGTGAGTTGGTGCAGTATTAATACTAGACCCAACAAACATAAAATCTTGAGGCATTTAAGCAAGTGGCGTATTGCCCTTTGTTTAGAAACTTACCTCAAGTGTGTAGGATGGAAGCAGAGAAGATACATTGAGAAGGGGAGGAGGAGCTTTGCCTTCGCGGCCGAATAGAATAGACCCTTCGTTTGGAAAACTAGCTAATTAGGACAATTTCAATTTGTCCCTAGTGTATGAGGCTAGGTTTAAGTAGATCTTTTATAAGTATATGAAAATTTTTATTTTTTGTCTCACAACTTTGTTGTCCCAGGATTTTGTGGACCCAAATGTGTAAGATATGGGTCCACAAATGTGTGACATAAAAAGAGGCATCACACAACTAATGTCCATAAAATCACTCCGAGTATATTAACCTTTAATACTAATATCCTTTAAATTTTAAAATGGGACACTTTTTGGTCCACGACTGACAAAAAAGCATTAACTTAAACTGAAAAGAGCCAATCCGTAACAGAAAATGGAATTCCTAAACAAAAAACATGCACTCCCCTTTACCTTTCGCTATAAATTTCTTAACTTTTCAAATCCAACACGTATTTGGACGGTAGCGAAGAGGCGGTACAATGGGTCTCCGATGAAGATTGGCGATATAACGGAGTACTAATTTTCTCTCCCATTTAATTTTCATGACACCGTTACTGTAATTTTGCTGGGTTTAACAGAATTTAGATGCAAAAGCAATCTCTGCAACTGCTTTCACCATAAGCTCTGAAGGTGCGCGCGTCTCTAATATTTTCATCATTTTCAACTCCATATTGTAGTTAATGTCTTCTTTTAAATAAATAAATTGGGGTAATTTGTCTTAAATGTCACTAAATATAGATCAATTTTTGAATTGCGACTTTTATTCAAATAGCTTTTGTTAAAGTGGTTGTTTGTAAATTTATCCATTTCCCCCTACCAATCAGCTCAGCGTGAATCTGATTACTTAGGTTAGTAAGTTCCAAATACGAGATGCCTAAAGCATAAAAAAGACATAACGACCTTCATTTTTTATCAAAATTCTAAAATTCTCATGTGAAATTCAAATTGAAAGGAGCGGAGAAGAGATTACTTGATTGAAATTTAAAAAAATAAGTATTTGAAATGATAAAAGGAAAAAGAAGTATTTGAAATTAAAGTTGAAGTTGGAGAAGAGTATTTAGAACTTGGAACTTGTATTTAGACCATAATTTCACTTAAAAGGAAAGTTAAATATCTGTGAGCAAAAATTATTAGTTTACTTAAAATATTCCTCAAACAAACTTGTTAATATTTCACTAATATTTTAAATATGAAAAATTAATATCTATAAGTATTATACTGTGCATACATATATGATATATGTTTGCTGCATAATAGTATAATTTATAGGGAAAATACATAAGTTACACCCTATAGTTGTCCGAAAAAGTCACATACACACTTAATCTTTTCGGATGACCTATTACCTTCCAATTCTTATTTTTAGTGGAACTAATACCACCCAAATGTTGATGTGGCAAAAAAAAAAAAGATGAGGCGAGTTTGAAGCCTAAAACGGATAAAATAAATTTGGGCCCATCCACTTCTTTTTACTACTTTATTATATTTTCTTATCATCTTTAACAAATGGGCCCCTCTTTTCGCATTCCCACCTTCAAAATCCCTTCTGCTTCTTTGCCCCCACCCCCTTCCTCCTCCTTCGCTATCCTCTAAGCATTTCTTCAGCCGTAGATCTGCTCCTCTCATGATCAAACACTCAAACCCATAAAACTTAATTTGGATACTTATGTTAAGAGCCATAGCTCTTTTAAAATGGCTTCAAACTCGCCTCATCTTTTGGAGGAGAAGAAGTGTAACATTTGGAGTAAGTACTAACCCTGATTGTTACTACCAGTAGATAGACGATTTATTAGTTGAATAGCATCTTGTTGTGCAGGAGAAGCTTCTCCGGGTGAACGAGCACTGAAGAAAACAATATAAATTTAATACTTATTAGAAAATCACAGAAGAAACCAAATGTTGCAATAATCAAGATAAACCAAAAGACGAAGAAACAAAACAAATTTAGAATAAAACAACTTTTAAGCCAAATGAATAGCTGGTATTCTTGGAAGTCCATGCCGCATGGTTCTTATAAAGATCGTACCATTTTCACGCTTTTAAGCTGCAAATTTCTTCTTTTTTTGATACTCAGAAATTTATACCTCTGAAACTCGGTAGATAATCAGTGTAATTATAATGGAAGATCATCTCCACTTTCACCAAAAAAGAAAAAAAAGACAGATAGTAATTTATCTATTTACCAAAAAAAAGCAGATAAGTAGATGCAAATCAAATGGATGTTCTCTGTACAAAGATAAAATCTCTAGTCTTTTTTTCCCCTGGAGCAAACACTGAAACATTTTCTTGAATATTAAGGATGCAGATGCCCTCAATATACAAACTTTACCATGGAGATCCTGCATGATTCCAAGAAACTTGATATCCAGACCAAATTAACTTGCAGTAGTAAGTAAGCTTAGATGCTTTATAAAATAATTTAGCGTGGTCTACTAAAGTTTCATTTTTGTGTTTTGCTACGTTTACTAGAGCACACCAATGTTCACACTAGTGATGGTTGTTTAACAATTAACACTAGGAGCAGCAGCTACTCAGGGATTGTTGTTAGTGCCCATAGCCTCCGTTAATGTGTCTATAGTCTTGAATAATCTGCCTAGAGATTAACATTTATTATATACTAGTATCAAATAAGTTGTTAATCAGTTTTAAAATTTGATATTGACTCTCAAAGTAAGTTTACCATACACTGCTTAACTTCCGAACTTTTATAATGTGAATTGTTTGTTAACATTGTTTCTAATATTCAATCCGATAACAAACCTCTAAAGTTATAATGTTATCATTCTTCTATTCTTATCAAGGTTGATGAATTTCTACTGTAACTTCTTTTAAAGTAACTTTATTAGCAAAAAACAATACAGAGCAACCAACCTATGTAATTTTCATGAAAACCTAAAATGTTGTGTTTGCTACCCCTTTTAAAGTCTGGGAGTCATCTGAATTACGTACTCATGTAAAATGCATATTCAGCACGAATAAGATATCTATCAGTTGGACAAGAGATAACACGCTAAAATTGAACAAAAAAAACAGCATAAAACCGAGAAAAGAAAGAAAGACAGTGAAGTTTAATTTTTGTTGGAACTAAAGTGACTATTCATCCTTCTTAGAACCATAGTTAGAAGATTAAATTGAGAATTGACTGAAATAGACTCATAAGGTCCTAACCTTAAATAAGTTTAATTTCTCACAAATAATAAATAATCGGAACATATACGAAACTAGTATTGCATACATATATTGAAGCTACATCCATGATTTCCCCTCAGAATAAAAGAAAGATCACAACAACAAAGTGATTTAAAATGTATTTTTTGAAAAAAAGTGATCAAACTCCACTAAAAAAGAAGGAAAGAAAAAGGCGATTGATTTGGCCATGTATGATATATTTAGAATAAAAATTTAACTATATATTATCATAAAAGAAAAAGAGTTACAACAAAAAATTGTCTTTCGTTAGATGAAAAATAGTCTGATTGCAAAATTCCTACAGTAACGAAAAAGGTCATGCCTAACCATTTACTTAACTAAACCAGAACACTAAGCAAATAGTATGTTTTATCAATCAACAGTTGCTACTTTTAATGGTTTACTAAGGGCGGGTTAATCCATTTATACTGAAAGAACAAACAGGACACAAAGTATAGACCTTTCAGATAATTAAATCAAATTACCTCTCTACCTCAACATCATTCTATAGTTGTAAAATCTCCATATTTAACCAAAAATCGTAGCAATTTAGACGTAAGTATTTTATACCGGCCAAAAAAAATCGCTTCATAACCAGACCAAAAAATGCAAGTAACCTAAAAGAAAGCTAGCAAAAAGGAATTCGAAACTTAGTTTCAAGATACAATCACAGACATGCAATCAAAAAATCCAAAGACACCACAAACTGAAAAGCAAAACATTCAAGAAAGAGAGCTCAAAAATTTAAGGCAAAGAAAGAGAACTAATAGATTTGAAGCAAATATATCCTTGAGGTACTTTAAGAATTCTTCATCACACTTAGATATAGATGAGAGTCATTTTCACTTAATTGAATGATCGTTACTTGAACCAAGAAATATTTACAAGATTTATTGTTTGGAGGAATTTGAAATTGTGACATAAATAGGTTAAATAATATACTCACTAAGAAACTTAGGAGTCCCATAAAGAAAGCCAATAACAGTATTTTGACTCGATTAGAGTAAAGATTATATCCTTTATAAAAGTAAAAAGAATTTTAATTTTTGTATAAGAAATAGGGGTTATCATACATGGACTGATGGAAGTACAATGAAAGTCCACATAACAGTTCACTAACAAAAGCTTAATTAGAAAGATAACAATTACCAAAAGCACAGTAGATTGAAGTTATGGTTAACATGGACAGCTGATGGAGGATTGAACTGAAGAGCTTCCGATCGTAAACTGGATAGTCAATCTCTAGTTTTTTTCAAGTAACTCTTACCCTAGATAGAGAAAATGAGAGATACGAAAAAGAAAAAACAGGTTTGAAGTTTCAAATTCAGGAGAACAAAATCGGGATCTGTAGAGTTCTGATGGGACCTCTTCAAACTCAATCTAAGAGAAGACATCAAAGTCCAATGAGTAAAAGTACAAGAGTTAACTTCTTCAGAAAAAAGAAAAAAAAAAGTCCAAGAGTTGGCTAAAAGGACTCAAACAGGTGACAATTGTCATAGGTTAGCTTTTTTAATTCTTTTCTTATTCATTTTTGTTTTTTGATTTTGTCGGGAGTAGGGAGTAAAAGGGGAAAATGCCTGGACGTCTCCAGGTGCAACCATTTAAGAATGTCAAAAGAAGGCCAGTAAAGCATTTGAGATTACATGTTCGAGACTCCAGAATACAAATCCTAGATATCAGCTACTTACACAGCACGGGGTAAAATCATGAGCAATAAGCTTAGGCTTTAGCCCATTCGCATGACCTAATATCAAAAGTTTCATGAGACATACACACATTCAATGAATGGTTTCAAAAAACACAGACAGCTTCTTCATACTCAGTAAATCACAAAATTCTTACCAGCAAATTCAATAGTATTCTCTTCTGCAGAGCTGGTGAATTGAAGCATAAACAGTGTTTGAGTTGGTCAGCAGGACCAGCACAAACAAGGGACGTATATACAGTACATGAATCTGTCCAGCCTGCAACAGGAAATATAGAAAGTAATGATATAAGTGAAAGCTCCATTTCTTGATTTTCTTTTTTAATATGCCCCACATTTCTCAGGCAGACAAATTCTTAAAAGGTAATTGATAAATTATATATTAGTTTGAAATTGGAAAAAAATGAGCATGTCACTGCCTCACAGTAGACCAGTGTTGTGAAGAGCGTGAAGCAAGGAAAAGCGACATGCCCCTTTTCGTAGCGAGAAGCGAAGCACTCGCTTTTTTGAAGTGAAGCGAAATTTTAAAAAATAAATAAATAAATAAGAAAGAACAACTGAAACGAAAAAATAAGAACAACTAAGAAGAAGGCCATTAAAAGAACTAACTACATAACACATAAGAAAGGCAATAAGAACTAAGAATAAAGGATATGAAAATAAGAAGAAGGGCAGAATAAGTATAACTGAAACGAAAAAATTGGGCAGCATTTCAAACGAAAAAACAGTGCAAGAAAATGAAGAAGAAGAGGAGGAGAAGAATGAGAAAGAAGAACTGAAGGTAAAAAAAAAAAGGGAAGAAGAAGAAGGAGGAAGAAGAAATCACATACCTGGACCAAACTTGATGATCTTGAAGTTGAAAGGTGTAAGAAAACTTGAACCCTAGGACGCCTCTTTCTCTGCTGGTCGATGATGTTTTAAAAAAAGAACAGCTTTTTTAATTAAATAGGTTGGCAGCCCTGTAATACAGAGAAGCGCTCGCTTCTTACGCATCGCTTCGCATCTACGCTTCTCGCTTTTTAATGGGAAGCGAGCGCTTTTTTAAACCTGCTACGCTTCAGCTAACAGAAGCGTTCAATGGCTCGCCTCGCCTCGCTTCGCTTCTCGCTTTAAGCGAGGAAGCGCTCGCATTTCACAACACTGCAGTAGACAAGCATATCAATTAATTTTAGAAAACTTAGCTTACTTAGAAATGTCTGGTAAAACCTTAAAACTAACAAATAGATACGTACTCTTGTTTCCAAGAGAGAATTTGTTATGGTGCTTTAAAAGAGTCTAAAATTTCTAACTTTACTTGCAACAAATGACAGTTATGTAACTACACCCACTAGAGAAAAGTAAATATTTAAAAGAATGAAAGAATTGCCTTCATAAAAATCTCTATTCCATTACAGAGTTCGGGATTCATCATTCACAGGACAGTACAGCAGCTTGAGAAGAACAAATAAATTTCCTGCAGCACCTATACCATAACGATATCAACCTTAAAGGTCAAAATTTCTGTCCAGAATTATGGGCACATGTTACCAGTAATCCCCACATGAACAAACACCATCCTTGAAGTGATGAAAGCGATTAGAGTCCCTCACAATAATCTCTCTCTCTGTTATCTTAGAAATAAGTTTAGTCACATTGTGGCAGTCTCCACAAACCCGCAAGTTTTTATAGATCCGTAAAGGACTTCTATGAGGAGTGTTAAGAATTCCATAAGCAATAGCCAATCTCTCACTATGACTGGTAAGGATTTGTTCCTTTTCGTCATCCTCCACATCTTGTAATACAAAAGTATAGTCTGGAGTATAACCTAGGGTCTTCATCTTAACAGTTAAAATACTTAATTCCTCGTATATCTCATGGCATTGCGGATGAGATTGATTCCCTGTGTAAAAGACTTCAATCTTATTGTCCAGTTCAACTGAGCTCCATCCAGGAGTCTTCTTCAACCCCCTGTCTCTAGCCAATGATCTCACTTCATTCACCCCCTCCCATTTCCCATAATTAGCATAGATGTTAGACAACACGACATAGTACCCAACATTCTCCGGGTCAACTTCAAACAAATTATCTGAAGCCAATTTACCCAACTCAACATTTCCATGTATTCGACATGCACCTAGAAGAGCACCCCAAACTGAAGCATCAGGCTGCAAAGGCATGCTTTTTATAAAACGGTATGCTGTTTCTAGGCGCCCAGCCCTAGCAAACATATCAACGAAGCAACCATAGTGCTTTAGAACAGGTTTGATGCCAAACTCTTGCTCCATCATATGAAAGTATCTCTTACCCTCATCAACTAATCCTGAATGGCTACAAGCTGACAATAGAGATAAAAATGTTACATGATCTGGTTTAACACCTTCACCCAGCATATCATTGAATAGTTTCAGAGAAACCCTGCCATTTCCATGAATACCATGACATGATATTATGGCATTCCAAGGGACTGTACTCATCCTAGGCACCTCGTAAAACAAAGACATGGCATCATCCAGTCTTCCACATTTACCATAAAGGTCAATGAGGGAGGTACCAACAAAGACGTCCAAATTAAGAGCTACTCTGAAAACATGCCCATGAGTCCTCATTCCTTCTCGCAACGCACCTAGATGAGCATAGGCTGGCAAAATGCTAACCCAAGTTCCTTGGTTTGGTGCTACGTCATCACATTTTTTCATCATGTTGTAAATTTCAATAGCCTCACTTGCAAGACCATTTTGAGCATAACCTGAGATCATTGAGTTCCAGGAGACCACATCCTTAACCGGCATCTCGTCAAATACCTTACGACTACAATGAATAAAACCCAATTTTGCATACATATCCACAACAGCATTACACACAATAACATCCTCCTGAATCCAACATCTCCTCAATATAAATCCATGAACAGATCTGCAGCAATGGAAATTTTTGGTCTGAGCTGTACTAGAAGCTAAACTCACTATCGTCAACAGGTCAGGCTGAATCTCATTTACCATCATCTCATGAAAGTACTTCAGTGCCTTTTCAGGTACATTATTTTGCTCATACGCAGCAATTAAAGAGTTCCATGATATTAAATCTCTTACAATCATATCATCAAATACTTTTTGTGCATGTCTTAACTCACCAAATCTGGCGTACATGTTTATTAAGGCATTCGATACAAAGACATCTAATTCTAGGCCATGCTTTATAACATACAAGTGAATTAACATCCCGTGCACAATATCATCAAGCTGCGCACATATAGGAAGTACTGTTGCGATAGTCACCGAATCCATTTTTATACCCTCTAATCTCATCTCATTCAACAGGCTCAATGCCTCTATAGCATTTCCATTCTGACAAAATCCAGATATCATAGCATTCCAACAACCCATATCCCGAAAAGGCATATTCTTAAAAATTTTAAAGGCAAAAGTAGATGATTGGAAACGGCAATACATATGCACCAAGGAGGCAGCTACAAACACATCCCACTCTAAGCCAAGTTTCGAAGCCCAGCAATGTATTCTTGCACCATCAAGTATATTACCGCAAGCTTTCAACACTGGAGGGAAAGTGTAAAAGTCAGGCTTAACATCAGCCGTGGACAACATTTCATTCAAACAATTCAGAGATTCACGGAAATGGCCATTACGAACATAAGATGATATCATGGAATTCCAGGTATAAGCATCTTTATTCTCTATCATGCAGAAAGTCTTCTGAGACAAAGAAACATCACCCAAGTGAGCATAAAGATTCCCAAGTCTAGTGCCGATAAAGATACTCTGAGCCTTCCCTGACACAGCGAGAAGGGCATGAAGGCACTTCAAAATGTAGATTTTGGTACAGGATTTGAATAAATGCTCAAAGTTGATCTCTTTTTTCCTGCTTGCAACACCATTTGATAACACCTCATTGCAACTTCTACTTGAGTATAACTTGCAACAGAAAGAGGAGAATGGCAGAGATTTTGTGGAACGCCCACCTTTGAACGACAGTAATAATCTGCACAAACAAAGCCGAAAATGAAACCAATATGAAGACCCAAAGATTACATGTTAAAATTCTTCCCCTCTTTGGAAAGTACAATAGGAAGAAGAAAACATCATATCAGTAGTCAAAATGCCATGACAATATAAAGAACAGAATGGGAAGTTGAAGCCACCACTAATGCAAATAGGATAATAAATAAACAATTGAATTATAAGCTCCTCAAGATAACATGCAGAATACCCAAATTGAGGTTAGAGATCACATGGAGCTAATGTGTATGCGGTAGATTTTGAGGCTAGACTTAATAGTTACATCTGAGAGTTCATAATGACTACCCTCCTTCAAAAGCTAGATCTATTGGGTTAAGCACTGTAACCAGGCATGCGAACAAATTACCTAAATTAATAGAATTTGAGACGGTAAAATTCTTCTTAGGTGTAAATGAGACATACTTTGTTTGTAAATTAGACTGTAGGCATTTGAATGACTAAAATATTTGCTATCAAAATCATCACTAATATCCTTCTATGATCCCAATTTTATCCTAAAGGATACATACACCATAAATTTCAAGAGGACTCATAGGATGTGCATATTTCTTGACAATCTACATGTTCCGATGCTTCCCAACTTACAAATTTTGGGATATGAATCTTTTTTCTTTCAATTATTCACTTCTTTCAGAACTTGAATAAAGAGGTGAACAATCTCGGACTCTCTTTAGCTTCTTGAGACCATACCCAACTATCAAGACACTTGCATTTGAAACTCGTATTCGACCAATTCATCACTTCATCCTTTTGTCATAACTTGTTCATTCAGAACCCTTGAAAATTAAGACATTCAAATGGTTCTTATGTTCACGGTAGTCTAAACACTAATCAACTCCAACAGTTGAGAAGGTCTTGCAAATTTTTAAGTTTCAATTCTTCTTATATGTGCAAGAATTCCAATGAGATTCAGCCTACCTGCTCTTTTGGAGTTTGTGGCAGTTACATAATTGGTTTCAGTGAGAAAAAGGAAAAGGAATGGACAGAGTTTACAAAGAGTTGCATTGCATGCTATTTACATTTCTTTCAGTGGATCATGTGTGGGCTAGAAGGATGCCGTAGTCATTTTTATATCCCTCGACCTTTTCACTAAGGAAATTTGAAGTCTCTGTTCTGCTAAATGTTATGTTCTATTTTTAATTATAGCATTAATTCTGATTTCAGCAAACAAAACATTTGACGTAGCTCGTAACGTCTAGCCTAATCCCTGTTTCTTGTTTGATTTTGTTTAAATCTTAGTTTGAATTAGGTCATATCTATCTTAGAGACCTATTGTTTCAAGAGTTATAACTTATTGGGTTGCCTATTATATAGGTACGACCTGTATATTTTATTAAGGACAGATAACTTGCCGAATTGAACTGATTCTACACAATCTCTCTCTCCCTACTTCCTCCTCCTTCGCGTTCATTTACCCTTTATCTCTCCCTCTCTCCTCCACTCCCCTATTTCTCTCTCTCTCTCTCTCTCTCTCTCTCTCTCTCTCTCTCTCTCTCTCTCTCTTTATTTCTCTTTCTTCTTGCTCTGTTATTCTTCTTTATTTCTCCCCTTTCTCTTTTTTTCCCTTGCCTTTTTCCCTTCTCCATTTCATTACTACAACAGTCATTTTGTTTAGCCCATCAAAAGTAAAATAAAGCAAGTCTTTCACATATTAAAGATTGAGATTGTTATCACAAACTAGTAGCAGCTTATGTACATGGCTGCGAGTGTCAATTCAAGTTATTTGTTTATAAGGAACAAAATTATGTCAATTTATCTTAATATGAATTGATAAGCTTTAATGAAACACATTGGTGCTTGTGCTTGACAACAGCTTGAGGGTAGGTTCATTATCCCCATCTAGCCAGTGCTTAGGGTAGCTTCTCATAAGTTATTAAAATAATCTAGGACGACTTACCACCATAACATTGAGAATCTAGCAAATATTAAATTTCGATGGTTTAGGTTCCCGATGGGGTATAAGATTTTCTGTAACTAGTGTCACTACCTATGGATTAAACTTGTTGTATCATATGAATAGGTGCTCGTAAGTGAGCAGATTGGGTTGGGTTTGTGCGGGTTGAAGATGGGTTGAGGGAAAATGGGTAAAAACCCAACCTGCCCATATTTAATACTGGTTGAAAATGGGTAGAGTGATGGATTATATGGGTCAACCCATATATTCTACACCTTCAGCTTTTTAGCTTAAGTAAACGTCTGCGCTGCAAAACAAAAACTATAGATTGGTCTTTTTATAACCAAAAGTCCAAAACTTAAGTAATTCCAAACTTCACACATAATTGTAAAAATTGCTAATCCTTAAGAGAGACCATATGTATCCTACTGCTATTCATAAACTAAAACAAACAAAAAACAGGACAAAATATCATTTGTTTTATAGTTGTAGAGTTGAGAAAAAGCTGGTGCTGGACAAGAACTAGGGAAATACCTCTTTCTTTTTAGATGTATCTGCAGTCTCAAATTAAATGCTCAATAAATGAAGGCAAAGTGAAGCGAAAAATGAAAACTGAAGGCAAAAATAAATAATTAAAATAATTAAAAGGAAGAAATGGAAAAGGAGAATCAGCCTATGAATCAAATCCACTCTTTTATTCAAAAGTATAACCAACAAATGTCATCTAAAAACAAATTTCCAAATTCAGACCTCAACGCCCAAAACACCTTTTTGCAATATGAATTTCAACTGTTTAGATGTTCTCTAATATGCAAACCTATCATATCAAGAAGCACAAAAAGAGATCATCAGCAATATTAATGTGATATTGAAGATTCTAATCAGTAAATTATGTTCTTCCTCAGCACTATCAAAAGGACCTCAATCAGGCTCATATCACTAGAAATCAACGGTGCCGATTGCCTTACACCATCGAATTGCTAAACCTTATGATCTGGCAATGCATAATGAGCCACGTGTCTGCCAGTCAAATCCCCTCTCCCCTATAAATTCCGCTCACGATGAACTACTCGCCATAGGAGGAGGAGCTGGTGGGATCTCCATTCCCCAAGTAGATAGAGAGCATAAGAGAAGTAAAAGAATCAGATTTTATTTACACCTAGAATAGGGGAAATGGGCTGACCCGTTCACTCATATTTATTGCGGTTTAAATGGGTTAAGCCATATTTTACCCATGTGACAAAAATCACTCACCCAACCCACATGCAGTTGGGCGGGTTATCAAAAGAATTGAAATTTTGCCAGCACTACATATGGATGAAGTTTATGATCGATGACCGTGTGATTTAAGTTTGAATAGTTCCTTCAAACCAACGGAACTACAGATTGTCAGTACTTGAGGCCTCACTTCATTGGAGGTTGTCCTATCAATTGTACTACATACAACATTCGGTGTTTGTGATATTAGTTTGAGTACTCCACATGTTTCACTTATATTTGCTAGATGTCCTCTCACAAAGGCCTACGAGCTCCATCAGCACTTCGCAGAAAAGCAGCAATTCCGAAAAAAGATTTTTTCTCAATGAGAGAAAACCTGTTAGGGGATGCAATTCAAGCTACAACCGAGTAACTTAGCCCACATGCTTTCTAAGGCTTGTCATTATCTACATGTAGGCTAGGTATTTTATTGATAATGGTGTAGGCTAGGTACTTTTCTCCAATTGAACTAATTATGCCATTTTATCTGGGGAAAAACTTAACGAGCATGCAAAATGCTTCCCTTAACTCTTACAATTCTTTATTACCTAATTATCAAAACAAATATAGTTCTTTACCACCTAGCCAAGAAAGAGCAAGAGTTGCAAACAACTAAAAAAACCATGGATTATCATTTCCGTGTTTGAACTTTGTATTCCTTCGAAATTCAAATTAATGTCGGCAATTAAAATCTAAACAATGTTAGATAGATGTCTTGCCACACATCTTCAATCAAACAAGAATAATTTAGATAAATGTTTGCAGTACTATTATACGGATCCAGCAGAGAAAAGTTAAACCACATTGTTCTTACCCACCTCTGTGACATAGCAACATTGACCTCGGCGCTGACATGGCACTGTTGATCCTGACAAGATATTGGCAATCTCTTTGCAAGCGCCTCTTTGCGCAACCAAAAAGCAGCATCAGCTGTTTCGGCTAAATTTACATTCTCCAAATGACAGCATTTCCATTCCTACACACTGACCGAAGAATTTTTTTTTATTTTTTAATTTTTGAAGTAAGAGCATTATCATTGAAAGGCATCAAGAAAATGCAAAGTAGTTACAAAAAACAAAAGCAATGCTAGCTCCAGTACAATGTTGGCTAAGCCAAGTTCAGGGAGCTAACAAAATCCAAAAAATTGATTGGGCAACTTACAGGGGTAAGGAAATTCCCCCTGTACTGAAGAATGTTCAGAATGTTCGCATCACATTTTTACAAACCACATCATGATCACTAATTTTTTTGCGAATGGTAAGGATAAACCACATTATAATCACTATATGATCAGTCAAACTTCTATTTTCTTTGCAAATCAGAATAAATATGCATTAGCTGCCAAATCAGGAAAGAGAAAGACTAAGCAAAGAAGCTTGTCGTTTGTTTTCCTGTTTAAATCAAGGCTGGAATTTAGGCTTGTTTAAACCTTTGGCTGGAGCTAATCACCCAAACCTTATCTCTTTTTTTTCCCACTGTCCTGTCATGAATATTCTTGATTTAGATTAACTCTTGCAATATAAAATTAAGATTATGGAAATATACAGGAGAATTCTGCCCTTCAGCAGCTGAATTACTACTTACCGGTACTATTCCCTTATTGCAGTTGAGAAAAAGGCTAAAGGCAAAACATTTGTCAAAGCATTGTTTATAAAAAAATAAAATCAGTGAATAATAGTAGGCCTCCGAAAGGTAATTTTTTTTACAAACAAGAAAAGCATACAAATCTCATGATAGATGTATGAAGTTTGTTCATTTCTCGAAGAATTTGCACAGTATTCACACCCATGTTACTCATCAAAAAGCAGGTTTTGTCCATCTCTGGATTATCAACTGCTCGATTGATTTCTAAATAGGAGTGAGCAAGATAATCTACGAATGTCCTTAATCCCTGTCATTCATATGCCAAAATAAAGAGAAAAAAAACAAACAACCAGAAAACTAACCAACCAAGGCATAACGCAATCACTACAAGGTTGTTTTATCTATAGAAATGTGAAACGACCAGCTCAATTTCCATCCCTGGACTGGTTGCACATAAAATGGTTTAACAAAAAGAATCTCTACATGAAAGATGTTTCTCAAAATAATTCTAGGGTTTGGTCAACAAAATGACATCATCCTTCGAAATGTGCAACCATTGTTTTTTCCTAAATGAAATGGAAAAAAGAAATGAAGAGCACACAAATCCAACTGCCCATAAAAGCTTTCACTTTTACCAGCACTACAGTATGTCAGCATCACTACTTAAAATAGCATCTCATGATATATCACATCGAGTGTTATTCAAACTTGCCTAATATAATCATCAAATGTAAAATATTAACGGGAGAAAGAACTTTTAACAATTCTACGGTATAAAATGCAAATGTAAAACAGAAAAATTTTGAGGCTCGGACGCCAAAGAACAATCGAATGTATAGATTCAACTGCTTATGATTTCAAGCATAAAAACTGCGACAAAATGAGCTGAAACTAAAAAAAGAGGCTCAAGCCAGTATTATCAACAAGGTCTTCAATTCTCTGCTTATTACTCAAGAAAGGACCCAACAATAAAACAGAAAACAAGTATAATGGCTAAAAAAACAACTTCTAAAACAACAAACAGCAAAATATAGTTTATATTATACATTTACTTTAAGTTTACATCCATTGACCGGGCAAAATTTGAATCCATATAAAGACGAGACCTTTAGACACTAGTTAGCAACAAAAAGGAGTAGTGAGTTGGTGCAGTATTAATACTAGACCCAACAAACATAAAATCTTGAGGCATTTAAGCAAGTGGCGTATTGCCCTTTGTTTAGAAACTTACCTCAAGTGTGTAGGATGGAAGCAGAGAAGATACATTGAGAAGGGGAGGAGGAGCTTTGCCTTCGCGGCCGAATAGAATAGACCCTTCGTTTGGAAAACTAGCTAATTAGGACAATTTCAATTTGTCCCTAGTGTATGAGGCTAGGTTTAAGTAGATCTTTTATAAGTATATGAAAATTTTTATTTTTTGTCTCACAACTTTGTTGTCCCAGGATTTTGTGGACCCAAATGTGTAAGATATGGGTCCACAAATGTGTGACATAAAAAGAGGCATCACACAACTAATGTCCATAAAATCACTCCGAGTATATTAACCTTTAATACTAATATCCTTTAAATTTTAAAATGGGACACTTTTTGGTCCACGACTGACAAAAAAGCATTAACTTAAACTGAAAAGAGCCAATCCGTAACAGAAAATGGAATTCCTAAACAAAAAACATGCACTCCCCTTTACCTTTCGCTATAAATTTCTTAACTTTTCAAATCCAACACGTATTTGGACGGTAGCGAAGAGGCGGTACAATGGGTCTCCGATGAAGATTGGCGATATAACGGAGTACTAATTTTCTCTCCCATTTAATTTTCATGACACCGTTACTGTAATTTTGCTGGGTTTAACAGAATTTAGATGCAAAAGCAATCTCTGCAACTGCTTTCACCATAAGCTCTGAAGGTGCGCGCGTCTCTAATATTTTCATCATTTTCAACTCCATATTGTAGTTAATGTCTTCTTTTAAATAAATAAATTGGGGTAATTTGTCTTAAATGTCACTAAATATAGATCAATTTTTGAATTGCGACTTTTATTCAAATAGCTTTTGTTAAAGTGGTTGTTTGTAAATTTATCCATTTCCCTCTACCAATCAGCTCAGCGTGAATCTGATTACTTAGGTTAGTAAGTTCCAAATACGAGATGCCTAAAGCATAAAAAAGACATAACGACCTTCATTTTTTATCAAAATTCTAAAATTCTCATGTGAAATTCAAATTGAAAGGAGCGGAGAAGAGATTACTTGATTGAAATTTAAAAAAATAAGTATTTGAAATGATAAAAGGAAAAAGAAGTATTTGAAATTAAAGTTGAAGTTGGAGAAGAGTATTTAGAACTTGGAACTTGTATTTAGACCATAATTTCACTTAAAAGGAAAGTTAAATATCTGTGAGCAAAAATTATTAGTTTACTTAAAATATTCCTCAAACAAACTTGTTAATATTTCACTAATATTTTAAATATGAAAAATTAATATCTATAAGTATTATACTGTGCATACATATATGATATATGTTTGCTGCATAATAGTATAATTTATAGGGAAAATACATAAGTTACACCCTATAGTTGTCCGAAAAAGTCACATACACACTTAATCTTTTCGGATGACCTATTACCTTCCAATTCTTATTTTTAGTGGAACTAATACCACCCAAATGTTGATGTGGCAAAAAAAAAAAAGATGAGGCGAGTTTGAAGCCTAAAACGGATAAAATAAATTTGGGCCCATCCACTTCTTTTTACTACTTTATTATATTTTCTTATCATCTTTAACAAATGGGCCCCTCTTTTCGCATTCCCACCTTCAAAATCCCTTCTGCTTCTTTGCCCCCACCCCCTTCCTCCTCCTTCGCTATCCTCTAAGCATTTCTTCAGCCGTAGATCTGCTCCTCTCATGATCAAACACTCAAACCCATAAAACTTAATTTGGATACTTATGTTAAGAGCCATAGCTCTTTTAAAATGGCTTCAAACTCGCCTCATCTTTTGGAGGAGAAGAAGTGTAACATTTGGAGTAAGTACTAACCCTGATTGTTACTACCAGTAGATAGACGATTTATTAGTTGAATAGCATCTTGTTGTGCAGGAGAAGCTTCTCCGGGTGAACGAGCACTGAAGAAAACAATATAAATTTAATACTTATTAGAAAATCACAGAAGAAACCAAATGTTGCAATAATCAAGATAAACCAAAAGACGAAGAAACAAAACAAATTTAGAATAAAACAACTTTTAAGCCAAATGAATAGCTGGTATTCTTGGAAGTCCATGCCGCATGGTTCTTATAAAGATCGTACCATTTTCACGCTTTTAAGCTGCAAATTTCTTCTTTTTTTGATACTCAGAAATTTATACCTCTGAAACTCGGTAGATAATCAGTGTAATTATAATGGAAGATCATCTCCACTTTCACCAAAAAAGAAAAAAAAGACAGATAGTAATTTATCTATTTACCAAAAAAAAGCAGATAAGTAGATGCAAATCAAATGGATGTTCTCTGTACAAAGATAAAATCTCTAGTCTTTTTTTCCCCTGGAGCAAACACTGAAACATTTTCTTGAATATTAAGGATGCAGATGCCCTCAATATACAAACTTTACCATGGAGATCCTGCATGATTCCAAGAAACTTGATATCCAGACCAAATTAACTTGCAGTAGTAAGTAAGCTTAGATGCTTTATAAAATAATTTAGCGTGGTCTACTAAAGTTTCATTTTTGTGTTTTGCTACGTTTACTAGAGCACACCAATGTTCACACTAGTGATGGTTGTTTAACAATTAACACTAGGAGCAGCAGCTACTCAGGGATTGTTGTTAGTGCCCATAGCCTCCGTTAATGTGTCTATAGTCTTGAATAATCTGCCTAGAGATTAACATTTATTATATACTAGTATCAAATAAGTTGTTAATCAGTTTTAAAATTTGATATTGACTCTCAAAGTAAGTTTACCATACACTGCTTAACTTCCGAACTTTTATAATGTGAATTGTTTGTTAACATTGTTTCTAATATTCAATCCGATAACAAACCTCTAAAGTTATAATGTTATCATTCTTCTATTCTTATCAAGGTTGATGAATTTCTACTGTAACTTCTTTTAAAGTAACTTTATTAGCAAAAAACAATACAGAGCAACCAACCTATGTAATTTTCATGAAAACCTAAAATGTTGTGTTTGCTACCCCTTTTAAAGTCTGGGAGTCATCTGAATTACGTACTCATGTAAAATGCATATTCAGCACGAATAAGATATCTATCAGTTGGACAAGAGATAACACGCTAAAATTGAACAAAAAAAACAGCATAAAACCGAGAAAAGAAAGAAAGACAGTGAAGTTTAATTTTTGTTGGAACTAAAGTGACTATTCATCCTTCTTAGAACCATAGTTAGAAGATTAAATTGAGAATTGACTGAAATAGACTCATAAGGTCCTAACCTTAAATAAGTTTAATTTCTCACAAATAATAAATAATCGGAACATATACGAAACTAGTATTGCATACATATATTGAAGCTACATCCATGATTTCCCCTCAGAATAAAAGAAAGATCACAACAACAAAGTGATTTAAAATGTATTTTTTGAAAAAAAGTGATCAAACTCCACTAAAAAAGAAGGAAAGAAAAAGGCGATTGATTTGGCCATGTATGATATATTTAGAATAAAAATTTAACTATATATTATCATAAAAGAAAAAGAGTTACAACAAAAAATTGTCTTTCGTTAGATGAAAAATAGTCTGATTGCAAAATTCCTACAGTAACGAAAAAGGTCATGCCTAACCATTTACTTAACTAAACCAGAACACTAAGCAAATAGTATGTTTTATCAATCAACAGTTGCTACTTTTAATGGTTTACTAAGGGCGGGTTAATCCATTTATACTGAAAGAACAAACAGGACACAAAGTATAGACCTTTCAGATAATTAAATCAAATTACCTCTCTACCTCAACATCATTCTATAGTTGTAAAATCTCCATATTTAACCAAAAATCGTAGCAATTTAGACGTAAGTATTTTATACCGGCCAAAAAAAATCGCTTCATAACCAGACCAAAAAATGCAAGTAACCTAAAAGAAAGCTAGCAAAAAGGAATTCGAAACTTAGTTTCAAGATACAATCACAGACATGCAATCAAAAAATCCAAAGACACCACAAACTGAAAAGCAAAACATTCAAGAAAGAGAGCTCAAAAATTTAAGGCAAAGAAAGAGAACTAATAGATTTGAAGCAAATATATCCTTGAGGTACTTTAAGAATTCTTCATCACACTTAGATATAGATGAGAGTCATTTTCACTTAATTGAATGATCGTTACTTGAACCAAGAAATATTTACAAGATTTATTGTTTGGAGGAATTTGAAATTGTGACATAAATAGGTTAAATAATATACTCACTAAGAAACTTAGGAGTCCCATAAAGAAAGCCAATAACAGTATTTTGACTCGATTAGAGTAAAGATTATATCCTTTATAAAAGTAAAAAGAATTTTAATTTTTGTATAAGAAATAGGGGTTATCATACATGGACTGATGGAAGTACAATGAAAGTCCACATAACAGTTCACTAACAAAAGCTTAATTAGAAAGATAACAATTACCAAAAGCACAGTAGATTGAAGTTATGGTTAACATGGACAGCTGATGGAGGATTGAACTGAAGAGCTTCCGATCGTAAACTGGATAGTCAATCTCTAGTTTTTTTCAAGTAACTCTTACCCTAGATAGAGAAAATGAGAGATACGAAAAAGAAAAAACAGGTTTGAAGTTTCAAATTCAGGAGAACAAAATCGGGATCTGTAGAGTTCTGATGGGACCTCTTCAAACTCAATTCCATTCGATCTTTGCAATATTAAACTTTAAAATGTGATTCCAGAAACATAATTTAAACTACTGATGCAGACCCTACTGATTGTCAAAACATGTAAACTCCAGAAAAGCATATCAATTCAAATAATACTAGAAAGTAAATCAAGATATGAACAGCCCATAAGAATTGTTTGTACGCATTCAATCAGACTATATTGCTCAAATACTCCCAAATATAAAAATAAAAATCAAAGACTAGGGTAACAAGGAACACTAAAACTGAAAGCTTAATTCAAACACACAACCAACGAATGTGGTTAAAAAAAAAAAAAAAAAAACTTACAGCGATGGTTTCTCCCACAATTACCAGCGACAATTTTCAGCGAGAAACGGGATCGAAGAGATGGAAGAAACTTTGGTTGTGTTTTGGTTATTTCTTAGCGTCAACCTCTCGTCTTCTTCTTCATTCTTTCAAGTTATTATTATAATTTTAATCGAAACCCTAATTGAAAAATTATAGAAATCTCAATCACGCACAAATAGTATGAACGCCAAATTGGTTCTCATTGCTGATTTATCGAATTTGGTTATGGGTTGAGGTTTAATTCCATAAAGAATCCTTCTTTTTGCCTTATATGATCTGGGTATTCTTTTGGGTTTATGTTTGTTGAGAGATAATGGAAGGTTCTAATAAACTTGATTATTTTGCCTAACTTTTTGGTTAAAGTTAATTAATTGTTATTACGTAAAACAATATTGTAAAGAAAAAAAATTATATCTACCAATCTATTTATCCATATATAATAGGATAAGCAAATCATCATATTATGTCAAGTGTCACTATCAAATATCTAACACGTCATGTTTTAAGACAAAATATCAAGCACGTGTCATGTTTTAAGACATAACTCCAATAAATTTGGAGATTCAAAAGAAAATTGAAATAGAAAAAAACTTACAAAATTTTAAAAAATTAACAAATTCAGTTATTCACATCATGGAGTCCCATGTTTTTAGGCACACATTTTTTAAAACTGAAAAGTAAAAAAAATACTCCAATTCCAAAAAATGGACTCCCACATTTTTTCATAAGTTTTTTGTTTAATTTATTATAAATAAAAAATCAACAATTTTTTTTACATAGAAATAGTAATTAAAAAAAACACTCCACGATCTATTCAAAAAATGGACTGCCACATTTTTTCATTAGTTTTTTATTTAATTTATTATAAACCTAAAATTTTTAAAGAATTAACAAATTCAGTTATTCACATCATGGAGTCCCGTGTTTTTAGGCACACATTTTTTAAAGGGGTTTTGGCATGGTATAACAACATATTCATATAATTGGTAGAAAATAGCCCTAGTTATAGATATACAACTATACACTGATGTACACGATATACAACTTGTGTGATATACACTGATGTACACGATATACAACGTGATATACATATGTCGCATTTGGATTTTTAGGTCTGATTTTTTACCTGAAACCAGTCTAAATCACTTATAATCTTGCTCAATTTTTGTATATAGCCTTGTTTAGACATTTTCAATCAATTTTAATCATACTCACTCATTCAATCCAAACAGAAAAAAGAAGAGAGAAGAAAAACGAAGTTGAAATATATTTTTTCTCTCTTAGTTTTTGCTAATCTTGCTCAAATTTTGTATATAGCCTCGTTTAGATATTTTTAACTAATTTCAATTACACCCACTCATTTAATCCAACCAAAAAAAGAAGAGAAAAGAAAAACAAAGTTGAAATATATTTTTTCTCTCTTAGTTTTTACTTCTGATTTTCTCTAATGTGAGATCAACCTTACCTTTTTATCCAACTAATCTTTTTTTTTTTGCATAATTTGCAAGAAATTTTGCTAAACTATGATAGAAAAGAGAAGAGATAGAAGAAGAAATACAAGGATAGAAAAGGGGTGGGAAGCCAAAATAAGCGTGTAGTTTGTTTTGAGAGAGAATATAAAAGAGAGTAATTTTTTTAAGATTTGGCTATATAATGCCAATTGTTTGGGGCTATCTTTGACAAACCTAATATAAGGCTAAAAAATTACCAATTCATGTTATGTGTTGTTATAGGATGCCAATTTTTCTTTTTTAAAACTGAAAAGATTAAAAAAAAAAACTCCAATTCCAAAAAATAAACTTCCACGTTTTTTCATAAGTTTTTTGTTTAATTTATTATAAATAAAAACTGAACATTTTTTTTTACATAGAAATAGTAATAAACCTATTTATATATATATATATATATATATATATATATATATATATATATATATATATATATATATATAAGGAGAAGCAAATCCATGATATTATGCTAAGCGTCACTACGAAATATCAACATGTGTCATGTTTTAAGACAACTCCAATAAATTTGGAGATTCAAAAAAAAATTGAAATTGAAAAAAACTTACAAAATTTTAAAGAATTAACAAATTCAGTTATTCACATCATGGAGTCCCATGATTTTAGGCACACATTTTTTAAAACTAAAAAGTAAAAAAAATACTCCAATTCCAAAAAAATGGACTCCCACGTTTTTCATAAGTTTTTTGTTTAATTTATTATAAATAAAAATTCAACAATTTTTTTAACATAGAAATAGTAATAAATTTATATATAAAAGGAGAAACAAATCCATGATATTATGTCAAGTGTCACTACGAAATATCAACACGTATCATGTTTTAAGACAGAACTCCAATAAATTTGGAAATTCAAAAAAAAATTGAAATAGAAAAAAACTTACAAAATTTTAAAAAATTAACAAATTCAGTTATTCACATCATGGAATCCCATGTTTTTAGGCACACATTTTTTAAAACTGAAAAGTAAAAAAAAATACTCCAATTCCAAAAAATTGGACTCCCACGTTTTTTCATAAGTTTTTTGTTTAATTTATTATAAATAAAAATTCAACAATTTTTTTTTACATAGAAATAGTAATAAAAAAACACTCCACGATCTATTCAAAAAATGGACTCCCACATTTTTTCATTAGTTTTTTATTTAATTTGTTATAAACCTAAAAAATTTACTACAATTATTTTTCACATACAAATAGGAAGAAAAGAAAAATAATCATTATGCCAAGTGTCACTTCGAAATATCAACATATGTCATGTTTTAAGACAAAACTTCAATAAATTTGGAGATTAAAAAAAATTTGAAATAGAAAAAAAAACTTACAATTTTTTAAAGAATTAACAAATTCGTTATTCACATCATGAAATCCCATATTTTTAGGCACACATTTTTTAAAACTGAAAAGTAAAAGAAATATACTCCAATTCCAAAAAATTATTATTTCATTGATATGGAACGAACCATAGCAATTAGTATAGTTCACCTGTAGTGAATCTTTAACTTAATAACATCTATTATGTTCAAAGTAAATCTCTGGCAGATATTATATATGGTCGTCTCACATAACAATATGATATATTCTAATAATGAATGTACCTTTGTAGGGTGAACCAAATATTTTGTTAGATGAATTTTCAATTTTAAGGTTATTCTAATTAAGGAACAGAATTTCGGCAATCGGATTTTCTTGGCTCTTTAATATCTAATACATCACTATATTCTGAAAAGCTTACTACTTATCGTAGCCGATAGGCAGTATGTATACGGTCAAAATCGATTAGTCTGTCGTACGGACTGGTCGGTATGATAATACTTTGATCGAAGGGCGGCTTCGTAATACCAGGTCGAGGTCCAAAGTCAGGTCATCAAGTTTCGAGTTCTAAGACTGATCAATGACAAGTTCGGTATCATTATCGAGCTCGTATCCAAATCGAACTACGGGGCGAGACGAAATTATCAAGCCTAAGATGCATAGACCGACCGACACCGACCCCGAATCAATACTAGACTCCGAGTCAGAATTGAGCTCGAGTCAAGATCGAGAGCTCGAGTCAATATCGAGCTCACAGATAAGAGTCATTGCAACCACACTAGGAGAGATAATCTTGGCAGGAATTATGGAAAAACTAGTTCCTCATGGGTTCTCCGCTATGTATTTTTTATTATATCTAAAGTAGGATCCCTCCATTATAAAAGGGATGATTGTTGTTTCTGTGAGGGACACATTCACACATTGTAACAAAAGATTATTCTTTATATTGAAAGATCAATCCTTTGAGCTCTCTTACTTTATTTTATTTCCTCTTTTCAATAGTTTTTATCTTTCGTTCTTATAGTCAAGATTGGATATTTCTATTTCTCTTTACGAATTGTATCAAGTTATACCACATACCCGTAGAACTACGTACAAATTTAACTATATATAATTTTTTGGGTAAACAGTTTGGAGCCCACCGTGAGGCTAGGGATAACAGTGGTTGTTTGATACAAACCTGCAAAGCACACCGTTTTACGCTTGTCTTTCGAGAGTATCTTTGGCTTCGGATTAGCAAGGACAAACCCCTAATTAATGGCTTTACCTATCGACAACGAAGCCGGCCTTCAAGATGAAACCAACAACTTGACGCCTAGAGTCGGAAAGTCGCTTGTCAATGTCATTGAAGTTCGAGTCGAAGTACTACTAGACGTTAATTCGCATGCGGCCCTTAAGGCAAACCAACGTTCTGAACCTGAACATAGCATCAATGGTGGCACTCGATCTGCCCGAGACACCCATAACATTGAGGACAACGACGTCAGCTTGCGTATGATTTTTGAAATGTTGCAAGCCCAACAGGTAGCGATAGCTCAGTTGCAGAGCCAAACCCAGCTACCGAGCAGGCCGGAGCCCAGTCCACCTCGAGAAGTTTCCCACATAACGGAGCTAGCCATAGTGAGGTCAAATGAGCAAGAATTGGGGACTACTCCCGAAATTGCTAAAATACTCGAGGAGCTCACAAAGTGAGTGGAAGCCAACGATAGAAAAGTAGAAACATATGACTCCAGGGTCGATCAGATCCCGGGGGCTCCACCAATGATAAAAGAGTTGGATTCAAAAAATTTGTGCAAAATCCTTTTCCCTCAAGCGCAGCCCCAAAACCAATCCCCAAAATATTATGTATGCCCGAAATTCCCAAATATAACAGAACGACCGACCCCAACGAACATGTCACCTCTTACACGTATGCCATCAAGGGTAACGATTTAGAAGATGATGAAATCGAATTTGTGTTGTTAAAAAAATTCGGAGAGACCCTCTCGAAGGGAGCAATGATTTGGTATCACAACCTACCACTGAATTTCATCGACTCATTTGCCATGTTAGCAGATTATTTTATAAAGGCACACACTGATGCCATAAAAGTCGCAATAAGAAAATCATACCTTTTCAAAATAAAACAAAGGGATAATGAAATGCCGAGGGAGTTCGTGTCCCGATTTCAAATGGAACGCATGGAATTGCCACCGGTCATAGACGATTGGGCCGTTCAAGCTTTCACCCAAAGGTTGAACTAGCGAAGTTCGATAGCATCACGTCGGTTGAAATAAAATTTGATCGAGTATCCAGTAATAATTTGGGCAGATGTACACAATCGATACCAATCAAAAACCAGGGTCGAAGACCAATTAAGAGCTCATCCCAGATTAGTACATCCAAACAAGTCGGCTATGTCGGTTATTAAAAACCAAAGGTACATCGACAGAGAGCCAAGGTCGAACAGAGACCGATATCAACCTTACATTGCATATCGAAGGAACAATGGTTCGGGACACAATTTCGTCCGGAACAATCGAAGATCAGAATTTTCGGGGACTTATGAACAAGGGTGGTTTTGACAAATATGCCGATCCTATAGGGGCACCTCGGTTATCAGAATATAACTTCAGCGTCGATGCATCTAACATTGTATCAACAATCAGAAGAATCAAAGACACTATGTGGCCCAGACCCATGCAAACCGATCCTTTCCAGAGAAACTCAAATTCGATGTGCAAATATCATGGTACGCATGGCCACAAGATCGAGTATTGCAAACAATTAAGGGAAGAGGTAGCCCGTCTATTCAATAAGGGCCACCTTCGAGAGTTTCTCAGCGATCGAGCCAAGAATCACTTTAGAGAAAGGGACGCCAATAGAAAAAATGAACAAGAGTAACCTCAACATATCATTCATATGATCATCGGTGGGGTCGACACTCCATAAGGATCCGTACTCAAACGCAATAAAGTACCGACCACTGGGGTAAAACCAACTTGAGATTATGTGCCTGAAGGCACTTTATCATTCGACAACGAAGAAGCAGAAGGCATTTCTCATCCCCACAATGACGCTTTGGTAATTTCTATCCTATTAAATAAAGTTCAAGTTAAGCGTGTTTTAGTGGATCCAGGTAGCTCTGCGAACATCATCCGATCGAGGGTTGTGGAGCAGCTCGGTCTGCAAAATCAAGTCATGCCCGCAGCTTGGGTCTTAAACGGCTTCAATATGGCCAGTAAAATAACTAAATGGGAGATTATTCTACCGGTGAACGTGGCTGGGACCATCCAAAGTACCAAGTTCCACGTAATCGCCTTGGATCCACAATATGAGAGCAGTACCCTTGACTCTCAACCAAGTAATGAAATTCCCGGCATCAGACGGCGTGAAAACAGTATACGGGGAGCAACATGCTACAAAGGAAATGTTTGCAGTCGATGGGGTAACACTGATATCAACACTCTCAACCTCAGAAATATCGAGCATTAAAGGTAAGCGAGAAGTCAAATAGCAATCACAGCCGCCAATCTCGACCGAATCAGGGAAGCATAAAATGGAAGAAGATGAGGAGGATTTTCTGACGCCTCGAACTTTTATCACCCCTGAAGATTCTGACGCCACCAAAACAACAATCGAGGAACTAGAATAGGTTATATTGATCAAGCATCTGCCCGAGAAAAAGGTATACCTGGGAACAGGATTAACCCCCGAACTCAGGAAAAGTCTTACTTAATTTATTATCGATAACATAGATTGTTTTGCTTGGTCCCATTTAGATATAATAGGGATCCCACCGGATATAACGACGCATTGGCTAAGTCTGGACCCTAGGTTCAAACCGGTGAAGAAAAAAAGAAGACCCCAGTTCGAGGTAAAGCACGTATTCATAAAAGACGAGGTAACTAAATTTCTCAAAATAGGGTCCATTCGGGAGGTGAAATATCCCGAATGGTTAGCCAATATAGTTGTAGTCCTTAAAAAAGGGAACAAACTTAGAATGTGTGTAGATTATAAGGATTTAAACAAGGCATGTCCTACAAATTCTTTTCCGCTGCCCAACATCGATCGCATGATCGATGCCACGGTCGGCCACGAGGTACTTACATTTCTCGATGCCTATTCCGGGTATAATCAAATCCAAATGAACCCGGAAGACCAAGAAAAGACTTCATTTGTCACCAAATATGGAACATATTGTTATAATGTGATGCCCTTCGGGATAAACAATACAGGAGCTACTTACCAATGCCTAGTAAATAAAATGTTCGAGGAACAAATAGGTAAATCAATGGAGGTTTATATTGATGACATGCTAGTTAAGTTCCTGCGCGCAGAGGACCATTTGGCTCATTTGCATTAAGGAAATACAACATGAAGCTCAACCTCGAGAAATGCGCTTTCGGGGTCGGTTCGGGCAAGTTCCTCGGCTTCATGACATCAAATTGGGGGATCGAGATTAACCTCGATAAAATCAAGGCCATCGAAGACATCGCCATCGTGGACAGTGTAAAAGTCATACAGAGGCTAACGAGACGGATTGCTGCCTTAGGCCGATTCATTTTAAGGTCGTCTGATCGAAGTCACACATTTTTCTCTCTACTAAAAAAGAAGAACGATTTCGCTTGGACCCCGGAATGTCAACATGCATTAGAGGAATTAAAGCGATATCTATCGAGCCCACCACTGCTTCATACTCCAAAAACAGACAAAAAACTTTGCTTGTACTTGGCAGTATCGAAAATCGCGGTAAGTGGTGTCCTAGTTCGAGAAGATCAAGGTACGCAATTTCCCGTTTATTATGTAAGTCGAACCTTAGGAGAAGCAGAAACTAGATATGCACACCTAGAAAAATTGGCACTTGCACTGATAAGCGCCTCTAAAAAGTTAAGACCGTACTTTCAATGTCACCCCATATGCGTATTAACCACTTACCCGCTTCGTAATATTTTGCGCAAGCCTAAACTATCAGCCCGATTGGCCAAATGGGTCATCAAACTCAGTGGGTACAATAACGAATATCAACCCCGTACGACCATCAAATCTTAAATTTTAACGGACTTCGTGGCCTATTTCACACCGACACTCGTACCCGAAGTTGAAAAAGAACTCTTATTGAAATCGGGTACATCATCGGGGGTATGGACCCTTTTCACGGATGGGGCTTCGAACATGAAGGGGTCCGGGTTAGGCATCGTTTTAAAGCCGCCCACGGGTAACATTATTAGACAATTTATTAAAACTACTAGATTGACTAACAACGAGGCCGAGTATGAGGCTATGATTGCAGGTCTCGAGCTAGCTAAAAGCTTGGGAGTAGAAATCATTGAAGCCAAGTGTGACTCTTTGCTGGTGGTAAATCAAGTAAACAAAACCTTCGAAGTTCGAGAAGATAGAATGCAAAGGTATTTGGACAAACTACAGGTAACTTTGCACCGTTTCGAAGAATGGACCTTACAACATGTACCTCGAGAACAAAACAGTGAGGCCGATGCACTTGCAAATATGGGATCATCGGTCGGGAAAGATGAGATCAGTTCGGGGACTGTCGTTTAACTCTAGAGATCCGTGATCGAGGAAGGTCACGCCGAGATAAACTCTACAAGCTTAACCTGGGTTGGAGGAATAAGTATATTGAATACTTAAAGAACGGAAAGCTCCCATCGGACCCTAAAAATTTGAGGGCCCTACGAACCAAAGTTGCTCGGTTCATATTGACTGTAGATGGAACATTATACCGAAGGACATTTGATGGACCATTGGCAGTATGCTTAGGAGCAGGGGACACCGATTACTTCCTACGTGAGATTCACAGGGGTACTTGTGGAAATCATTCCAGTACAGATTCGTTAGTCCGAAAAATAATCAGAGCAGGATATTATTGGATCGATATGGACAAAGATGCAAAGGAGTTTGTTCGAAAATATAACTAATGTCAAAGGTTTGCACCGATGATCCATCAGCCCAGAGAGCAACTTCACTCAGTCCTATCCCCATGGCCATTCATGAAATGGGGAATGGATATCGTCGGCCCTCTGCCATCGGCCCCAGGTAAAGCTAAGTTCATCTTATTTATGATTGACTATTTCTCTAAATGGGTTGAAGCACATGCGTTCGAAAAAGTTAGAGAGAAAGAGGTTATAGACTTCATCTGGGATCATATCGTATGCCGATTTGGGATACCCGCCGAAATAGTGTGTGACAATGGAAAACAATTTATCGGCAGCAAAGTGACGAAATTTCTCGAAGACCATAAGATAAAAAGGATATTATCAACACCGTATCACCCTAGTATGAGCGGACAGGCCGAATCGATGAACAAAACTATCATTCAAAATCTAAAGAAAAGGTTAAACGACGCCAAGGGAAAATGGAGAGAAATCCTACCCGAAGTTCTTTGGGCGTATCGAACAACATCAAAATCCAGTACGGGGGCAACCCCATTCTTCTTAGTATATGGCATCTAAGCCTTGATTCTAGTCAAAGTCGGAGAACCCAGTGCCAGGTTTCTATATACAACAGAAAAGTCAATTCACGAGGCTATGAATACTAGCCTCGAATTATTGGATGAAAAACGAGAATCCACTCTCGTCCGATTGGCCGCCCAAAAGCGGCAGATCGAAAGATACTATAATCGAAGAACCGAGCTTCGCCATTTTAAAATCGGGGACTTAGTGCTAAGAAAAGTCACCCTCGACACCTAAAATCCAAACGAAGAAAAACTGGGTCCGAACTGGGAAGGACCATATCAAGTACTCGAAAACGTCGGTAAAGGATCCTACAAACTCGGTATTATAAATGACGAACAATTACCAATCATTTGGAACGTGTCACACCTCAAACGATATTATTGTTAAGGTATGATTTTCTCTATTCCTTCATCTATATATATTCGATACTAACTCATTGCAGGAGTTCAGCCAAAAACATCGAGACCTCAGGTTTTAAAGTACGCGTTGCACTCTTTTTCCCTTAGATCGATTTTTATCCCAACTGGGTTTTTCCGGGAAGGTTTTTAACGAGACAACAACTATGTGCTACATGAGGACATTTCAATAGTATCCAAGGCTTCTTTATAATCAACCTCGAATAGTGGGGGATTTACCATCGAATAAATCGATTTCGATACAAAAAGGTTATTTCGTACCAAAGTCATATCAAACAGGGTCTCGATAGGGAAAAGTATAAGGGCCAAATGGTCAAAACGAACCATGCCCGCATAGTTTTGCTCGAGCCATGGCACAAAATACGAACATATGTATAATGACCTCTTTACCGATAACTCATATTTTGAAAATTTTCGTCCTGCTTCATGATTCAAATAGGCTTAAGGGTCGACCACTACCGAAGGAGTTTGAAAAAACTTACACCATCAAGCCTACATGCTACTCTTATTTCGAGTTCGAGCAAACTCTCACTCGACCATTAAGCCTACGGCCTACATTACTTCGAGTTCGAATCACTCACTCGACTACTAAGCCTACGGGCTACTCTTATTTCGAGTTCGAGCAAACTCTCACTCGACCATTAAGCCTACGAGCTACACTACTTCAAGTTTGAATCACTCACTCGACTACTAAGCCTACGAGCTGCTCTTATTTCGAGATCGAGTAAACTCTCACTCGACCATTAAGCCTACGAGCTACATTACTTCGAGTTTGAATCACTCACTCGACTACTAAGCCTACGGGCTACTCTTATTTCGAGTTCGAGCATACTCTCACTTGACCATTAAGCCTACGGGCTACATTACTTCGAGTTCGAGAAAACATTTACTCGACTAAGCCTACGGGCTACTCTTATTTTGAGTTCGAGCAAACTCTCACTCGACCATATAGGCTACGGGCTACATTACTTTGAGTTCGAATTACTCACTCGACCATAAAGCCTACGGGCTGAAATACTTCGAGTTCAAGCAATCACTCGCTCAACTCTTGAGCCTAAGGAATATATCTCTTCGAGTTCGAGCAATCGCTCACTCAACTATTAATCCTAAGGGTTGCTTTACTAAAAGTTCGAGCAAACACTCACTCAACTAAATCCTCAAACTTATGAACATTTTCATAAGACACAAGTAAAACAAAATCTTTACTAGGCAGAAAAGAAAACAGAGACAAGTTGGGAAAAGAAAAAGACCTTTATATATATGTTTACAAAATTCCCGATCAGGACCTTACACGAAAAGATCAAAATAATAAAAGCCCTAATTATCTACGGGAGCAGTCTTTTTCTCCATCGGGCTCCTCCCCACTCTGAGACCCTGTTACACCCTATATTTTCGTATGTAAAAATACGTCGTAAGCAAACTAATGTAGGACAAAAAAATGAGATAATATTTAAAAGTATATAAAGTAAGTTAATCATGTTACCTCTGAGGTTACAAATATTGAAGATCATGAACAACAAGTACAAAGAGGGTTGGACAGTTCAGAAGCTAAAGCAATTAAATAAAACAATGTTTCATCGAAAGTCGACAAGTTGGGAATGTTATAACATGTACCTTTGGGGTGAGACTAGGGTGATTAACATGATAAAGAGATTATGTTATGATTTATATTAGTCGTATTACATCCGTGTGTTATGTTTTTAAGTCAAGCGAGTTGTGGAACAAAAGTCGATGAAAGTCATCACAAGTTACATTCATAAGTTTTACTGAAACTTTGGGTCAACTGTAACTGCAATTTTCTCCCAATATACTTAGAGTTATGGTGTGTTCCACCCATCAAATTAAAGATCTATGAGTCTATTTTCCAACGCATTAAACCATTTGTCAATACGACATCGGAGTAGAGAGATATGTGCATTTTTGCGATACTGCGCAAGCTGCTAGGTGACAAGTAGGTGTGTCACCTACTTGCTTAAATGAAAGCCCAAAAATGGGCCATTTCGGGTCGTCCAAAGAGGCCTTTTAAGGGCCTATTTTCTTCATATATTAGACTTAAAATAGAGCATAATAACCAGACATAAGCTCTGCAAAGAATCCTCCCAAAAATTTCCCACAAACCCTAATTGATTTTCTCTCCCTTTCAAGTTCCAATTGGAGGTAAAACTTACATTTGACCCAAAGTTTCAGTAAAACTTATGAATGTAACTTGTGATGACTTTCATCGACTTTTGTTCCACAACTCGCTTGACTTAAAAACATAACACACGGATGTAATACGACTAATATAAATCATAACATAATCTCTTTATCATGTTAATCACCCTAGTCTCACCCCAAAGGTACATGTTATAACATTCCCAACTTGTCGACTTTCGATGAAACATTGTTTTATTTAATTGCTTTAGCTTCTGAACTGTCCAACCCTCTTTGTACTTGTTGTTCATGATCTTCAATATTTGTAACCTCAGAGGTAACATGATTAACTTACTTTATATACTTTTAAATATTATCTCATTTTTTTGTCCTACATTAGTTTGCTTACGACGCATTTTTACATACGAAAATATAGGGTGTAACATCACTCCCCCCTTGTGGCATGAACTCGTAGCTACATGTGTTAGTAATGAGACAAAAAGAGAAGTTCATATTCATGAATTTATTCACACTATTCTAGTCTCATAAGTTACAATATTATTCCTTATCGAGACTCTATATTCAATTTTAGTCTTGTCTTCTTCCAGTCAAGAGAGCAGCAAGCCTATATATACAGTATTACAGTATTTTCATTACCATCGAGCTATAATCGATGGGCAGGACCCTATTGGGCAACCTCTGATCAGATGGAAAGTTATATACCGAGCCTACTGTGGCCGAGCGCCTATGAGCGAGCCCAGCATGGTCGAGATACATAGCCTAGTATGGCCGAGCGCCTATGAGCGAGCCTACTATGGCAGAGCAGTTATATATACCGAGCCTTATAAGGCCGTATAATTATTTTACTTACTATATTGAAGGAGTTGAGTCAGTATCAGCAGGTAAGTATATCTCCAGATCATCTTTGACTCCCAGTTACTTCCAGTTATTATATTATCAGTTCAGTTTTGATTTTTAGTTATGTTATTTCCTTACATACTCGGTACATTATTTCGTACTAATGTCCCTTTTCTGGGGACGCTGCATTTCATGCATGCTGGTTCAGATAGACAGGCGAGTAGATCTCCTCAGTAGGTGTTTCCTGAGTTCAGCCTGATCGGTAAGCTCCACGTCTTTCGGAGTTGCCAGGTCTAGAGTGTTGTGTACATCTTATGTATATCTGTATATATGTTATGGGTAGGTCGGGGACCTGTTCCGATCATAGTACATCTATCAGTAGAGGCTTGTAGACATATCCTGTTGGTTAGTACAGTATGTTGGGTTTGTAGGCCTGGTATGTATAATTTGGTGGTTTGTCAGCTGTAGTAGCTATGACGGCCTTTTCAGCCTAGCTTTATATTGATGTTTAGTTAGCGCTAGTTTCCATTCAGTTTTATATTTTGCTTCGCAAATTGTCTTGCAAGGTGGCCCCATGGCCAAAGTATGACATTATGTGTTCAGAGTCCCTTAGTCGCAATTTGGTACGCCAGGATATGTTACGAGTATGTGTGTTGGATTTTAAAAGAAGTTGGGATGAACATCTACCTCTTATCGAGTTTGCATATAATAACAGTTACCACTCCAGTATCCAGATGGCTCCGTACGAGGCTTTGTATGGGCGTAAGTGCAGATCTCCTATAGGGTGGTTTGATGTTGGAGAATCTGGGTTACATGGGCCAGACCTGGTTCAGCAGGCCATAGAGAAAGTAAAGGTTATCCGGGAGCGACTGTTGACAGCTCAGAGTCGTCAGAAGTCATATTTTGACGTGCGGCGACGAGACTTAGAGTTCAGGATTAATGACTGGGTATTCTTAAAGGTATCACCTATGAAGGGCGTGATGAGGTTTGGCAAGAAAGGAAAGCTTAGCCCACGGTATATTGGGCCTTATAGGATCATTCGGAGAGTGGGCCAACTAGCTTATGAGTTAGAGTTGCCCTCAGAATTGGAGTCTGTCCATCCGGTTTTTCACGTATCTATGCTACGGAAGTGCATTGGCGATCCTACCCGAGTGGTGCCCACGGATGATGTACAGATTACAGAGGACTTGTCATATGAGGAAATTCCAGTTGCCATCCTAGACCGACAAATCCGCAATCTACGAAATAAGGAGGTAGCTTCCGTAAAGGTTTTATGGAGGAGCAAGAATGTAGAAGAGATGACGTGGGAATCGGAGGAAGAAATGAAGTCTAAATACCCCCACCTATTTCAAAATGAAGATATGGTTCGAGATGGGACGCTACAACATAGCTCTATGTAGGCTAGCAGGTCATCAGGTAAGCTTTTATTTTTCACTTTCAATATTTATGATTTACGGTCGGTGAGGCAAATTGCTGCTATTTATAAAGATTGGCCATGTGTGGCATGCATAGTATGTTTCTGGCTACGTGCAGGTTGGTTTTAACCTAGTGTATGAAGGATACTCTGGAAAAAGTTTCCAAAGTCTCCAAGAGTAAACATTCGAGGACGAATGTTCCCAAGGGGGAGTGATGTTACACCCTATATTTTCGTATGTAAAAATGCGTCGTAAGCAAACTAATGTAGGACAAAAAAATGAGATAATATTTAAAAGTATATAAAGTAAGTTAATCATGTTACCTCTGAGGTTACAAATATTGAAGATCATGAACAACAAGTACAAAGAGGGTTGGACAGTTCAGAAGCTAAAGCAATTAAATAAAACAATGTTTCATCGAAAGTCGACAAGTTGGGAATGTTATAACATGTACCTTTGGGGTGAGACTAGGGTGATTAACATGATAAAGAGATTATGTTATGATTTATATTAGTCGTATTACATCCGTGTGTTATGTTTTTAAGTCAAGCGAGTTGTGGAACAAAAGTCGATGAAAGTCATCACAAGTTACATTCATAAGTTTTACTGAAACTTTGGGTCAACTGTAACTGCAATTTTCTCCCAATATACTTAGAGTTATGGTGTGTTCCACCCATCAAATTAAAGATCTATGAGTCTATTTTCCAACGCATTAAACCATTTGTCAATACGACATCGGAGTAGAGAGATATGTGCATTTTTGCGATACTGCGCAAGCTGCTAGGTGACAAGTAGGTGTGTCACCTACTTGCTTAAATGAAAGCCCAAAAATGGGCCATTTCGGGTCGTCCAAAGAGGCCTTTTAAGGGCCTATTTTCTTCATATATTAGACTTAAAATAGAGCATAATAACCAGACATAAGCTCTGCAAAGAATCCTCCCAAAAATTTCCCACAAACCCTAATTGATTTTCTCTCCCTTTCAAGTTCCAATTGGAGGTAAAACTTAGAGTTTGAAGAACCAAGATAGGAGCTGAGTTATCCAACAAATAAGGTGAGTTTACTGCTCTCTTTCATCCATTTTTTCTTCTGTAAATTCATGGTAAGTCGTTCTATACTTGTAAGAACTCACGGGATGGTGATTGGAAGCCGTGAGTTCGAGTTATTCACTTGTAGCGGACTGTTTTGTGGACTGTTTTGTGTTGCTGTTGGGCTGCGTGTTTTATTACTATTTTGTGGAGTTTTGGAGGAGGAAGGGGGTTTATAAACACCATATAAATGTAGGGTGGTTGGCTGGTCGTTCGTCATAACATTTTCGGGTCGTTTGACACTACTACAGTGGTCGTTTTGTGTACGAAGAGATTGGGGTGTGTTGGGCTGTTTTGTAGTATTTGATGGTGTATATAGGGCTGGAAAATGATGTATATATGTTGTTATTGTTCTGTCCTTGTATTGTTGGTGTTATCTTGAAGTTGGAGGAAGGGCATATTATAGGGGAGATGCTGCCCGTTTTAATACAAAATAGGTTTGTCGTTCGTTGTGCGATAGTTGTACCTTTCGTAACTTAACGATAGTATTATTATCATTCTTGTAGATTAAGGTGCGAAGAGGTGAGTTCAACTTGGTGATTGAAAAGATTGTGATAAGGTATGTTAAGGCTAAGCCTTCCTTCATTTTGGCATGATCTCGTAGCTACATGTGTTAGTAATGAGACAAAAAGAGAAGTTCATATTCATGAATTTATTCACACTATTCTAGTCTCATAAGTTACAATATTATTCCTTATCGAGACTCTATATTCAATTTTAGTATTGTCTTCTTTCAGTCAAGAGAGCAGCAAGCCTATATATACAGTATTACAGTATTTTCATTACCATCGAGCTATAATCGATGGGCAGGCCCCTATTGGGCAACCTCTGATCAGATGGAAAGTTATATACCGAGCCTACTGTGGCCGAGCGCCTATGAGCGAGCCCAGCATGGTCGAGATACATAGCCTAGTATGGCCGAGCGCCTATAAGCGAGCCTACTATGGCAGAGCAGTTATATATACCGAGCCTTATAAGGCCGTACAATTATTTTACTTACTATATTGAAGGAGTTGAGTCAGTATCAGCAGGTAAGTATATCTCCAGATCATCTTTGACTCCCAGTTAATTTCAGTTATCATATTATCAGTTCAGTTTCAGATTTCAGTTATTTTATTGCCTTACATACTCGGTACATTATTTCGTACTGACGTCCCTTTTTTGGGGGCGCTGCATTTCATGCGTGCAGGTTCAGACAGACAGACGGGTAGACCTCCTCAGTAGGTGTTTTCCGAGTTCCGCCTGATCGGTAAGCTCCACGTCTTTCGGAGTTGCCAGGACTAGAGTTTTGTGTACATCTTATGTATATCTGTATATATGTTATGGGTAGGTCGGGGCCCTGTTCCGATCACAGTACATCTATCAGTAGAGGCTTGTAGGCATATCCTGTTGGTTAGTGCAGTATGTTGGGTTTGTATAAATTGGTGGTTTGTCAGCTGTAGTAGCTATGACGGCCTTGTCGGCCTAGCTTTATATTGATATTTAGTTAGTGCTAGTTTCCATTCAGTTTTATATTTTGCTTCGCAAATTGTCTTGCAAGGTGGCCCCATGGCCAAAGTATGACATTATGTGTTCAGAGTCCCTTAGTCGCAATTTGGTACGCCAGGTTAGGTGAGGCACGGGGTGCTTGTCTCGCTCCTAGGTTCGGGGCGTGACAGACCCGCTCTTGCTCCCATCACTATCATCGTCATCATCATCAACGGAGGCCAAGGCCCCATCATCGGCTTCAAGCTCTTTTGCCTTTATTATCTCTTCAGTAAGATCGAATCCTCGAGAATGGATCTCCTCGAGGGTTTCCCTTCGAGATTGGCATTTGGCAAATTCGGCAATCCAATGTGCTCGAGTTCGAGCGATCTCGGCTACTTCTATCGCATGCGACTGAGCGGCCTCAGCATCGGTCCGATAAACAGCCACAAATGCGTCTGCATCGGCCTTTGTCTTTTCAGCCTTGGCAAGTTTAGAAGCCAACCGAGCCTCGAGCTTCTCTGTTTTCCTTATTTGAACCAAGCTTTTCTCATTCAGACTCTAAAGTTGATTTTCGGCCGATGATAATTGGGCTCGAGCAGCCTCTTTCTCTGCAACAAAGCGGTCCATATTTTCTTTCCATTTCAAGGACTCCGCCTTTATCACATCGACTTCCTCACGGAGCATCCTGATCATCTCAATCTTCTGCTACAGCTGTGAGATCGAAAGATTAACTATCGTTCCAGTATCAAGTCCATAGGTTTTTAATAGTGTCATTACCTGCTCGGACAGATCAGTCTGATCTTGGTGAGCTTTGGCCAACTCAGCTCGGAGGTCTTTGATTTCTTTTCCACTTTGCCCTAAGAGGAGTTTAAGGGCCTTACTCTCCTCTGGGGCTCGTCGGAGATCGACCTCGTATAGACGCAACTCAGCTCGGGATCGAGAACATGCTTCTCGATGAGCTACCACAACCTACGAAGAAAGAAGAAACAAAGTAAGAAAAGAAAAACAGACATAAGAGATAATACCAACAAAATAATTTAAGGCTTACCTGATTCAAAGCTTGCTGCACTTCGTTAAAAAGATCCGATGCATCACTAGTGCCGGAAGCGTCCTCGATACCGGTAAACAGGTCACAAAAAGGATCCTCTCCCTCATGAGGCATGTCTAGTTCGATGCCCCCCAAAGCTTGGGCTTCCCGAATCGCCCCATCGAAAAAAACAGGGAAGGTGGGCAAGTCTTAGATTGCTACTGCCCCAAGTGAGTCACTTGGGGCATTCTCTTCGGTTCGAAGAGATTCGGGGAGAGCCCCTTCAGACATATCCCCCATCTGTTGGCTTCGATGGGAAGCATCCTCGATATCCAACGACTCGGGGACTCTGCCCGAATCTTTCTCCGATATATCCTCAGTTCGAGGCGGAGCCTTATAAACCACCATCGATCCAGTTACATGTGGAATGTCGGTGGTCTTCTTCGATCGGGCCACCAGTGCGGACCCGTCGTCTTCCTCTTCCTCATATTTATCTCTTAGATGCTGAATTGATTCTAAGGTCAAAGGGATGGTATTCTTCCTCGACTTACGAGTCAACCTTGCCTTCGGTTTTGGATTTTCGGAAGTAGAGACCCTTTTTCTCTTATTTCCCTCCACCAGTTTAGAAACAGGGTCCGAGGCTTTTTCCTCACCGGGCAGGGGCCTCAAAACCGCATCTCTGCCCAGGCCTGCACCCAAGAAAATCGGTTGAATATGTGAAAAATATTTTGTTCGAACTCTCAAAACATGAGAAATAGGCTTACCATGATTTTTGGCCACCCATTGACCCTTTGCCAAATCATTCCACGAACGTTCGGCGTATGTAGAGGTCGAAGCCAGGGCCTATACCCATCTCTTAAGATCGGGAACGACACCGGGGCATCCAAGGAACCGCTGCATCACAAAAGAGATATAAGCGAGAAAGAAACAAAGAGACAAGACGATAGCGAATAAGCAGCAGAATTACACTTACGCTTCATATTCTATTCTTCGGGGAATGGCATCTTTTCGGTTAGGATCATGTCTGAAGTCTTCACTCGAACGAACCTGCCCATCCAACCTCGATCCTTGTCCTCATCTATGCTCGAGAACAGTACCATGGTAGCCAGACATTGAAGTTTTATTAATCCACCTCGAAAGAGGCGAGGACTTTACAATCTAATAAGATGATCGAGGGTGAAAGGCATCCCCTCGATCTTGCTTGCAAAGAAACGGATCAGGATAACAATCCGCCAAAAGGAAGGATGAATCTGACCTAGAGTTATTCGGTATTGACGACAAAAATCGATGATAACAAGGTTGAGAGGCCCTAACATAAAATGGTAAGTATACACACTAAGGAACCCTTCCACGTGGGTGGTAATATCGTCATCGGGAGCCGGAATTACCACATCATTGTTATCCCAGTTGCAATCTATCTTTAACTAAGCAAGTTGCTTGTTGGTTAACGAGCACAAATACCTCGATACCGGCTCACACCGACCGGGAACCAACGAGCCCTTATCGACCTTAAAATCGGAGGTGAGAAGACATGTTCCGGGAACAAACTCCTCAGGTTGTGGCTCCACCGGTGTTTTATCGGCGGCGGGCTGTGAAGAAGAAGCCTCTTCTTTTTGAGGGACGATTTTTGATGTTTTCACCATTTTTTGAATTTAGAAGAAAGAAATAAAGAAGATGTGGTGTTTCAATGAAAGATTTTGCAGTAAAAAACACAGAAGGAAAATTTCGCACTTAATTTAGAAGGTATGTGAGAATGCTTAGGGAATTTTGAGATTAGAAGATGTAAAATTGATTAATGGTGAAAGAAGGGGATATTTATAGGCTGAGCAGTGGCGGTTCAATATCGGTAATGGCCGACCACCGTCTGACATGCATTAAATGCCTCTGTAAACTGAACCGATGGGACAACTATCGTGTACGTCACGATCGGATTCGATGCACACGTCAGTATATATCTAATCGTACAGTTGAAAAATTATATCATTTCTCGTTACATTCTTTCCGTGAAACGCGGGGACTATCTGTATACGGTCAAAATTGATTAGTCCGTCGTACGACTGATCAGTATGATAATACTTTGATCGAAGCGCGTTTCTCTTTACGATTTGTATCAAGCTATACCACATACCCTTAGAACTACATACAAATTCAACTATATTTGATTTTTTGGATAAACACAATACATGCTGCGAAAGTTATATATGGCTTCCCGTCAAGTCGTCAAGTTACTGAAATAAGGTATATATACCAATCCAACCATGTCCTTCATCTGAGATGCTGCATATTTTATTTAAGTCTAAATAGATACTGACATTGGAACCATAATTTTAAATAACTCCAAATAGGCAAAGTACAATCATACATAGTATCACTGTAGAAGCTTTCATTGATTATCACTTCCCCAATAAGCTTATTTAAGCAAGTATGAGTGTGTTGAACATTCAGAAATATTCAGAGGGTGCATGAGTGTGCTGAACATGGAATTGTCATTTGTTCATTAGTTGTAGTTTGAATTGTTAGTACGAGACTCTATTTGTGGAGTGATTTTTTGTAGTATTAACACATTTTCTTCACAATCTGGATCTGAACAAATGTTTTGCATTTTGGGGCTTTAGATATATAGCGGCAGTAGGTAGGAGGCTCTGTTTGTGGAGTGATATTTGCACGATTCTCTTACTTAACTTGCTAAGACTGATATGAAATTTCTTTGTTCCCCATAGCCTCAAAGGTCTAAGAAGTTGCTCCAGTCATTTATATAAATTGTTATTTCATTGATATGGAACGAACCGTAGCGATTAGTATAGTTCACCTATAGTGAATCTTTGTACTTAATAACATCAATTATGTTCAAAGTAAATCACTGGCAGATATTATATATGGTCATCTCACATAGCAATGCAACCTAATAATGAATGTACCTTTCTAGGGTGATCGTATACATGCCTCAATCAGTAATGTAATTAAGTTCTTTAGGACCAAGATACAAGAACTCGACTTATATCGCATGAACTACTTTGTGTCTGGCCAAATAACTTGAAATTAAAAACTATGACACACAATCTGAGGCTGACATTTACACAGAGGACAGTTGTTGAGGATACAACTGATTCTTCATTTCATATGAAAATCTTTATCCTTCGTCCTTTTGACAAGCTAACAAATCAATATCATATCGATGAGGCAGAATTATTCGGTCTTCTCTTCCATTTTATTTTAATATTAGGTTTTGTAAACTTTGCGACTAACTTTTATATTTGTAGACGTGATTGGTCAGGTTGTGACCTATGAAAATGTTCAGACCTATACGCAAGGAGATTACAAAAGTGTCTTTATGAATGTTGAACTCGAAGATGAGCAGTAAGTCATTCACAAATACAAACTATACTTTTACAATATAACTACATATATTTTCGTTGATGAACAATTACCTTGAAACATATAGGAGGTTTCAACAACCTTATGGGGTGAACTTGTGGATGAAATTCAACCTCACTTGAATGGATCTATAGATGAACCTTTGATTGTTGTTTTACAACTTATGAAATCTCAAAATTTTTGAGGTTTACATATTTTACATCTACATTTGAAATTTAGTTTTAGAAAATTTTATAATTTCAAATTTTTTATTTATTTTATACATAGGTAACTACTCGGTGCGTAGCTGTTGGTACGCTTTAAAACTATGGATAAATTCTACTTAGCCGCAATCTATTGAGTTTAAATCTAGGTTTGTAAGAGTATAAATGTTGTATTTGTTTTTACTGCCGATATTGTACAACAGTTAATAGAACTCTTTTAGGAGACATGATAGACGATAGTTAGTATCAGCAACAATAAAAAGAAAATATCAACAAATTTTTCGGTCTTCAATTGGTAGATATATTTGTAGATTCTACCATCATGCATAGGCTTAAAGAGCAGTATATAGATTTCATTTAAATAATATATCTTGGTGTAGTGAACTCTGGAAGTTATATCTGTTTATGTTGTTTTAGTAGCTGCTAACAAGTTTAGTTTCGTAGTTGTAGCTTTTCCAATGTTAATTATAGATTTTAGGCGCTTGACAATAAATGTTAGATGTAATAGGCAGGAAAAACAAGTGAATAAAGCAAATTTATAGGTAACATGTTTGTTAGTCAGTGACAACGATGCAGACAATGTTGTCATTCTTGCTATGCCGTTTCCAAGAGATGTCAAAAGTTAACAAATGCATAGAGCATGCTGGGCACCTTCAGAGCATCCACACAAAAAATATGCACGAGATTAACATTTTGTTCAGTATTCCTGTAGTACTTGGTAAGACTGATATGATATTTCTTGGTTCCCGTAGCCTAAATGATCTAAGAAGCTGCTCCACTCATTCAAAGTCTTCATAAACTATTTTTCATAACTCTAATTTTGAACAAACTTGATAGAATTCATGGGTTCACCGAACTCTGCAAGAACCAGGTTCTCTATCAGTTCTACCAGAATACAAGTTCGCACAGAAATCACGCACACTGCAGTAGGTAAATGACAAGAGGAATTTTACGTGGAAAATTCCCAACTCAACGGGATTAAAAACCACGACCTACCCTTGTAGGATTTCAACTTCACTACTGAGCAACTTTAGATTACAACCTATTTTAACCTAGGAATTAACCTCTTAATCTCTCACTAACTTGTAACACTCTATTACAAGTCACTTTGTAATAACTCTATTATAAAGACTTTAAACCTAGGAATTAACCTCTTAATCCCTCACTAATTTGTAACACTCTATTACAAGCCACTTTGTAATAATTCTATTACAAAGACTTTACAACTCGACTAACTCTAGAGAAGACACAAACACAAGGGTTTATGATTTACAAAGGTTCCCCACATAATGCTTCTAACTAAGCTAAGTAGGAATTACAAGTAAAGAACTTTAACAAAGGTGCAACACAACTAAGGACATGTGATGACTCAATTCTGGAAACTGGTCCTTCGTTATGTTGCTCTTTGTTCTTGATGCCTTGAAGGTCACTTGCAGGTTGGCACAGACTTGAGAGAATTTGCTTGATCGATTCTGAATAGTGCCCGAGTTGTTTTTCCTTTCCTTCATGCTAATATTGCATAAGTGATATCACTTGAATGATGTAAGAATGTTTGGTACAAAGGCATTCTCCATAAAGTGACTGCTCCACTATTTACACTGTTGCGTATGTGCAGAGAAACAATTGCAGTCACTTTACAGCTGTGAGGAGTTGACTGGTACTGTCAGCAAGGGAACTGATGTCGATCTGTTCCCCATGTTGTTTCTTTGACTCTGAATGTTGGAGCATGTCCCAGACTTAAGATGAACAGTTGCAGTCACTTTACATCTGTGGAGGAGTTGACTGGTACGGTCAGCAAGGAAACTGATGTCGATCTGTCCCCCATGTTGTTTCTTTGACTCTGAAGAATTGAACCACGTCCCCGAACTAAGACTTGTTGTTCTTTAAGTACTTGAGGATGTATATCAGGTTCCTTATCTGGTTCTTGTCATTAAATTTGTTAGATCATCAAAACATAACAAGGTACGTATAACCTATCAATTTCCCCCTTTTTGATGATGACAAACTTATAATTGAAGTTCTCCCTAAGAACCAGAATGACATACACATAACCTTTATTCCCCCTGAATCAGTTCCCCATTCCCCCTGAATCTGTTCCCCAGCTTGTTCGCCCTTAATTATTTTTCCCCCTTTTGGCATCTTAAAAAGATTAGTAGCAAGCAATAAGCAAGAAGAAGTCTAGCTTGGTTAACTCATGCCACATGTGTGCACACAATCATGACTAAAAACAGAGCAGAAGAACAAGATATGCACAACAAAAGGACGAGAAAATCATTAATTTTGGAAATAAACAGGGAGCAGTTCCATTGATACACAATCACCACAAAATAAAAACAACAAAAAGGTACCAATCATCAAACATATCCAAACGCAGGAAACAAAAACAACAACTTGAGCTTGACACTGGGAAGGGAATGACTCTAAGGAGCACTGTAAGGGGAAGGCTTAGATGAAGAGGCAAGGTTGTTAAGAAGGTTGTCCATTCAAGCATTAGCTGACATATGCTTATTGAGCAGTTTCTCCTTTAAGTCCTCAACCTGTTTCCTGAGGTCAGCATTTTCTTTGGTCAAACGGACAACCTCTGTGCTGTGAGAGCTGCTGGAACCAGGTGCCTCCTGAAGCTGACTTAGCTGACCCTCAAGAATGGCATTCGTTGCCTTCAACTGCCTTATCTCATCAGTGGCACTGTGCTTGGCGTTGATCAACTGGAGATAGTAGAAGTGCTGCCAACCTCTCCAACCTTATCAATGCACTCACATTCCTCGAGGGTGGTCTTGGAGAAGGTTTTCTTACAAGTACCCACTTTAGCTATTCCCAAAGGGACTTTGAAGAATTCAAAAACCTTTGTGAGGAGGAACCCGTAAGGCAGCCCATGATTACTATCCTTGAACTCTGCCACCTTCTGTATGTGTTCTATCATAATGCCAGGTAGGTTGATAGTTGTGTAGCCATATAGTGCTTCCATGAGAACCAGGTCTGCTCGAGATGTGATGGAGCACCTTTCTGCACGAGGGAGCAATACCTTGTTTCACCATTTCGAATAACAGTTGGTACACTGGAAGGATGGCCTTCTTGTGTACCCGTTCCCCTTGCTAAACTGCCTTATCCTTCAAGATAGCATTTCTAAAGTTCGAAGAGCAGGTTCCCTGAACAGAATACACACCCTCAACAGGTACTCCCAAAATAGTTCCCAGCACAGCAGAGTCCATCACAAAATCAACATCATTCACTATCATACAAATATGATTATCCTCAACTGTACAGAAGTTGGCATAAAAACTGCGCACTTCTTCCTCATAAACTCTGGGACTGTCACTTGTGAATAGGTGTGTCCACTATTGGAATTCATAGATCTCCACCAATTGGCACATGTCAGCCATGTCCGGAACATCAGGGGCAAAGGTTCTGCCCTAAAGCACCTTTTGTTTCCTCAGATTTTCCCTTCCAACATCCTTGGTCACACTGACCTTGGCCTTTTTCAAGGAACCATGTCCCTCACTTGCACTATCCTTCCTCTTCATAGATTTCTTTACACTGTTTATTTTCTCAGCAGGTTTCCTAGACACCTTCTCAGATACGATCTTACTAGATCCCTCAGCCACTTTTTCTCCAGAATTTTGAGCTTCAGGTTTCGTGGAGGATTTACGGATTAAGGACTGGGTTCCTCATCCACCTCGTCATCACTGTCCACAACAAGAGTTGTAGACACCACCTCTTCATGTACTAACTTTCCACCCTTCACTAACCTTCTCCTCTTATTTTCTTTCTTGTTTTTCTTTAGAGCTGACTCAAGAACCTCCTTCTCTTATAGCCTAGTAGTAGGTATTTTAGGAGTGGGTGTTTTAGGAGTTGCCCTGCTATTCCTAGCACTAATAAAGCTTGCAAGAGCCACATTATCATAGTCTTATGCACTACTGTCATTCTCCTCCCCAGACAGAGATCTCATCTCGGAGAGCAATAATGGCCAATGGCTCAGCATAGAAGTGAGGAGAGGGAGCGGGATCAGTACTGACCTGGGGTTCTTTAGAAGAATAGGGAGTTTCATACCAAGTAGGAGCATAGAGCTCCTCTTGTGTGAAGGGATCAGATCCCTCAGTAGGTTCCCCCGTAGTACTGTCTGGTGTCAGATTTTTGACAGGCACTAGTTCCCTTCCTTCTTTCAGTAGACAGCCACCTTCCCCCTGAGACCCATTCATTTCAGACACACCTTCATAACTACTATTTACACAACCCTCAACAGCGATTGACAACATATTCTCTATGGCCTCTTATTCTTGCAAACCCAAAGTGAACTCAGAAGACATAGGAAGAGCATTACCTGTAGAATCGACGACATTCAAATCAACCACTGGGGTAGTTCTTGTTGATTCATCATTATTACGACCCACGCCTTGCTGTATCTCGGAACTTTCTTCCACTAGAAGACTAGAAATTTCTTGATTTTCTTCTCCCTCAACAGTATCTTCTTCAACCATCTTTTTCGGCGAGGCAGAAGTAGAGGTCACAACCACAAATTTCTTAGGAGTCGATGGTTTGCTACTCCGATGAGAACCAGAACTCGACTGGGTTGGAGAGGAAACAGAGGGTGGTTGTGACTCTAGTTTAAGGTTTGGACAAGTCGGAACAGGGAGTGTGGGCTCTATCACTGGTGTTTCCACGGATGAGGACACAGTGGGGACAATACTTGGAACATTCTGTGTTTCCTGATTGTTAGACATGGTGAAGTGCAGTCAGTTGAAGAAGAGAGTTTAAAGAAGGGAAATTTTGGATTCTTGATGTGAACAGTTCTGAAATGGATTTATTTAAGATGAGTGAGAGACCGGTTGGGTATCAATTTTAGGTAGTCGGGTCGCTTAATAAAGGGTGAGACGCTTGGATTCAAGAAGCAACAAAAAGGAAACTGATAATTTTAATGATGTGGCACCATTTCAGCCGTTTAAAAAATTATGCATGAGAGTACAGAGGAACTACTAACCTGTGTCAAAGGAACCAGGTTCCTTGACAGAGTTTGAAAATGTAAGCCTCATCCTTTGACCAAACGTGCAATGCATTAGCTACTTGTCTGCTCTGTAATCGTCATGCGTGTCTACCTGTAACAGTATAGAGGTGAGTTAAACTGCGCCAAAAAACACTTTGTAGTTATTTTACTTGTACATTTATTTTATAGCCAATCATCGAGGGACCAGGTTCTCAGCTTGATTCTATCAATCATAGTGCCATGCAATTCTTTTCAAAGAGCTCTCTGCTCAGTGCTTTGGTGATGATATTTGCAATTTGATCTTCTGTGTTGTAGATCTTCACGCATATGAGCCCTTTCTCAACATTGTCTCAAAATCTTCTAGCTGCTGCTTGATCCACAACAATTGAGCACAACAAGAGGCAGCTGCCACATACTCAGCTTCAGTTGTAGTGATTGAGGAACCGGTTTCCTCTATGTCAGCTGGATATTCAGCTGTGCCATTGTCATTTGAATCCTTGACCTAACTCATCATGTCAGGTTTTTCATTTTCCATGTCAATGACTTCACCAGGGATAGTTGGCCATTTTTCCTCTTGATCAATCTTATCATGTGAATCCTTCCCATATGAGTGGTGAGATTCATCAAAGATAACATGTATACTTTCCTCAACACATTGTATCACACACTTTGTGATCCTTGAAGCTTGAGTTGAACAGGCCACGAACCAGGTCCTTCTTGAGCAACTTGTTCAGCAACATGAAACTTACATGACCCGGCCTTCTCTGCCATAGTTCAGCATCATCATCAACAACACTTAGACAACTGAGATCACCACTCTTGTTTCCCTTGTCATAGATTTGGGAGACACTTAACAGGTTGTACTTTAACCCATTCACGTAGTACATATCTTCAATTGAGTGAGAAGGAGACTTCCCAATTCTTCCAATTCCCAGAATGTATCCCTTTTTGCTGCTTCCAAAGGATACACTCCCTCCTTGCAGGGCTTTGAGTGAAAGGAAATCATTTGTGCTTCCAGTCATGTGCTTCGAGCAACTACTATCTATGTACCCTTGTTGGCTGCTCTCTTTCACTGCTCCCTGCACAAGAAAATCAAGGGTTAGACTTAGGAACCCAAACAAGTTTGGGTCCCTTGTAGTGAGGAAAAGGTCGAATTAAACTTCTTTTTGTCCAGACAGGCAGTATATATTTTTTATTGGAAGGACCAGGTTCCTTAGTAGTAGTTACTTCCTTAGCAAAAACTTTGTTTTTCTGTTGAGACCGAACCCTAGCTTTGCAGTTTTCCTTAAGGTTCCCATTGTTACCACAGTGAGTACAAAGCCAATTATCGGGTATAGTAACATACTTGCTATGAGGGTTGTAGGGAGTCTTTTCCCTTTGAAACCCAATTCTCTGCCTATTTCCCCCATTGTTTATGTACATGGCAGTGATAGCATTAGAGGACCAGGTCCATTTGAGTGATTTTTCAAGATCACTCTTGACTCTTCCTAGTTCCTCCTGAAGTTGTTTGTTCTTTTCAAGTTCAATACACAGTCTAGAATTCATTGTCTTCATCTCTTCTTCAAGCCTAAGATGTGTTTCATTAGCAACTTCCTTACCTTTGTGAATAGTCTCATGCCTACCCTCTCCTTTCAGTTCCTTAATTGTGTCATTCAGATCAACTACTACTGCTAGTAGATCATCTCTCTCAAGCTCAATGTTAGGAACTCGTTTGGTCAAGACATCTTTTTCTTTTTCAACACTCTCAATGGTTTCCTTCAAATCTACCACAATGACTATTAGGTCATCTCTAGATTGTTCTGCTTCTCCTAATTCCATAATTAGAGCATTTTTATCATTTATAAAACTTTGGTATGCATATATTAAAACATTTTCCAAAGACAAGAGTTTTTTTGAAGAATAAGATTTCAAATTTCTCCGAACATCCAGAAAATTTACCTCATCATCGTCGTCTTCATCTTCATCATCATTAGACTGGGCCATCAAAAAAAAGATTGAATCATACTCAGTTACTTCATTTTCCACTGCCATCATTGAACTATCACCATGATCGTTTTCTTCTTCAGATTCGCTGGAGGAGTCTCCCCATACAGCAAGAGCTTTCTTTACAACATTGTCAGCATCATTCTTTCTCTTGAAGCATTTATCAGGAACCGAGTTCCTCTTGGCTGCTTTGTCAAAGTTGTTATTGTACTAATCTTGCTTTAGGAGAGGGCAATCTTTGATGAAGTGTCCTGGCTTGCCACAATTATGACAGAGGTCATAATTTCTTGACTTGCTGGAACTTTCCCCTTTTGGAATGCCTCCATTCCTGTGAACCATCTTCTAGAATCGTTTTGTCAAGTAAGCCATATCACCATCCTCACAACTTGAATTATTGATGTTCGTCTTGAGGACTAGGTTCTTCTCCCTCTTGGGATCCTTTCATTGTCCTTCTTCTTCTTCATTTCATAAGTTTTCAAATTTCCAACAAGTTCATCCATGGTCAGCTCCTGCAGATCTTTTGCTTCTGTGATAGCATTTACCTTACTTTCCCAAGAGCTGGGCAGCACGCTGAGGATCTTTCTCACAAGCTTGTTTCTGGGAAGGATTTCACCAAGAGAGTGCATCTCATTGATGATGGAAGTGAATCGAGTATGCATATCTTGAATAGATTTATCGTCCTTCATTCTGAAGAGCTCATATTCAATGGTGAGCATGTCAATCTTGGATTGCTTCACTTGAGTGGTTCCCTCGTGAGCAGTCTGTAGAGCTTCCCATATTTCTTTTGCAGATTGATAGGCAAATATCATGTTGTATTCATCAGGACCTATTCCACAAACTAGAATTTTCTTAGCACTGAATTTTTTCTCAATGACTTTTCGATCAACATCATTGAATGCCTTTCTTGTCTTAAGAACTGTCACAGCTGGATCTCCAACCTTCTTTGTAGGGACAAAGGGACCGTCACATATAACGTCCCATAACTCGGAGTCTTCAGCCATGATGAAGTCATGCATCTTTGTCTTCCACCACCCATAGTATTGACCATTGAACCTAGGTGGCCTTTAAGTAGACTGGCATTCTTCGAAGTTTGGTGGAGCAACCATAAGGATCCTTTCTAGGTGTTAGCCAGATAGAAAGAACCTGCTCTGATACCAATTGATATAATTCAAGGGTCCACCAAACTGTGTAGAGAACCAGGTTCTCTATCAGTTCCACCAGAACATAAGTTCGCACAGAAACCACGCACATTGCAGTAGGTAAATGACAAGAGGAATTTTACTTGGAAAATTTCCAGCTCAACGGGATTAAAAACCACGACCTACCCTTGTAGGATTTCAACTTCAATACTGAGCAACTTTAGATTATAACCTATTGTAACCTAGGAATTAACCTCTTAATCCCTCACTAACTTGTAACACTCTATTACAAGCCACTTTGTAATAACTCTATTACAAAGACTTTAAACCTAGGAATTAACCTCTTAATCCCTCACTAACTTATAACACTTTATTACAAGCCACTTTGTAATAATTCTATTACAAAGACTTTACAACTCGACTAATTTTAGCCAAGACACAAACACAAGGGTTTATGATTTACAAAGGTTTCCCACACAATGCTTCTAACTAAGCTAAGTAGGAATTACAAGTAAATAACTTTAATAAAGGTGCAACACAACTAAGGACATACGATGACTCAATGCTGGAAACTGGTCCTTTGTTATGTTGCTCTTTGTTCTTGATGCCTTGAAGGTCACTTGCAGGTTGGCACAGACTTGAGAGAATTTGCTTGATAGATTCTGAATTGTGCCCGAGTTGTTTTTCCTTTCCTTTATGTTAATATTGCATAAGTGACATCACTTGAATGATGTAAGCATGTTTGGTAGAAAGGCATTCCCCATAAAGTGACTGCTCCATTGTTTATACTGTTACGTGTGTGCAGAGGAACAATTGCAGTCACTTTATAGTTGTGGGGAGTGGACTGGTACTGTCAGCAAGGGAACTGATGTCGATCTGTTTCCCCTATTATTTCTTTGACTCTGAATGTTGGAGCATGTCTCAGACTTGAGACGAACAATCGCAGTCACTTTACATCGGTGGGGAGTTAACTGGTACGGTCAGCAAGGGAACTGATGTCGATCTGTTTCCCATGTTGTTTCTTTGACTCTGAATGTTGGAGCATGTCCCAGACTTAAGACGAACAGTTTCAGTCACTTTACATCTGTGGGGATTTGACTGGTACGGTCAGCAAGGGAATTGATGTCGATCTGTCCCCCCTGTTATTTCTTTGACTCTGAATAATTAAACTACGTCCCCGAACTGAGACTTGCTATTCTTTAATTACTTGAGGATGTGTATCAGGTTCCTTATCTGGTTCTTGTCATTAAGTTTGTTAGATCATCAAAATATAACAAGGTATATATAACCTATCAAAACTGTAGCAATTGGTATAATTCACCTATAGTGAATCTTCGTACTTAATAATATTCATTTTTTTTTCAAAATATAATTTCTGCAGATATCAGATATGGACGGATCCCTCACTCTATCATTTGCTTCTCCAAATCTAATAGGCTTTTGAATGTGTTCAGATTGCAGCAATACCACCAAGTGCAAAACAGTCATCTAGGTTCATGATGAATCCTTCTCCAGCATCCAGGTTCATTATTATTAGAAGATAAAGAGCACATTTAGGGCTAGTTGTTGTTATTTGTTGTGTATCAACTCTTCTAAGGATGGGTCAAGTAAACATGAAAACCTGTGGGTTGCTTTTGTAAGATAATCTTCCTGAGTTTATGTTTACCCGAAAAACGGATAAAGTTGAATTTTTACGTAGTTATAAGGGTATGTGATATAATTTGATACAAATCATAATGGTAAATAGAAATATCGAATATTGACTGTAAATGATGAAAATAAGCAAAGTTGAAAAGAGGATAATTTGTGGATTAAGCAAAATGAATCAATCTATGAGGCTAAAAAAGGATAATTCTTCAATATATGAGTGTATAATATCTGAGTTACAATGTATGCCAAACTTGATGCTTTACATAAATATAGTCATCCCTCTTACAGTGGAGGGATCCTACTTTAGATATAATTAAAAATACATAGTGGGGAACCCATGATAAATCATCTTTTCCTTAATTCTTGCCGAGATTCTCTCCCTTAGTGCGGTTGTAACAACTCTTGTCTATGAGCTCGATCCTGACCGGACTCGGTATATGTCAGTTTCAAAGTTTAGACCTCTATGTAGGTTCGAGCTCGATGTTAACTCAGGGCCCAGTATTAGGCCGGTATTGGTTGGCCTTTGGCCCTTAAGCTCGATTCCAACGCTTCTCATCATAGTTCGATTTGGACTCGAGCTCGATAATTACTGCGAGTTCGGTATTTGATTTGTCCTTGAAACTCGAAGCTTGTTTGTACCTTTTTCGGATCCCATATCGATATTACGAATACTTTCTTAGGTCTATTGTATTCCCATCTTGATCAGTCGTACGAAGGCTGAAATCAGTTTTGACCGTATACAGATAGTCCCTTCGTTTCTCGGGAAGGATGTGGCAAGAAACAATATGATTTCCCAATGGCTCGATTGGATATACACTGACGTTTTCATCGAGCCAAACCATGACGTACGTGATAGATGTCCTGTCGGTTCAGTTTACCAAGGCATTTAATATGTGTCAGACGGTGGTCGGCCACTGCTGATATTGAACTGCCATTTGCTCAACCTATAAATAGACCCTACGTTTACCATTTATCACTTTTACATCTTCAATCTTCAATCTCCAACTTTTCCAAGTTCTTTCTCACATCTTCTGAGTTCATTCGTAAGTGTGATTTTTCTGCAAATAACTTTATTTTGTGATTTTCACTGCAAAATCTTTCTTCAAAACACCACATCTTTGTCATATCCTTTTATTTTTCATCTCTAAATCAAAAATGATAAAAACATCTGAAACCATTCCTCAAAAAGAAAAAGCTTCTTCTACATAGCGTGCCGTCGACAAAACACCGGTGGAGCCATGGCCTAAGGAGTATGTTCCTGGGGCGTATGTTGTTACCTCCGATGTGAGCCAATATCGAGGTATATGTGCTCGATAACCGAGGGGCATCTTGAATAGCTGAGGAAAGACTGTAACTGGGGAAAAATAGAAGTGATAATCCCGGCCTCCGAAGAAGATATCACCACTTATATGAAAGGGTTTTTAAGTGTGTATACTTACCCTTTCACACTGAGCCCCCTCGACCCTATCATCATTGATTATTACCGCCAATACTGAATAACCCTAGGCCAAATCCATCCTTTATTTTGGCGGATTGTTATTTTGATTCGTTTATTCGTGAACAAGATCGAGGTGATGACTTTCATCCTCGACCACCTCATTTGATTGTATAGCCCCCGCCTCTTTCAAGGCGGGTTAATAAAACATCAACGCCGGGCCACCAAGGTTCTGTTCTCGAGTATAGACGAGGACAAGGATCGAGGTTGGATAGGTAGGTTCATTCAAGTGAGGACTTTGGATCTAATACCGGCCGAGAAAATGCCATTTTCCGAGGAATGGAACATGAAGCGTAAGTGTAACTGCTGTTATCTCCTGCTATTTTGTTCCTTCGTTTCTTTCTTACTGATATCGCCTTTTGTGATGCAGCGGTTCCTTGGATGCCCGGTGCAGTTCCTGACCTTAAGAATTGGGTACGGGACCTGGCTTCGACCACTTAATACGCCAAGCGCTCATGACGTGATTTGTCAAAGGGCCGATGGGAGGCCAAAAATCACGGTAAGCCTTTTTCTCGTATCTTTGATAGTTCGAACAAAACATTTTCCATATACTTAATCAATTTTTTATGTGTAGGCCCGGGCAAAGATGCGATTTTGAGGCCCCCGTCCGGCGAGGAAGAGGCTTCGGCCTTTGTTCCAAAACTAGTGAAGCATAATAAGAGAAAAATGGCCTCTACTTCCGAAGATCAAAAATTGAAGATGAGGACGGCTCATAATCTGAGGAAGAATACCATCCATTTGAGCGAAGAATCAGTTCGGCATCCAAGGGATGAACACGAGGAAGAAGAAGACGACGGGTCCGCACTAATGACCCGAATGAAGAAAACCATCGATGCCCCAAAGGCAGCTGAATCGATGGTGGTTTATGAAGCTACGCCCCAAACTGAGGAGATATCGGAGAAAGATTCGGGCAGAGTCCCCGAATCATTAAAGATCGAGGATGCTTCCCACGGAAGTCATCAAACGGTGGGTATATCTGAAGGGGTCGGTCCTGAAGCTCTCCGAACTGAGGAGAACGCCCCGAGCGAGTCGCTCAGGGCAATAGTAATGGGAGACTCGCCCATTCTCCCTGCTTTTTCCGAAGGGGCGATTCGGGAAGCCCAAGCTTTTGGGTCCCTCGATATAAACCGGTCTCATAAAGGGTAGGACCCTTTCTATGACTAGTTTACTGGTGTCGAGGATGTTGCTGGCCCTAGTGATGTGTCGAGCCTTTTCTGTGAAGTGCAACAAGCTCTAAATCGGGTAATCTCTAACTCCCTTCATTGATATTACTTATGTTTGCTATTCTTCTCTAACTTCTTTTCTTCTTTCTTACATAGGCCACAACGTTCATTGAGAAGCATGTTCTCGGTCTCGAGCTGAGCTGCGTCAGTATGAGGCCGACCTCCGACGGGTTACGGAGGAGAGGAACGCCCTTAGACTCCTCTTCGACCAAATGGAAGAAGAAATCAAGGACCTCCGAGCTGAATTGGCCAAGGCTCAACAAGACCAGACCGACCTGACCGAGCAGGTAATCGTAATCTTAAAAATCCATGGGCTCGATTCTGGAATGATGGCTAATATTTCGATCTCACAGCTGCAGCAGAAGCTTGAGGTGATTGGGAAGCTTTGTGAGGAGGTCGATATGATAAGGGCGGAGACCTTGGGATGGAATGATGGCATGGATCGTCTTGCCGCAGAAAAAGAAATGGCTCAAGCCCAATTATCATCGGCCAAAAACTAACTTCAAAGCATGAAGGAGAAGAGCTCGATTCAAGCAAGAAAAATAGAGGAGCTCGTGGCTCGGTTGGCCTCCGAACTTGCCAAGGCCAAATCTGATGCCAAAAAAGCAAAGGCCAATGCGGATGCATTCGTGGCCGTCTATCGGGCCGATGCTGAAGCTTCTCAGGTACAAGAAGGAGAGCCAGTCGAGACCGCTAAAACTCGAGCACATTTGGTTGCTGAATTTGTGAAATGCCAATCTCGGAGGGTGACCCTCGAGGAGATCCATGCTCGAGGGTTCGATCTCACTGAAAAGATAAAAAATTCTAAAGAGCTCGAAGCCGATGTTAAAGCCTTGGCTTCCAATAATGACGATGATGATGATGATGGGAGCGGGAGTGGGTCCGAGAGCGGGGAGGAGCCCGATAGAGAAGAGACCGCCCCGAGAGATAACCAAGAAACCTAGCCCTCAGTTTATATTTTGGTTTCTTGTGTAAGGTCATGTTCGGACGTTGTAAACACTCTTGTATATATATATATATAAAGATCTTTTGTTTTCCCGATTTTCCTTTGTTTTATTCTCTGCCTTGTGAAGATTTTGTTTTAGTTATTCCTTATGAAGGTTTTCATAAGGCTTTAGGCAATTTGATTAAATTCGAACCTTGTAGCCTTTATAACCAAGTGAGCGCTTGCTCAAACTCGAAGTGATGTAGCATGTAGGCTTATTAGTCAAGTAAGTGAATCGAACTCGAAGTAATGTAGCCCGTAGGCTTAATGGTTGAGTGAGCGATTGCTCGAACTCGAAGAAATATAGCCCGTAGGCTTAGTAGTCGAGTGAGTGATTGCTCGAACTCGAAATAAGAGTAGCCCGCAGGCCTAGTAGTCGAGTGAGTGATTGCTCGAACTCGAAAGAAGAGTATCCCGTAGGCCTAGTAGTTGAGTGAGTGATTGCTCGAACTCGAATTAAGGTAGCCAGTAGGCTTAATAGTCGAGTGAGTGCCTTTGCTCGAACTTGAAGAAAGGTATCCCGTAGGCTTAATGGTTGAGTGAGTGCTTGCTCGAACTCGAACTGATGTAGCACGTAGGCTTATTAGTCGAGTGATTGATTAGAACTCGGAAGTAATTTAGCCCGTAGGCTTAATAGTCGAGTGAGTGCTTGCTCAAACTCGAAATGATGTAGCATGGAAGGAAAACGGGTTATTTCCCAGGTATCCAATATGACTCAGTACAAAGCGGACTTCAAATGGGGTGTAATTCCTTCCAAGTTCGAGGCTCAACACGTGTGGAATCAAAAGCTCATTGTAGATAGAGAGACCAGAGAGCCTGGCAGGTATCATTCTGGGCATATGTATTACTATCTTTCTTTGCAAGAAGATGACTTAACCAGGGATTACGCAATGATTACCCAACTCTTGGCTCGATCGATCACATTCCCAAGGTCGCGCATGTCGAGTAGCAAGTAAGTCATTGCCAACTTTCTTCCCTCATCGTAGCCCATACCCTACCAGTCCCAGAGCCTCTTCCTCATCTTTCCTTCCAACTCCATCAACCCTTGCTCTAAGTATTCCAACCTTTCTATTGACTTGTTCGCGATGTCCTTCCATTCCTTTATTGCTTCCTTGTCTGTCTTATGTTGTTCTATATGTTTGGCCTCAGATTCAAAGACTGATTTGCACAGCCTTTTGTACTTTACCTGAGCCTCGACCTCTTTGTCTATGATCCTTTCTTTTAACTTGATTCCCGGTTTGACATCCCTGGTTATGTTATCCGCTAGCCATGACAGGTAGTAGTACATGTGTCCAATGTGATATATGTCGGGTTTCATGGTCTCTCCATCTATAATGAGCTTTTGATTCCACATAGGCTGAACCTCAAACTTGAAAGGAATGACATATCCTTTGAAGTCTGCTTTGTAATGAGTCATAGTGGATACCTGGGGTATAACCTATTTCCTCCCAGCTTGTTTCATCACCCTGATTGGAGCATAAGGGTAAATGCCCTGCAACCCGATCAACACCAAATAAGTGGCCTTCTTGGATCGGATTATAAACTTTTTTCTTGAAAACCACTTGAACATCTAGTTTACCTGTTCATCAGTTAGATTGCTGAAAAGGCGTACCCATCCTTCAACATTTGCAGGCTTTGCGAATCTATCAAGAGCGAATGTCATCTTTTTTGGATGATAACTGGCGATGTAATCATTCAATGACATACGAAGGAAATCTTGACGGTAGTCTCCTATTTAAAAATGTTCTAACAACCAAACCAGTAGCAGAATATTGCACTCCTCAAAATACCCACCCCCATGCTTGCATCGATCTAAGGATCGGTACATCTCAGTTAGTATCATAGGAACAATAGTATAGTTTTGTCCCTCGATTCCTTCCATCATCGTCCAGGCGACCATGGCTAAATGAGTGTGAATTTTTCCTCCTTGCATTGAAAACATTAGCAAACCCAGAAAGCAAAATATGAAGATATAAACTCAGCGATGAACTCATCCAACGGAGGTGATAGCCAATTCCTCATAATGCAAACGATACGATATGTAGTGTCTGTACCGTTTATATAGAAAGTCAAAGGGTATGTAGGACTTCTTCAAGCAACCCAACTCATCATTCTTCCTGAACCCAATCATTTTTCAAAAAATCATGTGGGGTACGATTTTCTGGCACTTGCAGACCCAGACTATCCCATGGAAGTTTGGCGAAACCCCTAATTTCTTCCAAAAGAGGAGTCATCTCCATATTTCTGAACCGAAAGACGCCCTATTTTCATCCCAAAACATAGTGGCTGCGTCAATTAGTTCTCTACTTGAACGGATGTCCATCAAGGATCGTAAATTACCCGGTACCCTTCTTATATGATTTCTGTCACACGATGCGAGGTCGTTCCACCAATCAATCGACAAAGGTGGGATGTTCTGGACCATGCCAAACCTGGAAATTTCGTGCCTCATTTTGTGCAACAAACAAAAGAGTTAGCCCTTCCCCCTCCTGATTTTGATTAATTACGCGATAACAATCAATATGATGGCACATTTTCTCCAAGTAATGCACATAGCATGAATGTGACCCTCGGGATTCTAGAGATCCCTTTGGACAGGGTTTATCTAAACGCATTTAATATGCCATGTGTATTTTATCCATCCTAGGTTTAGCACATTTTCAATCAGAGTATGTTTCTAGATGGGTCTAGACTGATACTCTCAAGCGGACTACTTGAGCGGGAAAGGTACGAGACCGTCGACTGCACCGTTGATCGACTAGTCTACCACTAATAAATCTTTCCGATTTGACAAGGATACGGAAAGCGCGGACACTCATCAAGTGCCGCTATGATGATAATAGGCACGAGTGGAATATGATGTTGAAAGCATGCTTATGCGAAAGTGATACATGTAGTCAAGTAATTTACATGGTGAAAGCACACAAAAGGCAATATTAAATAATGCGATAAAGTAAACAAGAGAGAAAGGGAAAAGAAAGGACAAAGAAAAAGTTAGCATAAAGGAGTTCGAAAAACATAATTAGATTAAGCAAATAAAGGAGATGTGGAAAGGAAGCAATTTCGAACAAATAAAGGGGGTAGGAAGAGGGAGGTACATGAAAGAAGTCAAATAATGCAATAATCCACACAAACAAAATTCTTCATGGTAAAAGCCTAATTATATCCCCAGCAGAGTCGCCATGCTGCCACTTCCCATTTTCTCGCGAAAGCGGGTTTCGACATGTGACAACTCTTTTAAATGGGTATCAAAGAGAAGAGTCACCACCTAATGATTTTTAATGTGCGTTAGGGTACCTATTTGCGAATAACTCTGGTTTTACTAGTCCGCGTCACCAAAGATCCGATAATAGTTCAAATTATTTCGAAAAGAAGGTGTAAGACACTCCCCGAGGTCCACAAATGTGGTTCCCAATCGAATTTTAAATAATGTGGGATCATTGATTACTAATGTAAAATAATTAACTAATTAATGCTAAGTAATTAGGCGTGCGAATTAGCTATCCCAGATGGAAAGAATAAAGGAAACAGTTAAGGTGATAAAGAAAGAAACTGTTTAAGACGGTTTAGAACGTAAAATTTAAAATAGAAAAAATACTAAAGGAGAAAGAGGAATAACCAACTGAACTGCACATATGATAAAGAAGATCTTTAATACATGAACGAATTTTCAATTTTAACATAACGAATGGACACGTGGAAGAAAAGCCAAACTAATTTTATAAACAATATAACTTGAATAAAGTGAGCCCGTTTGGATTGGATGAATTTATGTAGCTTTTAAGCACTTAATTGCTTAAAAATACTTTTTAAGTGTTGAAACTTGGTTTAAAAATAAACAGTTACATGTTTGGATATAAATGCTGGAGCTGAAAACAAGTTGTTGATGTGTTTGGTAAAAATGTGCTTATAGACACATTTTCTGTTATAAGGACTAAAATATCCTTATAATCCATTTTTAGTGTTAACATCTTTAAGAATATTTTAGTCCTTATAACAGAAAGTGTGTTTATAAGCATTTTTTTTTTTACCAAAAGTTGAAGCAGCTAGTCAATTTTAAAAGCAGGGTCCAAATTCGAATTTCAAGTCCGTCCCTCAAGCAATTAATTAGTATGGAGAGGATCACATAATAAAGCACTTACACTTAAAAAAAATATATGTGGCTGGCAAATTTCTAAATCAGATTATGTAGCCTAGGAATAAAAGATCACTTGCACAACTAGTCAAGATTAAAAGTAGGAGTTATATTAGTTAATAACATATTGACAAGGATACCAACAGGAAGACAAATTCAAAGGCATATGCGTATGTTTTATCTTAACCAAAAATAAAATTATCCTTGCTTATTTACCAGTCTTTTTAAAACTAAAGAGTAGTACAATGAGAGAGGATCCGTTCTTAAAATCTCACGTGATTCTGAAGAAGAAGAAGAAGAAAAGTCCTATAATGCAGCCTTCATGAAATTCTTTACAACCTCATTAGACTACTAAGTTCATTTCAACAGTACATGAACCTTAGAGTGACGCAACGCTGAATAAGAAATGTTTGGACGACTTCTAAAATGTTCACAAAGACTAAGGACAAATAAATTAAACAAGATTAAGTCCTAAAGAACAAACTGGTTAAGATCCTAAATTTATGCAAACACACAATAAAAAAAACTAGTAATATCAATGGATCAAACATTATGCACACCATAAGTTTATGCGTAAACATATACAAACAAACTGGTTTAAATTCTAAGAAGAAAAATTCAGATAAACGAGGCCCCAAAAATTGACTAATAGAGACATGATACAAGAAATCAAGCTAAAATAATCGAAGAAAGTGTGATGACATGATAAGTCATTTATAGTTTTACCCTTCATTTATGTGTTCCGAGCCTCATGGTACTGGGGGCAGCGACGGGGGCCCAGAAGCGAGAGTTGACATCTTCCACTCTATCACACTCTTCCTAGAGCGCCTAGACGTCGTCCTCGGTTGATGTAACTAGCTCAACAGATTGAGTAGTGTGTTAAGCTGATGAAGGTCATCGTCTTCTACGTAGAGAAGCCCCTCCATCACTGGCTTCCCCATCATCATCAATCACCACGGTGTCTGCAGCTGACTCGGGCGCAGCGCTCTTCACCTTTTTATTTTTACCCTCGGCCGTAGAGGAACGTTGTCTTTTTTGTTGTTTGTTCTCCGGCCAGGGACTCCGAGAGGAAGCACCCACATCAGAAACAGATCCGACGACACCGGTTTGGGTGAAGGCCTCATGCAGCAACCTCGCTGCATCTGTGGGATCGGTCAAAACGTCTTCCTCGGGAATGGTAACAAAGCCCTGCAGAAGACCAGAATTAAACAAAAGGAAAAGTTGGTGAGTTCTCTTATATGTGAGATAAAGAACAAGATAAGCTCGAGAATCAACTTACCATGATTTTTGACCTTCCACCCATATTTGTGGGCTAGTTCTTTCTACCGACGGGTTTCAGGTGTGATGACGTACAAAATCTTCTGAACCTACTAGTCCAAACCTTCAACCCTAGATGGTGTCCACCGAGTTGTTAGAATAATGAAAAGAGAAAGATCAGTAATAGCATGGAACAACCTTTAATCAGAAAAAAGATAAGCGTTGAACTTACGTGTACGATTTCATGACTTAAAAAAATATAGAGTTGTGGCCGGGATGATGTCCCTGCTGGCAATTACAATGAACCGCTCCATCCATCCATGGTTAATGTCATCATCCATGCTGGTGAACAGAGAATGGTGACCACATTTGCTGAGGTTTATCATTCTCCCACGGAAAATCTTGGGGGAATAAAGGTTCATCAGTCGAGCCAGGGAGAGCTCTTCCCCCATCTCCTGGCATAGCCACCGAAGACAGGCTACCATCCACCGCACAGAAGAGCTCACCTGTGCCAAGCAGACTTGGTAACGGAAACAAAACTCCAAGATTACAAAGTCAAGTCGCCCGCTCAATGAGAATGGGCCCAAAGTGAAGGGGTGCGTGCAAACGTATGTAAAACCCTTCTTGGAGAAATTTACCCGCTCCGCTAGATTGGGAGCGATGATGTTCAAATCATGACAACCACAGTCTTCCTTCACAACAAGGATGCTAGAAGGATGGATGAAAGAAGGGTATACACCAACAACCCATGTGCGGGAGTTAGTATAAGTGAACTTCTCTTCAAAGTCCTTGGTCGTACTAAGCTTTCTGGGGATAATGGTGCTCACTGTAGGAGGAGCAGCATCATCGGTGTTCTCTTTGTTCTTTGGAGAGCTGGAGTTTTTGGAAAAGGAGGCCATAACTAGCAAAAGGAAGTAAGGGTTTCTCTGAAGAAGAAGGTTAAAGAAAGTTGAAAGCAAGAGAGAGTTGATGTCACGACCCAATTTTACCTATAGGTCGTGATGGCGCTCAACACTACAGCTAGGCAAGCCAACATAATAAATTAAGCATATATTGACAAAATTTAAGACCAAGAAAATAATAAAACCCAAATTCTACCAAAGTGTGTGCCAAGACCTGGTATCACAAGTGTATGAGCATCTAGTAGATTATACAAAACCTCAAACATTGTCTGAAATAAAAATAGACAGAATGAAAAATACAGTTTTCTGGGTTTAGCAGGTTATTATTGTCGGTTCGTGGAAGGTTTTTCATCTATTGCAGCACCTTTGACCAAATTAACCCAGAAGGGTATTCAGTTCTGATGGTCCGATGATTGCGAGGCAAGCTTTTAGAAGCTCAAGACAACATTGACTACAACACCAGTGTTAGTGTTACCTTCCGGTCCGAGAATGTATATAGTGTATTGTGACGCTTCACGCGTTAGTTTGGGTTGTGTATTAATGCAGGAAGGGCGAGTTATTGCATATGCTTCACGTCAGTTGAATCCCCACGATTATCCAGTACATGATTTGGAGTTAGTTGCGATTGTTCACGCCCTTAAGATTTGGAGGCATTATCTTTATGGGGTGTTTTGTGAAGTTTATACTGATCATCACGGTTTGCAGCATTTGTTCAAGCAAAGAGACCTAAATTTGAGGCAACACAGATGGCTGGAATTACTAAAAGATTATGATATTACTATCATATATCATCCAGGTAAAGCAAATGTAGTTGCAGATGCCTTGAGTAGAAAGGCGGAGAGTATGGGTAGTTTGGCTTTCATTTCAGCAGAAGAGAGGCCATTAGTTTTGGATATCCAGTCCTTGGCCAATAGACTTGTGCGGCTGGATATTTCAGAGCCCAGCCGAGTTCTTGCATGTGTCGTAGCTCAGTCTTCACTAAATGAGCAAATCAAGGCTAGCCAGTATAATGATCCACACTTGATGGTGCTTCGAGAAACGGTACTACGAGGTGGTGCCAAGGAAGTTACTATTGGAGCGGATGGTGTTCTGCAACTCCAGGATCGTCTATGTGTTCCTAATGTAGATGGACTGAGGAAAACGATCCTAGAGGAGGCACACAGTTCTCTGTATTTTATTCATCCAGGTGCTACGAAGATGTATCGTGACTTGAGGAAGCATTATTGGTGGCGACAAATGAAAAAGGACATAGTTGAGTATGTAGCTTGGTGTCTAAATTGCCAGCAAGTTAAATATGAGCAACAGAGGCTAGGTGGACTACTTCAGCAGATGACTATACCGGAATAGAAATGGGAACGCATCACTATGGACTTTGTAGTTGGGTTGTCGAGGACTTTGAGGAAGTTTGATGCAGTTTGGGTGATTGTTGACAGGTTGACCAAGTCAGCACATTTTATTCCTGTTGTGACTATGTATACTTCAGAGAGGTTGGCCCAGATTTATATTCAGGAGATAGTTCGGTTGTACAGTGTGCCAATTTCCATCATATCAGATAGAGGCCCTCAGTTTACTTCTCATTTCTGGAGAGCAGTACATAGTGAATTAAGGACCCGTGTAGAGCTCAGCACAGCCTTTCATCCACAGACCGATGGGCAGTCAGAGCGGACAGTTCAGATTTTGGAGGATATGCTCAGGGCATGTGTGATTGACTTTGGAGGTCAGTGAGATCGTTTCCTGCCTTTGGCCGAGTTTGCTTATAATAACAGTTACCAATCCACCATCGAAATGGCTCCATTTGAGGCTTTATATGGCCGTCGATGTTGTTCACCTATCGGATGGTTTGAGCCCAGTGAGGCTAAGTTATATGGTACTGATTTGGTAAGGGATGCCTTGAAAAAGTTAAAGTTGATTCAGGAGCGACTTCGTACAGCACAATCCAGAAAGAAGAGTTATGCGGATTAGAAAGCGTGTGATTTATCATTTATGGTATATGAAAAAGTTCTCTTGAAGGTTTCACCGATGAAGGGAATTATGAGATTCGGGAAGAAGGGCAAGTTGAGCCTAAGGTTTATAGGCCTATTTGAGGTGTTAAAACGAGTTGGGGAGGTTGCTTATGAGCTTGCATTGCCTCCCAGTCTATCGGGAGTTCATCCAGTTTTCCATATATCTATGCTCCGGAAGTATCATGCTGACCTATCACATGTGTTGGACTTCGGCACAGTTCAGCTAGATCAGAGTTTGGGTTATGAAGAAGAGCCATTTGCCATTGTTGATAAACAAGTTTGCCAGTTGAGGTCCAAAAAGATTTCTGCAGTAAAGGTCCAGTGGAGGGGCCAACCAGTCAAGGAAGCGACTTGGGAGGCTGAGGAAGACATGCGGAGCAGATATCCATACTTATTCAGCACTCCAGGTACAATTCTAAACTCGTTCAAGGACGAACGTTTGTTTAAGAGGTGGAGAATGTAATGACCCAACCGATCATTTTAATTTTTAGAACCCCGTTCCCTAAAATAAAACTTCTCGTATGTGCTTTTAATAATTTATGACTTGCGGGGATGGTTGGTTCGGGATTTGGAAGTGTTTGGGTTAAAACCGAAACACTTGGTTCCTTAAGTTGGCCTTAAAGTGCTAATTTTGACTTTGGTCAACATTTTGAGAAAACGACTCCGGAATAAACTTTTGACGATTCCAACAGCTCTGTATGGCGATTTTGGACTTAGGAGCGTGTTCGGAATTTTATTTGGAAGTCTGTAGTTAAATTAAGCTTGAAATGGCTAAAATAGGAATTTAAGTTTGGAAGTTTGATCGGGGTTTTTTGATATCGGACTTGTGTGCAAAATTTGAGGTCAATCGGACTTGATTTGATAGGTTTCGATACCGAATAAAGAAGTTAGAAATTTTAAGTTTCATTAAGCTTGAATTGGAGAATGATTCGTGGTTTTAGCGTTGTTTGATGTAATTTGAGGTTTCGACTAAGTTCGTATGATGTTTTAGGACTTGTTGGTATAATTGGTTGAGGTCCTGAGGGGCTCGGGTGAGTTTCGGACGACTAACGCATCACTTTTGGCCTTTGGAACACTGCTGGTATTTTCTTCTGGTATCCTTATACGCTATCGCGTAAATTGGCCTGCGATCGCGTAAAGTAAGTTAGGCAGAGGTGGATTTGTTCTACGCGATCGCGTGAATGGGGTTGCGATCGCGTATGGTTAATTTGGGCAGCTGAGAATTTGTTCACTGCGATCGCGTGGACACATCCGCGATCGCGTAGGATTGACCAGTGTGTGTATTGCGATCGCGTGTCATTGTTTGCGATCGCGTAGGGAAAATTTGAGAGGAAGCTGGGCCACGCGTTGTGCTGCGCGATCGCGTGAAGAGGGATGTGATCGCGTAGAGTCGGAACTTGGTGCATCGCGATCGCGTGGGACTTGATGCGATCGCGTAAGGTTAATGTTTGGGCAGAAAAATTTGTGCTACGCGATCGAGTGAGGAAGTTCGCGACCGCGTAGAAGAAATCACTGGGCAGAGAGTTTAAGTTCTGAAAATCCATTTTTAACGATTTGGAGCTCGGATTTAGGCGATTTTTGGGAGATTTTGAGAGAAAACAATAGGGTAAGTGTTCTTAGCTCAATATTGGTTAAATTACCCGAATCCATCATTTTTTTTATCATTTAATTGGTGAATTAAGTTGGAAAGGTTTGAAAACCCTCTTGGATATATTTGAGGATTTAAGGGCCGAATTGTTATCGAAATTTAGTGATTTTGGTATGGGTAGACTCGTGGTTGAGTGGCTGTTCATATTTCGTAACGTTCGCCGGATTCCGAGACGTGGGTCCCACGGACGAATTTTTAATTAATTTTGAAATTTTTATTAAAAATGTAGTATTTTCTTATAGAACTGATTCTTATTATTTTTAATGATTGAATCGAATTATTTTGGTTAGATTCGAGCTAAACAGAGTTGGATAATCGTGGAAAGGGCCTTCTAGAGGATTGAAGTGAACTTTGAGACGAGGTAAGTCTCTTGTCTAATCTTGTGAGGGAAAAATTACCCCATAGGAATTAAATTGAATAATTATTGATAATTGCGGGAGCTACATATGCACGAGGTGACGAGAGTCCGTGCGTAGCTACTATTAATGCTAAAATTCGGGCAGTTTAGGACTCAAAGCATGAATTACCTGTGTAAATTATACTCATTGTTTAATTAATATTATTTGATATATTTATATATATATGTTGTGAATTGTTAGATAAAAATATTAAAGGATGGAAAATTTATATGCTTGATTTTCTATTTAAATTAATTAATTGTTAAAAGAAATTATTCTTCCTCCCGAATTTATCTCATAATAAATATACTCTCCTTCCGGATGTACATAAGAAAATATCCTCCTTTCTTATGGAGCGGGCCGAACGCCTCGGCGGGATAGATGCATATATGGATCCCGACGCACGTCCCTTGGCAGTGTACACGACACTCTGAATTGGGTCGTACGTCCTCGGCAGAATTCGTACTTAATAATAATAATTACACGATACTTTAATAGTTTATTTCAGCTTGCGAAGCTAATTGATAAATTGGAAAATCCTTGGAATTTAATGAATTATTATTCTTGCTTGTTAAAGAATTAATTGTTATTCCTGTAAACGATATTTAATTGATAAATTGGAAATTATTTGAATTGAAGGATTTTAATTAATATATTGAGAATTCTTGCATTTGAAGGAATTTGATTATTTTCGTTGATTAAATAAATTATTTTGAATTCTGTAAATCACAATGACTTAAATATCCTAGTTGTATTTCAATTATTATTATTGACCCATAGTGAGTGCCAAAGTCGGTCATCTCGTCTCTACCACTTCGAGATTAGGCTTGATACTTACTGGGTACACTTTGTTTATGTACTCATACTACACTTGCTGCACTTTTTGTGCAGGACCTGAGACAAGTACTAGTGGGGGACCTATCGTCTTACACCCACGTTATCCAGGGGCATAGTGGTGAGCTGCCTTTCTGATCCGTTCTGCAGCTACTGCCAATTCTGAACTGCCTCAATCTTTTTGGGATCAACCTTAATACCATCACCCGATACAATATGCCCCCAAAATGCTACAGACTCTAGCCAGAACTCATATTTGGAGAACTTAGCATATAGCTTTTGTTCCCGCAATGTCCGAAGCACTATTCTCATATGCTGCTCATGTTCCTCCTTACTGCACAAGTAGATCAAAATGTCATCAATGAAGACAATGACAAAGGAATCAATATATGGCCTGAATACCTTGTTCATCAGATCCATAAACGCAGCCGGGGCATTAGTCAAATCGAAAGACATTAACAGAAACTCATAATGACTATATCTAGTACGGAAAGCAGTTTTCGGAACATCCGAATCTCGAATCTTCAGCTGATGATACCCTGATCTCAAGTCGATCTTAGAGAACACCCTAGCACCCTACAACTGGCCAAATAGATCATCAATACGCGGCAATGGGTACTTGTTCTTAATAGTGACTTTGTTCAATTGGCGATAATCAATACACATCCGCATTGTTCTATCCTTCTTTTTCACTAATAATACCGGTGCACCCCAAGGCGATACACTCGGTCTGACGAACCCTTTGGCTAGTAACTCTTCAAGTTATTCTTTCAATTCTTTCAGAGCCATGCGATATGGTGGGATAGATATAGGCTGGGTATCTGGAGCCAAGTCAATACAAAAATTAATATCACGATCAGGTGGCATACCTGGAAGATCTGAAGGAAATACATCGGAGAACTCCCGAACTACTGGCACTGAATCAATAGTCGGAGTCTCTACAGTAGTATCCCGAACATAGGCTAGATAAGCCAAATAACCTTTCTCAACCATGTGTTGAGCCTTTATAAAATAAATAACCCGATTAAATGAACTAACCGATGAACCCTTCCACTTCAGCCTAGGCAAAGATGGAATAGCCAAGGTAACAGTTTTGGCATAACAATCTAGAATAGCATGATATGGAGATAACCAGTCCATACTCAGAATAATTTCAAAATCGATCATCTCGAGCAATAAGAGATCTGCTCTAGTTTCATAACCACATAATGTAATAATACAAGACCGGTAGATTCGGTTCACAATAACAGAATCGCCTACAGGAGTGGACACATAAACAGGAGTACTCAAGGAGTCACGAGAAACACCTAGGAATGGAGCAAATAGAGATGACACATATGAATACATGGATCCTGGTTCAATTAATACTGAGGCATCTTTGCCGCAAACAGAAATAATACCTGTAATCACAACATCTGAGGCCTCTGCATCTGGTCTAGCCGAAAAAGCATAGAACTGAGCTGGAGCACCAACTGGCTGGCCTCCGCCTGGCTGACCTCCACCTCTAGGACTACCCCAACCCACCTTTCCTCCACCTCTTAGTGGTCGGAATACTGGTGGAGCAACTGGTCCGGTAAGCATAAGTTGTTGACCCTGCTGTACTGGTCTACACCGAAGTCTGGGGCAAAACCTCCACATGTGACTGGGATCCCAGCACTCGTAATAACTCTTCGGTGCGATGGGCTGCTGAATAAGTGTCTGGCCCTGGGGAACTAAATACCCACTGGGAGGACCCTGAATAGCTGGTGGGTGGTAGGAACTCTCTAGTATAGCATTGAGATAAGGTCGCACTGGAGCACCTCGAGGAGGTGGTGGTGCTGGAAATGGGGGTCTGCTGGACTGCCCCCTCATGAACTGACTTTTGCCCCAGACGGAGCACCTCTGAACTCTCGAGAGTACCTGAAACGCTTATCTCTCATAATCTGCTCTCGGCTCAGCTGACGTACACCCTTAATCCTCCGGGATATCTCCACAACTCACTCATAAGAAGTACTCATCTCAACCTCTCGAGCCATAGTGGCCTGAATACCAGTATGTAAACCGACTACAAACCTCTGCACTCTCTCCGCCTCAGTAGGGAGTATCATAAGTGCATGGCGAGATAATTCAGAAAACCTCACCTCATAATCAGTCACTGACATCTGACCTTATTGGAGCTGCTCAAACTGAAACCGCAACTCTTCCCTCTGGGAGGGTGGAATATACATGTCCAGGAAGATACGAGTGAACCTGTCCCAAGTCATGGGAGGAGAATCTGTTGGTCTGCCAAGAACATAAGACTGCCACCATCTACGGGCTCTGCCCTCTAGCTGAAAAGTAGCAAAGTCTACCCCATGAGACTCCAATATCCTCATGTTGTACAGACTATCCTTGCACCGATCAATGAAGTCCTGTGGATCCTCATGTCGCTTACCCCCAATGACATAAGGATGTAGTCTAGTCCATCTGTCCAATAATTTCTGAGGATCGGCGGCTACAGCTGGCCTGGGCTCAGGTATAGCTACTGCCACTGGCTGGGCTCCACCCACGGGTAGTGCACCTTGGGTCTGATATACAGCAACTGCTTGTCCATGAACCTGCGCTGTAAGGGTTTGGGCTCCCCCGCTCGCCTGAGATGTGGCTGGGTCTGCCGGAAATAAACCGGCCTGAGTCATATTGTCCATGAATCGTAGCATATGACCTATGACATCCTGAAATCCAGGTGTAGATGTGAAATCCACCGGAGCTGGCTCTGCCACAGGCACCTCGTCCTGTTCCTCAATAATGGGGTTCTCTACTGTACCCACTGGCGGCATAACTGGAACTGTCCTGTGACGTCCTCGCCCTCTACCATGGGCTGGATCCCTTCCTCTGCCTCGGTCTCTAGCAACTGGGGGAGTAGCTCTTCCATGGTCTGGAACTTCATTCGAGCGCGTTCTCACCATCTATGAGAGAATAAGAGAAGGATATTTAGTACTACATTAATTACACGATGGAATATGAAGAAAGGAAATTTCATAACACCCTATAGCCTCTCGCAGAAAAGTACAAACGTCTCTGTCCGATCCACAAGACTCTATTAGGCCTGCTCATAACTTGTGAGACCTACGTGAACCTAGTGCTCTGATACCATGTTATCACAACCCAATTTCACTTATAGGTCGTGATGGCGCCCAACACTACAGCTAGGCAAGCCAACATAATAAATTAAGCATATATTGACAAAATTTAAAACCAAAAAAATAATAAAACCCAAATTCTACCAATGTGTGTGCCAAGACCTGGTGTCACAAGTGTATGAGCATCTAGTAGATTATACAAAACCTCAAACATTGTCTGAAATAAAAATAGACAGAATAAAAAATATAAGGAGAGACACTAGTAGCTGCAGAATGGATCAGAAAGGCACCTCACCACTATGCCCCTGGATAACGTGGGTGTAAGATGATAGGTCCCCCATTAGTACTTGCCTCAGGTACTGCACAAAAAGTGCATCAAGTGTAGTATGAGTACATAAACAAAGTATACCCAGTAAGTATCAAGCATAATCTCGAAGTGGTAGAGACGAGATGACCGACTTTGGCACTCACTATGGGTCAATAATAATAATTAAAATACAACTAGGATATTTAAGTCATCGTGATTTACAGAATTCAAAATAATTTATTTAATCAGCGGAAATAATCAAATTCCTTCAAATGCAAGAATTCTCAATATATTAATTAAAATCCTTCAATTCAAATAATTTCTAATTTATCAATTAAATATCATTTACAGGAATAACAATTAGTTCTTTAACAAGCAAGAATAATAATTCATTAAATTCCAAGGATTTTTTAATTTATCAATTAGCTTCGCAAGCTGAAATAAACTATTAAAGTATCGTATAATTATTATTATTATTAAGCACGAATTCTGCCGAGGACGTACCACCCGATCTAGAGTGTCGTGTACACTACCAAGGGACGTGCGTCAGGATCCATAGATGCATCTATCCTGCCGAGGCGTTCGGACCACTCCACAAGAAAGGAGGACATTTTCTTATGTACCTCCGGAAGGAGAGTATATTTATTATGAGATAAATTCGGGAGGAAGAATAATTTTTTTAATAAATAATTAATTTAAACAGAAAATCAAGCATATAAATTTTCCATCCTTTAATATTTTTATCTAAAAATTCACAACATATATATAAATATATCAAATAATATTAATTAAACAAGGAGTATAATTTACACAAGTAATTCATGCTTTGAGTCCTAAACTACCCGGACTTTAGCATTAATAATAGCTACGCACGGACTCTCGTCACCTCGTGCGTATGTAGCTCCCGCAATTATTAATAATTATTCAATTTAATCTCTATGGGGTAATTTTCCCCTCACAAGATTAGACAAGAGACTTACCTCGTCTCAAAGTTCACTTCAATCCTCTAGAAGGCCCTTTCCATGATTATCCAACTCTGTCTGGCTCGAATCTAACCAAAATAATTCGATGCAATCACTTAAAATAATAAGAATCAGTTCTATAAGAAAATACTATATTTTTAATAAAAATTTTAAAATTAATTAAAAATTCGTCCGTGGGACCCACGTCTCGGAATCCGGCGAAAGTTACGAAATATGAACACCCACTCAACCACGAGTCTAGCCATACCAAAATCACTAAATTCCGATAACAATTCGGCCCTCAAATCCTCAAATCTATCCAAGAGGGTTTTCAAACCTTTCCAACTCAATTCACCAATTAAATGATAAAAATAGTGATGGATTCGGGTAATTTAACCAATATTGAGTTAAGAACACTTACCCCATTGTTTTCTCTCAAAATCTCCAAAAATTGCCTAAATTCGAGCTCCAAATCGTTAAAAATAGATTTTCAGAACTTAAACTCTCTGCCCAGTGATTTCTTCTACGCGATCGCGTAGCACAAATATTTATGCCCAAACAATAACCTTACGTGATCACATCAAGTCCCACGCGATCGCGATGCACCAAGTTCCGACTCTACGCGATCACATCCCTCTTCATGCGATCGCGTAGCACAACGCGTGGCCCAACTTTCTCTCAAATTTTCCCTACGGGGTTGCAAACAATGACACGCGATCGCGATACATACACTGGCCAATCCTACGCGATCGCGGACGTGTCCACGCGATCGCAGTGAACTAATTTTCAGCTGCCCAAATTAATCCTACGCGATCGCAACCCCATTCACGTGATCGCATAGAACAAATCTACCTCTGCCTAACTTACTCTACCCGATCGCATATCAACTTACGCGATCGCGTATAAGGATACCAAAAGAAAATACCACCAGTTATCACCAGTGTTCCAAAGGCCAAAAGTGATCTGTTAGTCGTCCGAAACTCACCCAAGCCTCTCGGGACCTCAACCAATTATACCAACAAGTCCTAAAACATCATACGAACTTAGTCGAAACCTCAAATCACATCAAACAACGCTAAAACCATGAATCATTCTCCAATTCAAGTTTAATGAAACTTAAAATTTCTAAGTTCTTCATTCGGTAGCAAAAACCTATCAAATCAAGACCGATTGACCTCAAATTTTGCAAACAAGTCATAAATGACATAACAGAGTTATAAAAATTTTCAGAGCTGAATTCTGACTCCGATATCAAAAAGTCAACTCCCCGGTCAAACTTCCAAACTTAAATTCCTATTTTAGCCATTTCAAGCCTGATTTAACTACGGACTTTTAAATAAAATTTCGAACACGCTTCTAAGTCCAAAATCACCATATGGAGCTGTTGGAATCGTCAAAAATTTATTTCGGGGTCGTTTTCTTAAAATGTTGACCGAAGTCAAACTTAGTACTTTAAGGCCAACTTAAGGAACCAAGTGTTCCGGTTTCAACCCAAACACTTCCAAATCCCGAACCAACCATCCACGCAAGTCATAAATTATTATAAGCATATACGTGAAGTTTTATTTTAGGGAAAGGGGTTCTAAAAGTTAAAATGACCGATTGGGTCATTAGAGTTGAGTAAGAAAAGTTGAGAGAGTTCGAAAAATTGTGAAGTGTAAAAGAATAAGATTGAAGTGTATAAGTAAAAGAATAGGCGGCTAAAATCGTGGCCATGATTACCTCGAGAACCAGCGAAAGTATTGTTGAATTATGGGATGATGCATGTTCGGGATATTAAATGCGGAGAGACATATGTCTAATCGAGCGTCAGAAACTTTTTAAAGGGGATCAGAGAATTTTTCGCCAAGAAAGGTATCTTCACTAACTTTTCGATGGTACAAGGATGTGCCACCGGAAAGTAGGGGGACTATCTGTATAGGGTTAATCTGTTGATATTAAATACTCGTATAATAGAGCAACACGTAGAACCGGAGACAGATAAAAAGCGAGACATGTGAGAATCAAGACCCGGGGCAGCAGCCTCGGTTGGCACCGGGATGCCCCTGAAAAGAATGTTGCTCATGAAGACAAATGAATGCCTGTCAATCGATAGCATTTAATGAAGAATGTTTTGTAATATTAAATATATAGTCCGTTATAGAGAATATGGCATTCATGGCCTGTTATTACACATTCTTCAATGGCCTCATAATTGTCATTAAATAGAGGCTTGATCCTAGGACCTAGGTGCAACTATAAATAGTGAGTTCAATAGCCATTGTAAATGGACGAATTTCCTGACAAACTTATGATATATATACTATTCAAAAGCTCAATAACATTTTATTTCTTGCTTATTAATATTGCTATTACTGTCTTCGGAAGCTCTGCTCCCGGAATCAAGCTATTCATTGTCTTATCTCGATTTCAACGCTAAGTTTTGCATTTTATTTAAGTTATTTATTATTTTGGGATCAAATCGATTCGCTTGTCTATAAATCACTTATAAATTCAATTGTACCATTTTACGGGTAAATAATAATATTTATGAATTGGCTAATATTGATAGTATTTCGCCCTAATAAGCAAAATTAAATAGTTTTCTTTTTTTCATCCCTTAGCCCAATATTAAAGACCCTTTTCTAACCTATATATGATGCGACATGCCCAATCAAATAGCAGGCCTTGAACGAATAAATAATTCTCAAACTTCCTTGCTAAATCTTTGAAATAGTATAACGTTCTCTACAAAAGGTTTTTTCAAGTTTAACACGACAAATTTTCTTCTTCTTTTCTTCCTTCTTCTTTCTTCTTTCTCCTTTATTGTCGACGACTTTTAATCCCAAATTCCCCTGTCATTGGTGTTCGATCACTTTGTTAGCTTGTGTTTCATTTAGGTATCGAATCTGAGCAAAACAAAAATCTCGATTAACGGGTGCTCAAATCTGAAGTTGAAGTTTTGCTGCAGTGAAATTCAAAACTCCATTGAAGGGGCTTCAGAACTCAAAGTTCAACTCAAATCTGAAATCTAACTTTAAAATGACTAGGTGAAGTTAAAAATTATTGAAAAAGCTTATAACTTAGAATCTAGAGTGTTAGGTTGATTGGGTTTGATCAATGCTGGTTTTGAAAATCATACCAGTTGAAAAAGAAAATTAAAAATGAAATCTAAGTTTTGTATACAACATCATGCATCATTACATAATATAATACAATATTATATAAAGTTATATTAAGTGTATAATATTATATTCTGGGTGTGTAAATAATGTTGATCTTTTTGTTCGTGATTTTTTTTTCGACTTTGGTGCAATGATCCTTCTTTTAAAGTAAGTTCCTCTGCAGCGATTTTAGTTTTGTTGCATATTTATGATTTTTTTTTTTTTGATGTGTTTTGCTTTTGCTTTTGCTTTTGCTTTTGCTTTTGTTTGGGTACAATTTGTTATGATTTTCCTTTGTTGCTTTGAGTTTGTATCCTATATGTTTCCTATTAATATTGATTTTATTATTTTTCTATGCTGGTGAAATACTGATATACATTATTGTATATTTCATATACAAGTTTATATAAAGTTATATATCATTGTACGTGTACTACACATATGCAAGTAATTGAAATTGAAATTTTTATGATTTTTCTTACTTTTTTCAAACAATTCATGTCTAAAGTTGATTTCTTTGTTGCTTTCTCTGCCAAATCATGAACTGCAGCAATAAATTTTATGAATTTTTGTTTTTACTTTCTGCTCTTTGGAACTTGAGAAAAAAGAAAATCTAGGTTTTTTTTTCGAGTTGCATTGTGCCTGATTTGCATTTTGGTAGTTGCAATAGGAATGCATATGATAGATTTAAGCTGCTTGTGTGTAAAGATAAAAAATCACACAAAATTCGTGGTAGAAGATATGGAGAATCAAATTTTTTCGTACATGGACCTATTATCTTTAGGCTATAGATTTGCAAAGTTATGACTCGGCCATCACGTTGCAATGTAGGTGGGTGTGATGTACTTATGTGTATATATAAGTATGTGTATATCTCCATAGGATATTTATAATATATATATATATATATATATATATATATATATATATATATATATATATATATATATATATATATATATATCAATTAATATAAATAAACAGTAAATTGGATTATTTATATGAAGATCTCTAAAATAAAGTAGGAGAAAGAAAACATTTCCCAAGGTGGCTTTACACCAGGGGGGTGGGTTTGGCATAGGTATTGGGGTTTTAGGAAAGTACAAGCCAGTCCTGTCCAGATAGAAAACACCAATTAGTAAGTCCATACCGAAGATCCGTTGGTCCCCCACAAACCAGTAACCGATAGACATAATATGCAGAATTTCAAGAAACAATTTTTGTTCGTTCCCCACTACTATAGTTACTATTTTCCCCATTAATTATCATTTGGGAAAGAACATTCAATCCCCATTATTAGTTGTATAATACTAGTAATAATGAATATATTGAAGAGTTGTTTATTAACAATCATTATTTCTGATTTGGGCAAACAATATCCTTGATACAATCTAAACTAACCCTTTTCTTGTAACAGCAGTAGCTCATTTTTCCTCCTCTTCTGGATTTTCTCCCTTTTGACTCGGGACCGTATCCCTTTTCTCTCTCTCTCTCTCTTTCTCTCTCTGTGAAAAAGGAAACAACCATCTGTATTCTTTTACCACTATTTGTTATCATCATCTTTTGATCATTCTTAACTATCCTTTTTGGTAAGAGTGAAGCTAAATGGCATGCAAGAAGTTAGGATTCAAGTCTGAAGTTTTTCATCTTGATGGCCAATCATGGTTCGTTTTACTTTTTCAGTTAAATATTTTTTGGTAAAAGATAAGCTTTTTGATTGTTGTTGTCTTGTTTATGTTGTTTTAATGCCATTAAGAGAGGATTTAAGTAATTTCATCCACGTAATAATAGAGAAAAAGAGTGTGAGAATGATACTAATTAATATTGCATGGAGTGTCTCATTGTTCTAATTTGCATTTGGCTTACTCCGATATTTGAGTTTTTATTTCATCAATTTGATAGAATTTTTACGTATTCTGTTGGCGATTGTTCGTTGTGATTTATTAGACCAAGTTCTGTTACATTCACTGCTTTTTTCAGAAATTGTTGTTTCTCTCAAAATGAATCAGAAATTAGTTCAAACGTGGAATGGAAATATAAATCTAGTTGGAGTATCTTTCCTTTTCACTCTTTTTCAGAAAAAAAATAAATAATAAAGGAGAAGAAAAAAACTTTGTGGGGTTGGCAGAGTTGGTTAAATGCAGAAACTGAGCCTCAGATTGTATTTGCAGGATCTGCAGAGGATGATTAAAAAAAAAAAGTAGTATATGTAATTAAAAAGATAAGGCATTTTCTATTTTCTCATTTGACGAGAAGTACTTGAGAAAAGTTGTTGGTCTCTGGTAAGTCTTTTTTAATGTAATGGAGAACAACAATAGAGTAAGTTGGATTTTAGGTATGTGCAGTGGCGGAGCCAGGATTTTCATTAAGGGGAGTCAAAATATAAAGAAACAAACCCACCAAGAAGTCAATGGGTGTCATTATATAGTATATATACATATTTTAAAAAATATTACCAAGCTATACAGTATAATTTTCCGGCGAAGGGGTGTCGGTTGACGCCTCTTTGGTGCATGTGGCTCCGCCACTGGGTATGTGCCTCATTTCCTTGTTCTGATAAATCACTCGCTTATAAGTTCTGTTTCTGCACTCATCTGAATTCTAAATCTGTTATATACTTCCAAACCAAGGACCGAGGAAAGCTTAGATAATTAACTACGGATTTGCATCTAATAGTAATCCCTTGTTGTACATTTTGCTTTTTAATGTACCTCGTTCAAGTCACTGTGAGGATTCAAAAATCGATTGTTTTGAACTCATGTCATGTATATAGATCATTGCGTATTCTTTCTTGCTAATCTGGTTGTCAAGTGATATTTCAATGAACTTGTAAGCTTAGTTATATTTGCGGAGGTGCTAAGATGGCAGTGAACTTGTAAGCTTCCCATTGGTTCATCCTGCTTTTTTTAAAAATGGTAATGCTTTAATGCAGTTGAGGCCTCTCTCGATAATTATCAGGAAGGATATATATACTTCCTCAAGTGTATTAATTCTTTCTGAACAAAGCATGCAATCTTTAGGTTTCTTTCTTTCACATAATGAATACTGTCTACCGAAATTCTTCCTTCAACTTTAGATCAACAGAATGAATTCGAACTCCAACTCCAGGCAACATAAATTATCAGCTCTATTAAGTTATACTAGCTAGTACTTATTTCTGAAGCTATTTGTCGCAAACAAAGTTTGTAAAATGAGTTATCCAGGACTAATATCTAGTCAGCAGGGGTAGGCATGGGAAGGTATTCTAGGGAGAAGAGGGGGAAGAGTTCACTCTAATTTATGGTTAAGATCCTTCGCCAGGGTTAACTCTAACTTATGCTTAAGATCCTTTGCATAATTGATAAGACACTACTCATTAGCATTTTTGCTGTCAGTCAGACTAGACATGTATATGTTTAAGTCAAACCAGACAGGAACTTACAAATATCTTCACGTCCGACCAGGTGCATTGTGATTTACTCGTGTTTTGGTTTTTTCCCATGGTTTTTAGGAGTGGGGATAAACAGGACTTGGACCAAACTGTTTACCACTTCTGATGCAGAAAATTTCCCTCTTGATTATAACATTTTTAACGATTTATGTTCCTAAAAGTGCAAAATTTTCCTTTTTTAATTAAACCTGTAAGACTTCTCACATTAGATACTGATACTGGTGGTTTTAACCTATCCAAGAATAATGAAGAAGAAAGAGAAAGAGAAGAAAAAAGATATTCATGGTCGTAAAACATTTCTATTGTCCAAATGTCTCATGGAATCATGCTTGTCTGATCTTTTTCTCTTAATTTGTTTTGAGTTCGAATGTCATAATGCAGGATCTGCTCCACAGGCTTACCGAGTGATGTTGTTGTTCAAGTTGGAGACACGTCCTTTCATCTACATAAGGTACACCTCAATAGATTACACTAGCCAGCCATTCACTTTGTGAAATTGGATGAAAATCATCTTTAACTTGTAATTGTTCCACATTTTCTGTTTTCTTTTATCATGGGATATAGAAGCAAAGTGAATTTCCTGCTTGAAATAAAGAATGATATGCATGTGATTTTTCAATTGTACCATACCATGCTCAAAAGTAAGAGTTTTCAGAAAATTAGAAGTGTGGCATTACCTGTTGTCGGTGCTTTCTCACTGTACGTATTCTTAAGCGCTGCAGTTTGATAACAAACTCAAAATCTGCAACAACTGACACAAAGGTCCTTTCCCCATCTAACTTTCTTTCTAGGTCAAGATGTTGCCTGAAACACATTAGTCTCAAACATGAATCTGCTTGCTTAAGTAGAATTGACATTGAGCTGAGTTTCCTTCCTTTGGCATTTTCATAAGTATGCCTCAAATGGTAGTAGCTGAGAGCCCCTCTTTATTCGTTTTCTCTGTAATTTTTTGCAGTTTAATAAAAGTAATATGCATCAAGTGCTAGAGAGCATCTTATATCTATATGCTTGTGCAATTACTATACCATGTTCCTGCATTTTATTTAACCCTGTGATGAAACCATAACCTATAGATGTTAAATCAGATATCATCCTAATCTCGCCTTTTTCTCATTTGATTGTATTATCCTGTAGTTCTGACAAGATGAATTTCATTGCAGTTTCCCTTGTTGTCTAGAAGCAGGCTCCTAGAGAAGCTTATACAAGATTCATCTGAACAGGAGAAGAATGAGAAAGTTTGTGTTTTTCAGCTTCACGGGATACCTGGTGGAGCAAAAGCATTCCTGAAAGTGGCCAAGTTCTGTTATGGTGTGAAGATGGAACTCACAGCACGCAATGTTGTCAGCCTTAGATGTGCAGCTGAATATCTTCAGATGAATGAAGATTATGGAGAAGGAAACCTCATTGCACAGACAGAGAGTTTTCTCATTGAAGTTTTTGGTTTTTGGACGGACTCTTTTAAAGCCCTAGAGACATGCGAAGATGTTCTTCCATGGGCGGAAGAGCTTCACATTGTCTCAAGGTGCATAGATTCCCTGTCAACAAAAGCGTGTGCTGACCCAACTTTACTAAGTTGGCCTGTGGCTGGTCATAGCTCCACTCAGAGCCAAGATGATGCTTTTGCTTGGAATGGAATACATGCAAGTAGTGCAGCTTCTAAACAATGTCCGCTGAACGAGGACTGGTGGTATGAAGATGTGTCCTTCCTTAAACAACATATTTATAGAAAGCTAATCCATGCTGTTAGTGCTGGGGGCATGACACCGGAGATAATTGCTGGTTCCCTAATTTTTTATGCTAAGAAACACCTTCCTCTTAATGGTAGGCAATCGAATTTCCAGAAACGCAATGGTGCAGTTCCAGGATCAACCCTTCCTACTGCATCTGATGCAGATCAAAGGACCCTTCTTGAAGAGATTGTGGGGTTACTACCCGAGCAAAAGGGCATCATACCTACCAAGTTTCTACTTAGGCTTCTTAAGACATCGATGATCCTAGAGGCTAGTAAATCATGTCGAGAGAATCTGGAGAGAAGGGCTGGGGCTCAGTTAGATGAAGCAGCTTTAGAAGATATTCTCATACCAAATATGGGCCACTCGGTGGAGACCCTATATGATATAGACTGCATTCAGCGAATTGTTGATCACTTCATGATGGCTGATCAGGATGAAATTGAGCCGACCTCAAATGAACTGACAGATGAAGGGCAGCTAGTTGGAGGCTCTGATCACTCTCTGACCCCGCTGACAATTGTAGCTAATCTTGTAGACGGCTACCTTGCAGAAGTGGCGCCTGATACTAACTTGAAGTTAACTAAATTTAACACGCTAGCTTCAGCAATCCCAGGGTATGCCAGACCGTTGGATGATGGTATCTACCGTGCAATTGACATATACCTCAAGGTAATTGGATTATGGAAATCTACTCCTTAAAGATTAATAGCTTTAAGGATTATGTAGTGGAACATCATTTCCAGACCAATGAAAGTAGAGCCAGCCTAAAGTTATCACCTAGTTTTAGTCTTTGTTAAGATGTTGTTCTGTTTATGTAATTTCAGGCACATTCCTGGCTGACGGGGTCGGAGAGGGAACAACTTTGCAGGGTCATGAACTGCCAGAAGCTGTCCTTAGAAGCAAGCACCCACGCAGCACAGAACGAAAGACTACCTCTACGAGTTATTGTCCAAGTTCTGTTCTTTGAGCAACTCCGGCTGCGGACTTCTGTGGCTGGCTGGCTCTTTGTTTCAGACAACCTTGACAATTCACAAAGCCTGAGTGGTAATTTAGTCCATGAAGGCACCAGGGCCGACCAACTTGTGACTTTTGATGACATGAGAGATCGAGTTCGTTCACTTGAGAAAGAGTGCTTGAACATGAAAGAAGACGTTGACAAGCTTGTGAAAGCTAAAGGAAGTTGGAATAACATCTTCAAACTGCTTGGTTTGAGGCTCAAGGTCAAGTCCTGTGGTCCTAAGTCATCATCTAAGATATTTTCCAGTGGAAAAGTGCTGCAGCACTCAAGAAAAGCAGTTATGAATTTGAAAGAAGAACATAGTGCTTATAAGAAGGATGACTAGATGCTTCAATTTTGAGCTTTAGAACAAGGTAACTATGGTAGTTTAGTTCATTCTTGACAGCTTTTTGGATTTGAAAAATGCTGAGCTGCTTTGCTCTTAGGTTCTTAGGCTCTTAGCAAGAGAAACTTTCATTGCTAATGTAGTAAACTAAGCACTGATTTGGTGTCAGATTCTTAATAAACTTATCATTCTAGTTTTAAGATGACTTATTGAGTATAATAAAAAATTATGACTTTTTCAGTAGGTCATGTTTGTCTCATTTTTCTCGCGTAACGTTCATTTTTTTAAATGCAAGTTTATTGAGAAAACATTTAAGAATCTTGTTGATATTAGGAAGTTTCATCAAGAACGATAAATTTCAATCAAGTTCTGAATTAGACTTTTTATTTTACCTATAAATCGTTAAATTTAATTTAATATTGAGTGAACGATATAACATTTAGGTAATTGAAATAAAGCCTCCCCATTTATTATTTTGACAAAGGATCATCTTCCATTATAGGTTACTCACATATTTTACGTGTTCATTTTTACATTTTAACTTTTACAGCAAATTGTAAAACAAATAAAGCAAAAGTAAAAATAATATGTTATATATGGCATAAGGTTGCCACCAAAAGGAAGTTAATATCCACCAAATTACAAATAAAAATTTTATCCCTAAGGAGCAAGCCCCATAGAAGGAGAGAACATACATGAGTAGTTGTGGTAAAGGGCGAAATGAAGTTAAGCCATAGTAGAAACTAAAGTGAATATATAAATGTGTTTGATACACGGAAGTCCATTTCAAGAAACGTTTTATTGAAAAATATAAGTCATTTTCTGAAATGTATTTTTCTAAAAAATACTTTTCTACATTGAATGTTGAGTGAAAAATACTTTTTAGAAAAATATCTTATTAAAAATTAATAAGTAATAATATTAGCAAATCAAAAAATATTTTGATGAAATATTTGAGTATTAAAGATTGATAACAATGTGCAAGTGTTAGTTACAGCAATGATATAAGTTAAGAGTTAAGATAGTAATTAAAGAAAATATTGTTCTCCTGCAAATGAATAAGTCATTTTTGCTCTTTTACAGGAATATACTTTACTTAGAAAATATATTCAAGTAGTCAAAACCAAAAAAATATATTTTATTTCATATTCGGTTTTATGTAAACGTGTTTGACTTAAATATATTTAACTTAATACTGAGAAGTTTAAAAATTTAAAAAGACTTTTCTTATGTAAATCAAATATATATAAAGTATCAAAATTATCCTTTTATACGGTGTTGACAAGATTTTTACTATCTTTTTATTTTTTTTCTATAAAAGAATTAACTTTTGTATCTAGTTGGTCCCAGCAAATCATTTCATTAAGGAAATTGGGATGCTAAGATTAAATATTTTTATAAATATAAATGTATCATTTATTTAACAACAAACTAAAAAGGAAAATATAATATAATGACCCCGTCGGTCATTTCGAGTATTACAGCCATGTTTCCTCATTTACTGCTCAATTTATACTTTACAATTGTTATATGGCTTGCCAGGGTAATTGGTTCGGGTCCGATGAGGTTTTGAAATGAATTGAGACACTTAGTCTCCAAGATGAAAACTTAAGTTGAAAAGGCTAACCGGATGTTGACTTATGTGTAAACGACCCCGAAATAGAATTTTGATGATTCCAATGGCTCCGTATGGTGATTTTGGACTTAGGAGCGTGTCCGAAAAATTATTTGGAAGTCCGTAGTTAAATTAGGCTTGAAATGGCTAAAATAGAAATTTAAGCTTAGAAGTTTGACCGGGGAGTTGAATTTTTGATATCGGGGTCGGAATCCGATTCTGAAAATTGGAATAGGTCTGTTATGTCATTTGTGACTTGTGTGCAAAATTTGAGATCAATCGGACTCGATTTGATAGGTTTTGGCATCGAATGTAGAAGTTGGAATTTCTTAGTTTCATTAGGTTTGAATTGGGGTATGATTCGTGGTTTCAACGTTATTTGATGTGATTTGAGGTTTGGACTAAGTTCGTATGATGTTTTAGGACTTGTTGGTGTATTTGGTTGAGGTCCCGGGGGCCTCGGGTGAATTTCGGATGATTAACGGATTAAATTTTGGACTTGGAACTTTGCTGGAATTTTCTAATGCACTAACTGGTTTCCTTCTTCACGTTCGCGAGAAGGGTCTCGCGTTCACGAAGGGGAACTGGAGGCAGGCGAGTTTTGTTCTTCACATTCGCTACGCAGGGACCGCGCTCGCAAAGGGTTGATGGCAGTGTTCATCGCGAACGCTTGAAAGCGTTCGCGTTCGCGTTGAAGGGCGAGGCCAGGTTGGGTAATGGGCATTAAAGCTCTGCATTCGCTAAGGGTAGAACGCATTCACTAAGGCCAAGCTTGGTAAGGCATCGCGTTCGCGAGGTTGCCTTCACATTCGCAAAGAGTAATTTTGGGCAACACAATTTTGTGCTTCGCGAACGCGAGGGACCTGTCGCGTTCGCGAAGGAGAAAGACCTCGACAGAAAGTTTAAGTTTTGCATTTTTTGACGTTTTGGAGCTCGGGAAGAGGCGATTTTCGGGAGAATTTCAAGAAAAAAAACGGGGTAAGTGTTCTAACTCAATTTTGGTCAAATTACCCGAATCTATGATTATTTTTGACATTTAATTGGCGATTTAAGTTGGAAAATTGTGAAAATCCTCTTGGTTTAATTTGAAGATTTGAGGATCGAATTGATGTCGGAATTTGGTAAAATTTGTATGGTTGGACTCGTGGTTGAATGGGTGTTCATATTTTATAATTTTTTTCGGGTTCCGAGATGTGGTCCCCATGGGCGATTTTTGGGTGCAATTTCGGATTTTGTTGAAAAATTAGTATTTTCATATGGAATTAATTCCTATAATTTGTATTGACTGAGTCGAATTATTTGTGACTAGATTCGAGGTGTTTGGAGGCCGATTCGTGAGGCAAAGGCCTAGCAGAATAAAGAATTACACGATTTGAGGTAAGTAACAGTTCTAAATTTAATTCTGAGGGTATGAAACCCCAGATTATGTGTTATGTGATCGATTTTGAGGTGACGCACATACTAGATGATGGGCGTGTGGGCATGCACAGTAGGAATTATGACTTGGTCAAATTCCATGAAACAGTGTAGTTGAATAATCTGTTGTTATCTGTACATCTTCCATGTAGTAGAGAAATTGAACCACAAATCATGTTTAGATTTTGTGTTGGCACTGTAGGGACCACAGAGGTCGTGTACATGTTGAATTATATGCTAAATTATTATTTTGTACTCAGTCACAATTTACTTGTTTATTTTATCTTAGTCTCTATGTTCCTTATTGATACATTATATTATTTCTGTTGGAGCTGATTTCATGATTACTGAGAGCCCGAGAGACTAGAGAGATTTATGATTGAGTGAGTTCGAGGGCCTGATTGTGATATATTATACTATGACATGTGAGTTGTCCTTGCAGATCCAAATATTATACTACAACACGTGAGTTGTCCGTGTAGCACGTGAGTTGCCCGTGCGGATTATAGCGCTTGGGCTGAAATAGTCCCTCCAGAGTCTGTACACACCCCCAGTGAGCGCAGGTACCTACTAAGTGCGAGTGCCGAGTGTAGAGTGATTGTGAGGTTGGAGTGAATGGAAGGACTGAGTGACTGTCGTTCTGAGAGGATGTATTGATTTCATTATTGTTGAACTATAGTTGTCATATGTCACTGTTTTGAAATTTTTTGAGAGATATTATCTTTTGTTTCAGTTGAACTTGATATGAAATTACTGTTTGAGCCTTAATCGTTTAACTTGCAAGCATGCCTATTTTGTTTTTGTTGGAAATTAGTGTAATTGGACTTAGTTGTGAAGTTCGTCACTACTTTCAGTTCTTTATTTAGTATTGTTACTTGCTGAGTTGGTTTTACTCATACTATATCATGCACCTCGTATGCAGATCCAAGTGCTTCAGGATACGACGACTGTTAGATCTCAGAGTATTATCATTTGGAGACTTACAAGGTAGTTGCTTGGCGTCTGCTAACCTTGACTCTCTTCTTTTCAGTTATTGCATTGTTCTATATTTTCAAACAATGTTTTTATCAGTCAGACTTTGTTATCATTATATGTTCATATATTCAGTGACACCGGATTTTAGGAATGTATTTTATGTTAGTAATTTGTGAGATTTTCTATGAAATTCAAATATTATGTTTCCAAATTAAAAAGAAATTGTGGTTTATTGAGGTTGTGGGCTTGCCTAGTATTCAGATAGACACCATCACGACATGTTAGGATTTTGGATAGTGACAAGTTGGTATAAGAGCCTAGGTTACATAGGTCTCACGAGTCATGAGCAGGTTTAGTAGAGTCTTGCGGATCGGTACGGAGAAGTTTATACTTATCTTCGAGAGGTTGCCGAACTCTTAGAAAAAAAATCACTTTTTTGTATTCTGTCATGCGAATTTGTTGACTTCAGAAAACTAAATTTCTGTTATTCTATTCTCTCACAGATGGTGAGGACATGTACTACAGGATTAGACGTTCAGCCACTAGTGCCACCAGTTGGGGCCGCGAGAGGCCGGGGCTGAGGTAGAGGTCGAGGTGTAGCTCGTACAACAGTTAGAGCACCACCCGTTGCTCCAGCTCAGGAGTCGATTCTAGATATTGCTGAGCCGACATGACCAGCTCAGGCACCAGCTGTTCCTATTATGATTCTAGGCCTTTAGGAGGCTCTAGCACAGATATTGACTGTTTGCACTGGCCTTGGTCAGGTGGTTTCGGCCCAGCCGCACCAGCCACTTCACAGGCCGGGGGAGGTACTCATACCCCTGTTGTCCGTACTCCAGAGCAGGTAGTGCAATGACTTCAGATACCGAAGGCATTACTAGCCCAGCCGGTTGCAACTGCTCAGGCCCCAGTAGTCCCCGTTATGGCTAATGATGAGCAGATGAGACTTGAGAGATTTGTGAGGCTTCGACCTCCAACATTTAGCGGCGCTGAGTCAGGGGATGCTCAGGGTTTTCTGGGTAAGTGCCAGCGGATGCTTTGGACAACAGGTCTTTTGGAGACTAGTAGGGTCTCGTTCACTACTTTTCAGTTTTCTGGGGCTGCCTTCAGATGGTGGGAGGCTTATGAGAGGTGCAAGTCGGTCGGTGCAGTACCACTTACATGGCAGGAGTTCTCTGTTCTCTTTTTGGAGAAGTTCGTGCCGTAGTCTCGTACGAAGGAGCTACGCAGACACTTTGAGCAGCTTCGACAGGATGGCATGTCTGTGACCCAGTACGAGATAAGGTTTTCTGAGTTGGCTCGTCACGCAGTTTGGTTGGTTCCCACTGATAGGGAGAAGATTAGGGGGTTCATTGATGGCCTCATGTATCAGATGTGGTTTCTTATGACTAGGGAGAGGGTATCTAGTGCCACTTTTGACGAGGTGGTTAACATTGCTCGGCAAATAAAGGTGGTCCGTAGCCAGGAGTGTAGTGAGAGGGAGGCCAAGAGGCCTCGAGGTTCGGGCGATTTTGGTGGGGTACCTTCTGGGGGCAGTCCTACCACAGTAGGGGTCGCCCTTATAGGCAGGCTTAGATGAATCATTGAGCTCATCGTGGTGCATCTGCTACCCAGGGTTCTTACAGTGCTCACTCAGGCCAGTCTTTATTCAGTGCACTACTAGCACAGAGTTCTCACCATGCCTCATCCGCTCGGACTTCTATAGGTAATTCCTAGTGTTATCAGGAGCAACAGTTCCGTCAGAGGGGGGATTGTTTCGAGTGCGGAGAATTTGGTCATATCAAGAGAAATTATCCTGGGTTGTTGAGTGGGGCTCCACAATAGAGTTCTCGACCGATGGCACCGGCACCAGTAGTTACACCACCCACCCAACCAGCTCAGGGTGGGGCTCAGTCAGCTAGGGGTCGCCCAAGAGGGGGAGGCCGATCAGGTGGAGGTCATGCCCGAGTTTATGCTTTTCCGGTCATGCTAGATATTGTTGCTTCAGATGCAGTGATCACAGGTATTGTCTCAGTGTGCCATATGGAAGATTCTATATTATTTGTATCATCGTACTTTACTTATTATCTGGATATGCCCCGTGAGTCCCTAGATTCACCTGTTCGTGTATCTACGCTGGTGGGCGATACTATTATTGTGGACCATGTGTATCGATCGTGTGTGGTAACTATTAGGGGACTGGAGACTAGAGTTGATCTTTTATTGCTCAGTATGGTTAATTTCGATGTAATCTTGGGTATGGATTGGTTGTCTCCATGTCATCATATTCTGGACTGTCACGCAAAAAATGTGACGTTGACAATGCCGGTGTTGCCGAAGGTCGAATGGAGAGGTTCTCTAGATTATGTTCCCAGCAGGGTAATTTCTTATTTGAAGGCCCAAATGGTTGGGAATGGGTGTTTGTCATATTTGGCCTTTGTGAGAGATGTTGATGCAGACACTCCTACTATTGATTCAGTACTGGTAGTGCGAGACTTTCCAGATGTATTTATTGCAGACCTGCCGGGTATGCCACCCGACATGGATATTGATTTCGGTATTGACTTGGTACTGGGCACTCAGCCCATTTCTATTCCTCCGTATCGTATGGCACCAGTTGGGTTGAAAGAATTGAAAGATCAACTTCAAGAACTTCTTGATAAAGGATTTATTAGGCCTAGTGTTTTGCCTTGGGGTGCACCGGTTCTATTTGTGACAAAGAAAGATGGTACTATGCGGATGTGCATCGACTACAGGCAGTTGAATAAAGTTACAATGAAGAACATGTATCCTTTGCCGCGTATTGATGATTTATTTGACAAGCTTCAGTGAGCGAAGGTATTCTCCAACATTGATTTGAGATCTGGGTATCACCAGTTAAAAATTCGAAATTTGGATATTCTAAAGACGGAATTCAAAATTCGTTATGGTCACTATGAATTTCTTGTGATGTCTTTTGGGCTGATCAATGCCCCAGCAGCATTTATGCACTTGATGAATAGTGTATTCCAGCCATATCTTGATTTATTTGTCGTAGTATTTATTGATGATATCCAGGTGTACTCACGTAGCTAGGAGGAGCATGCAGATCACTTGGGTATTGTATTACAGAGGCTGAGAGAGGAGAGGCTTTATGCCAAATTCTCTAAGTGTGAGTTCTGACTTAGTTCGGTGGCATTATTTGGACACATAGTATCCAGTGAAGGAATTAAGGTGGACCCGAAGAAGATAGAGGCAGTTCAGAGTTGGCCTAGGCCATCTTCAGCTACTGAGATTCGAAGTTTTCTCGGCTTGACCGGTTATTATCGTCGCTTCGTGGAGGGTTTCTCGTCTATTGCATCACCTATGACTAAATTGACCTAGAAAGGTGCTCAATTCAGGTGGTTGGATGCATGTGAAGAGAGCTTTCAGAAGCTCAAGAATGTCTTGACCACAACTTAAGTTCTAGTTTTGCCTTCAGCTTCAGGCTCTTATACAGTGTATTGTGATGCTTCTCAAATTGGTATTGGGTATGTCTTAATGCAGGAGGGTAGAGTGATTACTTATGCTTCGCGTCAGTTGAAGTCACATGAAAAGAACTACCATATTCTAGTTTTGCCTTTAGCTATTGTTCATGCATTGAAGATTTGGAGGCATTATCCCTACGGTGTGTCTTGTGATGTGTTTACATATCATCGGAGTCTTCAGCACTTGTTCAAAAAGAAGGATCTAAATTTGAGGCATCGGAGATGGTTGGAGCTGCTAAAGGACTATGATATCACTATTCTGTATCATCCTAGGAAGACCAATGTGATGGACTATGCCTTGAGTAGAAAGGCGGTGAGTATGGGTAGCCTTGTATACATTCGTGTTGGTGAAAGGCCTTTTGCAGTTGATGTTTAGACCCTGGCCAATCAGTTCGTGAGATTAGATGTTTCGGAGCCCAGTTGGGTTCTAGATTGAGTGGTTTATCGATCTTACTTATATGACCGCATCAGAGAGCGCCAGTACGATGATCACCATTTGCTTGTCCTAAAGGACACAGTTTAGCACGGCGACACCAAAGATGTTACTATTGGGGAGGATGGGGTATTGAGGATGCAAGGTCGTATTTGTGTGCCAAATGTAGATGGGCTGCGTTAATTGATTCTTGAAGAAGCCCACGGTTCGCGGTATTCCATTCATCCGGGTGCTGCTAAGATGTACCAGGACTTGAGGCAGCACTATTGGTGGAGAAAAATGCAGAAAGATATAGTTGGGTTTGTAGCTTGGTGTTTAAATTGTCAACAGGTGAAGTACGGGCATCAGAGACCGGGTGGATTGCTTCAGAGACTTGAAATTCCGAAGTGGAAGTGGGAGCGTATTACCATGGACTTCGTAGTTGGGCTCCCATGGACTTTGAGGAAGTTTGATGTTGTTTGGGTGATTGTAGATCGGTTGACCAAGTCTGCGTATTTTATTCCAGTTGGTACTACTTATTCTTCAGAGCGGTTGGCTGAGATTTATATCCGCGAGATTGTTGGCCTACACGGTGTGCCAATGTCCATCATTTCAAATCGGGGCATGCAGTTTACACCACAATTTTGGAGAGCAGTGCAGCGAGAATTAGGTACACAGGTTTAGTTGAGTACATCATTTCACCCTCAAACTGACGGACAATCCGAGTGCACTATTCAGATATTGGAGAATATGATATATGCTTGTGTCACTGATTTTGGGGGTACTTGGGATCAATTTCTGCCACTGACAGAGTTTGCTTACAATAACAGCTATCAATCGAGCATTCAGATAGCTCCGTATGAGGCTTTATATGGGAAATGGTGTCGGTCGCTGGTGGGTTGGTTTGAGTCGGGTGAAACTAGGCTATTGGGTACTGATTTGGTTCAAGATGCTTTGGAGAAGGTTAAATCGATTCAAGAGCGGCTTTGCACGGTGTAATCTAGACAGGAGAGTTATGCCGACAGGAAGGTCCGTGATGTTGCTTACATGGTTGGGGAGAAGGTCCTGCTCAAGATTTCACCCATGAAGGGTGTATTGAGGTTCGGGAAGAAGGGCAAGTTGAGACCTCGGTATATTGGGCAGTTTGAGGTGCTTAAGAAGATTGGAGAGGTAGCTTATGAACTTGCATTGCTGCCTAGTCTATCAGGTGTTCATCCAGTGTTTCATGTATCTATGCTCCGAAAGTATGTCGAAGATCAGTCTCATATTTTGAATTTCAGCACAGTGCAGTTGGATGGTAATTTAACGTATGATGTGGAGCCGGCGGCCATTATAGACCGACAGGTTTGAAAGTTGAGATCAAAGAATATGGATTCAGTGAAAGTGCAATGGAGAGCCCAGCCAGTCGGAGAAGCTACTTAGGAGGCTGAGCTGGAGATGCGGAGCAAATATCCACACCTATTTGAGGCTTCAGGTATGATTCTATACCCGTTCGAGGACGAACGTTTGTTTAAGAGGGGGAGAATGCAAGGACCCGGCCGGTTGTTTCGAGTATTATAGCCATGTTCCCCCATTTACTGCTCAATTTATGCTTTACAATTATTATATGACTTGCCAGGGTAATTGAGGCAAGTCATTGGTTCGGGTCCGGTGAGGTTTTGAAATAAATTGAGATACTTAGTATCCAAGATGAAAACTTAAGTTAAAAAGGTTGACCGGATGTTGACTTACGTGTAAACAAAAACGAAATAGAATTTTAATGATTCCAATAGCTCCGTATGGTGATTTTTGACTTAGGTGCGTGCCCGAAAAATTATTTGAAAGTCCGTAGTTAAATTAGGCTTGAAATGGCTAAAACAAAATTTTAAACCTGAAAGTATGACCGGAGAGTTGACTTTTTGATATCTTGGTCGGAATCTGATTTTGGAAATTTGAATAGGTCCGTTATATCATTTGTGACTTGTGTGCAAATTTTGAGATCAATCGGACTTGATTTGATAGGTTTCGACATCGAATGTAGAAGTTGGAATTTCTTAGTTTTATTAGGCTTGAATTGGGGTATGATTCGTGGTTTCATCTTTGTTTGATGTGATTTGAGGATTCGACTAAGTTCGCATGATGTTTTCGGACTTGTTGGTGTATTTGGTTGAGGTCCCGGGGGCCTCAGGTGAGTTTCGGATGGTTAACGGATTAAATTTTAGACTTGGAACTTTGCTGGAACTGGAGGTAGGCGAGTTTTGTTCTTCACATTTGCGATGCAGGGACTGCATTCGCGAAGGGTTGATGGCAGTGTTCATCGCGTTCGCGTAGAAGGGCGAGGCCAGGCTGGGTAATGGGCATTAAAGCTTGGCGTTCGTGAAGGGTAGATCACGTTCGTGAAGGCCAAGCTTGGTAAGGCATCGCATTTGCGAGGTTGCCTTCGCGTTTGCGAAGAGTAATTTTGTGCAGCACAATTTTATGCTTCGCGAACGCGAGGGACCTGTCGCGTTCGCGAAGAGGAAAGACCTGGACAGAAAGTTTAAGTTATGAAAATGGGACGATTTTTGATGATTTGGAGCTCGGGAAGAGGCAATTTTCAAGGAAAACAACGGGTAAATGTTCTTAACTCAATTTTGGTCAAATTACCCGAAGATATGGTTATTTTGACATTTAATTGGTGATTTTAGTTGGAAAATTGTGAAAACCCTCTTGGTTTAATTTGAAGATTTGAGGGTCGAGTTGATGTTGGAATTTGGTAAACTTTGTATGGTTGTCTCGTGGTTGAATGGGCTTTCATATGTTGTAGCTTATGTCGGTTCCAAGACGTGGGCCCCATGGGCGATTTTTGGCTGCAATTTCAAATTTTATTGGAAAATTAGTATTTTCATATAGAATTAATTCCTATAATTTGTATTGACTGAGTCAAATTATTTGTGACTAGATTAGAGGCATTTGGAGGCCGATTCGCGAGGCAAAGACATAGCAAAATAAAGAATTACACGGTTTGAGGTAAGTAATAGTTCTAAATTTGGTTCTGCGGGTATGAAACCCCGAATTATGTGTTATGTGGTCGGTTTTGAGGTGACACACATGCTAGGTGACGGGCATATGGCGTGCACCGCAGGAATTGTGACTTGGTCAAATTCCATGGAACTGTGTAGCTGAATAATTTGTTGTTATCTTTACATTCTCCATGTAGTAGAGAAATAGAACTACAAATCATGTTTAGATTTTGTGTTGGCACTGTAGGGACCACAAAGGTCGTGTACATGTTGAATTATATGCTAAATTGTTGTTTTGTACTCAGTCACAGTTACTTATTTATTTTATCTCAGTCTCTATTGTTCCTTGTTGATACATTATATCATTTCTGTTGGGGCTGATTTTCATGATTACTGAGAGCCCGAGAGACTGGAGAGATTTATGACTGAGTGAGACCGAGGGCCTGATTGTGAGATATTATACTATAGCTCGTGAGTTGTCCGTGCGGATCCAAATATTATACTATAGCACATGAGTTCTTCGTGCGGATCTAGATATTATACTATAGCACGTGAGTTGTCTGTGCAGATTATAGCGCTTGGGCTAAAGGAGCCCCTCCGGAGTCTGTACACCCCCCAATTAGCGCAAGTACCTATTGAGTACAAGTGTCGAGTGTAGAGTGATTGTGAGGTTGGAGTGAATGGAATGATTGAGTGACTGTTGCTCTGAGAGGACGCATTGATTTCATTATTGTTGTACTATAGTTGTCATATATCACTATTTTGAAAATTTCTGAGAGATTATCTTCTGTTTCAGTCGAACTTGATATGAAATTACTGTTTGGGCCTTAATCATTTAACTTGCAAGCATGCCTATTATCTTTTGTTGGAATCTACTGTAATTGGACTTAGCTATGAAGCTCGTCACTACTTTCAGTTCTTTATTTAGTATTGTTACTTGCTAAGTTGGTTGTACTCATACTACACCCTGCACCTCGTGTGCAGATCCAGGTATTTTCGGATATGGTGACTATTAAATCTCAGAGTGTTATCAGTTGGAGACTATCAAGGTAGCTGCTTGGCGTTCGCTGACTTTGGCTCTCTTTCTTTCAGTTATTGCACTGTTCTATATTTTCAGACAATATTTTTATCAGTCAAACTTTGTTATCATTTAGATGCTCATGTACTCAGTGACACCGGATTTTGGGAATGTATTTTATGTCAGTAATTTGTGAGATTTTCTATGAAATTCAAATATTATGTTTCCAAATTTAAAAGAAATTATGGTTTATTGAGGTTGTCGACTTGCCTAGTATTGAGATAGGTGCCATCACGACAGGTTAGGATTTTGGGTCGTGACATATATCATGTAAAGTGGACATGTTTTCTTAGTCACAAATATATACTTCCTCCGTTTCAATTTATGTGAACCTATTTGACTCGGCACAAAGTTTAAGAAAAGAGAGAAGACTTTTGAATTTGTGGTGTAAAATGAGGCATATATATTTTGTATGGCTATAAATCATTGCATAAAGGTAAATTGTTTTCAAACAACGAAAAGAGTTATTCTTTTGTCATAGACTAAAAAATAAATTAAAAAGAGGGAGTATACATATTTACTCCTCCTTTTACTTTAGTACTAGATTGGCGTTGGCCCGTGCTATACAAAGGCGGAGCCATAATTTGAAGGTTATGGGTTCTAATCTTATCACTGAACCCTTGCTTGTTGTAGTTATTAGGTTCGCAATTAAATATTTTTACATATTTAATGAATTTTCTAATACAGATACAAGGTTTAAGCAAAAGTTATTGGGTTCGTCCAAACCTGTAGCTACTACACTACCTCTGCCCCTGCTTATATACATGTGAGTATAGTATGGGCTAGCCAATTATCGAACTCGTAATTATAAATAGCTAGCATTTGCAAAGTTATTGAAAATAGCCACTATTTTAGCTGAAACACGGAAAGTTCCAGCATAATATACTAGATTTTGGAGCTTCTCCATATAAACTTTTAGTATATTATGTTGGAACTCCGATATATTATAAAACTCCAGTACATTATGTTGGAATCTCATATGTAAAAAATTCGAACTCCAATGTATTATGCTAAATTTTTACTGATTTTAAGGGTGTTTTTTGTTTAAATTTTATCTTTACATGAAAAAGTGGATAAATTTCGATTACTTTTGAAACAGTGCCTATTTTTTAATTACCAATTATAAATCTGACTTTTTCTGATTTTTTTCCAATATACGTAAACCTATTAGGGCTTGTTTAAGTGTTATCGGAACTGAATTTGAATGTAATCTAATTAATTATACGGTTTGACATGTTTATCTGTATATGTAATCATTTAGTCAATATGAATTAAGCATAATTGAAATAAAGTAATTACACTCCTCAACTCTCACGGGGGATAAATTGATGATAATTACGTGATGATATTCAAATTCTTGTTTTTTCTTTTTAAAACATAATAATAAAAAAAAAAGAAAACTCTTTTTCTCCTCTCATTTGTCTCCCAAAATGTATTTTATTGCTCCTAATTCCCTTCGAGGTACTCCTTTCCTCTTTAATTCTTTTTCCTACTTATTTCATACTTTCTCTTACCGTGACATTTTTTTGGTTTTAATTATAGAGTATTCTTGCTGCTACTTCGGTTCCATGTCCTCCTTCTTCCCTTTTTTTATTTGCATATTTTCCTGCTTTTATTTCTCTTATTATATACGTAGATTGTAGTACTTTGAAACTTCTTATACTTTATTCTTCTTTATTTTTCCTTATTTCATTTTTCAATAAATATTATGCTTTATTAATATATTTAATATGCTATTTTTATTTTTCCTATATCGTATAGAACAACAACAACAACAACATATCATGTGTAATCCCACAATTAGGATATTGCGAGAGTAGTGTATGCACAAATCATATTCATATCTCGTTTTGTATCATATGCCACTCAAAATAACCAATTAAGTAAAGGACATACCAAGTAATTACTATTATTCGTTGCATAATATTGTAATAACACAAAAAAAGTTTTGGCTCTCCAGAAACGTATCAATAAGGAACCGTTAATCAGTGAATCAAGAGATATTTTACCTTTTATAGAATTGTACCTAAAGTAAGACTCCTCTACTATATAAAGGGGGTCTGATAATTCGTTAAACACACTGTAAAACACACTCAAAAGTAATACATTATTATTTTCTATGTCTATAAGCTCTTGCTCTTCTGTTTATCGACACCGAACGTGGTGAGCCTGACTCGAGGGCGATTATTCCTCCAAGGCTTAAATTATCCGACTCATGTGGTTTGAATTTATTTTGTATTTATTAATTCAATTGCAACTTAATTTATCGCTTTGTATCAAGTTAATCTGCGTATCTTAAAATCACTTAGAAATTTAATTGTTATCCGATTTTGAGGGTAAACAGTTTAGCGCCCACCGTGGGGCTAAGGATAATAGCGGCAATTTGATACAAATTCACGTAATACAGCCTATTTTAAACTTGTTCTTTGAAGTGTTTTTGATTCCAGGTTAAAATCGAAATGTCAAACCCATAAACTGCCCCTTTAATCACGGACACGGAGTCCAGGCACCATGGTGAGAACAACAATACAACACCCGGTAACAAGGTACCCCCAGTCGATCTTAGCGGAGTCCCGGTGGCGGACCCCATCGACGCTAGTTCACATGTGGCCATCAATACAAATTTGCCTACTGATCCAGAAAATAATGTACGCAGAGAAGTCTGATCAATTTCCCAGAATACGCACAGCGGTGAAAACGATGGGATCAACTTGCGAGTGATCTTCGAAATGTTACATGTTCAACATGCGGTGATAGCTCAGTTGCAGAATCAAATCCGAGCACAGTGCAGGGTTGAGCCCGAGCCATCCCGGGAAGTCACCCACAGAAATGAGCCGATCATGGAGAGGACAAATGAAAATGAATCGGGGACTAACCCCGAGATCATAAAAATGCTCGAGGAGCTGACAAAACGGATAGAATCGGGGGAGAAGAAAATCAAAGCCAATGACAAAAAGGTGAAAACCTATAGCTCCAAGGTTGACCAAATCCACGGAGCACCTCCAATATTGAAGGGCCTGGATTCCAAGAAATTTGTTCAAAAAACTTTTCCTCCGAGCGCAGCTTTGACACCGATCCCGAAAAAGTTCTGCATGCCCAAAATTCCTAAGTACAATGGAACAACCGACCCAAATGAGCATGTGACCTCCTACACATGCGCCATCAAAGGGAACGACATGGAGGATGACGAGATCGAGTCTGTCCTACTGAAAAAGTTTGGGGAAACTCTGTCCAAGGGAGCTACGATATGGTATCACAACCTACCTCCTAATTCTATTGACTCGTTTCCTATGCTTGCAGATTCATTCAGAAAAACACATGCCGAGGCTATCAAGATCGAGATCACGAAGTCAGACCTTTTCAAAGTGATATAGAGTGATAATGAGATGCTCAAGGAATTCGTGTCCCGATTTCAAATGGAACAGATGGACTTGTCTCCGGTCGCACATGATTGGGCCGTTCAGGCCTTCACCGAGGGACTCAATGCTCGGAGCTCGTTGGCTTCACAGCAGTTGAAGCAAAATCTGGTGGAATACCCGGCTGTCACTTGGGCCAACGTGCATAATTAGTATCAATCAAAACTTAGGGTCGAAGATAATCAACTCGGGGCCCCTTCCGGGTTCGTTTATCCAGTTAGATCAGTTAACAGAGTCAGGAGAGACATTGATCGTGAGCCACGGTCGAATAGGGATCGATATCACCCATATAATGAAGATCGAAGAGGTTGTGGATCTGGTCGAAACCCCGTGAAAAACAAAAGAAGAAGTGACCGAGGTCAAAACAACCGGGGACTCATGAGCAAAACAGCTTCGACAGGCCCATCAGGCCGAAGGAAGCACCAAAATGATCGGAGTACAACTTTAACGTCGACGCCGTTGCCATTGTATCTGCCATCGGATGTATCATAGACACTAAATAGCCTCGACCTTTGCAGTCGGATCCATCCCAAAGGGATCCTAACCTAATTTACAAATATCATGGCACTCACGGTCACAGGACAGAAGATTGTCGACAATTGAGAGAGGAAGTAGTCCGACTATTCAATAACGGGCATCTCTAAGAGTTCCTGAGCGATCGAGCCAAAAACCACTTTAGGAATAGAGATTCTGGTAAACAGACCGAACCGGAAGAGCCTCAACACATTATCAACATGATCATTGGTGGGGTCAATGTTCCCCAGGGGCTGATGCTGAAGCGCACCAAAGTATCTATCACAAGAGAAAAATGAACTCTGGATTATTTGTCGAGGGAACCTTGTCCTTCAACGACGAAGACGCTGAAGGGATCGTGAAGCCCCACAATGATGAACTAGTAATATCAGTACTTATAAATAAATCTAGAGTTAAGCGTGAATTAATTGATCCAGGTAGCTCGACCAACATCATCAGATCGAGGGTCGCGGAATAGCTCGCCCTGCAAGATCAGATTGTGCCCGCAGTCCGAGTCCTAAACAGATTCAACATGGCATATGAGACCACTAAAGGAGAAATAACACTACCGATGAACACAGTCGGACCACTCAGGAAACAAAGTTCTATGTGATCGAATGGGACATGAGGTGCAATGCTTTGTTGGGGAGACCATGGATTCACAACATGAGGACGGTACCCTCGACTTTGCAACAGGTGTTGAAGTTCCCGACACCGGGAGGAATAAAAATAGTTTACGGAGAACAACCGGCCGCAAAAGAGATGTTCACAGTCGACGAGGTGGTCCCAATATCCATACTTTCAACACCGAAGGAGCTGGGCCCGGTCACCAAGGGAGAAACCAAATAGCAATTACTAACACAGACTCTGTCCCAACTGAAGAGGCAGGAGATGGGTGAGGACGACGACAATAGGGTTCCCAGGTCTTTCGTAGCTCCCGATGATTCCGATGCTACCAAATCAACGGTCGAGGAACTAGAGCAAGTCGTATTAATCGAACGCTTGCCCGATCGAAAGGTATACCTGGACACGGGGTTAAATCCCGAGCTCAGGAAAAAAACTCATTCAATTTCTTATAGCTAACGAAGATTATTTCACTTGGTCCCACCTTGATATGACAGGGATCCCGCCGGAAATAACCACTCACAGGCTAAGCTTGGACCCGAAGTTCCACCCGGTCAAGAAGAAGAGGAGGCCCCAGTCCGAGATCAAACATGCTCTCATCAAGGACGAGGTATCTAAACTCCTTAAAATAGGGTCCATCCAGGAGGTAATATACCCGGACTGGTTAGCGAACATAGTAGTAGTCCCCAAAAAGGGGAACAAATTAAGAATGTATGTGGATTATAAAGATCTGAATAAGGCGTGTACCAATGACTCATTCCCTTTGCCTAACATCGATCGCATGATCAATGCAACGGCCGGCCACAAGATTCTCAGTTTTCTTGACGCTTATTCCGGGTATAATCAAATTCAGATGAACCCGTGTGATCAGGAAAAAACTTCCTTCATCACCAAGTACGGCACCTACTGCTATAACGTGATGTTGTTCGGATTAAAAAACGCCAGCACTACTTATCAACGCCTAGTAAATCGGATGTTCGAAGAACAAATAGGAAATCAATGGAGGTTTACATTGACGATATTTTAGTTAAGTCCCTGCGAGCAGAGGACCATTTGAAACATTTGCAAGAAACCTTCAGCATATTGAAGAAATACAATATGAAGTTGAACCCGGAGAAATGTGTGTTTGGAGTCGGGTCCGGTAAATTCCTCGGATTCATGGTATCTATCGGGGGATCGAGATCAATCCCGATAAGATCAAGGCCATCAAATATATCACTATTGTAGACAACGTGAAGGCCGTACAAAGGTTAACTGGACGCATAGCCGCCATGGGACTATTTATCTCGAGGTTATCCGACAAGAGCTACCGTTTCTTCTCCCTGTTGAAGAAAAAGAATAACTTCTCATGGACCCCGGAATGCCAACGGGCCTTAGAGGAGCTCAAGCGATATCTATCGAGCCCGCAGCTTCTTCACACGCCAAAGACAGACGAACAACTATACCTATACTTGGCAATATTGGAGATAGCGGTAAGTGGAGTCCTGGTCTGGGAGGAGAAAGGTACGCAATTTCCAATTTACTATGTTAGTAGGACCCTTGGCGAGGCCGAACTAGCTACCCTCACCTAGAAAAGCCGGCGCTCACTTTGCTAAGCACATCTAGGAAGCTATAACCGTACTTCCAATGTCACCCCATATGTGTCGTAACCACTTACCCATTGAGGAAAGTAATGCATAAACCCTAGCTCTTGGGACGGTTGGCCAAATGGGCCGTAGAGATCAGTGGGTACGACATCGAATATCAGCCTCGGACCGTCATTAAGTCTCAAATTTTGGCAGACTTTGTGGCTGTCTTTACACCGGCCCTAATACCCGAGGTCGAAAGAGAGTTATTAATAAATTTGGGGACCTCTTCGGGAATCTAGACTTCGGGAATCTAGACCCTCTTCACGGACGGCGCCTCAAACGCGAAGGGGTCTGGACTTGGGATTGTATTGAAACCGCCCGCAGGTAATATAGTTAGACAATCTATTCGAACTGTAAAATTAACTAACAATGAAGCCGAGTATGAGGCCACGATTACATGTCTCGAACTGGCCAAAAGCTTGGGGGTAGAGGTGATTGAAGCTAAGTGCGACTCCCTTCTTGTGGTGAACCAAGTTAATGGAACTTTCGAAGTTAGAGAGGAACGAATGCAAAGGTACCTAGATAAATTGCAGGTAACGTTACACCGGTTCAAATAATTTTCTTTACAACACGTGCCTCATGAGCAAAACAGCGAGGCTGATGCCCTGGCTAACTTGGGATTATCGATCGATGACGATGAGTTCAACTCGAGGGCGCTCGTGCAACTCATGAGATCGGTAGTGGAAGAAGGTCATGCCGAGATAAACTCAACAAGCCTAACTTGGGACTAGAGAAACAAATATATAGAATATCTCAGGACCGGAAAATTGCCTTCGGGTCCTAATGAATCGAGGACTCTGCGCACAAAGGCATCTCAGTTCAGCCTGTCCGAAGACAATACATTGTTCTGGAGAATAATAACTCCAGATATAATCACTTGACATACTACACAACTCGCATGCTCGCAGCACTATTTTCTATCACATTAACTACTCCAAAGTAACCCGGTAATAGTATTAAACCCCATATCAAACAAAACCTCGTTCTAAAATCTTCGTACACTGCCAATGATGAAAGAAACAATCAAAAACTCATAATCACTCATCAGATCAACTATTCATGGAGCTCTCTTGCCCCAACCAGAACCACAATCCTCTCCTAAGCCGACTTTCAATATTATCCTCCCGAATATACCATAATCAAGACTGATAGTACCCATTCTAGGTCCAACGACTTTATTTTATTATACGCAACTATCCCACAAACACGCCACATCAATATAACTCAAGCCACCGCTGCGCACTCCGTGTACACAAATATGGGAGATGTCTCAAGGAAGAGAACCGTATTGCAAGTTCCACAAGCACCACCACAACCGCAATGTTACAACCAACTCCTCAATTTCGTGAAGAGGATAATCGTAGGTACATGTGCACAATTATAGAGGAAGAAAATTAATGAATCAGATAAATTATCATAGAAATAAAATTCCCACACATGGCACGGACATCTCACGTGCCAATAATATGAATCGCCCGGCATAGTCACGGGCCTTTGATGGCCAACTCGTAATATGTCTATGACCCGGAGACACCGAGTACGTTTTGAGGGAAATCCACGTAGGCACCTATAGAAACCATTCGGGTGCCGAATCATTAGTTTAGAAAATAATCAGAGCCGGTTACTATTGGATAGACATAAAAAAGTACGCAAAGGAGTTCGTACGAAAATGCGACGGATGTCAAAGGCATGCTCTGATGATTCATCAGCTCGGGGAGCTACTACATTTGGTCATGTCATCCTGGCCATTCATGAAATGAGGGATGGATATCGTCGGGTCCCTTCCATGGGCACCCGGTAAGGCTCAATTTATATTGTTTATGACTGACTATTTTTCTAAATGGGTGGAATCCCAGGCATTCAAAAAATTCAGGGACAAGGAACTCATTGATTTCATCGGGGACCACAAAATATATCGGTTTTGAATGCCAGACGAGATCGTGTGTGATAATGGGAAGCAGTTCGTTGGCAGCAAAGTAAGTAAGTTTCTCGAAGATCATAAGATCAAAAGAATCCTATCGACGCCCTATCATCCTAGTGGGAATAGGCAAGCAAAATCCACGAACAAAACCATACTACAGAACCTCAAAAAGAGATTGACCGGCGCCAAAGGAAAATGGAAAAAAATCTTGCCCGAAGTCCTATGTGCGTACCGTACGACCTCAACGTCCAACACCAGGACCACCCCGTTCTCGTTAGTCTACGGCGTCGAAGCCCTAATACAGGTCGAAGTTAGAGAACCAAGTCCCATGTTCTGATATGCAACTGAATAATCAAACAACGAGACCATGAACACGAGCCTAGAACTGTTAGACAAAAGGCGTGAAGCCGCCCTCATCCGAATGACCGCCCAAAAATAACAGATCGAGAGATATTACAATCAAAGAACCAACCTTTGACACTCCAATGTCGGGGACTTGGTGTTGAGGAAGGTCATATTAAACACTCGAAACCCGAACAAAGTAAAGTTGGGGCCGAACTGGGAAGGTCCGTATCAAATTATCAAGATCACCGAAAAGGGGTCGTATAAACCCGGAACAATGAACAGTGAACAACTACCGAACAACTAGAACGTAACTTACTTGAAATGATATTACTGATAAGGTATAACCCCGATCACTTCTTTTAGTTATCTACATTTTTGACTAACACTTGTAGGTAGCCCTCAGATAACAACACAATTTTCTAGTCCTAAAATCACGCATTGCACTCTTTTTCCCTTGAACCGGTTTTGTCCCAAATGGGTTTTCCGGCAAGGTTTTTAACGAGGCAACAGTGGATCGTGCTAACTTAGAATCAAAGACCGGTTGTCAACAGTATTTGAGGCTTCTCTATGATCGACCTCGAACACTGGGGGGCATTACTCGTGAAAAACAATTTTGGTAAGGAAAGAAACTCCGCGCTCAAATAGTCTAGGTTCAATCGATAGGATTTACTGTAAGGTCCAAACGGTCAAATGAACCACGCGCACATAAATCACCGGAGCTCGGACACAAAGCTTGAACACATGTGTAACCGTGTATATTACGGACAAAATTAAAAGGAAGTTTCTACCATGCAGATAAATATTTTGCCCTTTGAAAATTTTTCCTTATTATATTTGATTCCCCGAAGACATCGAGCCCAAGGGCTACCTCACTCGGGGACTGCCGCCCAAGGCAGCTTTGGACATTCCGGGATAATAAAATCCGGGGGCATAAAGCTTATTTGGCAACGCCCAAACTAGAAAGGCTACGGTCGTACTAAAACGGCTCAGAGATATTCGAGACCCGTAACAAAAAATAAGGCCTTCAAGATTTCTAAACCGGTTCAAAAGGCTACCCTCGACAAACTATAATCTAAAAAATTCTAAATACTTTGGGGAAAAGCTCCGGTCATACCGAGCCCCCGCGAGTCTTAAACAAAATATTATCGAAGGAGAGGCATGTTCGAACCTCCGAACATGACCCAATTATTACGGAGCCAGCCTCGTCAACAGGGTCTTCGGAGTCCCTTCCTCCCTCGGATCCGCTCGAACCCTCGGAGTCTTCTTCGTCTTCGGGATACACCAATTTCTTGGCCTCGAATTTGAGCCCCTTAGCACTTTCGATCTTCGCCGATAAATTGAAACCCCGTGCATGAATTTCTTCGAGGACCTCTCTTCGGGACTGTCGCTTCGCGTATTCGACGATATCTTTCAGTCGGCCCTGGGCTGCCTCAGCATCGGCTTTATACTAGTCCACCATCTCATCGACATCAGCTTTGGTCACTTCTACCATCGACTTGGCCTCTTTGAGCTCATTGTCAATAGTTGCTCGATCGGAGACGACAGAGCTTAGTTAAAACTGGAGTTCCTCAATATTTTGGGCCCGTGCCTCGAGTTTTCCTTTGTCACCCAAAGCTTGACCTCTGGCAAAGTTAACTGTGCCTGAGCAGTCTCCTTTTCCAAGGACAGGCGGTCCATCCTGCCTCTCCATTGTTCGACCTCGACCTTGACTGCATCCATCTCGGCTCGAAGTTGGTCGATCCGATCGATCTTCTGTTGGACTTGTGGGTTCCGACCATTACTCACCGTGTCTAGATCATCGTCACTAACTTCAAATATTTATACCTGTTCAATCAAGTCGGCGTGTTCTTTCTGATCCACCTCCAACTCAGCTCGGAGGCTCTTAGCCTCTCCTTTATGCTGCTTGTTGAGGAGTTTGTAAGTGTCTCTTTTCTCAGTAAGTCCTCAAACTTCGACTTCAAGCTGGTTCAACTCATCCCGATACTGAAGGAAAGTTTCACGATGAAGTACCGAGGCCTACAAATACGAAGAAAAATGTTAGGATTATCCATGAATTAGTGTGAGTACAAAAGGAGAAATTGAAGTCATCGAGAGATATCTAAAGTTACCCGGTTCAGCGCCTGTTGTGCTTCGTTGAATAGGCACGACGCATCTACCTCGTTCATCTTGGCTTGGTCTTCCTCGGTCACCAGGCACCGAAGGTAATTGACCACCCCTACGGGGGCAGAGAGGACCCGGGCATCTTCCGGAATGGAGATGATGATGGATCGCTTCTGGTCAGGATCCACACTCGGAGCTGGGAACCAGCTGATCAGTTTCAGACTCGAGGAAGGCCCGTTTTCTCCCGAATATGGACTCTTCTTTGGTACCTCTAAGTCACTCAATCTGGTGACGTTCTCCAAGGCGGTGGAATCCATGGGCCCCCTCGTTGGGGCATTCTTTCACTATTTGGGCCTCGTTATACATTGACTCAGTAAACGAGGGTGATTAGGTGATGTCTATCACACTGAGTGCTTCCCTTCAGGGCACTGCCCACATCCCGGGAAGCCTCGTCCCCGACCTCCTCATCGACCTCCTTAGCTTGAGGTAGATCGCCCTCGAGGTTCTCTAGTTCGGAGTCCTCTAGCCCTTCGAGCTGCAATGGCACGCGGGCCATCATAACAAAAGGTTTTTCTTCTTCTTCTTCTTCTTCTTCTTCTTCTTCTTCTTCTTCTTCTTCTTCTTCTTCTTCTTCTTCTTTGTCTCTCAGCCGGTCGAGCGAATCCGAAGCCGCTGATAGGGCACTAGTGCTTTCTTTGGATTTTCGCACCAACCTTCTCCTTGTTTTCCTTTTCTCCAAGCTAGGAGAACTCGGAGCCCTATTCCTTTTCTTTTCTTCGGCCTGTCTCAGAGAAGGGGACTCGACAGGAAAGTTCTCGCCACCTGATGGAGGCCTCAGTTCGACATCCTTAGATAGACCTGCAAAAAAGAAGTAAAGGGAGTGAGGACTTAATGATAAAAGAGAAATCCTAATACTACCTACTCAGGTAAGGAGTCTCACCATGGGAATGGTCCTCCCAACGGTCCTTCGAGAGCTTGCGCCATGAGCGCTCAGAGTAGGGCATTTGTGATATGATACCCTCGATCCACTCCTTGAACCGAGGGACAACATTCGGGACCTGAGCGACTGTTGTACCACCCCCAAAACACCGATAAGAAAGAAGGAAATAAGTATAAAATCAACTTTCGAAAGAAAAATTGTACTTACGTGATGTATTCCACTTCTCGGGGAATGGCATGCGCTCAGTTGGGATCAAGTCCAAAGGCCTCACTCGGACAAAGCGACCTTGCCAGCCCCGATCCCAGACTTCATCAATACTTGAGAATGAGGCTTTACTGGTTTGAAGAACAAGCTTTATCAGCCCCCCCAGAAGATTCGGGGACTGCATAAGCGAATAATATGGTCGATGGTGAACGAGCACCCGTTAATTTTGCTCACAAAGAACCAGAGGAGGATCACGACCCTCTAGAGCGAAGGATGAATCTGACCAAGACATACCTCGTATCTCTTACAAAAATCTATGATAACGGGGTCCACCGGGCCCAATATAAAGGGATAAGTATAAACACTTAAGTATCCCTCGACATAGGTGGTAATGGCTTCATCAGGATCGGGGATCACTATGTCCTTATCGGCCCAGTTGCAGTCCTTTTCGACCGTATGGAGGACATCTTCAGTGATCAAGCAGCTATACCTCGAGATCTCCTCACATCGGCCTTGTACGGAGGAAGGCTTTTCAATATTGAAATCAACATTGACCGGGCATCCCCCGGGGATGAACATTTTCAAAGGGGGTTCCAGTGCTGGTTCATCGACGGCAGTGCGCGGAACAGTCTCCTCGGCCTCAGTAGCCGGCCGCGAAGAAGAAGGGTTTTCTTTCTGTGGAATAGTTTTAGAAGTCTTTGCCATTTCTTAAAAAAAAAATAGAGGAAAAATGGAGAAAGAAATGAGTTGAAGGATTGTACTTGTTGGCTTGAGATGAAGATGAACAAGAGTTCTTGCAAAGGACCTCAAATAACCGGAGTAAAAGTGCTAGAAAGTATTGAAATCTTAAAGGTTCGAGGGTAGAAGGTTTGGATGAAAAGTTAAAATGTACAGAGGAAGAGGTATTTATAGTATTTCAGCGGCGGTTCGTATCCAGGAGTGGCCGACCGCCAGCTGACATGCATTTAATTCCATTAAGACTTGACTGACGAGATATTTCGGTTGTTTATCATTTCTGTCACGGTATATCGAAGTAAGAATCGAAAGCTCAAGTCATTTTTCGTTGTTTACTCTCCGAAAAATAAGGGGACTATCTGTATACGGGTAAAATCGAGTTCATGGTACATCCTAGCCTCCGAAATGGTAAGCCAGGCTCGAGACATGGCAGTCAAGAACTGAAGATCGACCCCAAGTCCCACTGGGCTAGAACCCGGGGGCATGATGCTTGCCTTCGAGAATGCCGAGGCCATGGTCCCGGAATCGGTCCTAGCCTCGAACGACTTCGAAAAACATTGCCAGCATAGCCAACGGAAGACCGAAATATCCGTGACCGGCTAGATAATACGGCAAGGATCTCGGCACGTATCAATAAGGAACCAGCAATCAGTGAATCGGGAGGTTTTTTTACCTTTTATAGAATTGTACCTAAAGTAGGACTCCTCTACTATATAAAGGGGGTCTGATAATTCGTTAAACACATTGTAACACGCACTCAAAAACAATACATTATTATTTTCTCTGTCTTTAAGCTCTTGCTCTTCTCTTTATCGACATCGAACGTGGTGAGCCCGGCTCGAGGGCGATTATTCCGCCAAGGCTAAAATTATCCGACTCGTGTGGTTTGAATTTATTTTATCTTTATTAATTCAATTGCAACTTAATTTATCTCTTTGTATTAAGTTAATCCGTGTATCCTTAAAATCACTTACAAATTTAATTGTTATCCGATTTTGAGGGTAAACAAATACATAAATTCAAAAAGAAAAAGAAAAAAATGGTGGTCTACAAATAGGGGTGTTCATGGTTCGGTTTGGGTCGATTTTTTCCTAAAAAGAAACCAAACCAAGTAAGTCGATTTTTCAAATATTGGAACCAAACCAAACCAATTAAGTCGATTTTTTATCGATTCGGTTTTTGTCGATTTTTCGGTTTTTTCGGTTATTTATCGGTTTTTTATTAAATATGAGACATACACTACCAAACGCATATTCCGGCGAGTGCATTTTCAACGTAACACTATCAAACTAATTGCTCTTTGAGAAATCTATCATTTACCAAGATATATTGATGATAATTGACTCAAATAATGATGAATAACTTAAGTACTCAATTAAAAATCTATTATTTTTAACATGAAAGAAATTCTTGTACTTAATAAAAGAAAACTATCAATCAAACTAGAAGGCAAAGAATTATATTATTATAATAGCAAAGAACTAGACTAAAAATACAAAAGACTAATATGTACCATAAAATTTTAGAAACTTTATATAAAAATATACATATATATAGGTGTAATAATAAATTTAAATAGCTACTTTTATAGTCGGTTTGGTTCGTTTTTTTTTTATTAAAACCAAAACCAAACCAAATTTGATCGGTCTTTAAAATTTAAAACCAAAACCAAACCAAACCTAAAGATATCGATTTTTTTGGTCGATTTGATTTGGTTTTTCGGGTTTTTATGAGCACCTCTGTCTACAAAACATGAAAAGGAAATTAGCTTACACATAACCATTGTTGGAAAGTAAAGAAGAGAAAAATGTGGCATTACAATGACATCATCAGTGTGAGGTTGTAAAGTAGAAGCGCAGGGGGTTCTGGGGTTGGCGTGTCAAACTAAAAACATAATGGACCACCATAATCAATACATTGAGCAGGGGTTGTTTCAACGTGGCACAAGAGCTGCAATGTTAGCAGAAAACGGTAGTGATCTTGATGTAGCTACTAACAATGTCCAAATAATGCAGCAGCGAGTATAACTCTTTCAAGCAACCTAAATATGTGAAATGTCGAAAATGTCCTGACAGTAAGCAGGCATGTCGTCCAGTTGCGTGTTAACTCCCTCTTATTAGATAGTAGAATCTAGTAGAAGTAACATCTACTAGTACAGTCAGGCCTCTTTATAACAACATTCATATATAATAGCCATTCACTATAAAAGCCAAGTTTTTCCTAGAACCGATTTTTAAATTATATTTTACCTCTCTATAATAGCTTTTTACCTATAACAGCAACAATCATATTTATAGTAGAACGCTCTTTGTAAAATTATCCTTCTATAACAGCTATATAGAATCTTTAAGATTACTAATAACAATTCTAAAAACATGCACACAATCTTTTCCATTGAACAAAGTTTCTATCTTGCATAAGACACAAAATTTGAAGATCTGCACATGATATATTTTTCATTAGATACCTTTTTGCTGAAAATTTGGACACGGATCTTCGTCAATTCAAACGTTATATCGGTAGTAAGAGAATGAAATCTATAAAACAACAACAATTATAAAGTTATTCCATCAATCTTGAAATAATTTATTTTTCTGATAGCTTTAAAATATGTGCCTTAGAGTTTATATCTTGTAAGTTTAGTTAATGAATTTATTAATAATGTATTAGCTTTTTTCGATATATACCTAGTGAAATGCATATCTTCTAAGATTTTAAATTTGAAGAATTTTTTTATTTTTTATATGTAATATTAAAAAAGAAAAATAATTAATTTTTTGATAAATTTTATGTATAACAGCCAAAAAATAATTAAACTTGATATTATAGTTCGTTATAAAAGCCAAAAAAAAAAAACTCGGAACAAAGGACGCTGACTGTATTTCATTTCTGACGAAAGAAAAGGATATTTATTTCTCGTGCTTTTCTTTCCCAGAATCTGTCAAAAATAACCCTCCGCCGCCATCGACAAATCAACCTCCCTTGCGGCCGTGCGCTGCCTGTCTGCCCTACCTTGTTTTGTTGTCTTCGATCTCGAATTCTCGATTATTACCTCTGGCCCTTTTATTTGGTATGGTATCTCACTGTTTATATTTACTTGTTCTTCTGCTTTAGTTTCTCTTCTTTGATTTGTTTGTTTCTGCCTTCTCCATATGCTTTTGTTTCTCTTACGGCTTTTCGGTGTTGGTCATCTCAATTGAAGAGGTTATTTGGGCAAAGCTCATTTTTCACTAATTCAAAGTTTTCTTTTTTTTCTTTCTTTTCTTATGCAAAGGTTTCTTTTTCTTCTTTTTAATTGCTTGGGGCACACTCCACTAACCTCTGATGCATAGTTAAAACACGCCTCCAGTTACCTCGTTAAATAGTTTAATTTGTTCAGCGGAGCATGAAAATTAGATATCCGCATTTAAGACTTCCAAATACAAAGTAGCTGTTAATGGTATTCAAATTTAGCATCAAGGAAATCAGGTAAAGAATGTCTGTAATAATTTTCTCACAGATATAAAAATGCAAAAATCAACAAGCTGAAATAAATGTATCAGGTATAAACATTAAACAAAAATCCACCACATGGTACGACAATTTTCAGGAAATAGATAGCTACATCTAATCTTCATTTTTTAAAATGCTTCTGAAAGGAGGATGAGGAAGGACACTGACCCATATTACCTTTAGTACAGAATTGGACAAAGAAAAGAAATAACTTGTGAAATGTGTTTTTTAAGAGTGGAAACAAAAACGAAAAACAAAATTTCAGAAAATGTTTGAAAGAATAAAACTTGTTGTTCCTTGATAATCTTCTGTTACTTTCTCTTCCTCTAAAAATGAGTAGTAGTCAATGTATTGATGTAAATGTGTATCGTATATGCAGGGTTCACAAATTATTAGATAAGATTAAACTAGTTCTAATATTCAAGGTTATTTTTTTTTTTCTCAATTTGTAACCGAGTGATATATTTTTGTGATATTAGCAATACTATTGAAATTTTATTTGCTTTAGGCTGTCGTAATAACCTAAGTTGCTCGGATACGGGTGCAGATCTAGAGGTCGGATCCTTCGTGATGTAAATTCTAAGATTCGAGGATACAATCCTAGTACAGATACGGGTGCGGGGATCCGGCTAAAAATAATTAAAAAAAATAATATCTCTAAATTATGAGAAATTTGAGGAATACTTACGTATAACTTGTAAAGTGTGCATTTCTTTTTTATTCTCAAGCTGTAGATAAGTAAATGATTGATTTTCAAGATAAGGTTCCCTAGTTTTATTTCTGATTTTGTGAATCAAATTGTATCTCGTCTCGAATTTTTCCATCCGTCGTGGTCAAAGTACACAAAATTGTTTGATCAGATCCGGTACGGATCCCATACCCACATCCATACTAGTGTCGTGTCGACACGGATGCGGCACCTAAACTGCCGTGTCAGAGCAACTTAGGTAATAACTAGTAATTTTTTTTTTACCTAGATCAATTTGTCTATATAAAGCGAAAAGGAAAATAACCGGAACCGAGGATTACCGATTAAATGTATACTATATTTCGACCATGAATGACAACATGTTTATGTTCAAAGCAATATGGCACCCGGAACCTCCAAATCCTAAATTCGCAACCCCCCGACCACACCCACCGCGCCTTTCCTATTCGTTCCTTCTTTATCTCGTTGCGTCAACCGTAGAAAGTTCCCGTTTTGTTTCTGCCAAGAAAATTCCATAAACTTGGTTACTGTTTTGCAGTGCTAAATTGAATTATTTGCTGGTGCCCGTTGTAAAGAAAGGACTTCTATTTCTGAAATTGAATTCAATAGGTTTCCTTCGTTTGAAATATATGCAAGTTTTGCATTCTGGTCTTAGAAAGTGCCGAATTTGTGTGCCCTTTCTAGAAACTATTTATTATATTTGCTTTAGCTTTAAGCCCCTGTAACTATTTTCTCCAAAGTGCGCCTTGAACCCATTAAATAAGTAGGACCAAAGTAGTATAGAAGCTGATGACAAATTCTGAATTGGGTATAGTGTTGGTTCTTCAATGGTTACTGTAGAAGATGATGTCAAAAATGTATAGTGGGGTGGCATTACATTCTTTTGCAAATGAATTCCTATGGAGTTGATGGCCGAGCTGTGCTAAATTTTGTGTTTGTTAATTCTCAATTGTGAGTAGAAAAAAAACCTTTAATTTGTGAACAGAGAAGGTCATGTTTTGATTAGGAAATAGCGGAAATATTTGATTGATTATTATAAACTTCTTGCCTAGTTGGAGATTGTGAAGGAGGGGACCTCCTGACGTATACCAATGACAACTGCTCAGACCATGATGAGTCAGCTTAATAAAGTTAGTGAGCTAGCATCCTCCTCTGCTTCCAAGGTTCAGAACCCAACTTCATCATACAAAAGATTGGGAAGGAAATCGCCATTTATGAGATATGGACTTCCTATGATCTCACTAACGGTGCTTGGATCTATTGGTCTTAGCCAACTTCTGCAAGGCAGGTTAGTTATACTTAATGTCAAACTACTCAATTGAAGTTCATGTAACTCTTACAAACTGATATAACCTATTCTAAGTTTTTGCATGTCCTGCCTTTCTGTTGGCACAGTTATGAAATCCTACAACGAAAAATAGTTTGCCTTCCCATAGGTTATGTAAGAGTCATTACCAACAATCCTGGCAAGTGTTTGAGCTTAGCTCAGAAAACATGTTGGTTAAGGGGGTTTGTCTGTTTTATGTAATTTGTCCTTGTTTACCTTGTCTACCTTTCTGCTACAGTGGAGGCTCTTCATAGGGTCATATTTTCATGTTTTAAAAAGTATTCCAACTAGTCCTTTTATGACTATCTGCAATCGCAAGTTTGGACTTGGATTCTATTTTCTTTGCTTTGTTTTGATTTGCTTGTATTGTATATCTAAGTCGTAGTTCGTTGCTTTTCCTTTTGATACCTTTTTTTCTCTGAGTTCTCAAAGCTTTCCTAGTTGCTGCTTCCTTGGCAGTAGCTAAAATGTAGTAATTTTTATTTATTTTTTGGGTAATTCTTAGACATCTGAGTCCATATGTTGAGGAAGTCAGATGGAGAGGACCTTTACATGTTAATCGATATGGGTCTTAGATACTGCAGACTCATATGTAGCTTCAAGTCCCTAAGGGGCATGGGATTGTGAAACCTCTAAAGGTTTAGGGTCAATGATACTCTAGCATGTGTAATGAGATTTATCCCCGAAAAAAGAAAAGGTTCATCCTGAATGATTGATGAGTGGAATGGCATCCATGGTGATTTTTTGCTTTGATCTTTTTGTTTTCTTGCGCTGTGGATTTTTATAGATAAGATTTAGTTGCTGTACCCATGTGAGCGGCCTAGTGGTCAATGAAGTGGGTTGAGAACCATGTGGTCTCAGGTTCAAATCCAAGTGGAGGCAAAACCACTCGGTGATTTCTTTCCATCTGTCCAAGCCGTGGTGGACAGAGTTACCCGGTACCTGTGCTGGTGGTAGTTAACAGGTATCCCGTGGACTTAGTCGAGTTACACGCGAGCTGGCCAGGATACTACGGTTATAAAAATAAATTAAAAAATTTAGTTGCATATTATTATGAGAAGTACTAACCTTCAAAATGTGTAAGCTGACTTATCTTAGTATTGCTAACAGAGTTAAGCAGTTACACTATATCATGTGTAGCTACTAGCTTATGATATCTCGCCTATTCAAATCACCTTCCACCTGGACAACTTGCAAGTTGTGCTTGCTTTGCCTTTGGATCGGTGCTGCCTATTCGTGAAATAATTAAGGGCAGTGTATTGATGATTCGTAGTGGTTCATGGGTAGATCTTATTGTGCTTGATAGGATTTTACATATATCAAAGCATTAAGAGTCATAATGAGTGGAAGAAAGAAGCTATTGCAGCTAATGATAAGCACAACAATGTCTTACCTATTACTATAACTTTTTCTCTCTTTTATTTTCTCTATCGTTCATTTTGACTTTATCTCATATAATGGCATGATCTTTGCGGGAAAGAGAAAAAATATCAAGAAATAAAGAGAATTAAAGGCATGGAGAACTCTTTTCATTATCATCTCATGTAATGGTAATAAGTTTTCACTCTTCCAGCCATTCTGACTGTTATTTCGTCAATACTACAAATTCAGAGGACGGAGCCATGTATAATGGGGCTAATGGTAGCACCCTTTAGAGGGACTACTGAATCTTTCCTCAATTTTGTGACTCCAATATTCAAAGGACTAAACTGGCCAATTCTAGACAATCAAACATGCAAACAGACGGTTAAATTTGCAGGAATATAAACATACTCCATAGCTTGTCCAAGAAACCTCAAGTATCCCAGACCCTTATATTTCGTAATAGCGTTGGAATATGAATTATTTATAGTCCATTAGATTTATAATTAATATTGCTATCAACAGGGAACAACACTAACTAACATACATTTACCCTGTATAGTTAACACTGTAAAAGGTAACTGAATATGGTTGAAGTTAGCTTTTACCCTGTTAATTCCCCAGAAACCTTTTTGGACATTGTTAGCTCCTTAACTTTAGATTTGACCTTTTGTAATAGCGCTAACATCTTCTTTATATTTTTTTCTTGCATTGTAATTTTTGCGTCTTCTTGATGTCTTCTATGAAATTCATTACCTTATTTAAAAAACTAATATTTGGAGGAGAATCATCATTGAAGTATTGCAAATGCCAAAGCAAAATGTAATAAGTCAAAAGGTAAAAGTATATTGATGGTGCAGAAAAAGTTTGACAATAATTCAAGTTGAAAAATTCACTTACTTTTTTGACCTAAATTCCATGTATATCTTCTTGTTTTGGATCATTGTACTTTTATCTTTTCACACTCTGATATTATAGTGCTTTTGTCTTCTGGATCATTATGGTGATAATCATATGTATGTGTATTGCTAATGCAATAATAACTTACTATAGTTCATTAGTGCTACTAACTAATAGCATCATGCTAGATTAAATTTCTTTAGCTCAAGCGCAGCCCTTAATTTTAATGGGCTATTTCAGTCCGCCCGAGTCTACGGGCCAATATGAGGGCCAGACGGTAAATAAGCCATCTCTTACCCCTCACTGGATGTAATTCTGTGGTTCATGCCCACCCTTCAGTTTACAGATAGGCAAAATTCTCAGCTTTTGGTGTTCTCCCTATTCTCATGCCATATGCGGGGCCTCATGAATGTCTTTTAAGATGTTGTCCCCTTCTTTCTGCCCTGGTTTAAGACTAAGTGGTGCAAACTTTTGTAGTTCAGCAAGGATATTGCTAAAGTAAAGGACGATCAAGAGTGGGAAATCATCGAAACAAGAAAAGCTCTTTCGAGGGCTGGACCTGTCAATGCATATAACCCCAAAAAAATTAACTTGGAGGAAGAACTAAAGGTGCAAATATTCTCCTCAAGTGTGCTTGTGTTGAATTCCTTTCTTAAGCTTACCTTGATGCCTATTGTCCTTTGCAGGCTTTGCAGGAGAAGGTGGATATTAATGATTATGAATATAAAAAAATCCCTAAGCCCAAGGAAAGCGCATAAAACAACGAAAAGGTTACTGAGATTCTCTTGTGTTATAATTTTGCAGCTCGTTGGGATTCTCTTTTGCAGAGTCGTTTCAATAATATATGTAAGCAGTGCAGCTCTTCCTTTCCTTGAGTTAACTGGTGAAATTTTTTTGATCGGTTGTTGCGTTGTGTATGCTTTTAGCTGTATGTGCAGCTCTAAGCAGGCTGAATGTAGGTGACTCGTAGCCAATTTTGGGATTTTATATTTCCTGAAACAACCTATCCAGAGGAAAGTCAGCTGTGCCAATAATGTGAATATTTATTGAAGTGTTTTGTGTTCTCCTCTTAGTTCTGAAACCCAGTGTGCAATTTCAGATACTTATTTTTTGAATTGTTCAAATTGGTAACCTGTCCAGGATGGTACGGTTTTCAAAATTGGGCATATTATTCTTATCCATTTTCTTGTTCAATAGGTGTCTCATTTTGTTGTTTACATCAAGTAGAGTTTGAATTTTGATTTCAAGATATCTCATATTCTGCAAAGTCATAATTTTAGGAGACCACGAAAGTGAAGCTTAAGCTGGGATGCTATAACAGTGATATTGATTGGAATTATGCAGGTTTTACATTGGCGATCGAGGAGTACCTAGTTTAATGAAGGACCTTCCATTTGTAACCAAATGTTAGGGTTTCTAGCAATATTAATTGAAGAAGAGTTTTATTGTTGTTGTTGTTGTTGTTGTTGTGGTGTCTTGGGGGAGACCTACCCTATCAAAAAAATAAAGTAGGAAGGCTCAGATTCCCTTCAAACAAATGCTGTACTGAAGAGTTCTGAAGTTCAAAATACCCATTTGAACGAAAGAGAATTATACCTTCCGTCACAAATTAGCTGTCATGTTTTGCTCTTCGAGAGTCAAATTCGTAGAAGGGAGTAAACTGAAGAAAGATGGACAGATAGTTTTCTTGGAAGTGGTAAAGTTTACGACATGACTAACATACTTTGTCATGAATTATAAAGGGAATCTTGCATAAATGTCCCAAATAAGTTCCAACTTATCGACCTCTAGGCATTAATCATAAACTTACTAAGATTAGCCAAACACATAAAAATTGAAAACACAAATAAATAAAGCTCTTTCACTCCAAGAATCACACACAAAGATCTCTTTTCATATTTTTAAGCATGATCAACAACATTAGATGCAAGACGAAAAGAAATTTCATGGATTGGGTAGCAAACAAGATGATGAAATACAATAAAATACATAAACAAGATTCCAAAAATCTAAGCAAAAAAGGATCTTTTTCAATGGGTATAGTTGAAATTCATTGAAAACATATAAATGAGTCAATATACAAATTTTGAGGAAGATTGGAGGTGATTTGGACTGATTTGGTATCAAAATTCGTAGTTAAATCGAGTTCAAAAAATTCTTCTGCGACACATGTATCAAACATGTATCACGCATGTATCGCACACACAAGTATACATGGGTATATATGCGATACACATTTGATACAAATATGATACATATGTGATACACATCATTTTTTTCATGTTTCATCTTCTACTTCGAATTTTCAATTCAAACCACCTCAAATCTGTAATGAACCCAATTTCTCAACACAAACACAAACTTGTATATTATACTTACTAAATAAAATTACACTAGAAGCAAGAAATACTAACGGAATTAAAGGGGATGGAAGCATAACCAGAAGGGGATGAGAAGCCAGAGATACAGAGATAGAAAGGGGGTGAGAAGACAGACTCAGAGAAAGAAGAAAGGAACTTCACAATATAATCGTCTGCTTTATTTTACTAACCTACTACTATTGAAACATTCTCTAATCCGGGTCCCACATATAACTTGCTAAATTTTCCAATACGTCCAAGATGTTATTTCCATTCATAACAATACCCACATCCTCAATAAGAACCTTGTCCTCAAGGTTCGAGTAGAGCAACATTGATATCATAACGGTGATTATGCCAAGACTTGAACGTGGATCTGGTGTTACATCAACGAGAAATGGGTCTGAAAAACGGCTATCAAACAGATCCTATGAGAGTAATGTTGCAAAGCACAATGTTGGAATATGCAACACCTTTGAGTCAACTATTAGATATATAGCAGCAGTTGGGATCTCACAGACTGACTCATGAAAAATCATATTGAACTTAGCCCCATCCATTGACAACAGGACATAATCCCTTCAAAGCCTCCCGGAAAACATGGTCTCTTAGGATAATGGAAACTAAACCAAGGTCATAAACAATATTTTTAGCAATTGTAGCTCTTTTGTCTAGACACCAATATTTACAAGCATGAAGGTAGAGTCTAGAAAGGTGCCTGGCAGGCGCATGCAGTTGGTAGATAGAACTTTCATGCTCAGATACCACTGAGTAAAGAGCAATTTCAAGGGCAACAACTTTTCTCAACTCCGGCTTAAGTTTGTCAAGCCTTGAATCCATTTCTCCAATCTTTTGCTCTAAACCTGCTTTATCTTTATACTCACAGGTTTTCACTGTGTTGATTATTTCATCATCGCTACTAACAAAATTGCAACTTCCACCAAGTGCATACCCATTCCTTCCCGTTGTAATTCAAGTAAAATTGATCGTTTGATGCCTTGTACCACCATTCATATTTAGCACATATACTATCCCGACTGTTGTTTATAAACAATTCAGAACAAATACTACCAACCTCGAGTATTTGCCCTGTGTCGACCCAATTGTAGACACGTATTCCAAAATCTCGATAAAGCCACTGAATACTGTTATTGGTACCATTACTTCTCTTAGTTGCTCTAAGAACTCTAGTAAATTGTGGCATATTCATGCCAAATGTAAGTTGCAAGAGAACAGTAAAGGCATCAATAACAACAACATCAAATAGATCCCCTGCTTTTGTCTTGTGTTCACCCAAGAAAAGGTTAGCAACCTTGTGAGGACAGTCTGATATAACTACGTGGAAGTCATTGAGCTCAACTATTGTCTGTTTCTTAATTGTCAGTATAGGTTCATAGCTCATATTCCATGTACCAGTTCTTGCAAATCTTGTGTCGGCCTTTTGAAATTTTTGATCGAACAACTTCAGCACCTCATCTACTAAAACTTCAGCGCCTTTTTCTGTTATAACATTAAGCACGCATTTCGCTAAAGTATCTTTGTCATAGCATCACAACATAATTTCAGCATGCAATGCAAATAACAAAACAAGAAGGTTTTGTCTCCTAGGTAATATCGTCGCTCCTAGTTCCAACTCCGTCAAGTCGGATGAAGGATCTTTTTTAGCATTATAATAAGGATGAAAAGCTGGAGATGTAACTGCCAGTATCAAATTAAATTGCAAAATGTAGGAATGTAAATACCATTTCTGTCTGGGATCCTATACTTTAGTCGTAGAGTTAGAAAATGCAAATGAGCAAAACTTGCCAGCAAATCCCAACAGTAGTAGTGCTTGAATGTAATCGGTATGACCGGTTAGACTCAAGGTCTTAAAATTTACGCCAAGAATAGTAGCAGGTCCACCAAGGTTCACAATGAGTAGATCCTCTCCGGGGTCGAATGGGAATCGAGTCACGTAATCCTTAACAAGTAACAATTGATTGAAAGTTGAAACCAGTTTACCACCAGGATCCAATACGTACTTAAATGTTGTCTTGGTGCCAGCAAGTTGAAGGCTAATCAGTGAGCCTGTTTCATTCCATCGAGAAATTTTGTCGAACACTTGGCCATTGCTGAGTTTTGGACCTAGCATGTCTGGATGAGTAACACCATTGGGTACGGGAATTGTGTTGTTGTCCGTCTCGATTAAGTGTTCCAGCTCGAACAAAATAGAAGCACTCTGTCCAGGAGCCACTGCCAAGGGAATAGCAGAAAAGGCATTTGCACCTTCGTGCATTGATTTCGCTTCACAATCGAGAGCCTCTGTTGCGTCTACAAAGTCTGTATGCTTATTTGAGGATTCAAAATTTGGTTCTTCATCAACCATAGGGGAAATATAGATTTCTGAAATATCATCATGTGCTACAGCCGACGTGGTCGACTGGGGACTTTCATCAAACACCTTGTTTTCGTCGATGGCGGACTTGTCTCCATGAGACAGTCGAGCATCAGGAGCATGGAGTTCAAGGGCTTGTAGATAAGGGATTGAACTCACTGTGGAAGGAAAATGAATGCTGGGACTTGCTGTTGTAAGTGTTTCGTCGAACACTTGTTGTGTGTCTGATTTTCCAGATGCAAAATTATGCAAGTTGAATTATGGCTCGGAGCAGCAAAGGAAGATACATGTGCTTCTGTCGGAATCGAGATAGGATAACCAACATAGTCCCCACGAGCCGGTGCAGTAACGACCAGACGCCAAACTGGATCTAAAATGTCTCGCTTCCAAAAATGCATGGTTAACTTCTATGTGAAATGCTTCTAATCCCAAAATTGATTGTTCCGATATAGCCAATCGAACCAAGCCCATGCATTACCATCAAGGTAGTGGTAAGCGAGAAATAACCAGTCCTTCTCAGAGAAGCCACGAAAGATGAAGTAGCGTTCAACCCGAAAAATCCAATCCTCTGGGTCGCCCCCGCTGGATCGATTTAAAATCACCATTGGCACTGGAGTACGAACGATGAAAGCACCAATGTAATGAACCCAATTTCTCAACACAAACTTGTATATTATACTTACTGAATAGAATTACACTGAAAGCAAGAAATATTAACGGAATTAAAGGGGATGGAAGCATAACCAGAAGGGGATGAGAAGCCAGAGATACAGAGATAGAAATGGGGTGAGAAGACAGACTCAGAGAAATGGGAAATGAACTTCACAATATAATCGTCTGCTTTATTTTACTAACCTACTACTATTTAAACATTCTCTAACCCGGGTCCCACACATAACTTGCTAAATTTCCCAATACGTCCTCCAAGATGTTATTTCCATTCATAACAATTCTGCCAAATCATCCCATAACTGAGATTCAAACTTCTTAGAATGTACCGAATCTATTCTAATAACACCACTCAAAAGAAAGCAAAGATTTGACTTTTTTGTTGTTGCTACAAATAGCTAATTGGCTAATATTTATAACATTTGACTAATATTAATAATATTTAATGAATTAGCCAATTTTTATAATAAAGTACTTATAAATTAACATAGCTTGTAGTTTACAATTATAAAAGATTAAAGAAAGTGGGAGTATAAAGCATAATGGGCCACAGATTAATGAAAAGAAGAGAAAAAAAGTGAGTGCATAATTGCAGCATAAAATCACTTCACTTTCATATTTTGTCATGAATTATAAAGATTGCTTCTTTTTTCCTTTCACCCTTCTTAACTTTTCCCCTACTAAACCATGCAGCCTCACAACTACAGCACAAAGTCTTCTCGCCATCATACTCTGTCATGAATTCTAAAGATTTCTTCTTTTTTCCCTTTTAATCTTTTCTAACTTAGCTTTTCTCCATTTCATGCTTTTTGACATAGTTTTTGTTTTTTCACTCTCATCCTTTTAAAGCATGTAGCCTCACGTTTGTAGCTAAGCTAAGCTTCTGCAAAGTGCATTCAAATTCAAAAGTTCAACTCAGTCTCTCCTCCGTCTAAAACCCCCATACATACCCCAGCTCCCACACAGCAATGTTTAAAAAGAAACAAAAGAAAAGGCCTTTGGACTAGCTGACTAGCTTTTGCATTGTCAATGCTTGCCCTTGTGCAATTAGAATTAAGCCAATTGGAATCTTGAATAAAAGAGGAAACTTCAAGAAGCCATGCAAAAAAGACTAATTTCTGTAGGATCACCTATATATAGATGAATTTTCACAAGGTAGATCCCACAAAATTACTTATACCCATTTTTCCTTGAGACAAATCTTTCCTTATGTACATTACCCACAACTACAAAATTCTAAAGAAAAGCAACAAAGGTGGTAAGCAATAACCTAACTAGTGCATCCCCCCACTTTTCTAAAATTTATATTTTACCCTTACCATTTCCCCCTTGACCAAAGTTTATTCCTTTACAAGATTAGACAGGAATATACTGACATACAAAAGCTTTTCTCTAGTTCCATCCCAAAATTAATTATACTAAAAGACAAATGAGGTACATTTGTAACCTCTTATGATTAGAAACCCTCCCTGGTTATGTACTGTTACCTAGGTTTCGGCTGGGATGTTAATGACCATACCGGTCGAACATATCTCTGAGCAGATGAGCTACCAAGTAATGTAGCCTGAGAGCGAGTTACCATCTCTACCATTGATGGGGTTTGATAGGCTTGGACGAGACTTGATCCATCTGTAGAGTCACCTCGTGCTGTTGCTCTCTGCCATGAGTGTGAGCTTAGTCCGGACAATATATAAGCCCTTCCTGATGCTTCATATACATGTCTGCTTGCCATTCTCTCCTGCATCTCCTTGAGCTCAGCATCAAGTGCAATACAGAGCCGGTCTTGAGATTTAGCCGACACTGACTCAGCCAACAACTTTCGGCAGTTTTCTAGGATGGAACTTGCACCAACCAGGTCTCCTTTCTCAGCAGTTGCTCGCGCCTGAGCCATTGCTTCAGCTGCTCGGAGTCTGTTCTGCTGCCTGTCCACTTCGATTGAAACACGCTCTTGTCCAGCCTTTTCAGGTCTCTTTATTTTAAGTTCTGCACTTCTCAGGGTAACCGTTTGTTTCGTCAAAGGATCCACGTAGACACACTTACACTTCAAAAGTGAAGTTTCTGGGCTTAATGATTCAGCCGGGATATTGATTGAGACAAGAAAGTCCCTTTCTTCATCGGCATATAGATCTCCAACATCAATTGATCCCATCCGTCTATCAGACATTAAACGGTTTGGATAGCTTCCAGCTTTCAAAGAGCCAAGCTGGACTCCTGTTTGAAGACACTCGATACTTACCTGCAGATCCTTGACTACGACACTGAGGAGCCCCCCAATGCATTGAGCAAATGCATCCTGTATTATACCTTCTGTCTCAATAAAAGAAAAGGTCCCTCCTGAAATCTCTGATATTGAATGCATTGATGAAGCATCATGATCCACACCAAACCCAAAAGCATGCACTGGAATTTTAAACCCGGAATTGTCTCCACTGTGAATAGACAAGGGAAGAAGCAACTTGTAATTGGGTTGCTGCTGGTTACTACTGCCATGATTATTGACTGTATATGTGTCTTGACCATCAGACAACAGAATTATACTAGCAACTGGGTTCTTTTCCCTGCGGTCTTCCATTATTTTGGCACCCTTTCTCAAGCCTTCAGCAATATTGGTTCCTCCATTAGCAACTAAGGAGTTTACAGCTTGTAGTGCTTGCTGCCGTCCTGTTTCAGACATCCGACGAAGCAGGAAGAGGCGGCGAGCTGTTGAAGAGAAGGCGATTACTGCCAATCTATCACTGGGACCAAGATTCTGTATCACAAAACCCATAGCTCGTTTTAGTAGTGCAAGTTTGGTGCCAGCCATACTTCCACTGACATCAATAACTGTCACAAGGTCAACAGGGGCACGAGGCGTATGGGATACTTTGGGCAAATTAGCCTGGTTTCTGCAGGGATCTTGAACCGAAACCGAACCAGGAGCTTTGAGATGAACTAATACAGAGAAATTATTTGTAGGTATAGACCTTGGGACAGCGGGAACCTCTGGAAAAGTTTCAATCTTTACAGCTCTGCTGTCACAAGCGTCTATTGAACTCTCATGTGAAGCACTTTTGTCAGTAGAATCAACTTGTTGACCCACAGGTTCATCATCATTAAAGATGGCAGGCTCAGGAGCCTGAAATAATGGTGAAATATGCCGATTGGGGGTTGGACGAGTTACTGGTGGGCGATGTGTTACTGTCGTTAACGCATTATTTTGGGGCCAGTCTACAGGATTGATTCTAGCCCTCCCAAGGGGAGTATCCAGGCTGGGAAAATGAACAGGGATTTCTTTCCACTTTGCCCTGCAAACTGGGCAAATTTGGTTTCCATGTTTTACATTTGAAACAATACACTGGAAGTGAAATGAATGTGAACATTCAGCAGTAAATATCGCATGACCATCCCCTCGCTTCATTGAGGCCAAACATATAGAGCACATTCTCTGCAAGTTGAAACTAGTAACTGGTGAGATAAGAATAGAATAGTGAAAACAATTTAATGACATGAGATAGCATAAATTGTGCGAAAAGGTACAATCAGAAAAAATGCATCGCATACTAATACACAAAGAACCATGAAAATATGAGGCAAAGAGTGCAGTAGATATGCATAAACTAATATTTTTAGTTCTGCAACTATTACAGTAATACACTACAGTCCTAGAAGACAAGAAACGCCAATAACATTTTCAATGTCATAAGAACGAAATTAAGCCTGCAGAGAACCATACACTGCCCCATACTGAACACAACCGTGGTTTACCAGACAAATAGTAATCCTAAAAGGGCTCACACTTGAATATAGGGGATTTGGTCAAAGTGCTCTATATAAGATTACTAACACAAAAGAAATTAACAAAAAAAAACTACAACTTGTGCTTAAACTTATATCTCCTCGAGAAATCAAGGGTCGCCGTTTGTACATCACATTAGGTGGGTTAAAAGCACATTTCACAATAAAAAATGGATTATACGTTCAGTTTTAAAGAAGCTTGGGGACATAGCAATAGTAGTGGTATGACAACATAAGGCATCTAAAATAACAAGATGAAAAGATGGCCATCCATGATCTTATTAAGAATATGATTAGTATCCCTATTGATCAAAATTTTGTTCTCTTATGCCACTTCAAGCAGCCACAAAATAGATCTATGCCAACCCCCCCACCCCCACCCCCCACCCCCACCCCCGTCAATGACCCAAACTGTGCTAAAGAGAAACACAACAGAAGAATTGTTATTGAATTGGTAAAGCAGACCAGGATGCAAAATAGAATCAACTTCGGACACCAAGAAAGTTCTCAAGGCAATTTGATCAAGAGAAAATAGAATGGCAATCCCAGAAGTAAAATACACAGGAGTCAATAAGATAAGGGAAAAAAAAAGAGTTCATGCGGACAACTTTCTTTTCTTGGTTGGGATAAATATGTAATCTTTAAGATGAAGAGTCTACAAAGAAAGTTGCAGAAAAATCCACCTTTCGAATTGTCCAAGATATGTAAAATGTCTCTATTAGTGAAAGAAAATAACAAAGATCCTGAAAAGGACCCATATAGCAAAAGCAGGCCTTATCTTGGACGCGTTCATTTTATAATTTTGAGAAATCATAAATTGTAAATAAAGGATGGAAGCTGATCGCCAACATGGCCAAATGGGAAAAATATGCATATGTTATTTCAGATATTTAACAAGCAAGCTGCTGAACGACCACCTTTCTTTCCGAGTTATTAAAAAGAAAATCTATGAGATAGTATAACGAGTCATGTGCTTGCAAAAGGGGCTTTTACGAACAAATCACATGCAAGAGCTCAAAATAGTCGATCTCTTCACTTTTCTCTACTTGAAAAGTTATGAAGTAAACACAAGAAAATTGAATAGACTTGTCATGTGAGTGATTTGGCAACAGAAGACGCCTAAATCAATATGCTAAAAGACTGAAAAAAGAGTTCAAATTGTACATACAATGACGACTATGCTCTTTTTCAATTAACTAAAGGGGGAAGCATCAACATTTTTGCAGTCAAATATAACAAACACAAAACAACAATATGGTAGACTTTTAAAACTATCTAGTATTACCATTTCATTTCTTCTGTTCTTTTGTCAGATTAAGTACTTGGGTACCATGAAGGTAGACAACAGGTAATCAAAATCCACCAAAGGAAAATAGGGGATTGCAACATTATATTGACAATCAACACCCTATGACATAAATAGAAGAATAGAGAAGCAAAATTAACTCCAACCAAATTGAGAGGAGAAAAGAAACAAAAAATGAATGCCAAAAATCTTAAAGAAAAGCATAAAAACTACTGCTACAAGATTGATAAGATATCTTCTTTACTCAGTTCCAAAACAAATTAATTTCCAATATTACACATCACTTTCAAAATTTTCTTACCTACCAAGCACATCTGCATACTGATTAAAACCCAAAAAAGTTCCATTTTAAGAATTCATGTATTACTCACCAACCAAATACTAGAATTCCAAAACTTACTAAAAGCTTTAAAAACAAAGATATACCTTAGAAGATCTACTAAAGCTCTTGGACAACTTCGACCCATGAGGCACCGTGGCCGGAGGAGCAAGTTGAATGTCAGCCGTCGCCGGCGAGATAAGGGCGGCGCCGGAGTTCTTCTCAGGATCAGAAACAGAGGAAGAACTATCCTCATCATCATCATCATTATCAAGTGTTCTTGGAATATAAGTACAAAGATTCAAACCTAAAGCCAGCTTCACTTTAGCCCATTTGCTTCCCATTTTTATAAGAAATCAAGACTTTAAGACACCCTTTTCTCTTCTTCAAATTACACAGCAAAAGGAACAAATAACAAGAAAGTCTTTACCTTTTTTCTTTCTTTTCACCGAATGCAAAAGAGAGAGAGTTGAGAAAATAAATAGGTGAGCACAGAAACCAAGGAGAATAGAGAAGAGGGGGTTTAAAAGGAAAGGGTCATAGAAGGTGAGCAGAAGAAGTGTTGTTTGTTTTGATTTGGTTTGTAGTTTGCGACTTTGTGTTGTTTGGCGGCCAAAGCGGCCATCATCAGAATGGGGACTGAGCTGACTCTGTAGTCTGTATGCATGTTAATTGATCGAGTTGGGGGTTGCTTTTTCTTGACCTTTGCTTTGTATTGAGATTGCTAAAAGTCCTTTTCTACTACTCCCTACTCCCAGTTACAAAGATACCACACACATCTATGTTTTCAACCCCACATTTTTATGTAAAGGAGAAAGAAAATGTTTTAAAAGTTACAATTGCGCACATACTTTGTAGTTTTTGGTTTATATAAATTGTTTAGAAAATGGGCACCATTTCGATATGGTTAAAAAAATAAAAGAAAAGTAAGATTATCTTGCACAACATTAACTCTCAGATATTTTTTCAGTTTGTAGCTTAACTCATCAGCCTTTGTCAAATTGTTGTTTTCAATACTACATAAAAGAAATTGACCTATAATGATACAACAACAACCCAATATAATCCCATAATTGGATCTGGGGAGAATAGTGTGTACGCAGACCTTACCTCTACCCTGGGGTAGAGAGACTGTTTCCGATAGACCATCGGGCTCCCTCCCTCTAAGAACTCGCACCTTGCTATTTGGGTGACTCGAACTCGCAACCTCTACGTTGGACGCAACTTTTATGTTGGAAATAGAGGATGGTCACTGCTAGAACAACCACTTTTATCTTGACCTATAATGATACATTCTTCTAAATTAATGGCCTGTAAACTTTTGCTTCATTTGATAATATATTCTATCTTCTATGATATTTGTTTCATTTACAAATTTGCCAGACACATTTGTACGATAATTGCCCATAAAAGACTATTGAAATACAAAAGACCATTCCATGATTTCCATCACATTTTTTGGTAAGGCTTTTGGATTATGTTTGGTTTTGAAACCTTTCCAAAAATGTGTGTTCAACGTATACATATCCATCTTAACACGGCTCATCATTTTTAACATAATTTGTAAAAACCTTTGACTAATATTTACTCAGGGTTGACAATTAATTTAAAAGAACCCTAAATAATAAATAAGAGAAAACAAATATTTTCCCACCAACAAGGAAGAATACAAAGAAGGGGGTAGGTGGGTTCCATTCGTTCTTTTAGTGGAATTGGGCTCCATCATTGTTTGGCAAATGGGCATAAGCATCATTAGCGTGGCAAGAAATATTAAAAAGGGGAAAAAAGAAAAAAAGTGGAGTCAATTTGTTGGGATTTTCCTAATAATAAAATATGATCACATGGTAGGATAAGTACTCCAACACGTGCACTTAATATTCATATTTCATAGTCATTCGCCCCTATTTTTGGCCTGCTATTGGTCAACCTTTCTGAAGAAAAAAAAAACAAATTGAAGCATCGAATAAAGTGTTTTAAATTGACTATGGTGTTTGAAGTTTGAGATCAAAAGTTTGAATAACTTGAAATTCTTTTTAAAATTATGATCAACTCTTAATTATGAACTCAATGAAATTTGAGGTATTTGGGATTCTACATTAATTTCCCATCAGTTACAAATTCATCAAGTGTAAGGTGTGCGATATGCTAGTAATACTCCTAACAGATTGGCGTGATATTAGAAAACATTTAAATCATCTTGATACACCTTCATATACGCTATTATATTGAAACTATAACAAGCCTATTGTGCTCTCTTCCCTAGCATTCATATTATCTATTGGCTCAAATCAATAAAAATCTCTTTCTTTTGCTCTTTAATACTTACATAATTTTGTTTTTTTATTATCATAATTGTCTTATCTTTTATTGTCAAAAGTTCAATAGCATTGAGTTAACTAATTGTTTATGGCGCAGAATACAAATTCAATTACTGCCATATTAAACGAATTTTAGGTTAAATATTTTATTGTTGGGGCCAAGCAATTATGTGATTATTCCAAAATATCATTGATCATTTGATTAATTTTTTGTTTGTTGTAAGAGAAACATCATGGTTGATGTTCAAAGCAGATCGTAATCAAAACGTTCGACTCCAAATGAGTCTCATCAGAACTCACAGCGGCAATCAAGAGAATCTTCACCTCAAAGAAACAGAAATGGAGAAACTAAAAAGGCCTAGCCAGACTTAGGTGAATTTACAGCCCATCAACATGTTTGGAATCAGAGATCAGTGCGGTAATATTGGTCTTCATCGGGAGTGTGAATACAAAATCACTTATATTTCCAAGAGTATAACTGACTATAGGTACAACGAATGACGCACTAAGGAGTTCCGAACTACCGGAGACTTGAGGTTCAGGGGTGCATGAATCGGTAACACAGAGCAAGGTACCGATACTACTAGAACTTCAGAGTTCAATCTTAGCTCTGCAAGAGACCCTTATGAAATTGATTAAGGAGCAAAATGACCATTCCAGGGGTACCACATGTTCTTAAAGGAGTATATGTGGAAATGTATTTCCAACAACTATGGAAACCAAATGGCTCACCTTTGCCCATACACAAAAAATTCAAAATGCTAGATCTTGCAAAGTATGATAGAATTGCAGAACCCCGAGACCATGTCACAGCCTACACTGTAGGGATCAAGGGAAACAACTTCACAAAATAGGAAATTAAATCTATACTGGTCAAGAAGTTCGAAAAAATACTTACTAAGAGAGCATTAACTTGGTATTCACTCTTATCTGAAAACTTTATAAGTTAATTTGCAGACCTGGATGATGCATTCGTTAAAGCTCACATCAGTGAATAAAAGGTAGAAAAATGAAGGAAGATATATTCAAAATCTACCAAGGAGATTGTGAGTTGCTCCGAGACATTATGAACCAATTTTAGAGGGAAAAATAATATCTCCAGAGGTCCCAAATAATTGGGTTGCTTTGGCTTTTGCAAAAACTATGAACGAAAAGAGTTCAGAGGCTACTAGCAGGTTGAAAAATAGTCATCAAAAATCCCATTCAAAAACCTAGAGTGATATGTACAATCGCTACAGGACTAAGTTGCGGGTAGAAGAGTATAAGGCAATACTAGTTAGTATTGAACGAAGGCCAGGGTGGAGGTATAAAGATCAACCAGTGTATAAGACGAATAAAATCTGAAAATAGGACTTTAAGGAATCAATATGAGCCTTACACGGAGAGCTCTCGACAAGGGTCAAAAAGAAGAAAAGAAGTTAGTCGGGATAATAGGGGACCTATCCAGAGAGACAACGCTAGACCTTCAGGGTGAGCAAGGAACCTAATGTGCCAAAGCTCGCGAACCACAAATTTTGTGTCAGTCCTTCAGATCTAGTAGTTCTTCGATAGACATGGGAGACAAAGTAAGATGTCCCAAGAAAATAAGACGGATCCTAACAAAAGGAGCCAGGAGTTCTGATGCGATTTTTACAATGATCACATGCAAATAAAAGATTGCAAATCCCTGTAGGATGAGGAGGCATACCTCTTGAACAAAGGTATTTCAAAGAATTGCTCAATGATAAGAGAAAGCAGACTTACTCAAGGAGCTGGAACAATGGCGAACTACCTCGGCTACATCACCCAAACATAAGATAAATGACATTTTTATGGATCTAAAGTTAGTGGGATCACGTATACAACCGCAAAGAAGTATGTTAAGGTGTCCATCACACACAAAAAGTGAATTTCAAAAGCATTCATCGGAGAACATTTTCATCGACGACCCTAACTCGGACGACCTATTATTTCCCCACCATGTCATAATAAGTTGTGGGTGTTAGGTACTAGTGTTGAATGTGTTTTGATTGATCCAAGTAGATCTGCAAATATTATTCATTCACGGTCATAAAGGAGATATAATTAACGGACAAGGTCATTCCGAAGTCAATTTTTCTTTTTGGGTTCAACAACTCCAATGAGACAACTTGCATGGTAATCATCTCGCGCACCTTTTCAGAAGAGGTTATCAAGGATACACCATTTAAAATAATAGCTGGAGATATGACATATAATGTCATCATAGGAAGACTATGGATCCATGTGATGGAAGCAATACTGTCTATACAACATCAAGTGATTATATTATTAAAATTAAAGGAGAGCAAAGAATAGCTCGAGAATGCTACTATCCCGTCCCAATCTTGAGAGCAGACACGACACTTGATACTAACTTGACTTAGTGGACCAATATGTTATGACATCACCTTACATAACTCAGACATGATTTAGGAACATAAAACTTTTCTTAAACCCATTTGCCTTTCATAAAATTAAATTATAAATATAATAAAGTTATTCATATATGTCATATGAGACCTCAATAGGAAATGATAAAACATAATCTAACTCACACGTGTCTATGGAGCCTCTATGATGATATGAAAAAAAAAAGTGCCAGCGATAAGGCCCTAACTATACCAAAAAGAATACTAAAAGTAACAACAAAAGAGTTCCACAAACATGAAATGGAGCTCACCAATGATTGAGGAAATGAGGGAGTTCCTAGTGAAGTCCACAACATCCATAGTATTACTACCTGCATCCACGAAAGAGATGCAACACTTTGATGAAGGGATATGAGTACATAATAAAAAGTACTCGTATGCGTCGTAAGCTTTCTCACATAAACCGGAACAAGAACATAGAAAGAAAAATAAGGAAGGCGATATGTAATTTAAAATAATAACCAGTTTATTACATAAAGCAAAATATGTGAGATTTTGAACTTCAAACAAATGTAATCTTTTAGTGCGGAGTTCATTAGTTCTATATCCCATTAAACCACTATATGTATGGCATTGAGTCCGATCTTGGTGCGATCAGCTAAGCCATCTTACCATAATGCCATGTGGATATTAGTTACTAGAAGTTTATTAAGCTTAACCAAAGGAGACTATCTAATCTTCAAAGCCAATGGTACGACCATAGTCCTATACCAATATGTCTAGTTTCGGGTGTAACGATTTGACCGGTCATTTTATGTATTTAATCCCCATTTCTCATTAGATATTCTTTGTATGTGTATTTGTTGTTATGTTACTTTCAGGGGCGGTTGGTTTGGTTTCGGAAAAATTTTGGAGTAAATTGGAATACTTAGTTTCAAGGTTGGAAGCTTAAGTTATAAGAGTTGATCGAGATTTGACCTTTGTGTAAATGACCCCCAAAATGATATTTTGATGGTTCAAGTAGGTTTGTATGGTAATTTTGGACTTAGCCATATATCCAAATTTGGATTTGGAGGTTCCTATATTGATTTGGCAAAAGTTGGGAATTTGAAGGTTTAGAAGGTTCATAGGTTTGATCGGGGTTGACTTTGATATTATCAGGTTCAGATTGATATTCCGAGATATAGAATAGGTTTGTTATAATATTTGAAACTTGTGCATAAAATTTGGGGTTATTACAAGTTGGTTGGGCATGGTTCAGTATGAGTTTTGAAAGTCGAAAGTTGATTAGTTTATTAAACTTGAATTGAGGTACAATTTGTAGTTTTGATATCACTTTGTGTGATTTGAGACCTCGAGTAGGTCCGTGTTATATTTTGGGACTGGTTGATATGATTGGACGGGATCCCGAGGGGCTCGGGAGTATTTCGGATAGATTTTGAATAATTTGAGTTTAGTTGGATTGCTTAAGATTTGTTGGTGTCTGGTGTGCTTCACGATCGTGAAGCAGGTCTCATAATCGCGAAGGCCATTTTTGGGGCAATGTCATTTTGCTCTTTGTGCTCGCGATCGAAGAGTCGCATTCATGAATCTTTGTGAGTAGTAGACTTCGTGTTCATGACCTAGGCATCGTGTTCTCATAGTGTGAGGCAGGTTGGGGGTTGGCCAGGCATTTAGCCTTCACATTCGCGGGAATATTACCGTGTTCACGTAGGCCAGTTGGATTTTGTTCGTCGCATTCGCGGGTGATGGTAGGCTATAATCTTGTGTTTTAGTCGCTTATTGCACTCTAATTTACTGCACTTCTATTGTGTTTGAGCTTTAATCGCTAGTGTTTTGTACTTATTGTGTGTTTATAACTTGTATGAGTGATTCCGAGCTATGTAGATATTACAGAATGAATTCGAGCTATTTGGAGCTTTGAATTATGAGTAAAATCTTAAGGGATTAAACCGTGATAGTGTTCGGAGGTCGAGAACCAAGTCTGAACGTCAAAACGCAAGCAAAATCTGTACTCTGAGAAAAATGAACTAGTGCGGTGCATGGCGCGACACGGCTGTGAAAAATTCCTGCTGCTTATCAGAAACAACCTATGGATTTCCTCACTAATGCCACGCTCGGCGAGTCGCCCCATGCGGTGCGCATGTGCAAATTTTACAGAGTAATTGTCCTATTTCGCGTAGGAAAAGGTAATTTCGTTTGGGCCCGACCCTACTTGGTATAAATACATGGAAAAATATTATTTCCTGGACTTTTGACACATATTCGACCTAAGGAGGCTAAGGAGGAGGGGGAGAAGCAAAAGCACAAGAAGTTCATCACTCAATCCTCACTCAAGACACGAGTTTGGATCGTTTTATGTTTTTTTTTACTTTAAACATATTTGTGATGAATTGCTCCATATCTATGGAGTAGTTCTCTTTAAAGTTTGATGGATTTGGTGTATTGATATTTGTTTGTGGATTATAACTCTAGTTTTATATATTGAATCGTTTTGGATGATTTAACTATTGCATCTATATTCACTAGTTCATGTAATCGAGAGAGGCATAACTTGTGATATATTTGCATTATATTGTTGGTTGAGTTCATTAATTCTTCTTAGTAATCGAAAGAGGCTAGTTGAATTGTTGATTAAAGGTTAGGAGGATAATCGAGAGAGGTTCCCCTAAATACCAATCCACTGCGCATTCTTGCATATCTTCACGTGCTTAAATTGGTTCATCTAGTGAGGTTGAGACTTAATCGAGAGAGGAATTTCTACTAAACATTTGAACTAATAATTCAGTGAATTCGAGAGACTCACTTGTCACGACCCAATTTTCCCCGCGTTGGGTATCGTGATGGCACCTAGTCTTAGGGACTAGGTAAGCCTAACATTTACTAAATAACAACAATAATTAAATAACATCTAACAATTTTTTTGAAATGGAAATCTCTATAAAATTTACAATTCCCAAAATCGGTAGTACAAGTCATAAGCTCTACAGAGTTTGCTACAATTTACTAAATACAATTGTTTGAAATAAAGTAAGCAGTGTGAATATAAATCAGAAGGTGACTCCAAAGCCTGCGAACGCAGCAGCAGGTTTACCTTTAGTCTCCACAGCAACAATCCGCACAACTAGCTAATGATCAACTGACTTCGAAAATACCAGGATCTGCACAAAAATGTGCAGAAGTGCAGTATGAGTACACCACGGCGGTACCCAGCAAGTATCAAGACTAACCTCAATGGAGTAGTAACGAGGTACAATCAAGGCACCTATTGGACTAAATAACCTGAATAAGTATAAGTATAGGAACAACAGAGTATGATATCAACAAAAGGACTATGCGAAATGGCAAATAATATGGTAATTTCAGTGAGAAAGGAAAACAACAACTATCGGAATACCACAATAATGACACAGTAGATGTAAAGAAACACGATCTAAATCCGGTGATCACAAATAAATGAAAGGCAAATAACAACTCAACAAAATGACTACTTTCACACCGGGTTTTAGCCAATAACCTCCACGAGGTACCGAACCTCAGAATATTCATAACTCACGGGTCCCAATTCCTGAACCCTAACTCTTAGTATCCTGTGCTCTCATTACAATCAATAACCGCACTGACGACTCACGTGCCAAATAGAGCCATTCTCACATAGAAGGCAAGTAAACAAGGGTGTGCATCTATACTAAACAATATTAATAAAACCTCTTAACCGATAAGAATGCTTAACTACATGTATGCTTGTGCAAGTGTCCTAACATAGTTCATGCCAGCTAGTAAGTATAGGAAAAATAATGGACAGCACGCAGGGTGTTTTTCCATAAGATAGAACTCACACAGGTAAGTGCACCACTACAAAAATATCAACAACAAGAATACCCCAGGCTATCAAAAGTCATCACAAATCAATCCCTGACATAGCCCACCTTGTCTCGCCATGTGTGCAATAGTAAAATAAATGTCCGCCTTGTCTCGTCATACGTGCATGATAATGTTTCCACCTTATTTCGCCACATGCGCAACCCACATATACATACAAATCCCGCCTTGTCACGCCGCATGTGCAAATATCAATAGTAACAATAGCACGATAGAAACCTCATGCAACCCAATAACATTCGCATGGCAAAAACCTCGTGCATCATAATAACAACAACCTCACGGTAGAAACCTTGTACATCACAATAACAACAACCGCACGGCAGAAACCTCGTGCATCACAACAACAAGTATAACAACAACAATGACAATAATACAAGTGTACGACAAATAAGTCAACTCAGAATTTCCAGAACTCAAAGAAACGGAGGAACTAATTCACAAGGAGTAGTCACAATAGAGAATGCTAGTCATAATAAGAACAACTCAACAAGGAAGGAAATAATTTGTAACAACGGCCCGCAATGTACAGTTCAATAACAAGGGAGCTAACACAAGTTGAATGATTCCAAATAAGGACAAATCAACTAAGATATAGGATATCTAAACTTCTTTTAAGGTCGGGCAATTACGAAAAAGACACAACATATTCAATTAAGGATATGCAGCAAAAAGATAATTATAACTTCAAATAAAGATAAGCAGTTAGGGGAAAGATAACATGACAATAGAAGAGATAACAATTTCAGTTAAGGCACAGATGAATCAAATAAACAACAAGAGTAGATCATGAAGCAATTAACTCTAATTAAAGAAGGTAGAGGTGAAACCAGAAATTAAGAAACGTATTCATAACAAAACAATTGCATATTCAGAAAATACAAGAACCTAAGAACCTTAAAAGGCCAAATTTTCCACAAATAAGTTCGAGCACGTACTCGTCACCTCGCGTACATGGACTACAATTAGCATAGAAGACTCAAATCCTAAGGGGTAGTTACCCCACACGAAGTTAGGCAAGATACTTACCTCAAAGAAGACAAACCGATACTCTAAAATGAACTTTTCAGTGAATTGGCCTCCGGACTGCTCACATCTAATCAAAATAACTTCAAAGCACAAATAAAACTCATAAGAAACTATTCCGGGTCATAAAGCTTCAATTTTTATCAAAATCTAAAAATCGACTCAAAAGTCGACTCCCGAGCCCGCACCTCAGAACACGACAAATTTCAAAAAATCTGAACACCCATTTTGATATGAGTTCAACCATACTAAGTTTATCAGATTCCGATACCATTTCGTCCCTCAAATCATGATTCTTTTCATTTTGAAAACTTTCTTCAAAAACCACCATTTTCCTCAACTCAAAATACAAATTTAATGACAAAAATAAAGATAAAACCATGGAATACAATAAATTCTAGGTGAAGAATACTTACCCAATCGATTTTCTTGAAAACCCCACAAAGAAGCTCCCAAAATAGAGGTTTAAAACTCAGAATATGGAAAAAATGGCAAAATTCTCGAATATAAACTCTCTGCCGAGGACTTCCGCATCTGCGGACCACTAAGCGCATCTGCGCTATCGCATTTGCGGGCAGACGTTCGCATCTGCGAACCTAACTTACCAGGCCCAGATCCGCATCTGCGGACAACATAGCCGCACCAGCGGCGCCGTAGAAGCGATGGCAGAAGTGCAGAAGTGGACTCCTTCGCGTATGCGATCACTCGACCGCAGAAGCGGCCTTCGCACCTGTGTGCCAGCATCCGTAGAAGCGGGCTAGCTCCCAGAACTCAACGATCGCAGAAGTGACCAGGCTCACGCAGAAGCTGAGCCACACCTGCGCTCCAAAATGTCGCAAGTGCGAAAACACCAGAACTAGACCTGTTCGAAACTATAAAAATCATCTGAAACTCGTCCGAAACACACCCGGGGCCCCCGGGACCCCGTCCAAGCATACCAACAAGTTCCATAATCTAACACGGACTCGCTTGGGGTCTGAAATCACATCAAACAACACCGAAACTACAAATCACACCATGGATCAAATTTATTAACTTTTAAATTTTCCAACTTCTAAAACTCGCGCCGAAACCTATCAACTCCACCCGGAATGCCGTCAAAATTTGCAGGCAAGTACCAAATAATATAACGGAGCTATTCAAACTCTCGTAATCGCACTCCGACCCCGATATCAAAAAGTCCACTTACGGTCAAAATCTCCGAAAATTCGACTTTTATCATTTCAAGCCTAAATTAGCTACAAACCTCAAATTCACCATCCGGACACGCTCCTAAGTCCAAAATTACTCAACAGAGCTAACGGAACCGCCAGAACTCCATTTCGGAGTCGTTTACTTAGAAGTCAAATTTCGGTCATCTCTTGCCGCTTAAGTTTCCAAAACTTGAATCCTTCTTCCAATTTGACTCCAAATCATTCGGTAATTGAATTCGTCCACGCACGCAAGTCAATACTCATAATACGGAGCTGCTCAGGGCCTTATGATGCCGAACGGGACTTAAATTCTCAAAATGACCGGTCGGGTCGTTACATCCTTCCCCTCTTAAATAAATGTTCGTCCTCGAACGTGCCAAGAATTGCCTCGAAGTCTTCAAATCACTGAAAGCACATATCCAACATACTCCGCGGGTGACCCCACGTCACCCCAATCCACATAAGCCTGACGATACCATCTCAACTGTAATTTATCCTTTCCCAACACCGATAAGCCTTAAAGTCAAAATTCTCACCTTCTGTTCATCTCCAAAGGACACGATTCACCGATAAGCCTTAAAGTCAAAATTCTCACCTTCCGTTCATCTCCAAAGGACACGATTCTAAATCCATACATGGTATCAATCTCAACCAGCTGCAACAACTCATGCCTACACCTACAAGGTACGACCATTCAACATGACACGCCACACATAGGTCCATAATAACATTTCTGATCACAATAGCTGCCCATAATCAAAACCAACACCGGTAATTTGCCTCATATATGTTAGAACCCTGTTTCAAATCTCCACAACACTGACAACGATGCAAGAAAAATGAAGACCTCTTAACGATACACCTGAATCAACAAGTCACAACTAACACCACCGGGCACACACCCCGCAAGATAAAACTCAAGAAGCACAGAACGAAAATGATTGAATATGTAAAGAGAAACACATAAGAGAAACATCAAACAAGCCCGAAAGGCACAACTCTCTATGAGTATCATCCTACAAATCAATTTAAAAGGAAAAATTATAGTATATAAACAAATCACAAGGATCTTATCCTGGTATAACTTCCACTGCAGCAAGCAGCCCGGCTCAAACATATCAAATCACATGGAATTGCGAGGGTCTCACTCTCAACTCTGAATCACAAGACGAATACATATCATACCAATTAAAATGTTCCACTAACTCAATTCTGCCAATAAAATCACAACACTTACTGAACTCTTACCCCGGTAGAGTATCAATTCATAATACGTAACCAAATTACTAAGGAATCACATCAAACCTGCCATAATAGGCAACATGAATTCACTTCTAGTCTCGTAACTTTCAATAATGAATTAAAACAACGATAGACACGACTATCACTCATAGAATCTCCCAACAAGGGCAAACACATGTATAGAATACTAAGTCATGAATTTACCCATAGGTGGAGCAACAAATAGGGGAACTTGCCCCGATAAGCAGAACCGAATCAAAATACGAATAGTGCCCCTCTGTAACAAATCAAAAGCATACCTGTATGAAATTATCTGGTGCAGTGGACTCAAGCTTACTATACGAAACACATCAACGGGTCGGGCCTCCCCCTCTTGGGCACTCTCTACTCGCCTGAATACTCCGCTGTGACACACCTGTCCGGAGTCTAGGACAATCTCTCACCCTGTGGCTGGTATCTCCACACTCAAAGCAACCTCTCTGTTCATGTGGCTGTGGGAATTGTGCGGTACGGGTACTCTGAGACCCATGAGCACTTGAAACACTGTGCGAAGCCTGAAGTGCAAACTGAACTGGCTGACCTACAAAACCTCTACCATGTTGTACCTTGCCTCCAAAATAAGGACAAGTAGATCTCTCCGGTCTACGAGGCCTCCTTGCCTCCCTGTCCTCTCTCTCCTGACCTCGCCTGTCCTCTCTCTCATGGCCTCGCCTGTCCTATCTCTCCTGATCCCACATGCCCTCCACTCGATGAGAGATCCCTACCACCTGCTGAAACGAAACATTCGACTCCAATTCCCTAGCCATGCTGAATCAAATATCATGACTAATCCCCTCATTGAATCTACGGACACACTCTCTAACTGTAGTGACCAAAGTAGGTGCATGTCTGGCCAAATCACTTAATCTAATGGCATATTTTGATACTGACATAGTGCCCTGGTGCAGCTGCTCAAACTCCGCGTGCCATGCATCTCGTAGGGACTGAGGTACAAACTCTCTCGGGAACATACCTAAAAACTGAACCCATGTAAGTGAAGCTGACTCAGCCGGGCTACCCAACTCATACGCCCACCACCACTGATAATCTACTCCCTTAAGCTGGAACGTAGTAAAAGCAACCCCACTCGTCTCAACAATATCCATAGTGTGGAGAATGCTATGGCAGTCCTCTAGAAAACCATGTGCACCCTCTGAAGCCACACCACTGAAAGTAGGAGGGTCATATTTCTTGAACCCCGCAAGTCTAAGTTGATCTTCCTCGGATGATGCTGCCCTAACCTCAGGCTGAACTGGAAACACAGGTTGTGTCGCCATGACACCTGGAACCTGACCAACGTGAACTCGCTGTTCTGGAGTATGGGCGGCGGGAGTCTGGGTTCCTCCCCCGATCTGTGAAGTAGTTGGTGCAACCGGAATCAACCCCGCCTAAGCCAATGTACCAAACATGCTCAGGAACTGTGCTAAAGATTCCTGAAGTCCGGGGGTAATAGCAGGCACCTCCAGTACCTGCCCCACAATTGGAGCTACTTGCGGCTCCTCAACTACTGATCTGGTAGATGTTCTAGCTGCGGTACGTGATCCTCGTCGACCTCTTCCTCTGCCTCTAGCGACACGCATTACAGAAGCAGGGTCATCAACAACTGCAACTCGTGTCCTCACCATCTGTGAGAGAATAAGTTGATAAAAGTTCAAACTTCGAGACCAATAAACTCGCACGATAAGAATGAAGGAAGTGAAACTGTCCTAATAGTTCCATAGCCTCTCAAAGATAAGTACAGATGTCTCTGTACCAATCCGCAAGACTCTACTAAACTCGCTTATGACTCGTAGCACCTATGAACCTAGAGCTCTGATACCAACTTGTCACGACCCAATTTTCCCTCCGTTGGGTATTGTGATGGCACCTAGTCTTAGGGACTAGGTAAGCCTAACATTTACTAAATAACAACAATAATTAAATAACATCTAACAATTTTTTTGAAATGGAAATCTGTATAAAATTTACAATTTCCAAAACCGGTAGTACAAGTCATAAGCTCTACCGAGTTTGATACAATTTACTAAATACAATTGTTTGAAATAAAGTAAACGGTGTGAATCCAAATCAGAAAGTGACTCTGAAGCCTGCGAACGCAGCAACAGGTTTACCTTGAGTCTCCACAGCAACAATCCGCACATCTAGCTAATGATCAACTGACATCGAAAATACATGGATCTGCACGAAAATGTGCAGAAGTGCAGTATGAGTACACCACGGTGGTACCCAACAAGTATCAAGACTAACCTCAATGGAGTAGTGACGAGATACAGTCAAGACACCTACTGGACTAGATAACCTGAACAAGAATAAGTATAGGAACAACAGAGTATGAAATCTACATAAGGACTACGCGAAATGGCAAATAATACGATAATTTCAGTAAGAAAGGAAAACAACAACTATCAACGGAATACCACAATAATGACACAGTATATGTACAAAAACACGATCTAAATCCGGTGATCACAAATAAATGAAAGGCAAATAACAACTCAACAAACCGACCGCTTTCACACCGTGTTTTAGCCAATAACCTCCACGAGGTACCGAACCTTAGAATATTCACAACTCACGGGTCCCAATTCCTGAACCCTAACACTTAGCATCCTGTGCTCTCATTATAATTTTTAACCGCACTGACGACTCACGTGCCAAATAGAGCCATTCTCACATAGAAGGCAAGTAAACAAGGGTGTGCATCTATACTCAACAATATCAAGAAAACCTCTTAACCGATAAGAGTGCTTAACTATGTGTATACTTGTGCAAGTGTCCTAACATAGTTCATGCCAGCTAGTAAGTATAGGAAACGAAATGGACAACACGTAGAATGTTTTCCCATAATTTTCCACAAGATAGAACTCACACAGGTAAGTGCACCACTACAAAAATATCAACAACAAGAATGCCCCCAGGCTATCACAAGTCATCATAAATAAATCCCCGACATAGCCCACCTTGTCTCGCCACACGTGCATGATAATGTTCCCACTTGTCTCGCCACATGCGCAACCCACATATATATATCCCGCCTTGTCACGCCGCATGTGCAAATATCAATAGTAACAATAGCACGACAGAAATCTCGTGCAACCCAATAACACTCGCACGACAAAAACCTCGTACATCATAATAACAACAACCTCACGGCAGAAACCTCGTTCATCACAATAACAACAACCGCATGGCAGAAACCTCATGCATCACAACAACAAGTATAACAACAACAATGACAATAATACAAGGGTACGACAAATAAGTCAACTCAGAATTTCCAGAACTCAAAGAAACGGAGGAACTAATTCACAAGGAGTAGTCACAATAGAGAATGCTAGTCATAATAAGAACAACTCAACAAGGAAGGAAATAATTTATAACAACGGCCCACAATGTACAGTTCAATAACAAGGGAGCTAACACAAGTCGAATGATTCCAAATAAGGACAAATCAACTAAGATATAGGATATCTAAACTTCTTTTAAGGTCGGGCAATTATGAAAAAGACACAACAAATTCAATTAAGGATAAGCAGTAAAAAGATAATTGTAACTTCAAATAAAGATAAGCAGTTAGGGGGAAGATAACATGACAATAGAAGAGATAACAATTTCAGTTAAGGCACAGATGGATCAAATAAACAACAAGAGTGGATCATGAAGCAATTAACTCTAATTAAAGAAGGTAGAGGTGAAACCAGAAATTAAGAAACGTATTCATAACAAAACAACTGCATATTCAGAAAATACAAGTACCTAAGAACCTTAAAAGGCCAAATTTTCCACAAATAAGTTCGAGCACGTACTCGTCACCTCGCGTACACGGACTACAATTAGCATAGAAGCCTCAAATCCTAAGGGGTAGTTACCCCACACGAAGTTAGGTAAGATACTTACCTCAAAGAAGACAAACCAATACTCTAAAATGAACTTCTCGGTGAATTGGCCTCCGAACGGCTCACATCTAATCAAAATAACTTTAAAGCACAAATAAAACTCATAAGAAACTATTCCGGGTCATAAAGCTTCAATCTTTATCAAAATTTAAAAATCGACCCAAAAGTCGACTACCGGGCCCGCACCTCAGAACACGACAAATTTCAAAAAATCTGAACACCTATTCTGATATGAGTTCAACCATACTAAATTTATCAGATTCCGATACCATTTCGTCCCTCAAATCATGGTTTTTTTTATTTTGAAAACTTTCTTAAAAAACCACCATTTTCCTCAACTCAAAATACAAATTTAATGACAAAAATGAAGATAAAATCATGGAATATAATAAATTCTAGGTGAAGAACACTTACCCAATCGATTTGCTTGAAAATCCCACAAAGAAGCTCCCAAAACCGAGGTGTAAAACTCAGAATATGGAAAAATGGCAAAATCCTCGAATATAAACTCTCTGCCGAGGACTTCCGCATCTGCGGACCACTAAGCGCATCTGCGCTATCGCATTTGCGGGCAGACGTTCGCATCTGTGAACCTAACTTACCAGGCCCAGGTCCGCATCTGCGGACAACATGGCCGCACCAGCGGCGCTGCAGAAGCGATGGCAGGAGCGCAAAAGCAGACTCCTTCGTAGATGCGATCACTCGACCGCATAAGCGGCCTTCGCACCTGCATGCCAGCATCTGCAGAAGCGGGCTAGCTCCCAGACCTCAAAGATCGCAGAAGAGACCAAGCTCAAGCAGAAGCGGGGCCGCATTTGCGCTCCAAAATATCGCAGGTGCGAAAACACCAGAACAGACCTGTTCAAAACTATAAAAATCATCTGATACTTGTCCGAAACACACCCGGGGCCCCCGGGACCCCGTCCAAGCATACCAACAAGTTCCATAATCTAACATGGACTCGCTCGGGGTCTCATGTCACATCAAACAATGCTGAAACTACAAATCGCACCATGAATCGAACTTATGTCACACAAAACACGCGCCGAAACCTATCAACTCAACCCGGAATGACGTCAAAATTTGCAGGCATGTCCCAGATAACATAGAGGAGCTGTTCCAACTCTCGGAATTGCATTCCGACCCCGATATCAAATAGTCCACTTCCGGTCAAAATCTCCAAAAAATTGACTTTTACCATTTCAAGCCTAAATCACCTACAGACCTCAAAGTCACCGTCCGGACATGCTGCTAAGTCCAAAATCACCCAACGGAGCTAACGGAACTGCCGGAACTCCATTCCGGAGTCGTTAACTCAAAAGTTAAATTCCGGTCAACTATTACCGCTTAAGCTTCTAAAACTTGAATCATTTTTCCGATTTGACTCCGAATTATCCAGTAACTGAATTCGACCACGCACGCAAGTCAATACTTATAATACGGAGCTGCTCAGGGCCTTATGCTGCCGAACGGGACTTAAATTCTCAAAACGACCGGCCGGGTCATTACATTACTTAAACATTATAAGTGAATTATCTAGAGTTAGATCCCAAACAATTATCTTGCACCTATCCAATCAATTCCTATCTTCTCCCACTGATAACTGTCTTGCTTACCTTTGCTTCAATTGTCATTAGTCAATTAACTTTAGATTCTTAGTTAATTTTAGTCATTAATCACATAAATCTAAATTATTGTTCATCTTGGATAGCAATCTAGCTACAAACTACGATAATATTGTTTAACTCCAATCCCTTTGGATGCGATATTATATTATACTATATCCGACTAGCAAACATATTTAAGTGTGTATTTTGCGCTCGTCAAATTTTGTTTGCATTGCCGGGGATTGGCAATCAATAGTATTTAAAATAGTTTGTAGGGCTAATTGAGGAATTTTTATTTTTTATTTCTCTTTTTATGTTTGATGTTCTTTGACTGTGCACAGGTGACATGTTAGATTGGTGTATGACTCGAGCTTTTGCTAAAGAAGTTCTACCATACGAACCAGAGATAGAAGAACAACTGCGACAACTGAGGAAGGAATGAAATCTCACCGATACGTTAGAAAAGGCTGGGCAATCCTCAACCAAAGAACTTATGGCTGGAATAGGTGATGATAATGTAGATATGGATACAAGAGAGGCAGCCCAATGAAGAGAGCAAACTGCAAGAGATGCTGAGGAAGCAGCTATTAGAGATGCACAACTTATCTACGAAGAAGAGAGGGATCGTAGAATTGCTCAAAATAAACCTTTGGGTGTAGACCAATTCGGAAATATAGCTCCATGCCTGGTTGACCACTTGGCGCTTATGCTAGACCGGTCTACAATCAAGGATTATCCAGTGTTCGACCACCTCCAATTGCAGCAAATAATTTCGAGTTAGGGTTGCTTCAAACCCTTCAGAATTGATGTGTTTTCAGAGGGAAGCCAAACAAAGATCCAAACATACGTCTAATAGACTTTAAGGAAATTATGAACACTTTTCAATACAATGGTGTATCACAAGATGCAGTTTACTTAAGGGCATTCCCCTTCATACTAAAAGATGATGGAAAGCAGTGGCTTCGAAGCTTACCTAATGGATCGATTCGAACATGGGATGAGATGACCAGAAGATTTATTGATAAATATTAATCATCAGCTAAGACGGGCAAGTTTAGAAGAGAAATCCATAACTTCTGCCAGAAAGATACTGAGACTATATTTGAAGCTTGGGAGAGGTTTAAGGAAATAGTCGTAAAGTGTCAACATAGAGGAATTGAACTCTGGATGCAACTGCAGGACTTTTGGGATGGATTGACACCGGCGTCACGTAGAGTATTGAGCAATGCAGCTGGAGGTTCGTTGATAAAGAAGACTCCAGAGGATATAGTCACAATTCTTGATGAATTGTCTGAAGATGCAAATCAGTGGCCCTCTGAGAGTGCTAAAAGAAGAAGACCAACCGGTGTTCACCAAGTTGATGCTACGACATATGTGCAGGTACAACTTGATGCTATGGCCAAAAAGATAAGGAAGATGACCTTAGCATCGATACAGAGTGAGACTCACGCTCCTTGTGATATATGTCAAAGAGGACACCCTACTAATGAGTGTCAAGCCTCAACTGAGGAAATAAATGTTGTGGGAAATTATAATGCAATGGGTCAAAGGTACCCCGGTTTCTCATGGAGTTCATTTGGAGGTACTGCGAATGCTTGGAAACAAAATAACTCTAAACCGCAGGGACAAAGAGCTCCAACATACCAAAATCAGTAGAGGCAGCAATTTCAGCCTCAACAATACATTCAGCCTCAACAGCACATTCAACCCGGTCTAGAGGATCTAATAAAGGTTTTCAATATCAAGACTGATGAGAGGCTTGAAACTCATAGCGCATCTATACGGGAACATGGCGACCAGGAACTCTCCCCGCTGATACTGAGAGAACTCCCAAAGAGACAGTGAATGTTGTGGCCTTGAGAAGTAGGCAAAATATTGAAAGATACCGCTCCAATCCAAAAGAGGTGGAACTTGAAAAAGAAAATGGGGAGCAACTGAAGAATGATACTGATAAGAATAAGAAAGTCAAGAAGGGAGCTGATAAAAAAAAGAGGAAATTTCGAGAATGGATGAATCTGAAGAGAGCAAGCATATGCCTGCTTTACCTTTCCCTCAAAAGCTATATAGAGAAAAGCTGGAAAAGCAATTTGAGAGATTTTTGGATATTCTGAAATAGGTTAATGTAAATTTTCCATTCATAGAAGTGCTCTCCCAAATGCCAGCTTATGCTAATTTTTTGAAGGAGATCCTGACGAAGAAGAGGAAGGTCAGTGCCTCAATCAACTTAATGCCTCTATCTATTTACATGAAACTGGAAAAGGAGATTGGAGAGATAAGGTCAGTGCCGATATCTTTGTAACTGGCGGACCAAACGACTTTAATACTCAAGGGGATAGTGGAAGATATTTTAGTTTGGGTAGATAAGTTTGTATTTCCTGTAAACTTTATAGTGGTGAATATGGAGGAGAATAAAAAGGTCCCCCTCATCTTAGGAAGACCATTCTTAGCAAAGAGTAGAGCAATATTAGACATACAAGAGAGAAAGCTCATGCTTAAAGTGGGTGAAAAGGAGAAGCCAATTGCAAGTGTTGAGTGGAAAGTGAAGGGCCAAAAAGAGAAGGCTGCGGTGAGTGAGAGATATAAGTGTGGGGCCTAGACAGCCGTGTAATTAAATTGATCCTTGCCTTTTTTACTAACGTGTTTTGATTATTTTTGTCTTAGAACAAATCATAATAAATGGCAGATAACATTGTTAACAACATGCACAACCCCGAGATTTGAGGGGATCGGTCTCATTTCGAGGACTCAATCAGTAACACCCACAATGAGGGGAATGGCGCCACACCGGTGCATGATAGGCAATATCCTCGACATGTTTGAGAGACAATTCCCGATGATGCTGATGAGAAATATGTCGTTGATGCGGTAAGGGTCTTGTAAGAGCAACATGTAATCATTCTAGGCCACCTCACGTGACAGGATAAGGTTATGAACGAGTTGAAGCAGGCACTTTCAAGAGCATGAAATAATGCAAACAGATGAGATCCGATTCCTCCCGGGGCTCCCGCGAATCAAACTATGCAAAGGGTTGACAACGACACTTCCAGGGGTAAAATTGGCTCTTATGGGGCAGGGGGGCAGATGCAGCCTCAATAACAAGAATGACCCTTTCAAGAATGAACTTTTACGGTTTATGAGGGTAGTGTACGCCCGCATGGACCAGATCCCGGGCACATCACTGATGTTGAAAGGTCAAGACTCGAAAACATATACTCAATTGCCATGCAAGCCAAGTGCGGCACTAGAGTTAATCCCGAAGCGACTCAAAATTCCTGAAGACCAAAATATGGCAGAACTTCAGACCCCAGGAGCATATTACCACCTACATAACGACGCTAAAGGGAAGTGCTTTAGCTCATCGCGAAATTAAATCTGTGTTGCTAAAGAAATTTGGAGAAACCCTCACAAGGGGAGTCTTAACGTGGTTTTCTCTATTTCTCGAGCATTCCATAGATTCCTTTAAAATGCTCGCAAATTCTTTCATCAAGGCTCATGCCGGGGCTAGAAAAGTACAAGCCTGAAAGGTTGACATATTCGGGATTGCGCAAGGAGAGTCCGAGCTGCTACGAGAGTTCGTTACCTGATTCCAGAAAGAGATAATGTTTCTCCTGGCTGTCCCAGATGAATGGGCGGCTGAAGCATTCACCAAGGGATTGAATCCGAGGAATTCAGGCGCTTCTCAGAAATTGAAGGAAAGTCTATTTGATTTTCCATCGTCGACCAAAGGACGAGAAAAAAACAGAGAAAAATAAAAGGATGATTATGCCGTGGAAAGATGAACTTCAAGGGGTCGATTTTTGCCTTACGAATGGACCGAGGCCGTAGTAGAGGTTTCCGGACTGCAGTCATGTTTTCCATTGACAAGAGGACTGATCGCGGTTGGAACAATCGATCACTACAGGATAAAGAAGCGTCAGGGTCATGAGATCCTTCTTACCCCAAGTTATCAGAATACAACTTCTATTTCAGCATAGTGGAGTTGGTGTCGGCCATGAGAAACATCAAAGAAGTACGGTTCCCAAAACTGATGAGATCTGATCTCAGTCAGAGGGATCCCAACTTGTAGTGTGTATACCATAGGACGAATGGCCACCGGACAGGGGACTGTCGACACCTCCAGGAAGAAGTGGCAACATTATTGAAGAATGGTCACCTCAGAGAATTCTTGAGTGACCGAGCTAAGAACAATTATGGTCATAATCGGGACAACGCGGAACCCTCGAAAGTAGGAGAAGATCCCCAGCGTAAAAAAAAGAACATGATCTTCGGAGGGAACAAGATTAACGGGGTCACCTTTTCAGCTGCAAAGAAGATGAAAGTATAAATAACGCATAGCAAAAGGCTTCGGGAAGACGATATCACTTTTACGGAGGAGGACGCAGACGGATTGCTACTACCACACAACGACGCACTGGTAATTTATTTAAATGTGCTAGATTTTAAGATTGAACATGTTCTAGTTGATCCATGGCGTTCTGCTAATATCATGAAATAGAGAGTATTGGAGGAAGCTAAACTCACCGGAAGCATTATTTCGGCGACAAAGCTCCTCACCGGATTCAACCTCGCAAGTGTGACAACCCGCGGAGAAATTTTATTACTCACGAATGCTGAAGGAGTAATGAAAAATACTCTTTTTGAAGTGGTAGATGGTGATATGGGATACAACATTATTCAGGGAAGGCCATGGTTGCATGAGATAAAAGCTGTACCATCAACATATCATCAATAGCTGAAGTTTTCAATGCCCGAAAGAATTAAGCAGATAAGGGGTGATCAACCGGCGACAATGAAGATGAATGCAATTTCGGTCTCGAGTAGCAAAGGAAAGGAACACGTGGCATCAAAATTACGGGGACCGAAACTAATCCCAAACTAGATGATGTTATCCGGGGGCAGAGGCATCAGAATATTATCAGGTGCCGAGATATTTCCAAGTTCCAAAAGAGACCGATGCAACGAAGTCCACCATGGAAGAGCTGGAGCAAGTGCCATTGTTCGAAGAATTCATAGAAAGGAAATTCCTCTTAGGGACAAGACTGCACCCATAACTCAGGTCCAACTTTATAAATTCCTTAAATCTAACGCTGATTGTTTTGCATTGTTGCATGAGGAAATGACAGGCATCCCGACAGAGGTAGTCGTACACAAGTTAAGCTTGGATCCCAACATACCTCCGATAAGACAAAAGAAATGCCCGATTGCCGAAGTCAGTAATAAATTTGTCAAAGAAGAGGTAACTCGCTTACTTAGTTTCGGTTCGATCCGAGAGGTAACATATCTAGACTGGCTAGCCAATGTAGTAGTAGTTCCAAAGAAGAACAATAAGTTTTGCATGTGTGTAGATTATAAATATCCTAACAAGGAGTGCCCGAAAGACTCGTTCCCACTGCCAAGCATCGATCAAATGATTGATGCCACGGCCGGGCACGAGTTAATAAGTTTCCTCGATGCTTATTCCGGGTACAACCAAATTAAGATGAACCCAGAGGATCAGGAAAAGACTTCATTTATAGTGAATTTTGATATATATTGCTACAATGTGATGTCCTTCGGGTTGAAAAACGTCAGAGCCTCTTATCAACGGCTCGTGAACAAGATGTTTGAAAATCAAATTGGAAAAACTATGGAAGTTTATATAGACGATATGCTCGTTAAGTCTTTAAACGCAGGTATCATCTTAAACATCTGCAAAAAACTTTCGACATCCTAAGGAAGCATAATATGAAACTTAACCCCGAGAAATGCGCGTTCAGGGTTAACTCTGGTAAGTTTCAGGGATTTTTGGTATCACAAAGGGTATTTGAGGTAAATCTCGATAAGATCAACGCCATAGAAGACATCCCGGACCAACTATAAAATGTGAAGGAAGTCCAAAGCTTACAGGGAGATTGGCAGCTTTGAGCAGGTTCATTTCTCGGTCATCAGAAAAGTGTCATCATTTCTTTGCATTGCTCAAAAAGAAAAATAATTTCGAATGGACCCCGGAGTGCCCACAGGTTTTAGGGATTTAAAGAAGTACTTGTCAAGCCTTCCATTGCTTTCAAAAGCAAAATAAGGTGAAACATTGCTAGTTTATCTCACGGTCTCCAAAGTTGCAGTAAGTGCGATTTTAGTCTGAGAGAATGAAGGTACACAATCTCCACTTTATTATGTTAGTAAAATTTTAACGGGGGCAGAAACTCACTACCGACATTTGGAGAAACTGGCCTTAGCTCTCGTAGTCACTGCTCGGAAGCTAAGGCCCTACTTCCAATGTCATCCAATAGCCGTGGTGACTAATTTACCTTTGCGGAACATCCTCCATAAACCCGACCTCTTGGGTAGATTATCCAAATGGGCCGTCAAAATGAGTGAATTCGATATAGAATATAAACCGAGGACTGCAATTAAGTCGCAAGTGTTGGCTGACTTCGTGGCCGATTTCAGTCTGGGATTATTGCCCCTGGCAACCAAGGAGGCACTAATGGTGTCAGAATCGACATCAGGGGTTTGGACCTTATTTACGGACAGAGCTTCCAATATAAAAGGGTCCGGGCTTGGTATAGTCTTAATCACGTCTTCGGGGGAAACCCTAAGGCAAGCCATCAGAACGGCCCCTTTAACTAACAATGAAACAGAGTATGAAGCTTTGATTGCAGGGCTTGAATTGGCCCAGGGACATGACTCTGAGGTCATCGAAATCAAATGCGACTCCCAGCTGGTGGTAAATCAGGTCTATAGGATCTTCGAGACAAAAAAGGAGTGCATACAACAATACGTGGTAAAGATTCAGGCTCTGTTGGTGCTATTCTGGGAGTGTTCAATTACTCATATCCCAAGGGAAGATAACGCAAAAGCAAATGCATTGGCAAACCTAGGATCACCGACGGAAATAAAGGGATCGGGGTCCACGACGGTAATACAACTGATGAACTCAGTCCTAGAGAAAGATGGTTACTATGATGTAAACTCGATTAATTTGGTCAGGGACTGGAGAAATGAAATCATCGATTATCTCTAACATGGAAAGCTGCCTGAAGACCCCAAAGCATCCCGGCCGCTGGATGCCAAAGCAGCGTGGTATAGCTTCAAGAGAGGCCAATTGTATAGAAAATCTTTTCAAGGCCCGCTGGCCCAATGCTTAGGGGCATCCGAAGCTAACTATATCATGAGAGAGGTTAACGAAGGGATATGCGGCAACCACTCGGGCGTAGATTCCTTAGTGCTGAAGTTAGTAAGGGTATGATATTATTGGCCCCGCATGGAACAAGACGCCAAAGACTTCGTACAAAAATGTGATAAGTGCCAATGCTATGCACTACTGGTGCATCAACCAGCAGAACCCTTACATTCAGTTCTATCCCTGTGGCCGTTCATGAAATGGGGGATGGACATCGTCGAGCCACTTTCACAGTCTCCCGGAAAGGTAAGATTTATTTTAATTTTGACTGACTATTTTTCTAAGTAGGTGGAAGCAGGCCCTTATCAGAAGATCGGAGAACGCGAAGTGGTGGATTTCTTGTGGGAAAATATAATTTGCAGGTTCGGAATACCAAAAGAGATAGCATGCGACGATGGACCACAGTTTATCGGCGCAAAAGTTACAAAGTTCCTCAAAGATTTAAAAATAAAGAGGATCACATCTTCACCCTATCATCCGAGCGCAAACGATCAAGCGGAGTCAACGAACAAAGTGATTATTCAAAACTTCAAGAAAAGGTTGGAAGCGGTTAAGGGTAACTGGTCCATGGAATTACCCGGAGTTCTGTGGGCATACCAAACTACGACCAAGTCGAGCACAGGGGAAACCCCTTTTTCCCTCGTTTACGGTGCAGAATCTTTAATCCCAGTGGAAGTAGGGGAGTCAACCTTGAGATATTTCCAGGTAGATGAAGAATCGAACAACGAAGCAATATTAGTCAACTTGGAACTGCTCGATGAACGCAAGGACTTGGCACATAAAAGAATGGTAGCTCAAAAGCAGAGAATATAGCGGTATTATAATAGAAGAGGCAACCTCCGTTATTTAAAAGTAGAAGACTTGGTCCTAAGGAAAGTAACTCAAAACACTTGGGAGCTCAACGGAGCTTGGTCCAACGTGGGAAGGCTCCTATCAGGTTTCAGCTATCATCGGGAAAGGTTCATACGGGTTGAAAAACCAAAATAGAGAAAAGTTGCCCAGCAATTGGAACGTGGCACACCTCAAAATATATTATTACTGATGAACATTATCCGACCAGAAAGTATGTGCTGCACTCTTTTTCCCTTCGTTTAGTTTTTGTCCCAATTGGGTTTTTATGGAAAGGTTTTTAACGAGGCAGCAACAAAAAGCATACTACGAAGACAACAACAATAAGACCTTTAATAGCAAGGCATACAAGCAAAGATCCACTCACGGATGGTTAGACAATCTTTTGCCCTATAGAAAATCCCCACCGGGAAGTTAAGTTTGCTATTGAACAAGGGTTACCCGATCGTTCACGAGCACAAACCACTAGAGGGTTGTTAAATAGTCGTTCGATCGATAGAATAAATTCCTAAGGGGAGGTAAAGTGTGTTACCAAGTTACGGATTATCTAGTAATGCATTAGTGGAATCTTCGAAGATACAAGACTTCTAGTATTCCAGTTTGCACTCTTCGCATTCGAACACTTGGGGGGGGGGTGATATGAGTATATGGCAACAATGATTGCCACGTCAACCGGGAAATGAAAAAACAAAAATATAATTACATCATCGGGACCGGGGACTACGCGGCCAACCCCGTAGAAACAAGGTGTACAAGTTAGCCATAAGTAATGGCAATTTCTTTTCAGCATAGCAAATTCTTTTGTACTTTTTGAAAATAGAAGGAATAAAATGAAATGAATTCCTTTGTTTTTATCTTGTTTCTTGTTTGAACGATGAATTAACTTTGTCATTTGAAAGTTAAACAAGTACTTCAAATGCTAGTGTCGTAATGAACAAGAGATGTCCTATTCAAGAGCACCGTAAACATAAGAGGGCCCTCTCTTATAAAAATCCTCATGTTAAAGTGTTGGTTCTAGAAGAATTTATGCTTGGAATTAAAATTCCTTCAGGGAAAGATACGCTCGAAGCCGTATACGAAAGGACGCAAAACATAAACTTGCGCAAATACTTATCAAATCCCTCATGAAAATGGGCTCATTGTCACGCCCCAACCTCGAGGAGCGCGACCGGCGCTCAACCGAGTGAACCTGATCGAGCAAGCCTATTAGACCTTCCCTACCCGACTCATTCATGATCCAAAAAGAGAACGCGTTACCATTTGCTAAATAAGGGAGAGATCAGATATACATGCATAAACGTTGCTAGTCCATTTTTCATTATATACATTGTGTCATAGTTAAGTTTTCAAAATACAACTTAGTCCAGTGACCACTCCGATACCCATACACGACCCACATAAATGTCTACGGAGTCTCTAATGATACAAAAGACAATCATGACAATGCCGATGACAAGTCCCCGGCTATACCTCAAAATGTGGTAACTTATACAAAAGAAGAACTACATGACCCTAGGAAGAAATGGGGCTCACCAAGACTGCTGTGATGAGTGTTAGGGAGAGCACCACTATCTGCGATCAGCGCTATCTGCGATGGAACCACCTACATCCATTCAAAGATATAGCGCCCCCAGCAAATGGACGTTAGTACTGTTGAATAGTATTAGTATGTAAGGAAAACACCAATCTTAGTAGAATGAACAGTGAAACAAAGAGAAGGCAGTCATAATAATCAATAAGTGCTTCACATAAATACAAAGAAACATCAAGTAACGATCACATAGTTTCCAATTCAATCTTTCCATCTTTTTAGGTTAATAATCTTTAGTGCCAAATGCCATAACTCACAATGCCACCGTGTTTTTACACGGAGTCCGGTCTCGGCCCGACCGGCTAAGCCATATCAAGTGAGACATATCCATATCCACAATGTAAATCAATAATTCCAACACAAATTCCACCATGTGTACAACACGGCGTCCGATCTCGGCCGATCGGCTAAGCCATCTCACTTGAGATATAACCTCTTCCAATTGTTCACTCAATTCACATTTCTTTCCAATCTTTCATTACATGGCACAAACAGCCTCATTTATTAAGTAGTTCTTGGCACTTGGGCACATTTTACAATTCAAGTCTTTCCCTTTTTATTCATTCAAGTAACATCACACAAGGCATTGCACACATAAGGGAAGGAGCTTGGAAATCATAATTACGTTCTCAAATAGCATGATGACATGGTGAACAGCTAGAACAATTAGGGAGCATGGAACTTACACTAATTATTCGGACACCAGGAGTTCGTTTCTAAGAAGAAGAGAGTTAGCCATACATACCTCAATTACGCTCCTTTAGACTCTACAATTATCCGGAACCCTTAGCAACCTCAATCTATTTTAGCAATATAACAAATTAAACCCAGAATTAGGAAGACGTTCATGGTTCTAGCTCACTTTTCCCCCGCAATCTTTTATCACACATGCATGCAAGATACACCACCCTCATACCCATGGACCATCTTATTAATTACTCATTTTCAGTATAAGTTCAAAATCTTAGGGCTAGGGTATAAATTCTTACCTTTAGGATGGAGGCCTAGGTTGCTTTCCTTGATAATCTTCAAAGTTTTAAGCAAGAATTGAAGAATAATTGACGGGGATCACTTTCTCACTCTAAGGCTCCCTCTCTCACTCTATAGTATGAGAAAATGAGCTCAAAATAGACTATAGCATATGTTAAATCGACACAGGATCAGGTAAAAAAAAATTAGAAATTAGGAGCCCCGATACAAATCTGCGGTCGCATATGCGACCACATAAGGGTTATGCGGTCCGCAAAGTGACCACGGAAATAGCCCTTAGGGGCCTGAACTTTCAGCCGAAATATGCGACTAGTATGCGGTCCGCATACTTGTTCTGTGGTCGCATAATGCACCGCAGAACTCCCTCTACAGAAACCCAAGAGGAATTATGCGACCAATATGCGATCCGCATATCGATTATGCGGTCGCATAATCGACTGCAAAGCTGACTTCAAATTAGCCAAACTTTCTGCTTCACTCTGCGGTCATTATGCGGTCCGCAGAGTGATTATGCGGCCGCATAATGGGCCGCAGAAATGCGTTCTTCTGCAAAATATTTTCCTCTAAGTTCGTAGGGTACTGTTCAATCTAAAAAGTCCGAGTTTTTACTATAATAATGCAGGAATCTATCTTGGCACCACGAAACCCCGAGTTTTTGGTTGAAATTTGTACGGGGCCTTACACTGATGCCCAAAGCCAAAAATTCTTTCGGGAAGAATACACCCAAGGCTTCACATAATAAGACGCAAAACAAAAAAGCTTGCACAAAATTCTTAAGCAAAAGGAAGAAAATACAAAGATTAAAGACTTGCATGAATATTTAAATGAAAGGAAGACTCAAATAATACTTGACCAAAAGATGTTTTTATTAACAAAAGCATATTAAAATGGCACATGTACAAGAATTGGAAAAAGAAAAGAAAAGATAAATTGCGGTATCTCCAGAACCAGGAGGAAGAGAAGTGTCCCCCCTTCGGGAGAAGTAGATGGACCCACCGATGGCTCAACATTTTCACCTGCTTGTCCTTCAGCATCATCATCCTCCGATTCTTTTTCAGTTCTACTATAATAACGCAGGAATCTATCTTGCCACCAAGAATTTCTACTATAATAACGCAAGAATCTATCTTGGCACCACGAAACCCCAAGTTTTTGGTTGAAATTTGTACGGGGCCTTACACTAATGCCCAAAGCCAAAAATGCTTTCAGGAAGAATATACCCAAGGCTTCACATAATAAGACGCAAAACAAAAAAGCTTGCACAAAATTCTTAAGCAAAAGGAAGAAAATACAAAGATTAAAGACTTGCATGAATATTCAAACAAAAGGAAGACTCAAATAATACTTGAGCAAAAGATCTTTTTATTTACAAAAACATGTTAAAACGGCACATGTACAAGAATTGGAAAAAGAAAAGAAAAGCTAAACTGCGGTATCTCCAGAACCAGGAGGAAGAGAAGTGTCCCCCCCCGGGAGAAGTAGATGGACCCACCGATGGCTCAACATTTTCACCAGCTTGTCCTTCAGCATCATCATCCTCCGATTCTTTTTCAGTTCTACTATAATAACGCAGGAATCTATCTTGGCACCAAGAATTTCAACTATAATAACGCAAGAATCTATCTTGGCACCACGAAACCCCGAGTTTTTGGTTGAAATTTGTACGGGGCCTTACATTGATGCCCAAAGCCAAAAATGCTTTCGGGAAGAATATACCCAAGGCTTCACATAATAAGACGCAAAACAAAAAAGCTTGCGCAAAAGGAAGAAAATACAAAGATTAAAAACTTGCATGAATATTCAAACGAAAGGAAGACTCAAATAATATTTGAGAAAAAGATCTTTTTATTTACAAAAACATGTTAAAACGGCACATGTACAAGAATTGGAAAAAGAAAAGAAAAGCTAAACTGCGGTATCTCCAGAACCAGGAGGAAGAGAAGTGTCCCCCCCGGGAGAAGTAGATGGACCCACTGATGGCTCAACATTTTCACCAGCTTGTCCTTCAGCATCATCATCCTCTGATTTTTCTTCAGTTCTCGAGAACTCGGAACTGGAACCAGAAGGACCAAGTGCATCATACCTTGCTGGGAGTCCACTTTTAGCAGCTAACTCAAGCTCACGGGACTTAGCAATTTCGGCATCAAAATTAATGACACCGGCTTTGGCCTCTTCTAAGATTTTTCTCCTCATGCTGTACATAGCGTAAGTTTTCTCAACAACGAGGGAAGCCGCTCGACGCTTAAGTTCTTCTTTGAGTTGGGTTACCTCGACAGAAAGGTTTTCCAGGGTGGACTTAGTAGATTTGAGGCTAACATCAAGGTCACAGATAGTTGAACTAAAAAACATATTATGCTCGATAGTTTTCCTGTACTTCTCTTCCAACTGGGCGTGTTTCGCCCTATAGTAGCAAGCTCTTCAATTTTGGAGTTCAAGGCTACCTCTAAGTTGGTCACTCTTTCAGCGGAGGCAGCCTTGCCTTCGGTTGCAGCAAGAACGACGTTATGGACTTCAACCCATTTGGCTTTGGCTTCATCAAATCTGACCCTCAGCGGCTAAGGGTTACCACTTTTTGCTCGCTTTGCTGCAAACGAGCCTCCAATACAACAGCCTCAGCAGCTTTGGCTTCCAGTTTTGAAAGGCGAGTGACATGTTGCTCTTGCTCTGCCAAAAGCTGATTCCGTGTGGAGGTAATCTCTTCCTTTTCACGAATCATCCTCTGAAGGCCCTCAGAAGCAACAAAGTTGGCCTATAAAGTAAGAAAGGTAAAATTCAGGATATGTTCACACCTAAAAATAGAAGGAGTTATAATGGAAGAAAGGAACGTTGTGCATGGCGTTGTTCAACAAACACTCTCCAGAGAGTGCCTGAATCTTTTCCCAGTCTTTCTATGAAGCCAAAGGTTTTAGATAATTAGTAAGCTCCACCGGCCGGGATAGTAAGTTGCATCCGGTAGAGACCGAAAGAGTAACATTCCTCCTCCTTTGTGGATCTTCAGAAGGGGAAACATAATTTTGCCACAAATTCCCATGAACTGGGGACTGTGGAAGAGGAACACCTTCTTCGTGGTCAGGTGCGGCCGGTGGAGATGATGTAGCAATTGCTGGTAAAAGAGTGGATGAAGATGGAAGTGATGTAACAGTTGTTGGTGTTAGTGAAGATGGAGATGAAGATGATGGAGTTGAAGAGTGAAAAACAGCTCCATCAAATGTAGTGCTGGTTGTTAGATGCTCGCCAACCAAAGACGGCAGGGACCCGATACTCAGCCCTGCAGTACCGGGCACAATAATTGGGGCCCAAAAATGGGAGTTGACATTATCTACCAAATCAAACTCTCTCCATGGTGCCGAGGCATCGTCCTCGGTTGATATAACTATCTCAACAGGTCAAGCATCCAGTTGAGATGGTGAAGATCGTCGTCTTCTATGTATAAAATCTCCCTCATCACTAGCTTCTTCATCATCGTCGATCGTCACAGTGTCTATGACCGGCCCAGAAGGAGGTTCAGTCACCATCACTACCGGAGATGACTTGGGGCTTCAGTCCTCTCCCTCTTATTCTTTTCCCCAGAAGGAGCGTCTTCTCTTTGGTTGCTTGTCTTTCGGTCGGGGTCTCCGTAAAGAAACATTTGCTCCCGAAGCAGGCCCGGAGACACCTATTCGAGTAAGCACCTCCTGAAGCTGCCTCGCTGCATTAGCAGGATCAACCAAGACATCCTTCTCGAGAACAGCAACAGAGTCCACAAGTAGACCTAATTTCATAGACAAGTTAGAAGGGATCAATCAAGTTCTTCACATGAAAAATTAAAACAAGGTTAATTTGAATTACCATGATTCTTGACCTTTCACCCGAATTTAGGGGCCAGTTCTTTCCACAAGCGAGTCTCGGGCATCGTAACGTCCAAGATATTTTGTACCCACCGATTCAAACCTTCAACCATCAGTGGGATCTATCGAGTTGCTGAAACAGGTGAAGGATGGAGGATCAATATGGTTATAGAAAAATATTTAGTAAAAGAAAATATTAAACAAAGAGCTTACGAGTGCGGTTCCAAGCATCTGGAAAGGGTGAAACCGTTGCCGGAATGATGTCGTTGGTGGCAGCTACAATGAACCATTCCATCCACCCACAGTCGTTATCATCGTCCATGCTAATTAACAGAGCATGGTGGCCACGCTTGCATAGGTTTATCATTCCCCCGCGAAAGATTTTGGGAGAATAGAGATTCATCATATGAGCTAAGGTTAGCTCCTCTCCAGTCTCCTGGCATAAACGCCGAAGGCAAGCAACCATCCTCTATATAGAAGGACTTACTTGTGCCAAACACACTTGGTAGCAGAGGCAAAACTTCGCAATCACGAAGTCAAGCTCTCCGCTCAAAGAGAACATACCCAAAGTAAAGGGATACATGTAAAAATATATAAAACCTTCCTTGGGTAGGGTGACTTGCTCCGATAGATCAGGAGAAATAATATCTAAGTCATGGCCGCGACAATCTTTCTTCACAGCAAAAATGCTAGAAGGACGTATTGAAGAAGGATACCTACTGACGGCCCATGTATGAGAGTTGGCAGTAGGTAATTTCTCTTCGAAGTCTTTTGTGGTAATAAAACTTCTAGGGATGATGAAGCCCACTGTTGGAGGAGTAGAGTCCTCGGCCTTGTTCTTGCTCTTTGAAAAACCGGTACGCTTTGAGGAAGAAACCATTGTATGGAAAAAGGAGAAGGTTTTTTGTTTGAAGAGAATTTGAGAAAAGATGAAGAGCAAGATGTAAGTTAGATAAGGGAATCTTGAAAAATCATGTAGTATAAGGGATAAGGTTGATACGTATAAGTAAAAGTTTTGACGGCTAAATTTATGGCCATGATTACCTCGATAATCAGCAAAAGTTGTGCTGAATCATGGGATGACGCATGTTCGGGGCAT